>NC_140542.1:29823627-30453627 GCF_057382185.1 Mchenga conophoros
CCTCCTGTGACATAAAAAAATGAAGTCACATCTGAAGCCGAAAGAGGATCCAACTGGAAACTAATAACGTTTAACTAATGAAATGGTCAAAAGGCAAAGGTAGCATGAGGTTTTTATGGAGATATGTGCAGGACACTGTAATGGTGGAAGATATTATCACCCTAATGTAACAAAAACACTCCAGGAAGATACTGTGACCAATCAAGTTGTTGTTTTTGCAGTTTTTGTGCTTTGTAAACCAATAAGATGATTCTTTAAGATAAACTCTCATTTATTGCTGGTTGTATGTACAACACCATTTTCCAAAGAAAGGGTGTGCAGTATGCAGCCATGACTGAAGAAATATCAAATTGTGACTGGACAGACAGACTAGGTAGAGGTCACTCGTAAGTGAGCTCAGGCTCTGAGGAGGTGGCTTTTTTCTTTTTGGTCTTGTGGGCTTTTTTTCCTCGACATGATCAACTTTTATGTGTGGATGCCGGTTTTTACAGAGTGTCCTGACTTTTTTGGAAATGGGGTTTTATGTAAATGGAAAAAGTTTTTATAGAAATCCTGACCTCATTGTGTCACCATCACTTCTGAAGCTAAACCTACACTTTTGTGTGTGTACATGAGAAAGAATTCTGTATGACATTCATGGGTACAATTCAGCCTTGTGTGCATGATTTAAAAATACATTTTTCAATTTGGAGCACTTTATTGCAAAGCTTAAATAACTAGCATTGTTTTTACTTGTGTGCGTGGCTAATAGTGCATTTTGTCTGGCTCTGCACGGTCCTGTTCTTGCCTTTGGTTCAATATCTTAACTGGTGACATGGAAGGGCTTGAAAGGAAAGGGAGGATAGCGCAAAGGAGTGAGAGAGAGTAGGAAGGTGAAAGAGATGAGGAAGATTAGGGATTGATTATAGATCGCTGTGGAGTTTGGAAAGATAGAGGAACATAGCCTATTTTGATTTTGTTAACGTTTTCTTCTTTTTCCCTTCCCGAGTGTCGTTCATCGACTTTGAGGGAGATTGGTGGAGAAGAAGAGCTGCACAAAAGAATCATGCCTTCATGTCCAAACAAAACAGCAGGGGGTTGGATGAAAGAACAAAAAGAACGAATGAAGAGTGAAAAGTGCACACAGATGCGAACCTACGTGGTATTTATTGTTAAACAGAACAAATCAGCATGAAGAAATGACCTTGTAGTTTTCTATTCCCAAATCAAACAAGCACTCATTAAAACCTCACCATCCCCCAGTCGTATCTCAAATCAGTTCCACAATTTCATTTCATGGAAACACACATTTCACCCCAAGACAGCAACCAAACATAATACTAAGGTTCATTTCCATTCAAATAACACAAATCTTATCAGTGATCACAGCAAATGTAGTTCACAGATTTCTCTGTCTATCAGCATTTGTCCGTTTAAGTGTGTGTGTGTGTGTGTGTGTTTAACATGCATGCATGTCAATAGAAGTCCAGACTCAATTATTCCATTAAGGAGGCAGTGCAGAGTAGCATGCAGTGACTAAAACAACAGCCTCTCTCTCAAGAACAGGTCTGCTTTAGACACAGTGCAGTCAATAATCCATTTCCTGTTAATAGCCAGAGTGTGTTCTCGTCAGTATGTGCGTGCAGTTGTGTGTGTGTGTGTGTATGTGTGTGTATTTGTATCTCTCTGAACAATGGGGTGTTCCTATTCTTTGGCTGAATTTGCGCCTTTTCCCAAGACTAGTTTTGAGCTGTGGGGAATATAAATCCTTTTCAGCCTTTGTAAGTTTTATGGGTGGTTGTATAATGGTCAGTGTGACTCTGTAGTTTTGGACAGAGAAAATGTGAGTGAGAGGGTGAAAAGAGCTGTCCTTTTGTAACTCTGACTTGGACACGTAGGCCTCTGCTACACTCACATACACATACACGTACGATTGGACGCATATGCATACGTTTCTTTGTGTGACTGGCATGCTGAGTGCAGACTGTAGCAGAATGTTTTATTCTTTTGTGGGAGGACTTCCCTGTAAATGAGTTGTCTTGGGACTTGAGACTGCTTAACACACACAGGAAAATGTACATTCACATCCACTTGTGTACCCTGTATCTTGTCAGGCCTATAAGTGGCATAATGCATTCTTTAGCCTATCTTGGACAGTTCTTTTTACTCTCTTACACTCTCCTCCTATTGTAAACCAGACATTAGTGACTAACAGCAGCTAACAGAGGCTAACAGCAGCTAACAGAGGCAAAGACAGGAGCACTAACAGAAAAGTTCATGATATTCTCAAGAACTCATGTCAATATCGCTGTCAGTAGTCAGCTTTTGATTTGATTTGATTTGATTTTATTGATTAGCATTCAAATATCTCAGTGAAGACAGAACAAAGATCTACCACAAAGCAAGAAATCATGAGACAAGGCTAATCAAAAGGTAGCTTCACTGATTAATCAACTTGTATTGGAGTTTACAACCTTCTCTGGAGTAAATAGACATGGATGCTTCTAACCTCTAACCTAAACAGCCTATCCTGATACCCTGTGAAAGACTCCAAGTAGATCCGGATGTGGAACAGAGCTTTCATGTTATTCATGTCACTTTCTTTTACTTGAAATAAACATTTAAAATGGTGTGATGTGTCTTGAGAAGGAGGATATCAATATCTCCCTTGAAGAGAAACCAAATGATTCACATTAACTTAACCTGGATTTGTCTGTTTTAAAACCTAACAGTTTTCAGTAGATGCACTCAATTCACACAAAGCTGAAAATTCTCGAGTTTGAATAAATGTTACATAGCAAAGAATTCTGGATAAATCTATATGCACAAAAGCACATATTCTGATAAATAGCTTTTGGAAATCTGGGTGACGTTACCAGAAGCAGGTGATGAACAGCAGTGAAATCAGCCATATTCCCAGTGTGTGAAACTGTCCCCTAAATGTCACCTTGTGGTAATGTTGCCCAGAAGCTGAGTAATAAAACATTGCTTTATGTAAACATACTTATGCACATACACACTAAGTTTAACATTATGTATTATAAAGAGTACACTGAAGCATGGGAATACACAAAGAAACAGCTGCTCCCAACACACTGGTTTATATTTTTGTCTTTTTCTCGCATTCTGTGTTTTGTCTTCTAGCACAAAACACAGGTACGCAAATGTTAAATCACTCTTCTGCCTGTAAAACACATACCTTCAGGATTTCATGCAATATGAACACAGCTATTCTTTACTTTTTTTAAGTAAGAGAAAAATAGATACAGTCACCATCAACATGATTTTTTTTTAAATCAAATACAACCTCCCAAAATCTTTCATGTTTTAAATACAGTTTCTACACAAAATCACTGTTACTTCTGTGATAGTGACTTAACACAGACTCACTAACCACAGTATTAAGTACAATGGTTCAACTGCTTGTTAATGCAAATATCTAATCAGCCAATCACATTGCAGTTACTCCCTTGCATTTAGGCAAGTAGACATGATCAAGGTGACCTGCTGAAGTTCAAAGTGAACATCAGGCTGGGGAGGAAAAGTGATTAAAGTGACTTTGCATGTGGCATGGTTGTTTGTGCCAGATGGATTGGGTTGTATATTTCAGAAACTGCTGATCTATTGGGATTTTCCCACACAAGCATTCTAGGGTTTACAGAGAATGGTCCAAAAATATCCAGTGAGTGGTGTTTTCAGAGTTAAAATGTGATGCTGATGCCCGAGGTGAGAGCAGAATAGCAAGACTGCTCAGAGCTGATAGGAAGGCAACAGTGGCTTAAGTAACCGCTCATCACAACCAAGGTATATAGAAGCACCGTGAAGCACATGGGCTACATGGGTTGCATCAGCAGAAGACCAAACCAAGTACTATTACTATTACCTAAGAACAGGAAACTGAGGCTACAATTAGCACAGGCTCAGAAAAATTGAACAACAGATGCTGGTCAAATGAGTCATGATTTTTTCTGCCACATTAACATGATTGTGTCAGGATAATGACCTTAGTGCCTTCTAATGAATACTAGCCATAATAGAAGCCATGCCCCAAAGCTGAACTACTTTTAAACTTGAACATAAAAATGAGCTTACTCCACACAGTTAACAGCTCTTAATCCAACAGAGCACTTTTGCAATGCATTGAAACAGGAGTTTCAATTCAAGTTAATTCAGCTTTATTTATACAGTGCCAAATCACAACAGTCACTTGAAGGCACGTCATATTGTAATGTAATGATGCTACAATAATAGAGAGGAAATCACAATGTGGAGGAGAGCCAGAGATTAATAATATCTAATGATTAAATGCAGAATGGTGTGTAAACACGTAAATGTCCAGCTGACAAATCTAGAGAAACTATATGATGCTATCATGTCAATGTAGATTAAAACTTCAAAGCTATGTTTCCAGCACAATCTTGAATCTAGACCAAGAGTTTAGTTAGCTCTGAAGTCAAAATAGGCTCCAACCCGCTACCAGGAAGTTGTAGCTAATGAAGTGGCCGGCGAGCGTATATCTCGGCAGAGAAGGATCATGAATTATTTGGCAGTATTCAGGGTGCTCTCCGCCTTTTCAAATTATTATTTTACTATTCATGCAACTCAAGTTACTGCCAATAAAACACAAGCACCACATACACGGGAATGTGTAGATCCCAGCTTTGGCATTAAATGTAAAATATATGTGAGGTACAGGGTGAGGATTAAAATGGGAGAGATCACTCACACCATTTCTCCTCTTTCAATCAATAACCTAGTGATTCTAATAGACATTGATTGCATCTGAATCCCAGATCCCAAGTCGCAAATGTGATTATAAAATGGCCAGTCCTGACACTTTATTGAAAACAATGAGGCTGGAAGGAGAAACAGGGGGAGGGAGGGAATAGGAGTGACTGGTTGGGAAGGATGGATTAATCTTCTGCCTGTCAGCTTGCTAAAGCATTCCTCTTCATCTACTTCTTTTTGTGTGTGTTTGTGTGCACGTATGTGTATATGTACAAGACATATGAATATTCTTGCCGAGAATGTGTGCACGGTGGAGTGCTGAACTGTTAAAAAAGCACTGGTGTTGAATATACCACAGTAGCATAGCTGTACTGTAAACCTTATCCCGTCTCATCGCAAAGTTGTAATGGACCAGTCAGTCTCTCTGACTCTAATCTCTAAAAACAGATATCTGCATAGGAATATAATTTTGCTTTTTTAAAAAAAAAAAAAAAAAAAATTGGGGATTGCTCTGGTTTACATCTGTATTACAAAAAGTACTGATGGCATTCACGTACAAGTCCATGCAAGAGCAAAATAGCGACACATTAGTACCACAGACAAAAGGTGGGGAGAGCCACTTTGACGTTACCCGTTGTTCTGCTGAGTACTGTGTTTACTGATGAGTTTAAAATCAGTAAATTGGAAATAGTTCTTATGTACTATCAGTTCCCAAATTAAAATATCTGTCAGTCATTTTGAAAGAGATTGTTTTTTCTATGTAATCAGATCCATTTTAATTTCACAGTAGGGTAAGTGGGAGGCGGATTGACAGTTCCTCTGTGTTGAAAACGTACAGCGGAGAACAAAATGCTGCAATCTGCAAAATAAATCAAAGCTATCCCTTTTGAGCTGATGTTTAGATGTTTAGTCTTCATATATACTCAGAATTTGAGATATGGCTAAACACTATGTATATCTCTTCTTCAGAACCTCCTCCCCCTTTACGTGTAACTGCTGTCCATTGTGAGTTGATGTTTTGTTCGGTTGGATCCCAAGGACTTCTACATGTGCTTGTCTCCTGTCTGTGTAGGTGTATTAAATATGTGCCTGCATTTTTCTTTTTGCGTTGCCAGTAGATGCCGGTGGATGAAATGCTGCGTGGTTTTCGTGTTTTTCATGGTTTTGTGGCTTTCTTTTTTGGTCTATTATTTACATAATTCCACAGCGTGACACAGCGTGAAACTGAAATATCAGTGAAATATTAGTTCTACCTTTTACAGATGCACCTCTTCTCCATCTGCAATTAAACCTGCAGATGGAGATGCATCTCTTCTCGACCTCCGAGTATAATTGCTTAAAATTCAAGTTATCACTTCTTTTGAACTGTTGGATTTCAAAGGAATGGTTTGGTAGGGAAGACTCAGCTTTTATGTCCTAGTATACTCATTTACTTTAACACTATTCACCAAAGGCTTACACACTGTTTGAGTTTGTTCGTATTGAAATCTCATTGTGGAATGATCAGAGCAGATTTTCCCCTTTGACCTTAATATAGACACAGAGGCTTGCACATATATAATATACTGTTTGTGTACCTGGTACTTTTCCTTGCAGTTATTTATTTATTTGATCCCAGAAACATCACAGCAACGCTGAGTGGGATTATAAAGTAATACTACAACTACGGTACAAAGGATTCCATGAAGGATTATCAGAAGCATGATAGATCCATCGTGAATGCATTAAAGAGGATTTCTTCAGTGACTGTAACTGCATGTTCAAACAACAAACGCTGCATCTTAAGTATTAATTGAAAGTTTTTAATAAAGATGATCTCCTTTTTATTGTTTGACACACAAGTCTGGGCCTGTTTTGTTTTACTCTGCCTTATCATTCAGGTTTTGCAAATCAAAGAAGCTGATTTTTTTCTTATTTTCTTAATAAATGCTTTTTTTGGTCTAATTTGAAGTTCCTTGAATGGCCACTTGAGGCTAGCTCCAAAAACAATCCAGTCCTTGTCTCCCATTTGTTGTATACGCAATGTTAAGAGCGCGGCCCCTTTAACTGGATGCTGACACCAGTGGCTGTAGCCGCTGGCTGGCTGGTACTTCACCTTACTTTGATTCACATGACTGAACTGGACCTCTCATTCAATTTTATGGTGCTTGGGGGATCCTTGGGGCATTTTTCATGGAGCTGTGTTGCAAATAATCTAGCCTCTTCCAAGGTGTAGCCCACAGAGTAGCCAGTGGATGAGTTTTTATCTGAGAAATTCTAGTAGGCTGTACTACGTGACACTAATTAGCAGTTATTAATGTGTGTGCAATGCAGCCATAAAGTTTTTGGATCATGCAGCTTGCTATCCAAGGTTGCTAATATTAGCTGATATTAGCAAAATGACTTTTGCTTTAATGCAGGAGTTAAAAACCAATGAGTGACCTCGTGATGACCATGTCCAATTTCATTTTCAGTCAGTGTTTTTATCTGCGATGCATTTTTATGTTCTTGTTATACAGTGGCAACAAAATATGTTTTTTTTATCTTCATATACCTGTAGTTTTGTTTCAAAATACATCAAATCCAGTGACAGTTCTTAGTTATAGTTTATCTCGCTTTTAAAACTTCCAGCGGAGAATGAATTAGATATGGTCTGTCACTCAAGTGCTTACATACAGCACTTTCCAGAAGACTGAAATTACACTGCGTGTTTATAGCATGAATTCACGCATGCATAATCGTGCCATTAACAGCTCTCCCTCTCTGACAATGATCAATTCAAAATGTAAATCCGCTCCCTCGGTGTCTAATCAATTAACAGTAAAAATAACGTTTGTGGGTAATTTAATGTTTTCCCGTCCTATTCCTCCCTCCTCATCTCATTACTGGTGCTCATCATGTATCATCATCTAAGGACTGAATACAGATTAAATTCTAAAGACATATGTTAATATAATAAAATGCATTAAACTGGATTTAGAGCAGGTATGCTTAAAACACAGGACACCACTGATTTCTAGATGTATAGATTTTAAAATATCACATGTTGAGGAACAGGGAGTCCTACAGGAGATGACTTTCACAGAGATCCGATTGCAACATCATCAAGTCAATCTGGGATTACATCAAGAGACACAGGCATTTGAGACAGAAGAAGTTCAGCACTCAAAGACACTGCACAACGAGTATGCAAGTGCGCCTAGCAGAATTGGTGCTGTTTAACCGGTAAATTGTGTTCAAACCAAACATGTTTTTTATAAAAGAATCTTCAACCCACTTTCAATGGCATCTTTAGGCACACAAGGATCCGTGAAAAACGTTTACTGGAGGCCTCATGATGGAGGACTTACAGGAAAGGTCGGTGACTCATTCGATTTCTCCACCCATGTGTTTAAAGAAGCAAAGCTGTGTGCGTCCTCTGTGATGTGTTTATGCTGTCATTTCCTTATGAAACATTCTCGTCTTTGAATATTTAACATGATGCACTCAGACACATGTCAGAATGATTTTAAGTGACGTGTTTCTGTGCGGAGACTGTAGTTTGCACATAAGGTCGTGTCTGCTTTTTAACGTGGTTTTGCTTCAGGTTATAAGACCCCAAATAAATTCATTTCAAGCATGAAAACATCCTTAGAAATTCAAACATCTCAAGAAAATAATATGTGGAGATGTGGGCCTAGAAAAATAAAAATGAGTGCATTTAAAAGAGAAACTGGAAGGAGTAATAGTAATGGTGTGCAATGTGGAATGGTGCCAGCTGATACTGCACTGAAAGCTTCTGGTCAAGCTGGTGAAAGGCACTGCCGATAGATTATAGCCACAGACCACAGCAATGGATTCCCAGAACTGCTGCTGTGTTTGTGCGAGTTTGTGCGCAACAAAAACCAAAGGAAAGATCCTTTAAAAACAAGTTCTCACTCAAACTGAGTAGACTCTGGGTTCTTTTTTAGCTTCACTTTCCTCGTGAAAAAGACACAAACACTGTTATCATTTTATTGGCTGAAAAAGGACTTAAGGGGGGGGGGGGGGTTGTTTGGCTGTTTGAACATATTGAATCTGCAGGAGAGACAGTTTCTGAAGGGGATGGAAGAGATGCAAAACGCCCCTTCTTGACAATACAATGTTAAATTTGTCTCCAAAACACCACACAAAGAGGTACGTGGACAGGTGTACTTTGCATTTTGGCCAAATGGGAATGAGAATGGAAACAGTAGTGGATTTACATTTCTATAGTGCTTTTCTTGTCTTACTGACCACTCAAAGCACATTAGAGTAAAAGCTACATTTAGCCATACATTCATATAGCACTTAATTCTATATACTTTAAGCACTTTATCTGCCTGACATCCATTTACCCTAATATGCATATCTTCAGCTGAACTGGAGCAGCTGTTTAAATAAATTGTACAAAAGTTTTAGCTAGCTGCTCTATCCATTTAGCTAAAACTGTTTATAGCTCATTCTGTTCCATAGTTCTTATAAAACTTGTATACAGTAGTTTTGCTGGTGGGTTTCTGTGTTTCGCAAGCTGTTTGTAACTTCTAAGGTTTTTGAATCGTAAATCTCAGACATCTGCATATGAATATGCAGAATCTGCGGGGAAGCAAAAAGATATTTGAACTGAAAACTTTATATTATCTGTTTGCATTCTGTTTTATAGACTGTAGTATTGACTGATCGAGAACAAATGTAGCCATAATGCAATCTCTAACTATTTCTAAATACATTTTTTGTTGCTCAACCAAATAATTTAAATGCCCATCCAAAACTGACCACACAGGAACTTCCTTGACCATGCGCCTCTTAAGTATGTATTTTGAGCAATAAAAAAATAAGACTGCTTAAATTTACAGTAATTGTACTTGGACTACAAACTTGGATTTAAAGATCAGTCACTTCCTCTCACAGCTGCAGAACAAACATTCATGAAAAAATGGATAATTGATTTTCCACCAATGACAGTTTGAGTAACATTATTCAAACAGGTTTTCAATTAACCTCCTTTTGCGTGCATTTTTTGTAAGTTAGGTATGAAAGAAAGAAATTGAGATGATACAAAAAAGGAAGGAAAAAAGATGTTAGATCTTACGAGCAATGCAATAACCAAACAATCACGTGTGTAATGGACAAATCAGGAAAATCTCAGATCGTGTTCTATTATTTTTTTATGTCAAAGGTCTCAGTTTTATACTCTTTGTAATACTTGTACAAGTTACAATTAGGTATAGTTGCAGTCGTAAAACTGGTATGTATATAAAGGCATACTAAAGAATGATGTTAACAGAAAAACCGCGAGGTTCCCATGAGCCACACTTTATTTTATCACTGCATGCATATAATGTGTCCCTGGTTTCCATCCGCCTGGCCATCTGCAGTGCACATCCCAGTGGAAGAGTTTAATTCTGGGGGGACAAAAAGAAGCACGGTCAGGGTGGCTTTGTCTGGATCTCCATGGACATGAGCTTGACTCTCCGGAGAAATCGCTGGCATAACATTGATTCACCTGGCCCTGGAGTGTGCACAGACTCACACACACATATGCACACAGCTATATGGACAGACAGACAGGCAGCTGCTAGCTTGATGGGGAGGCTGAAGGTACATGGATGAATAAACACACACATACACACACAAACAACATGATGGAATAAAAACTGAAACAAACTAGCGCACACATTTACACCAAAAGCAGAAAGTCATCAATATGCAAACTAACTAATTATATGACTGAGTGACATATTCAACACGCGCGTCCGTCCACACCCACGCACTGGCTCACGCACATGCACTCACACACACAGAAATGTCAGCTTCAATATAATTTACTATCCAGTAACTCTTGATACAGACAGAAAATTGAAAACCTATTTACAATCCAAATCAGCGGGGTATCAGTGTCATTCATTGCGTCCATAAGACACATAAAACTTCATTAGGTCAGAGATGCACTAATAGATTTCCTACAAAATTGAGATATCGTGGATGAGGCTGACATAGCCACTGTTTCAGTGTGATTTAAACCAGGACGAAAAAAAGGGGCTTTGAGAAAGTGAAGGGAATGGGCAGACACTTTTATGAAGACGGACACAGTAAATCTGGCAATGCCACTGGCAGCTCATAAATAACATCATCTCTGGAATAGAAATGACTTGTAAATTGACCATAAAGCACATATATACACACTTTAGAATATGTGTGATTTAGCAGGCTGAAGTATTCAGGGATATGCTGCAGCAGAAGAGTGATGAATGTCTATTCTGTTGGTGATACAGTTCATACGGATGTGTGCGGATGCGTATGGGTTTTTTAAAGGGGAAAGGGGGAAGACCCCTGGGAACAGTATACCACTGAGGGGTGATCCCTGTATCCCCAAAGGCTTAAGATAAACCTAGTACAGCTGTGTTTAAAGGGGTTCACTGAGTTAATTCAAGGGACACTGGGACACATTACTGGCCTATGCTTAGACACACACACAAACATCGTTTTCAGCAAGATGAGGAGAGCTGCTGAAATAACGCTGTGCCAGCTGGCAATGGGATCCACACAGACACGCACACACACGCGTGCACGCACCTCCCTCCAACCCACTTGACTGCATTAAAAAGGAGGCTTCATCAAAGCCATTCATGTTGCCTCCATAAGTCATCATCTCATTTGCAAGACAAATGGGGAATTCAGATTGGTCAGTGCATTTTAATAAAGAGCCAAATACAGAGATAGGATCCTCTCTTTCTCCTTTGCCCTCGTGGATAAAGGCTTTTAAACTGCAGTAACACATTTCATAAACTTTTGATATACCAATATTCAAATTCATGGTTTAATACTACCAAGCACTAACCTTTCCCATATAGCCATATATTCTAATTCAGTTTTCTGAGCAGAATCATCTGCAGCTCAACGTGGCAAAGACCAAGGAATTGATAGTGGACTTCAGGAAGACCAGGAAACACTTGACCCCTGTTTCAATCCAGGGGGTCAGTGTTGACATTGTGGAGGACTATAAATACCTTGGAGTACACATTGACAATAAACTGGACTGGGCTAAAAACACCACAGCACTTTACAGGAAGGGCCAGAGTCGTCTCTATTTTTTGAGGCGACTGAGGTCCTTCAACATCTGCCAGAAAATGCTCAGGATTTTCTATGAGTCTGTTGTGGCCAGTGCGATCCTCTATGCTGTTGCATGCTGGGGGAGCAGGCTGAGGGTCGCAGATGCCAACAGACTCGATAAACTGATTCGTAAGGCCAGTAATGTTGTGGGGATGGAGCTGGACTCAAGGTGGTGTCGGAGAGGCGGATGCTGTCCAAGACAAAGACAATGTTGGATAACACCTCCCACCCACTCCATGACATGCTGGTCAGTCACAGGAGCACGTTCAGTGAGAGACTGAGATTACCGAAAAGCACCACTGAACGACACAGGAAATCATTCCTGCCTGTGGCCATCTCCCTGTACAACGCATCCACTTAACACACTGGTTACTGCTACAGCTACACCCTTCTTGCACGTGTTCTTTTTCAGCTATTTATTAATAAGTGACTTTTATGTATATATATATATGCCTGTATATATTGTGCTATTCTTAATTAGTGTATTGTCTGTCTTTGTTAATCTTTGTTTATAATGGAGCACTGTAACGAAAAATAATTTCCCCTAGGGATCAATAAAGTATTCTGATTCTGATTCTGAAAATCCTGGTTCTGGTTTAGAAGATACCAGGATCTTAGATTTATCTTATACATTGATTAAACACTGCATCTAGGTTTACTGCACTGTTAGAACTAGAACCTGGTATACATTTAGTTGAAAAATATCAGAAGTAACTACACTCATTGGCCTCATTGTTAAGTACACCTGTTCCAGTGCACATTAACATAAATTCTGAGTGTTTCAGAAACTGCTGACCTGCTGGGATTTTCCCACACAACCATATTTAGAGAGAATAGTCTGAAAATACCCGGTGAGCAGCAGTTCTCTGACCGAAAGGATCTTGTTGATGCCAAAGGTCAGAGAAGAATGGCTGGACTGCTTTGAGCTGATAGGAAGGAAACAGTAACAAACTTTTTACAGCTAAGTTTTGCAGAAGAGCATCTATGAATGTACACAATGTCAAAACTAGAAGCAGTTTCGCTACATCAGCAGAAGACCACACCGAGTACTACTCCTGTCGACTAGGAACAGGAAACCAAGACTACAGTAAAAAAATGGAAAAATGTTGCCTGTTCTGTAGCAATCAGATGGTAGAGTCAGTCTTCTTTTGAATCAGCTGTTCAGGTTGCTGCTGCTCTAATAGTCTGTGGGATATTTTCTTGGCACACTTAGACCCACCACAATCTACATGAATATTATACACCCCTTTTATGTGACATCTTCTCATGACTGTTTCCAGCAGGATAAGACACCATGTCACAAAGCTCAAACTTGTTTCTTGAACATGACATGACCTTCCTGTATGCAAATGCCCTCCACAGTCACCAGATCTCGGTCCAATAGAGCACCTTTGGGATGTGGTGGAACAGGGGACTCACATCTTGGATGTGCAGCTGACAAATCTGCAGCAACTGTGTCATGCGATTATGCCAATATGGACCAAAATCTCAGAGGAATGTTTCCAGCACCTTGTTGTATTCATGCCATGAAGAGTTAAGGCAGTTCTGGATCCAACCCAGTACTACAAAGGTGTAGCTAATGAAGTGGCTGGTGAGTGTATATGAACCAGTGTTTAATCTCATTTTTTTAAGCTGAAAAGCAAATATACTGTTTGGAAAAAATAAAAACTTAGCAAATGGTTAACTTAAATTGCTGGGAAAGACCGTTAATTATCTTTCATAGCTCCAAAGCAACTACTCACGGTCTATGAAGTTGTTGTCCTTTTCTCAGCAACTACTGTACTAAGCTTGCTTATTCAACCTTGAATTTCTAACTGGCTTTAAACGAAGAGCAAAAACGATAAAGCAAGATTGCTCAAAGCAAACAAATATTGCTTGGATAATAATCTCGAGGCAACCAATAAATGTAAACTTATTTTGTTATTTAGCTCTGAGCTAGCTAAAGTCTCATAAACAGATGCATAAGAATCACCAGCACCAGTTTGCTTTCACGGAAAACTGTAGATATTAAAGTATTTTACTTTACGCATGTCTGTCATTTATGTAAAAACACCCTGTATATTTAAGATGTCAAGACAAATATGTCCTTGGGTTTAATCAATATGTATATGAACATGCAGAACACAGAAATGATTGCACTCCTATGATAAAAAATAATAATAATTACAACCCTATTATCATTTGATCCCAGCATGTTTGATCTGAACACAGACCATTGACCTTTACATTAATTTCAGAAGGTCACACGATCCTGACCCTTTCACAGAATGACTATTGTCACTGTAGATTGCAGCACTATTGATTTGCTGTGCTTTGAAAGTTATCTGATTATTGAGCTCCACAGACTGTTGATTTAGCTCTGCTGGCACTGAATAATTAAATGTGGCCAATAGGTATGTCAGTATCTATGCTTTTCATCCTCTAAATGACCTCAAAATCTGACATGAAGACCGGAGTATTACAAATGAACACATTTTCAAATCTGCTGCTTTTCCAAAGAGATTTTTTGTAAACCATCACCACCCAGCAAAACAAAGACATTGGTTTTATTGCTTAAAATGATTTACAAGGGGTAGCTTTTCCTCCGAGGTATCGCTGAATTCTTGAATCTAAAAATCACTTCTTTTTTTTTTTTTTTTAAATAAACCATCCCCCCCCCCCCTTTTTTTGTATTGATTTTTAACTTTTCAAGAAATTTTAACCTGTTAAATAGCAAATTTAGGACGTACAAAGCACAAAACTATGGTGCATCTGGCCACAGATTCTGATAAGTGTATTCAAACTCTTGGAAAAAGTCAAAAAGACTTTGAAACGAATGGATGTCAGGGTTAATTGCATTGAATGTGCTAAACCTTGTATTCCCATCTGGTGCAGTACTGAAGCCTTTAATTTTCTACCAGTTATTTGGTTTGGTTATTGCTCCATACAAGATTGCATACAAGTTTCTACTCATCCACTTACCTGCACCACCGAATTTACCAACTACACCTGTCATTGGCAGTTTAAAACTATTAATTGGCTCAGCTGTGTGTGTCTACCTTGTATGCCATAAAGATTGGGGCAGTGTTTCTGTCAATACACAAATCCAACTGATTACGGTGAGAGCATTTAAAATCAGATAAACCGTTTTTAACTTTCAAACCTTTACTCTGGCATTATGCTTTCAGTTTCCTCATGAAGGATGTGGCTCTGGTCGAAAATCACCAGTGAATACGGGCTGTCTGTTAATGGGGAAGAGCGCCCCACCAACACAAGCTCCAGGAGGGGTGGCACACCGGGCCCAGGTGTTGCCAGTATTGCTGATTGCCATCAGTCACCCCTCCCCCACCAGCGGCACCAGCAGGAGAAGCAGCTACACATAGAGCAAAGAATGTCCCAATATGCACATTTTTCTTTTCCCCGCAGTAAGGCAGAAGTTTGGGTGAGAGTAAAGACCAAGACTATATGAAGCAGTTATTACTAATCCTGCACGACTGTTTAAATTGCTCTATCTGCTCAGACTAACATGTTTAGTGTTGTAATACTGCCACCGTAATGCTGTAATTCTGCGTTGACTCTCTACAGTAGATGTGCCGTGTTTCTGTTTCCGCTCGCTTAATTTACAGGCAGGAATAAATGACGTTCGTAGGTAGTAGATCATTATAATGTAGTTTTCTGGGATGTTTGTGTTACATTCGTGCCACGTTAATGTTCTGGTACAACTTTTTTTTTTTTTTAAAGATTAAAAACGCTACCGCAAACAACAGTCACAAATGGCCACACACCGTTGCAGAGTCGCCGAAGCACTTACAGCCTTCATTTGTGTTTGTCACCGTCAGTGGCTGTAAAGTTTCTCTGGCCTGTAGGTGGGGCTCTGATGCAGTGTTTCAAAGCGAGGGACCTCTCTTGGAAGCGAGAGCACGGAGGGAGGGAGATGAGGAAAAGAGGGAGAGGATGCTGCAGCAAGCGCCAAACCGCTCTATACGACCCCTAAACGCATACCACAGGATTAGACATTAAACAAGGATGCATGCCATAGAAACGAATTTTTACTCCCCACAAGTTCTTTGAATAGCTAGCGCTCGTCTTCATTATGATTTTTGCCAGATCAAATCAAATTCTAATATTTAAGACCACCGAGGAACATTTTAAAAGTTATCTTTGAACTGGAAATATTAATCGAAAGAAGCCTGGGCAGGTTCCTAGTGTGCAAAATTCAGTCGATGATGATGATGGATTTCTTGTGAATTCTCTATATGAATATAAGGCAGCTATTTTATGGAAAAAATGCATTATTCCAGCACCCACGCTGCTTATTCCTGATTACATAATTAGGCTTTTCGAATATTAATGGCTCAAAACGTAGGGATGGGGGGGGCTTCTGAGGCACGTTTAAAGATCATCAATGAAAAAAAAAATGCAATGCAGGTTCTAATCCCCCACATCTATGCAGGATTCGTAATTATGCTGCTGTGGTGCCCAATCTTTATCTTTAAATGATCCTGCGATTAGGTATTCAAATCCGATGATCTGATCATTTCACCCCGGTATTGTAGCGTATTTGTGTTAAATTCCCCTTTGGCATTGCCAAATCCCATTCTCAACGGGATGAATGCATTACATAAACCGTCTGCTGGCTACGGGACCCATACCTAACTGTATAAACCTCTATTTTAACAAGGCACGGGCTCCATTTAATCCCACATCATACCACATTTATTTTATTTTATTAGGTGGAAAATATACCTTTCGAATTGCTTATCTCTTAAGCTAGGAAATGCACTTTTTTTCTTGTTTAGAGATGCTGACGCCTACAAAGCAACTACACAGGACCCCATATGGGGAGTTGTCACACTTCCTATAGTCTCATATTGATAATCGTGATGATGTGTGCTTTTATTTGTAGGCTTTACGCACTCGGTGTTATTATTATAGACATAGTTGCCAAGGTCTTAAAATGTAAAGAAAACACTCTCCACTTCGCCTCCAATCTAAGAGGTTACTGCCGGCAAGTCATGAACCTTGGTGAAAACAGTCGTCTTTTACAGCGGACGAAGCTCCGTGCACTAAGTCCCTCCCGGCTTGGAGATTCGCTGTGAAGCTGCAAACTCCGAGGCAGCAGCCTACTTCTCTCTCTCTCTCTCTCCTTCTTTCTCTCTCTCCCTCCAGCTCTCTCTCTCTCTCTCTCTCTCGCACTCCGCTGCAGCACCCTTAGCACCTCAGTTGAGCAGGAGCACCGCACTGAGTCACATCTATACACACACGTTCTCTGCACGCACATACACGCACACATACGCGCACACAAGCACAGCCTCCTGCGGTATCCCATACGGCGCAGCGGCTTTTCCAACGGCATACCAAGTGCGTCCTCGCCGGGAGATGGGAGGTGCGGCTCCCGGGTCTCAGAACACTCTGAGAGGCTTAGTAGAGTCCTGCTGATCGGGGATGCTGCTGGAAGTCCGCTGCTGTTTCTTTCTCCCGTGCAGGAATCGCTTCTAACTACACCTTTACCGGGGATTTAAAGTGGACAAGCCGTCTGATCAGGATATAACATTACTCTAAGCATTTCATTTTTTTTGTGAGGGGAAGGGGGGGAAGAGTAGAAGGAGTTGGGATTGCTCTGGACGTGCCTCTTATCCGCAGTGTCGATGCGGCTGCGGCTGTGAATGATATCTGCATAGATTACAGGTAAGGAACGAGGCTTGTCACTGCGTTAGTTCCCACAACCGGGACTTATATTTGCAGGCTGTGGTGGGCATCATAGCCGGGTTTGAGGTTCCCCACTGCACCAGCCAGGTGACAAGAGGCGTGTTGCACCTGTTCTAGCTGCGCCATGCCCGCTCTGCGCACTCCGATAATCGGTCGGATTTTGTTTTTAAAATCCATTTGGATCGTCTCATTATATCCCCGAGGAAGAATTGTAGGATAAAACCCCCCAACAAATTCTGCAATTTGTTTTAACTTGGGACCTCAAGTTGACCGAGTTTCCTCCGTTTTCATTGGCTATTCGTACCCTTCATCCCATGTGAGCCACGGAGAGGTGCGTACCCAAATTGTGCTCGTTCCTCTTGCAGCGGTAGCTATGACGGTTCAAAACGATATTATTTGTCGGGGATTCCGCGTCGGTTTTACGCAGTGTCTTCGGAGGATGAAGCAATGTGTAGGACTGGTATGTAGTGGCGCTCAGACTCCTGGACCAAAATTAAGATATTGGAGGTGGCTGAGCTTTACGAAATACAAAGATGGAAATGGAAAACTACCCGATGTTTTATTACATATGGTATTTATTCATTTCTGTGGCCTTAACAAAAAGTTAACACCTTTCTCAAAAATTTCTGTCAAAGTTCTTTCAAAAAGTTATTTAAACCGTTCAGTATTGGAATATTTCCTATTATTTTAGGTTTCCACGCAGGGCTGAGTGTATGCAGCCTGACCCTGTTCAGGCACGCTGCTAAAGAACTTTTCTAAACAGTTTCACTGTGGCACAATCCAGCATGTGCATATCACAATGTTTAGTTATTTTGTTCGTTTAATTGCGCTTTCCTGACGTTTTTGTTTTTTTTTTCTTATCTACGGTTTGTCAGCTATCTCAACCTGCAGGAAAACCCACGTTAATGTGCCTCAAACTGAACACTGGGACATTTCTCCCCGTGCGGACCCACGATCGTAGGTTCCGTCGTGGAAGCCTGAAGGCTTTTGAACTTGACCGATGTGGATAGAGCACTGCGGGATGTACTTCACGTTAGGTTTAGACGAAAAACCTGACTACATGGCATTTGGTCTCTCGGGTAGCAGGCTACTCAGTTTAATGTAACTTTATCTTAAGGCTTGGATTTTATGTTAGCACTTTCATTTTCATGTCGGAGCACACCACGGGTATGATTTAGGGCTAAACTTAAAAAAGGATTAAGGGATCATTTCAATTGCTTTGATGTCGTAACAAAAGAAGACACTAAAGGCGCATTTATGACATTGTTGTCTTTGCCACAGGCACTTTTACTCGCTTAAATGATAGTCAAGCCTTTTTATGTTGAGTAGCTTATAAACCCAGCTGTGGCTGTCTGGAGTGCTGATTGACCTGCCGAGAGAAGATTCCAACAATAATCCACAAGAATAGATTTTTCTCATGCTTTCACTTTTCGTAGATCACATGCAACAAAGTCAGTGATAGAGTGATGAGAAATTTTTCTCTCATCACTTAAAGATATTCAGCGTCTTGAAATAGTGCATGTAGTTCTGATAACAGCAGCTTGTGGCACTTTGCTGTCAGCACATTGGACTTAGTCTAGATTTTGGTTGTACACAAGGTAAATCATCCCCTTTGGCTCAGCCTTGTTGTGGGTCACTTGAAGCGATTTCTAGAGATTTAAGCAAACTGTGCAAGCTCTGCCCCGCGGTATGATGCAGCTCTTCAGTCTCCTCCATCCATCTCCTGCTCCACTGCTTTCTCCTTCCTCCCTTTCCTTCCTCCCACCCTCCATTGCACCTCGTGCACGGAAAGCAGCTTCTGCAGCCAACCAAAAATGCAGATTTGTAGTACAGCATCCACAGTGAGCACTCTGAGCTCCTCTACTGGTTTTCCCCTCCCTCTATCCACCTGCTCTCCACACTCACTGCATCAATTCAGTGTTGCCCTTCAAGTCCCTACTTGATGTTACCCTAATGTAAAGGAGTGCGGCAGCATTTTTACACAACTATCTCGCAAAATTGTACTTCTAGTTGTGTTTTTGATGAGCTCACCAAAAGTCTCATGCTTGTTCAGTGCAAGAGGATGGCTGAAGGGACGAGGCTATGTGCTTTACAGTCCATGAGGGGCAGTGTGGCTCATAGGATTAAGTGGATTGATTGAGCCCATGTACATGGCTGACGCTGGCATTAATTTTGATTTTGTCTCAGTTCCTACAGTGAATTATGTGTTATTGCAAGTTGAATAAGTGACTGTGAAATAGTTGTATACACAATGTTTTATGACATTTGCTTAGCTGTGCTGTGGGTTTGGAAGGTAGTGAAGTGACTGAAATTCATACATTTGGCAAAGAGGGCAACATTGGCATCAGAGTTCACCCGGTTCTTTAACTACTAATTAAAGCAAATGAATACAAAAATATGTCTCTTTACTGATTAGTCGTCCACTAACTGGTGTTTTAACTATCTGTGGTGATGAGGTGGTGAACAGCAACATGCATACAGGAAAAATGCATTCAGCTTATTCTTCTGCGCTTTGCGATTTAGGCTGGAAGACAGCCTTCTGTGTTTTGTTTCCCCAAAACATGCATTCAGAATATGCACATCTATCTTGTTTCTGAATGTTCCCATTTTTTACTCAAATTGTCTGTGCGCTCAGCTGCTGTCAAGGTCTTAAGGCAAAAAAAAATTTGATCCCTGAGCAATTTGCGAGTCATCTGTGTTCAGCCTCCTTGCCCTTCGGCCAAATTCCAGCTCAGTCCTAAATTCTTAGCTCTCAGAGCACTTGGCAGTACTCATTCTCATTCCTTCCCTTCCCGTCTGTTTCCCTTTCTCTCGACGTGTTGTCCATCAAGGCCTGCCTATAGGAATTGAAGCAGCATCCTTTATCTGCCTGTAAGCGCCTCATATTGACATACAACCCCCTGTCTGTCGGCCAGTGTTACGGCTAGAGGGCTGGGGTTTGGACCCGGAGAGCACAGCCTTGTCAATATTATGGCTTGCTAATGGATAAACTCTCACTCCAACCTTGGCAGTAAAAGACGCTCATAGCAGTTTGGTAGCGGTCCGCTTGCAAGAATAGGCTCCATAGAAAATCTTTGCAATGTGTTCGTGTCAAGGGGGGGGAATTGTGAATGAATATGAGTGGGAACTCTTAGTAAGATTTGCTGTAGCGATATAAATGCCTGGTAGCAGTGTAGACCCAGCGGAAGTGTGCTTGTGTGTCTCTGTGTGGGTGTGAATGATGCATCTGTGACTGGCTGGCGAGGTCCTATATGAATACTCGGGTCACAGAGACGTATCGTCATGTCAGACTGAATGATGTGTCTGTGGATTGGACCTGAATGGAGCTCTCTGTTTGTTCTTGTTCTTTTTCTGTTGCTCTCTTTCTCACTCCATGTCTCTCTCTCTCTTTCCGTCGCACTCACTCACTCATACACACTTACAACCCTGTGGGCTGCGACAGGACTACCAGACACAGGCTTGTGTCCAATTAGACTCCCTCCTGTCTCATGCCACCAAACACCACCGAGGAGATTGCAAATTGTATTTCCATGTCACCAACTGTTCTCCCCACTATAATCTGTCTCCCATATTTTAGGACAGTCGGAGACATGTTTCTTTAACAAGAGAGGCAGGGATAGTATAAAATTGGAAGAAATATTTTTCGGTGTCTATTAATCCCTTCTTACTTGATCAAAGTTAGATTCTCTTGGCTTACTGGAGCGTGATAACCTTTTTCTTTGTTCAGGGTGAGCGCAATACCTGGTGTTACACTTTGAATTATCATTCCATTGATGCATAAAACCCATCTTTGTTATCTTGTCTGTATGGACATGACCTTGGAGTAAGCTTAAAATCTGGTATGCAATGTGTGATTGGGTTTTAGTTGACACTGAAGATGCCATCTCTGACTGACGGCCTGATGGCTTTAATCTAAATTCCAATTTAGAGGGGGTGGGTAGATTCTATGCTACATTAAGGGAATAATTGCTTACAAGTATGTAATTAACCCCTTTTTTTTAATACACTGAAGAGGTGCATATTGATGTTTGCACAGCAATAACAGCAGAGATATCAAGTGAGGATCTCCAAACAATAGGCGTCGTGAATTCTGTGGGGAGAAATCAATACATGTCACCGCGTCCAGTTTAATGAGAATCTTTGTTCTCTCTGAATAGTTTAGCCGTTATATGCGGAAGAAGAACATGTGAGTGCATGTGTGTATGTAGACACATACCGTAGTCAGCATCTTGGCCACAGAGTCCTATTAAGCCGTTGCATGCCTTTATAATGGACCCCAATCCATGTACACGCTACTGTATCACAGTCGCACCACTTTTTATTTTCTCCTTCCAGGCTTCTATCATGCTTTCTTTCATCTTATTACTCAATTCTCCTCTCTCTCCTATTGTTTCTGCCTCTAGCACTCTCCTCCCATATCTTTCTGCCACACTCTAAGCTGCCAAGCACATAACTTTATCTTTGTGTATTTGTGTGTGGGGATGGGCAGAAAAAAAATCCAGACTGTTGTGTCATTGGAATGACCTATGAAGAAGGATATAAACCGAGAAGGAGACATGGGATGTTGTTTTAGATGAGAATCGGGGAGATGTGGAAAGTCACCGACGTATCAGTGGGTTTGCCAGACTGCTCCTTTTGATAAGACCATATTAAGCGTTTCTCCCAGGTTTCTATGATTCATATGGAGCCGTGAGTCTGATGTATAAACAGCTCTCTTTGATGCAGCAGCAGATGACACGCTGTGGCATATTGGCTCTTATGCCTGTGTGTGCCAAGCCGAGCATGACAAGCAGTAAATTAGTTTTGTTTCAGATGCATGAAATGATGAGAAAATTGCAGACGGTCTTAGGGCATTTTTTTTCCCCTTAGCTATCTCTCATTTACTCCTTCACCGAGGCCTCAAGTCCACGCAAGGATTAGGCGCCTAATGGTGTTTTAATCATGCCTGTTGGAAGAATGGGCGTGCAAGCATGTACGCATGTTCTATGAATCCATTTTTGACAAAACCTTCTCAATATTTTTCATGCAACCAGTCATCATATGAAAATTTATCTCATTATTCAGTTCTTCGAATAACAAGTTTTGTTTTAAGTGAGCATGCAATAAGAAACTATGCTTTTATAGTATGTTTTTTATAAGCCAAAATACAAGTATGTTGTTTGTGAGTCCATGGATCATCCTCTCGAGCAACAGCAGGGCTGTCAGTTTGTTGTAGCAAAGGTTATTGGTAGCATGTTTGTGCTTGACACTCTCGTCCCTACTCCGCTTTGACTTTATTGCTATCATAGCTCTGGATTGACCTCAATAAGTGCTGTTCTTTAGAAAAGTTAACATTTCAGCTTGAAAAGAGAATCCCTGCTTACAGCGCTAGGTACTAAAAGAGGTCAGCGGTTTCTTTTGGGATGTGAGCAGTTAAAGTGTTAGCTTTTTTTTAGTAAGTAATGAGAAGTAGACAAATATTTCTTCCAGCTTTTTGGTAAATGCATGTCTGGTAAATCTTGGAGTACATAACTTATGGAACAGAATTATGTAAATAAACTAGACAAAACAGGCAATTGTAATCAGCTACATTTCTTAGAATGGAATTTTATAAAAATGGTAGTGATTAGAAATCCACTTTTGAATATGCTCTTTTCCACAAAGGCGTATCTTTTGACTAAATAGTCGCTCTGGTACTTTTTTGCAGTAATGCCTTCCTTTGGAATATTTCTGGACAACATGGGTCAACAAAGCTTTCGAGGAAAATTTAAGTGCAACACAATCCAGGGTACAATTTCATAAAGGCAAATCCACATCTAGACAGGCAGCACTCATTTGCCAGTATGCGATCAAATTTTGAGCATTGTCCTTGATTGGTTCTCTTGTTTGAATTTGCACCGCCTCTTGTGTGCCTGTCAAATCAGTCTGTATTGCTCTAAGCTACTTGAGTCTGCCAAGCCTGCGAGCAGCCTACCGCGCCAAGGCGAGTGGCAATGTCTTTGGACCAGAATGTCTTTCAGTGCTGGAAATTCAGCAATATTTTTCTTTTTGGAATCCAAAAAAGACTCTGCGGCAATGCTGCAGTAAAGTACACAGAAAGCAGTATTACTATATATTTGTTGAGATGACCGGAGTATTTAAAGTTAATATGTCTCGCCATTCTTGTCGCCCCCACACACTCTCTGTTCTGCTCTTTCTTGTACCCTCTCTCTCTCATTTCCTGTCTGCTGTGAGTGTTGGCGGTGTCAGGGGGCATCAGTATTCAGCGTCACCACAGTAATTGTGAAACAGTGGGTTCAGAAAGGACCCCTGCTGTTCTATAGCCAGAAGGCTGAAGGGAGGATCTACTTTACTGTAATACCCTCCCCTACATCACCCACCTTATTCTGTCTCCCCCTCCCCCCCCAGGATATATCATAGTCTAGCAGCATAATGTTGGGGATATTAAGGTAAGGAGAGACTTAACAAGGCTTACATTGGGTTTTGTGTTATTCTTCTCTCTGTGTGGTACTCCCTTTTGAGTTTGGGATTTTGCCTTCCTTGAGTATATTTTATTTTCTTCTGCTGATGGGATTTGGAATGGTTCGTGTCTGTGCAAATGCAGTGATTGACTCTTAGCCAAGGCCCAATTCTTGCCAACTGCTGTGGTGAACAATTTGTTGCTCTCCTGGAATAAAACCCTTTTTCCTTTGTCATTCTTTTAAGTCTCTGACTTTCGGTGTGATCGTATTGATTGCTTTGATTAAACTTTTCCGAAAAGCGATGATTGCACGAGAATGTTAAACTTAGGACATGCACCTCACCTCAGCTATTTATCTGCTAATTATCTGTTTGGTTTACTTTCCTCGTTGTCACGCTTTCCCTGTGATGTTGGTGGGACTGATGATCATTAACTGATTTAATGAAATCTTTCTGCATGCTGGAGCTCAGTCAAATGAGGTCCTGTTAAATCTTTCCCCTATAGTCACTCACACCGTCCTTACCTGCTACCCACACAACTGTTCCTATGGCAACATGATTTGTCAATTGAGAACCCCTTCACAGCAATTGTAATTACTCATATGCTTACCTTGAAAAATAGTAAGCGGCATTAAGGCAACACGGATTGTTGATTCTCTGAGCTTCTTACCTTTCATATGACACCAAAAGGAGATGGAACATCATCTCTTAATATATTAATCGGAAGATCATTGATGCTTGTTGATATTCTAACCAGTGATGACTGTGTCACTGTAGATATTGATTGGATTGGCTGAGTCTTGTTAGTGGCTGCTGGAGTGTTTGTAGTCTGGCACTTGTCATACCCTTAGGTATTTTTTTCCCATCCTTCCATCTTGAGCAGAATGGACCAAAGGGCCGCAGCTATCTTTTATTGATTAGTTAGAAAAATGATTGACACACTGGAAAGAACTTTTGGTAAGCTTCAAGGTAGAGTAGGGAAACTCAGCTGGAAAAAACCTGCTGACTGAGATGGTGGATATTGCCGGGTATACCTTTGCCATCAGGGAATACCTTTAACAAAAAGCAATGTACATGGTGTGCAACAATGTTTAGGTCAGTGGTACATGTCAAACTCCACATGATGGCCAAGGCCTAAGGTTTCTCAGCTAAACCTTTGCCCAGGGCGTGATACGATCTCTGCTGGCTTTCCTTTCTTTTCATATTGTATCCTGCTGCTATTTTTTTCCAAGGAAATGATACACCCACCTGTGGCTTTCCACATGACATAAAAAATGTGTTTTGATCCATGGTTCAGTTCTTTTGCTGACATGGCCATTGTAGAATTTGTAGGTGGTGAACAGGAGTCAGCATGTGCATGATGACGAGGACAAGCCTCCTATCCATACATGCGTAAATGAGCTATATTTACATTATAACCAGTTGTTTTTGGTTCAGCTATTTTTGCTAGGTACTAACCACTGCAGCAAACGAAACCTGCTGTTTTAGAGATGCTGTGGCTGAGGCAGCAAATCATCATCACTTTGCCCCTCAGAGTTGCTCAGATCCTCATACTTACCTATTTTTCCTCCTTCTAACACATTGACTTCAAGAGTTGACTATTCACTTGCTGCCTAATATATCCCACAGTTTGGTAGGTGCCACTGTAACAAGATAATCAATGTTCTTTACTTCACCTGTCTGGTTTTAATTCTGTGGCTGATTTGGAGCATATAGAGCCTTTCAGTACTGAGCACACATCTCCTTTTTGCCACCTCCCACACAGAGCACTGGGAGTTCCTGTAGACATAATGCTCCAAATCCCCAGTTGACAGACTAGCAGAGGAAAGGTTAGCCACTTTGTTGTATTGCATCAAGCTATTCTCCCTCTCACTTTTTCCCTCTGTTGGCTCAAAAAAAAAAGGCTGTCCCCTCTCTCTACGAGTCTACAAACGTAACTGGAGAAAGCACAAGGTTTTCATCTCTCCCTCCCCCTTCTTTTTTTGTCCATCCGTTATGCATTGTCATGGCAGTCCTTCCAGCTGAGCTTTGATTGGGTTGTTCTGGGCCCACCGGCAAATCTGGCAACCAGATAGTTATGTGGTGTGTCTCTGTCCATGTGTAAGTCGGCGTGTGTGAGAGGGTTTTCTTCATGTCTCTGGGAAAAAGCAATGAGATGAGGTAAAGCTTTCAGAAAATCAAAGTATAAAAATGGCCATGACAAGCAGGGGAAAGACGAAAGCAAGGGAGGATGAGAGGGAGGAAGAGATAATAATTTGCATCCTCTCACTTGCCACTGTGAACGATGACTGGCTAGAAAGCTTGTCTGATGTGTTTATGCCGTAGGCTTTGAAAGATGGAGTTAAAGGGAGAAGGAAAGTTTAAGGGGAACCATGCAGAGGGAAGGGAGTGGTTGTGGAAAGGCATGTAATGAAGTGTAAACCTGCCTAAACTCAGTTTACCCACATCTTAGTTGTTGTGATGGCGCTCACACATATCTCAGCTGAAGATTTTCTTTTTTAATGTAAATTCATTGCAATGTACACGCCACCCGGCTGAACACCACCGTCTGTCAGTTCTGATGCACACTTTGCACTCTTGTACCAAGAGTAGTTAACCAATGAGCTGGAGCAGCTCCACTGGGCAAACTGTGGCTGCTTTTTCTGCATTTTATCTGTAAAAAGTTTTCATATCACTGAATATTGACAACATATATGCTGAGACTAAAATCAGCAGACAAATTAGTTATACTAGGGTCCAGCAGTTCTGCACAGACATATTTTAATTTATGTCAGCTGGCGGATTTGTAAATAGTCCTGCATCTGTAGGGTAGCTCTGCCTCTGTGCTTAAGAGCTGTGCTTCCTTTGGCATCTATCTCGGCAGCCAATAAGCCCGGTCCTGGAAAGTGAGTATTCCTGCTTTGTGAAACCTGATCCCAGTGGATGGTTAAAAGTTGACAACACAAGTCCTGTGTAACAAGACTATTGATGTGGGGCCACCTTTTTAAAACTTCTTGGCAGCAATGATTCTCTTTGTGTGTGTGGAGTCCTGGGTCACTACACAATCTAACCCAACAAATAATGACACAAGACGTAGAAGAAAGCTGTTATCTTTCTAAGTTTTGACCATTTTTCGCTAAACAAGTTTTAAGACATGTTAAGTCATGTTACTGTAGTGGGAAGATGATACTGCAAAATGCCCTAGGGATCCTGCAGCAGGAGGGATTTTGTGTATGTTGCACATTCTTCATATTCACACACACCTTTGCACGTTTAACTGTTTATATGCCTCAGTCACGTTGAAACATTAGATTTTGGTTGACATTTTATTTTGTAATGGTGCAAAAACAAATTCGAAATCACCCATAGTTATGTCTGTTTTGCATACTGTATGAAATACTTTGAAATATTACTTTAAAATGTCCAAATTAACCCTTTTAATGAGCATTGCATCTAGTTTTCAGATCATTCTTAGTGTCTAGGGTTTTAGCTCCACCGTCCTTCTAGTTTATACTCTTTGAATTATCCTTATTTGAGCTCTCATAGTTCAATGAGCTACAGCATAGCAGGAGAAATTTATTAGCTAGGTGCTCATATAAGCTGTGTGTTAGTGTTTGCATTACCCTCAACAACAACTGCTTATCTACACAGGGTGCATAAACTCTTTTGCATGAATGACTCCCATGATGCATCATTGGACTCATTAATTAGATATTAACATTGTCAACATGTTAATAACAAGCCCAAAGGAGACCCTGCACTGTCATTATTGACAATTACTTGCAATTACTGGCAATTACTGACAATTACTGGCAATTACTACCAATTAAACCATGCCATTCTCAGTCTTAGTAGTGTAAAAACTGCATGCTTTCTTCATAAAACAGTCAAAGAATGACATGAAATCACAGATGTGCACGTGTGATGCATGCGCCCACAGTAGTTACATGTTTTGAAATAATCTGAATTAAGAGTGAACATGTTTAGTTTGCAGAGCGGCTAAAATATCACGTTATTTAATCACCACAATTCCTTATCATAATGATTTTCTCATTTTCTCTTTGACATTTTAGGGAAGTGACACATCCACTTCTATACTTCTGCTCATTTATCAACCGTTTCTTCTTCTACCTCTCGGTCTGTGGTAGTACTAGTTGTACAGCACCATTGGCTGAATGTGTTTAAAAATGGAATATCTCAGCAGCTAGAAGGGCACTTCTGACACATGCTGTCAAACTGCTAATATTTCAGTTTTCCCAGACCATTACGGTTGGGCTGCAAGTCTCTGCAGATGTAGACATTCTGTCTTCGCTAGCATGCCCAATATTCTCCATCCATTCCACAAGGTCTATACTTAGGTAATTTACAGTGGATAGACATGTGAACAGGCTGACAAAGTATGACGTGTGCTGTTTCTAGAAGAAGAGTGGGGACTGGGCTATATTTTTCTTTCTGACACCCGTGAAGTCAAGAGTGAGACACAATCAGAGATATGTGACAATGACAAGTTCCTTTGTATGACAGTACATCAGTGTCTCTATCAGAATTTAGAGCTGTTAATAGATACATCTATTTGCTGTGATTCACAAAAAAACCCCCAAAACATTAAAATGGAATGTAGTATTTAGTTTTCCACTGAGGCAGTCAAAGTGTCTTCCCGACATGCACCGTTTTCCACTAATCTGATGGGATCTAAATCAAGTCGCAGCAGCAGTCTTAGTAGGATATGCAAGCACAGGATTAAAGTCCTCCTGAAGAAGCCCAGGCATCAGCAGACATTCAAGGACCAACGCAGGCTTTTGGCTGGCATGGGGAGAGACTTTGATGAAAGTGAGGCTGTCCTCGTCCAGCAGCAGAGGGAATACGAGGACAGGGTTCACAGAGAGGAAAGGGAGCTTGTGAGGCAGAAAAGGTGACGCCGACTCAGCTGCAGGAGACTCAACAAGACAATCTCTTCACAGAAGTTTTGAGCCAAATGTCTTTGTTTGTTTACCGCAGCAATTCCACACACTGCTTTGACTCCACCTTGACTCTTCTCTAACATAAAAGTAACCGTATTCTGAATAACAGACTGTTGCCACATTAGTTGAAGCTAGCAATAATGCATAGCTTGTGATTCTAGTGCTTTAATACGCTGATTCAACTCGGTGATCATTTGTAAGGCGGTAGCTTGTGCCGCTCTCATATTGTGGGTGTTCGAATTATTTATTAAAGACCACCAAGTATAAATTAAAAATAATGTTTATTGGTTAACTTGAGCATAATTTCAGAATGATACTTTATGTAATCGTTTAATCATAATAACAGTGATTTTTCTCTTGGCTTAGTAGATCAGCAGGGCCTGGATACATTTTTTTGGGAGATAAATCAAGAGAAACAAAGAGAATAACAAGTTCAATATAGGCCAGTCAGCTGACCTTGTTCCAGCTGTGCGTAGTAAACCAGAAGCTGAGATCTTTAAGACTTTTCTTCCATGGATTACGAGGGAGAGCCGTAATCCATGAGCTTTAAGCAAACCAAATCATCCACGGAAGTGATGAGGCTCACAGATGTGCATGGTGCTACAGCGATGTGTATATGTGTGTGAGGCAGAGAGACAGCGAGATGGAGTGGGTTACAATAGGATGGATTAATAATTTTGTTTTGTCCAATAGTTCATTCCTTGTCCTTTATACCAAGCTTAACAGAGCACACATGCACCTTATACACATGCACACCTGAAAGATCAGTTTTTGAAGAAATAGTGCAGAAACAGATGGAGAGATCAGAGAAGAAAAAGAAATCTGGATTTTTTTTTTTCCCATTTTAGTGTAATCACCACAAAGCCTTCTAAATTATCAAGCTTTCATGTCTAAGAAGTTAATCTCAGAGGTCAAGTCTGTTTTAGCTCCGGAACAGAGAGACAGGAAGAAAAGGAAAGAAGAGGCTGCATGCGGGTCACACAGGATTTAGACGGAGAACGAGACAGAGGTATGAATGTAAAGAATGAAAGAAACTGTCATGAGTAAACATCTGAACTGGGCCAGGTCTGATCCTGCACGGAGACTCAGCTAGGAAACCCGATTTAGTCAACAGGCGACTTAAGAAGTTATTTTGTCATGGCGTAATAGTCTCTTCATTTTTTTTCTTCTTTGGTGCCACAAGAGCTGTAAGCACCTGAAAATAAACACCGTCCTGATGGATGCCAGCAGTGTCTCGGTGTCTGAGTGCATGATAAAGCATATGGGATGTCAGTGATAGCGGCCCCTATTTGATGTGAATTACAGAACTTGACTTACATATGAGCAGATACTTTCATTTTAAGTCTGACTGACTCTACTGTCCTTAAAGTACTATAGGGTAGTATCTGGTGTGTAGCTGTGTGCACTGGTGCTGTTGTGACTATTTGACACTTCTGTGATTGGCTTTGTTCTACCAGCAGTGTTAGATTTCTATCCTTGTTAATGTATTTAAATATTATGGTGACAATTTACATGTGCTTTCCCTCAAGGCATCAGTAGTCTCTCTATAGATCAGTCTCTTCTTAAGGTCTGATCTATTGTGAGTGAGTACTCAAAGTGTGCCTGCATGTTGCATGATCAGGCTTTTTCACAGCAAGCATTTTGGCATGTAATAACAGGAAAGTAAAGGTATAATTAATTATTTAATTGGTGTGTCCTATTTTCATGACCCTGGTACTGTTCAGACTCTTGTGGTCTTTGTTACTGGAACATCTTGCCAGGAAGAAACAGTGTTTGAAACCAGACTGAAGCTATGCTGCTTTCATATGCATTTGACTACTACCAAAGTGTCAGATTGATGTGCTTTGCTTACTACATGTAACATGCATGTTTTGTGTATATGCATTCTGTAAATGAACATTTTTTCTTTCTTTCTTTCTTTTTTTTTTTTTTACATAAACCTCATAAATTCCTGTAAATTTGATGCAAGTATAACCCTAAACATCATCGTCTGTAGCTAGAGTATACTGTTTATAATGACTGGAGGTCTATAGTCTGCCATCTGCAAAATGAAGTGTTATAATTCCTGATTTATTACCTGCATAAGTGGCACTGGCACGCTCGGATATTGCTCAGTGACACAGGTGGGATAAAGAGAAGGGGTGCTAATGTGAAAGACCTTTAAGGATGCCACCCCTGTTGGAAGTGAAGTCTTATCACAACTCAGTGAGACTTGATTAGCGATTATTAAAACCTCAGAGGTGCCTGTGTTCGTGCAGCTGTTAATGCCGTGCCGACAACTTCATTAATATTTTGCAACAAACATCTTAAAATTACATCGGCTGACATTATTACATAAGATAAACAGTTATAATAACTTGCCCCTGCTTTCTATTTGATGAACTAAGTAACAAACTATTTCTTAATCACATCAAGCATCTCTGACATTTCTAAAATGCAATTATTTCTCCTCGGCAATCGACATTCATTATGTGTTATCTATGAAAAGCTAAGGTTGGACGGTAATTTTGGTCATGCTGGTGTGACGGTGAGGAGCTTCAATTGAAAGAGCTTGAGATAGAGCACTTGCAAAGTTACTGATGAGCAGCAGCACAGCACAGATCCTGGCTTAAAGGTAGCAGCAAACCCATTTCACTCGCTTTAACCAAAACACACAGAGCACGCTACATTGAAGTGTCTTGTTTCAGTGTTTCTCATACCGCAGCAAAAATATCCACAGTCATTTCAGCTTCGAGCAAACTACGACTCATAATTAATTACTGTGTTGAGAGGAGAAAGGGATACCAGGGATGAGCTGGAGAGAGAGGGTGAGGGAGGCAAAAGACAGATAAAGAGAGCAGGAGAGGGGGGGGGAAATTTGGCTCGTGAAATAACCGAAGAGCTGAGGGAGGAGCTGGGAGGAGAAGAGGTACAGGTAAGGAAAAACGGATGGATGGAGAAAGAGGAGGACTTAAGGTGGTGCCATTCGGCAGCTGATGGAAGTGAGAGCAGATACACGGCCCTGCATTCCTGTCTGCTCGTTAGAGTAGGGAATAAGGGAATTGGGGGGGAAAGAGAGAGAAATGGTGGAAAAAAAGGCTAGAGCCTTTGAATTTATTCTATGAAAGCGGCTGTCAGACAGTGCCTAGCAACACCCTTTAAGAAGGAGGATTCCTGGCTGCATTAATTGTAATTACAGCAAAATATCTCCTTTTGATTCAGAGTAAGTTGATGTGTCACAACATGCCTATATCTTAATGCAAAATCATCAACTCCTGCATGCATGCTTCCTTTTAAATATAGATTAAAGGGAAACATTAAAGCCCTGTTTTACTCTTCGCATAATCATACTTGAAAGTTTGCCACAGTCATCTTCAACTCAACCTTTTATTTATCATTTAAATCTATTTCAACTGCTGTTTTGTTATTCTGTGTTTTGCAGTTAATTAACAAATAGCGATGACGCTCTTTCATCATGGGTTTCTTAACAGGGATCGTCTGATTACAATCCTTAATGGGTTCTTAATCATTGTGGGGACTATAATTGATTAGAGATTCATTAAGTTCACCCTTTTGTGGTCGCTGCTCTATGTGAAACCCAAAAGCCCCTCCTATTCAGGAAGTCATACACAGTCTAACGAGCAATGTGCTGATGACAGGCCAGTGGGCTCTTCAACAGTCCTAATGACATTAGAGCCTCTTGATCTGGACCGATAACACACTCTCCCAATCACAGCACGCATCAGCACCCACTGCACAATGGCCCAGCCCGAGCCAAGAATGTGTGTGAGTGCAGAGTTTATCAGTGTGTATGTGAGTATGTTTTCTGAGTGACCTTATTTTGGATCCAAGGACTGTTTTGAGTGTTATACTAAAGCCATGAATGATATTGTAACTGAAGACACAATGCACAGATTATTTTCTGCACAGAAAACATTCTTGAGGGGCCGACTCAGAGCGTGTGTTTAGAAAAATGAGCACGATTGAACGCCATCCCACTAAGGAGGATTTGTAAGTCTCAGATGTGAAAGAGGAAAAGAGAACGAGTGGCAAAAAATGAAAGAGATTGAGCAAGGAGTGGGGATGGGCAGATGTCAGCTATTTCTCTAAAATCCAGAGGGGTTCTTCAGTTGGATCTTTGCCTAGACCCCTTCTTTGAAATGCTCTTACTCACTCTAGGAGCATGAAAAGAAAGTAGAGACACTCAGTCTGAGAAAGCAGAAAGTTTGTGACACAACTCGAGTACCTCACACTTAAAATGGATCAGTATAGCAAAACATATACATGTTACTTCTGTGGGGGAGACTGGGCCAGTTGTAATGGGGCAACTGTAATGCAGCAGAAACGACCTACAGTAAAAATGCTTATCCTGCACATGCTCATTAGGATTCTCTCTCTAGATTTTATCGTCAAATATTTGAGCTACAACACCTGACAGCTAAATGAGAGAATACAGCCTAAACATTTTTAAGTTACATTATTAGATACTTCTACAGTAATGTGATTATGTTGCAGTTTTTTTTGTTTGAGATGTAAATGATTAATAAGATATATTTATTCAGTGTTATAATTGCCCTTATTTACTTTACTTACTTCTATTTGTACTATTCGCACATACATATGTTCCTTTCATCAAAAGATGACTAGTGTATTTCAAGTACTCTGAGTTATAAAGGGAAAATGTTACAGTTACCCCCAGTCTTCCCTATTAGTAATATATAATCTGTCTGCTTCACTTTAAGGAGGAGGTTTCTTTATATGACCATATGAAGCTGTGCTCACATTATGGTACCCCTATCTATTTAATAGTGAAGTAAAAGTAAGTTGGCTGTGTTCTATAGAAGAATTTAAAAGACCCCCCCCCCCCCCCCCCCCCCCCCCAAAAAAAAAAAATCACCAATACCACCTTTTTTTTTTTTTGGTAAAAGCCAAAAGCCTAAACATTTCTTTATTCATGCAAACGCAACGAGGACTCTTCAGCTAACATAGCCCATTGTAAAGCTGGATTTAGTGCAAGGCAAAAGGCAAAAGACAAGTGTGTTCCATTCATGACGGCAGTGTTTGAGAATGACAACTGGAAGCTACTGGGTAACATTATGTCACAGAGATGTTTGCCATGTATTGATAACTGGACCAAATGGCTTCTGACTGCAGTTTCAGTGAAGCGAGTGGGCATATTTACAGTGTTGCTAAGCTCTTGAAGGCTGTTTTTAGAGGTGTTAAAATAGTTTGAAATTTATTATGCTAGCAGAATTACTTGCCAAGTTTTCTGTGCTGGTATTCCGGGTAACACAGTGACTAGTGATTTGGTATTTTAGTGCATTTCTCGCATGTATACCTGCTAACAACGACATGCAGTATATAAAGAGTGTTTTATGTGGTGTGTGAGTGAAAGTCATTGGTTTAACTGTGGATATGCATCAAGGCAATGAGAAGTCTCTGAATCACTCAGTCCAAGAATTAAAACATGGAGCTGAAAATGAGAATAAGAAATCTACTTTAAACAAAATGAGTAGGGGGGGTCATTTCTGCAGTTTTAAAAACTCAGTTATTGCTTTTAATAATTAAAAAATGCATTGTTTACAGCGCCTTGATGCTTGTAAACACTGCTGATTGCTACATCTGTGGTTATAAAGTCTGAATCTCTCAGTCAGTTATCTTCCATTCATGTGATATGTACCCAGTTGACAGTACAATCCCAAGGCTTTCTTTGTAATATCAACAGCTCTGTGGTGGATTAGACCTCCTAACCCTGATCTTGACAGGGTATCTGGTGACAGTAATCCATGCTGCTAATCCATGTCTTGATGTAAACACCAAGGACACCCTGCTTTCTCTCTCTTTCCTCTGTGTCCTCCTTGTTTTCCCTTTCCACTGCTACTTTGAGAGAAATGGGTATTCCATCTGTTTTTTTTTTTTTTTTTTTGTATCAGCAGGGGTTAGCTTAGCTTGATAGAAATGTTGGACTTGAGCCCTCTTTAATCATTGCTTAAATTTTTGTCTATTCCTTTGTGTGTGTTTGTGTGTGTGTAAGTGAGAGCTACATAATTATTCTTCATTTTCTCTTGCTGTGCTTAATAACAATAATGAAATTTAGCAACGCTGATTTGTTCATGGCTCTGAACAGGTTTGTAACTGCCTCCCAAAGTAATAGTTTTTAATTACTGTTTTTGAATTGGAGCAATTGTTAGCTTGTGTTTCTTTTACAAGCAACATGTTATTATATGTTAAAGTGCAGAAGGAGGTTTGCCTCCTGGATCTAAAACAAGTAATTGTAGCTGGGGAACTAAAGTCCATTGAAGACATGGCCATACATACAGGTCTGTCTGTGTTCTGTACACATTAGTGTTCATGTACACATCAGTGCAAACATCTTGAACCTTTCCATTTTGCTAAGAAATAGGCGTAGGGATTTAATAAAACGTGCCAACAAATGTCATATCATGATATCAATGATATACAGATGCCATGTCTTTATATTTCCTAGCAAACACAGCAACGATAAGATAAGCCCAGGCATATCTGACAGCAACAGTAGCACAAAAAGGAGTTATTTCAATAGCATCCAAACTTTTGCTAACCTTAGCAGCACTAGCCTTGTTTTCTCCCTTGCTAGCATTCACATCCCTCTGCAGAACATGGTTACGTGTTGCCTTGTTTGCCTCGTTATAATGCAGTGCAATTTATTTTGACAAAATTTACATGCAGCTGTCATTTTAAAACATTTTTTTTTTTACATGAAATTACTGCAGAAACGCGTTGGTTAGCATAACTGCTATCTGTTTACTTTCTCCTCTCCTCATTTACAACCTTCATTCACTGAGAGAGCAAGAGGTGGCATCGTAACATTGCTAAACTGGTAGTTGTTGATGTACATTAATAAAATAGGAATAACACCTTTAACGGACTACTATTTCTGGCACCTTCTAGCAGGGGCAGCATTTTTAAAATATCTACTCAACTAGTTACACACATTGCTAAGTTTTACCTTAATTTCCATTGAAAACACTACCTAGGCTGCCTTTGTGCTTTCATTTATGTTATAATGTGTTACTGTATATACTGCTGTGTTACTACAACTGCACTATAACGCTGCTGCTCCTCCTGGCACCTTGTGGCAATAGATTCACACCTTATTTGCACTAATAAAGGCTGCTGCCTGCCAGCTGCAATCTACGGAGCCCCGCAAGGGACATGGGAGAAAAAAAAATTAAGATGGACTTTTGTGAGATCTCGCAAAACAAACTCGGGATCTCGCAAAACTTTTCCAAGACCTGCTGGTCTCGAAGCCGACCCGGAGGTCGAGGCACGATGTGCCAGGAGAGCGGTGTTCCTCCCGGCTGTAGTAGGTCTTGACCTTCCGTTAGCTTCGAGATGGTGGGTGTCAGATCTCCGAAAACGTCGGAGCACTTTTGCAAATATGTGATGTCTTGTAAACCAAGCAGATATTTGACGTTTACACAACTACATTCACGCCTCAAAATATCTTAAAAGTGACCCAGAAAGCGTAATATTACAACTAAGTAGCTGCCGCCATTGTTGGAATTCATCTCGCAAAAGTTTTGCGACCCGAGTTAGTTTTGCGAGATCTCGCAAAAGTTCATCGTAATTTTTTTTTCTCCCATGTCCCTTGCAGGGCTCCGTAGCAATCACTGATGAAAGTATTTATTTATTTTTATCAGTGATTGCAGTGAATGAGAAATATCATTATCAAAAATCCCCTTGAAATATTTTGATGCAATTTTGAGGCTATATTGCTGGAGAACTATTGCTCAAGACCACCTTAAAAATAACAGGAAAATAACAGTTTCAAAACACAAATTCAGACTGTCATACCTTAAACAAACTCTTTAATCAAATTGAGGAATTGTCAGAACTGGCAATAAAGCGCGAGGGTTATAAACTGTGTCATAAGATGGTCAAGCTGTAAACTCATTTTCTTAATACTATTTCTAACATTGTAGAAATGAAAATGTGAAGTGCAAAAGCATGCATATACATCAACATATCAACAGACCTTGCACACAGTTGTTTTTCAGTTTGAACGTGTGTAGCTGGGTATTTGCCAGCAATGCTACTCTCCATTTGCAGTGTTGGTATGATTTTTTTTATGCAGAAGTGTAAAGTCAGAGCGTATGTCGTGCTGTGTTGTGGTCCGGAGGTTTGTGAGTTGATTGGAGTGGGGGTGTGCGCGAGTGTGTGTTTGTGCATTTGTGGGTTCTGCTGGGTGAGTGTAGCAACGCTATGTTTTCCTCCAGTCCCAGTGTGTGGCTGCAATGCAGAGTGACGCTCATTCCTCTGATCAGTACAAGGGCTCAGCATGGGAGAGGGGTGGGTTGAGTTTTCGAGGGGGGAGGGGGGCATGCTTAATATGGGGAGAGTTCTACTCCAGTCAGTACATCCACTGATCTGGGACACACATCTCTGTCTGCTAGTTTTCTAGTTGCCTCTGTGTCACTGTCTCTTTCTGTTCTTCCTGTCTTTCTCATCTGTGTGCTCTCAAAGTTCCAGTCCCACACTGGTTCTCATACATACACAAATGCATACACTTTGCTATTAACAATGCTACAAGTGCAGCTGTGCGCAACCACTACTTCTGTAGTAGTGCCCTTTTTCACTGCGCTACTACAGTACAGTACATCACATCTCACACCCAATCCAAACCACCTTGACCATTAGCACTAACAGCCTCCCATAGGTCTGTGCAGTCAGATTGAGTGGACAGGCAAGAGTGGATGTATAGCCTGATGCTGTGCTTGTAGGGGCCTTAGCCTGTAACACCATCCTTGCTATGCCCAGCCTTGCCAGCTGATATAAATCAACAATACACACCAATATTACATGAAAAAAGGGGACACAAGTGGACTGAGCAATGGCTAACACCGCTACCACTTAAGCCAAAGCCACAAAAGGATGATGATTATTTCCATTTTTAGCAATAGTGACTTAAAATCATCTGTCCATTCTGAAATTATCCCATCATCTCTACATTTTAGGCAAGTGAACAAACTACTTGTCTTTAATCATTGTCATCACTGCCCGTTCCTTTGATAAATGTATGTATTGTCATTCATCCATCCCCCTCCCCCTTTGATCCTGTGAAAAATTATCCGAACAATCTGGAAACATTGTTTTCTCTAGAATATAATGAATTATCTATAATTACTCCCCATGTTACTCACTCATAATCTCCTAATCCCATTTGATTTAGTGTTTTTCTGTCAGTTATTATTTTTGAGCATTTTTACTCTTTGAGAAGTTAAGCTGTTTACCAAAGGCTTTGACAGTTTCTTCATTTCCAAGTCATTTCTTCAACATAAATGCCCCCTGTCACGCTATAAATAGTAGAAGATTATTCTGTTGAGGCTTGCTTTTTGTTGTCTCCGTAAATTGTCATCTCTAGCCAGGCCTCTCCGTTACACAGTTGTCGGCAAAGCAAAGTGGCTCCTGTCATATCCATGATGGTTTCGCTTAACATTGTTGTCCCTGAAATTAGCTTTACATCATCCAATGATAAGATGTGTTTTTGTTACTTTTATTTTTTATTTATTTATTTTTTGTTATCTATTTCATGAGTAAAAGTGACACTTTTACTTATATGTTAACTAATTGGGCAGCATGATGGTGTAGTGGTCACTGTTTCGTCACAGCAGAAAGGTCCTGGTTTCTGATCCAAGCTGGGGCCTCCCCACTCTTGCATAGGTTCTCTCTCAGTGCTCCAGCTTCCTCCTTTAGTCCAAAAGTATGTTGAGAGGTAACTGGTGGTTCTAAACTAGTTATAGGTGTCAAAGTTGGCCTGAAGGGCATAAGTGGAAAAAAGGTGGATAAATTTTGTTTTACATCAACTTGCAAAACCCAGATGTTCAAAGATAGTGTGTTAAGTTATCATACTATTTCTTACTTATCATACTATCTTGGAACATTTGGGTTTTGCAAGTTGACGTGAAACAAAACTTCATACCAGCAGGGCATATGTGCAGGGTAGATGCTGATGCTTGGTCAAAACACTGGTGCAACGCTACTTCCTGTCTGTGGGTTGTTTGAGAAAAATTTCAGACTGCCACACTGTGTGCATGAAAGGCAGGTAAAAACTCTTTTTTTGTTTTGTTTTTTTGTTTGCCTGCATATTTGTGATGTGTAGCCATGACAAGGATGCACACATATCTCCTCACTGCTTCTCTGATTTCTCAATCCTCTTTCATCTCCTCTTCTCATTCAACAGTTTCCCTGAAAGCAAGATACCACAATTAGGTTGTGAAAATGCATGAATGTAATGTAAATGACAGTTTCAGTATGTCTTGCCTTTTACGTTGTTGTTTTATAGTAATCATGTGATTTCTTCTCTGACTGGCTCCTGACAGCTTTTAAAGGCAAAGCAAAGTGAGACAATGGAAACATACCAATTGTTTTTTCTAAATGCTGAGCTCAAACTCTGTTTTTGAGTTACAGAGCTGGAGATAATGCACACAAACACAGGCGCACACATGCAGTGTTGTTTTTTGCCCACAGCTTTAGCGATACTGGAAGTGTGTTCTGGAGAAAGAGTGTTGATCATGAATTCTTTAACAGGTTTTGATGTCTACGGAGCTGCAAACACATGATTGTGTGCAACAGTGTGTGTGCTACTTTACTCATATTTGTAGTGTAATTCTACATGGCAGATAGCCCAGAGCAGCCAGACACACAATTAGGTCACATAACTTCAAGTCTCCTTTACCTTTTCTCATCCTATCTGCTTTATTTGCTTGCTTATCTGTAGATGTAACACATTTGAATTAGCAATGCAAGCATAACAGTTGAGAAGTTATTGGTGTCATGGAGTAAATTACTTCTCATTCTTTTAACCACCTGTTGTACCTAGGTTTAAAATGAGCATGCATACTGAGGCAGTAAGGGAAAAGTCGGACAATAATGGCACATAACTAGAGCAAGATAAACTATGTTGTGTGTGAGTGCGCACACTCATAACTAAAGCAGGCTTTAATTAATGGACCTTGATCATCAGCAGGCATTCACAAACGGCATCTAAACAAGGTTGCCCCACCCGTCAGTGAGTGTAATTGCATTTCAGCAATAGATTTGTGAGGTATACACTGTTATATCGGGGTACTGCTGATGAAGATTCCCCCCCATTTTTTGTTTGTTATTTGTAAAGCTCTCAATTTATTTTTAAATGGAAACTATGGAGTCTTTTTTCACTGTTTCTTTTTTTTTGGGGGGGGGGGGATGTCATTTGTGAGTGAATGCCGTATTTTTTATTCATGATGGATTTGAAGGTGATATAAAAGCATCTACCCCTTATTTTTCCACTATGTTTCACGCTCTTTCACTTCCCATTTAGTCTCCTTTCAACTTGCCACCTTCGATTCTGTCTATTTATATATAACATATAACTATAGATTATAGATTGTAAAGACCTGGAAATGTCAGAACTTTTTAGTGGAACCGTTTTAGCACAGTTGTCTTGCAGAAAAATATAAATGAATAAAGAAATCCTCCAATTATTTTTTATTTTGTTCAAACTGCCTTATGTGTGTGTTTTTGTTAAAAAAAAATTTTAATTTAATTTTTACATTGTTTATAGTGTTTTGTGCAGTGTTGGTCACTCTACGTCTGTTATGTCTGTCTCTGAATTCCAATCTACTGCATGCTTTTTATCCATGTTCCTGTCTTGGCCGCTTATTTCTCTGTCCCATCTTATGTCTTTGTCATACCTATGGTAATGATTGCTCTTTGCACACTCATCTGAAGCCATGCCACCTCTCTATATCAGTTTTTATCATTTTCATCACCCTCTCTGGTCCTCTTATCATGAGCTGAGAGGTTCTGCTCTTCTCCCTCTGCCTGCCAGGAGATAGAGGGGAGATTGGTGAGATTGCAGTGAGGTTGCATTTTACACCGCCGTGACTTATGATTGCTTGAGTATAGACGTAAAATAAGTTCCATGGCAAGATAATGTTGGGTAACACTATCGTTTATGCATTCAAGTGTCCATAATGATCTTGAAGGTTAAGGCTTCCAAAAGAATTCGGATTTTTAAAGTCTGCAAATTTATAATAGCAATGTGGAAAATGTGTTGTTAGTAGTTAGAACAAGTGCAGATGATATTGAAACTTTTATCTTTATTTTAAAAACTTTGCAATGAGCAGAACTGTGCTGTTGCTCTGCAAACCTGCCTTTCTTCCGTCAAAAGATGTGCATGAAGTGTGACAGACAAGCCCTCGCATTTTACTTCAACTTCACTATGAGTGACACGTCAAGAGTTTTTCGTGTCTTCACACGACACGCTCACACAGCAGTGCACAGATTGCTATAAATTGAATATGATAAGAGAAGATGACGTTTCTTGTGCTGCTTTTTTAGGTGTTGCTTTATCATACTCATCTCTTTAGTGCTCTTGGTATATGCTAGAAAAATACAACCCTATATTTTTAAACAATCCTGGCAGATTTGATTCAATAACGTGGAGTTTATTTAAGCTACTTTTGGCTGTCCCCTTATTCACAGGGGGTGCCTCAGCAGGTAGCTCAGCATGTTTTATTTAGCAGATTTTGACACTGAATGTCTTTACTGACACAACCCCAGAGATTGTGTCTCCTCATGGGATCAAACCACTATGCTATGAAGCCAATATTGTGGAGTTTAATACGTGGTAATTTTAGCTACATGACGTTGTTATTGTATTTATCACTAGTCATAATACCCAGCTTACCACTGGCATTGGGTGTACAGAACTTACATAGGGGACCCCCATGTTTCCAGGAAGTGCTGTATTTTCTTTTTGATAATCTGTGCAGGTGTGTGTCTTAATGTGTGCTGAGTGCTTTGACACTACAGCTATAAAAGCTCTACCTACTCCATCGTGCATCCGTTTCATTGTCGTTTGATTTCATGTAGTGTGTGTGTGTGTTTGTTATGGCTGCATGTGCAATGCTGAGTGTGCAAATGACCTGAGGACCACAGGGAAGCTTATTTCTGCAACCGCTTGCATTTTTTCCCTAATTGTACCTTTTTCGGCCTTTTGTGTGTGAAAGCACGTGTGTGTATGTAGGTGCTTTAAAGAGGGAGAGATGGTCCTTTACTCTCTGCTAGCAGTGTCAGCAGGTGAGCTGCCCTATTGGGAGAAAAGAGAGAAATCGCCAAAGCATGCAAATTGCTACTCCAAGGGGAGAATCAATTAGGTGCATGGCGAGTGGAGCAGAAAAGCAAGGAGGGGTGGAAAGGGGCAGGGTTGCATGCAGAGAGATGGTGCAGAGCCATTGTGATCACCTCCTCTGAGACGATGCTTTACTTCTCTTCTCTGCGCCCCCCCCAAATGATCCTGTTCGCCCGAGCGGTGTCTACATGCCAGCTTTTTAGAATGGTGCAGTACCTCAGCCTCATTTCTTTTTTTTCTGTTCAGCCCATTTCTTATAAATTGCTCTGGAGTCTCAGATGTATGGCCTCTTCACCTGTTTTACTCATTAAGATGTTCTGGCCTATCTGTGCCAGATAAAATTAGAACATAATAACTATCAACACAATGTGACAGTTGCCGTGTTTCATTAGGTTTTTGTCTCTTTTCTCTTTAGGTACAAGATGTCTCCCATCTGAAGAGAGGCTTCATCCTGATAGGCCAACGGTACTGGATTGTGCCTCTGTCCCTCTCCTCACCAGTCCCACCCTCAGTGCAGCCATGACGTCCTTCACTAGGATACGGACCTATTTCTTACTATGCTGCTTCCTATCTAGTCTGGTGCTTCCTGTGACATCACAAACAGTGGTGCAAGCTCCACAGACTCATACTGCTGGCTCCCAAGTGATCACAGCGTTACTTCAGGAGGAGGAGTATGCATCATTTCATGCAGAGAATCCTGAGTGGACATTTAATCACCTGGCTGTGGACTATCGTAATGGCAATGTTTATTTGGGAGCTGTCAATCGCATATACAAACTGTCCCCAAACTTAGAGGTCCAAAAATCCCATGAGACTGGCCCAGATGAAGACAATCGCAAGTGCTATCCACCACGAATTGTCCAACCCTGCAGTGAGCCACTGACACTCACTAACAATGTCAACAAGATGCTTTTGATGGACTATCGGGAGAACCGGCTGCTGGCTTGTGGCAGTCTCTACCAGGGCATTTGTAAAATCCTTCGTCTGGATGACCTATTTAAACTAGGAGAGCCCTTCCACAAGAAGGAACACTACCTCTCTGGTGTTAATGAGAGTGGTTCTGTGTTTGGTGTCATTGTTTCTTATGGCAACGCCTCTCCAGACATGCTGTTTGTAGCCACAGCAGTGGATGGCAAGCCAGAATACTTCCCTACCATCTCTAGCCGTAAGTTGGCCAGAAACTCAGAGGAGGACGGCATGTTTGCATATGTCTTCCACGATGAGTTTGTGGCCTCTATGATTAAAATCCCTTCAGATACCTTCACTGTCATTCCAGACTTTGACATATACTATATTTATGGCTTTGCCAGTGGGAACTTTGTTTACTTTCTGACACTGCAGCCTGAAATGGGAGGTGGGCCGACCACTGGATCGTCCTCTGCTGGTCGAGAACAGGTCTACACTTCTAAGATAGTCCGCCTCTGCAAGGCAGACACTGCATTCAACTCCTATGTGGAGGTGCCTATTGGATGCATTAGCGACAACGTGGAGTACCGATTACTTGAGGCAGCCTACCTGTCAAAAGCTGGTGCTATCCTGGCACGCTCGCTAGATGTGGCACCAGATGATGATGTCTTGTTCGCCATATTCTCAAAGGGCCAGAAGAGACGTCCACGCCAGGCCTCCCAGGATTCTGCATTGTGTGTTTTCTCTCTGCGCAAGATCAATGAGAAAATCAAGGAAAGGCTACAGTCCTGCTACAAGGGAGAGGGCACCCTGGACCTTGCTTGGCTGAAAGTCAAAGATATTCCCTGCAGCAGTGCGGTAGGCATCACTTTAGCACACACTGACTTTTGTCGGTGCACCAATTTAATGACAGTACAAGGGCAGTGAGATGCTGATAGAGAAAACAAGGCTGTAACAGTAGATTCTAATTATTCCACCCATACTGTACCCACACAAGTACAAACTGCTTTATATGCTGCATTTTGTTCTATGGTATCCGGTGCTAAAATCTAGTCCAGGACATTAGCTTTCACACATTTCAGTCTTAGTAAAAAGACATAAAAGTGTTTGAAGTAAAGCAAACCACTGATCATTTCTCGTTTTCATTACTTTCCTGTCGAAGAGCCTTACAGCCTTACCTTTAAGGAAAGTGAATTTTGAAGTTTTTATCCTGTGTTAGTATAATGAGATTGGGTGCACTGTGGGAGGGCTTCACAAAAACTGGTGTTCTTGGGTGGGTTCACGCTCCATCCCATTACGATGAGATGTTAACCATCCACTGCCTCTTTTAATCCGCTCGCCCTTTAAACAATGCAGCTGAATGCTCAGCCAAATTACCATAATTCCATTCTCCATAACAGCATTATAAATTCAGTGATTCAGTTCATTTGATTTCTCACTTTGTGCACATAAAAAACAAGGTTAAATTGGCTGTTACATGTTTAGACCACCTTCACAAGCAGCCAACGCTGTTTCATGTGTTTTTCTTGATCTCATATTGCTCTGTTAATAACAGCAGCGAACCTGAAGAAACAGAAAATTACCTTCACAAGAGTGATTCTGTAATCTTTTGCTACATGGCAAGCATTGCTAAATAAAACGTGCTCACTTTTTATCTTTTTTACATAACTATTTCTTAACTCGATTTCACCTAAGGCAGCGGTCCCCAACCCCCGGGCCTCGGACCAGTACCGGTGCAGTTAAAAGTTACTCCATTTCTAGTAACTTTTAACTGCACTTAATGTTGTCACTTAATACAAATACATGCAACTGGTCTTTGTGCATGACAGCTTTAAAATAAGAAATCAAAAAGCTATGAGACATATAATACTGATACAAATTGAAAAGCATCCCAGATTTAAATCTTGCCAATTTTCCCTTCAAGGCCATTTCAGCTGTTTTTCTTTCTTTTTCTTTTTGGATTGCTTTAAAACATCTGCAATTCCAATGTGATCTCAAACCTGAAAAGATTAACTTTGAGAATCTGACCAGAGGTTCATGCCAAAAATCATGGTGATGATGAGAACTGAGCAGTTTAAAAAACCAGTTTAACCCGGAAGTGTGAACAGTGTTTAAGCCCAAAAGTAGTGTATTAGGTCAGCTGCACTACCAGGGTTATACTTAACATGTTTTCCATCATTCATATGAGTATCCACCAAGGCCAGACCATCAACATGAAGTTCTGCTGTAACCTCCTGAGATACCCGAGGGAGAACATTCAGCAGAAACATCCTGATTGCGCTAACAGCATGCTAGAGGATTATTACAGCGGTCCCCAACCCCCGGGCCTTGGACCGGTACCGGTCCGTGAGTCGTTTGGTACCGGGCCGCGAGAGTTGAGGCTCAGGTGTGAAATGTATGGTTTTCAGGGTTTTTATCGTTTTTCAGCGTTATTTTGTTATCATTTTTATCGTTAACTCTGTTTTCCTGGGTCTTTTCATGTGTGTTATGAATAAATCTTCTTTTTTTCGGTACCGGTACTAGTTTTATTTTGTTGTATTTATCCGCGACACCTTAAAGGCCGGTCCGTGAAAATATTGTCGAGCATAAACCGGTCCGTGGCGCAAAAAAGGTTGGAGACCGCTGATCTAAGGAACATAAACTTCCTCTTGCTGTCCACAACATATAGTTCTGACCTCAGTTGGGCACTGTGAGACATTATGAAGTTGACCCTCTCTTGTGTTTGGCTCTGGAATCACAGTGTTTATCTATTAATCCCTCTGTGGCACAGCACACGTGCCAGGGCACCTTTGTCTGCTGCTTGAGGGCCTGATAAATCATGCCTAGGGTGGAGCTGTCAGCAGGGAAAGGAAGTGTGAGGGAGCACACAGGGGTTAGCGCTGAGAAATGATGCCATTTCAGCATGCGCCACCGCCAGCGCATAAATTAGACCCTGCTGAACAAGTGACGGTGGACTCTGCAGGAGATAGATGAGCTGTGACACACACACACATACACACACATGTGCAGCCATGTGATATGCTTGCTGATAGATTTAGAAAAATCTAAATGAGCTGGACTAGAGCTGAAGTGAAAGACTTAAATAATCCTACTAAAATGTGTATACACACAATATGCAAATGAGTCACAGAGTTATAAAGATTATGTGTTAAAATCTAAAACTAAAGACTTGTAAACAAACTTAACTTTCACCTTTGCCTGTGATTGATGATATTCTTTGTAATATCCCGTGGCTCATTTTCATGAATTTTTGCTTATTAATTCCAGATTAGGTCCTTTCTGTGTTAAATGATGCATGACAGCGAGGGAAATCGGATATCTTCAGATACATAGTTGAAAATTTTTTGTTCATTGGTGCAGTCCTTGGGTGTACAATAGTGACTCAGGCTCATAGTATACTGCACACACAAATATTTATGTTATCCTTTTGGTTTACTTGGCTTGGATAATTTCACACTTTTTCTTTTTTTCCCTCCTGGATAAAAATTTATTGATTTAATAGATAAATTACTAATCATTTTTGGACCAACTATAGAATTCAGATTGTGACCGTCCACTTTAAGTACACCCAGTCAACTGACTGTGAATACAAATATCTTATGAGCCAATCACATGGCAGCATCTCATCACATTTAGTCATGTAGGCATGGTCGGGATGGCTTATAGAAGTTCGAATTGAGCTTCAGAACGGGGAAGAAAAATGATTTGCTTGACTTTTACTGTGGAAAAGGGAAAATATCCAGTGAGTGACACTTCTCTGTGTTTAAAAAAAAAAACATGCCTTCTTTATGTCAGAGGTCAGATGAGAATGGCTGACTGTTTTGAGCCCTCAGGAAAGCAACAGTAACTGAAATGCAACCACGGTATGAACATCTCTGATTGCACAATGTGTTAACTGTTGCAGCATATCAGATAGGTTCTTTCAGCTGGAAACCATTGCCTGGTCTGATGAGTCTTGAGTTCTGCTACAACATGTGAATAGCAGGGCCAAAATTTGCCATGATAAACATGAAAGAATAGGTTTGGTTCAATTTGTGGAAACCATTTTTCGTGCTGACCTTTACGACCCTAGTGTAGCCATCTTCTGCTTCCATCAGGATAACATGCCACATCAAATCATCTCAAATTGGTTTGGTTATTTCACTGTACTCAAATTGCCTCCACAATCACTAGATCTCAATCAAGTAGAGCACCTTTGAGCTGTTGCAGAATAAAAGATTTGGATTAGAGATTAGAGATGTGCACCTGACAAATGGAGAACAACTGCGCGATGTTTACATCTGATGACCAAAATCCCCAAGGAAGGTTTCCAGCATCTATTTAATAAAGAATTAAGGCAGTTCTGAATGCCATCTGGTACTTGCAAGGTGTAACTAATGAAATAATTGGTGAGTTTTACGTGGACGGTTGTCCGGGTGTCTTTGTAGATACTGCTCATAAAACCCTTTTAAAGGGCTCTATGAACGATTTTTAAAACATTCAGGGGCCACATCATGTAAACAGTTTCTTGAAATCTTGGAGTTTTCATTGACCTACAGGAAGTCATTTCCACTATTTTGTTGTTAGAAATATTTTCCGATCTTTTGGCTTTTTACATGGGGATATTGTTTAGTATAATTCGCCCTGGTCAGTGTCCTCTTGCAACAGGAAAAAGCAGCAGCTTTTGAGGTGGAGGGAACACCCCCCCCCCCCCCCAATAATTCTGGTCCTTTAAAACAGCGGATCATTTCAATCAAGCCAATGGGAGCGAAAATGTCACTTCTTCCTTCAATTTTAGTAATTTTTTCCCCCCTGTGGTGGCCTGCATGTCACAATGTTGGTCATTACTGTTAGAGGGAACTTGGATGAGAAGGAGCCTTGTGGATACCCCTTTATCTTGCCCTCTTCATCATTCACCATTTTCCTCTTTCTCACACGTTATGTTCTCTGCTTCTTGCTTTTCGTATACTTTTTTTCCCTTTCAAACGCTGTCGTATTTCCAATATGATATGTTTTTCCTCCAATTAGGGAGAGGATGAGCAACCCCGAGGCTCATTAGAGTAGTCTGGCTGTATGGACCAATGTGAACACATTGGCGCGCACGCACACACACTTTTGATATGGATGAAACGCGCTCTCAGCCAATGTGGATAAACCTAACCACTCTCTATGCCAGAAAAGATGCATCACAGGCATAGCCACAATGTCCACTCGATACTAGTGGCACTAATCAGATAGTAGCATCACATTGTAATCACAAATGTTAAATAAGTTTCGATTACATACATTTTCCTTTTAAGCATAGTCATTTAGAATCTATAAAAACAATAGAAATTTGATCAACCACTTTGATTTTACTTAAAGATATTTTACTTAAGTTTTGCTATTAAATTAATCGCAAAACTTATTTTTCCTATTATGGATGTTGCAGTTTTTAGTTTACATTTTATTCACCAATGCAGAAATGAGATTTCTATATTTTCTTCATTGGTTTGTAGCAACATATTAAATGTGAATAATGTGCCAAGGCACATTAACAGGATGCAAGGTGAGACTAGGGCTATATAAAATGCTTACTCCTTCCTCAGACCTTTGATTCCCTATGCCATTTTTAAGAGGCTTTATGTTGTAATGGGAAAGATGCAAAGAGGGAGACACGGAGGAGAAGAAAGGAATCTACAGAGAGGGTGAGAGAGCTTTAGAAACTGTGTGTGTGGCTGGGGTGGGGGGTGATTCCTCTCTACCCCAAATGGCCATGCTTGGCTGAGCCACATAATGCATGCTCAACAGTATAAGTCTGCAAAGGGTCTGCATCCATAGATCATAGTGAAATGGCATGCGACCTATAAAAAAAAGAAAAAAGCTTCCTGTTTCCATCACTGTGTCAGCAGAAAAAAACAGAACAACAAAACAGCGGGATTGCAGTAAATTCGCTCTCTGCTCTGTTCTCACTCATCCTTGACTTATTGCTCGCTTCACATGCCACTCTCCTTTTGCCTGTCCCCCAATACTTACCATGCTTGTTTTGTCTCAGTGTCTTGGAGTCTCTACCCCTATCTTCTTTATTTCCCCTTACAGTGCTTTCCACAAGCGCAGAGAGGAATACCATCCAAACACGGATGAGAAAAGCGCAAGGTCGTCTCTAACTTGCTGGCAGGCCACGGTCGTCCCCTTATCCCTTTTGCTAATGATCATTAATTACATGTCATTAACTAACATGCCACGGGCTATTCTTTCACATTTGTCATGTGCTATCGACTTCACATTCTGAATTCACTCCAATTAATTAGATTATTCTACTCGGCCGCCGCTGTTTCCTTTAGTCTTTTTCTTGATCTCCCTCACAGTCCCCCATCACGTGTGCTCATCGCTCCCCTGTTTCATCCTTCACTTGAAAGGAACTCTTGCAATATTGCAGTCTCCGTCTTCCCCCCATGCTCACTTTTCAGGTTATCGACTTTTCTCGCTTCGGTTTTATTCTGTGTTTGACCAACCTCTGAATGATGTTGTCTCCCGTGCTGGTCATCTTCATCCCTCCTCTGTCTGATTGCGGAGCTTAATCAGTTATTGGCTGCTGCTGCTGCTGTTGATGAGTCAGTCTAGGCCACATCCTCAGGAAGGGAAGGGCTAGTGGATTCATTAAGGACCTCCAGACTGCTCCCCCTCCTCCTTCCCCACTCCCCACTTCACCCCACTCCATCCACATATCCGCTATCCTGCTTGCTGGCTGTCTCGCTAATTAAATCTCCATACATGATACGACTTGCTAAAGGTCAGAATCCATCACAATATCATTATTCTGTGATTAAACAAGTGTCTCTTGCTTCTTCCACCATACACCATGCTGGATGGCCTCGACCTGAAAATGCTGACTGAATCGGGACCTTTCATTTCTTATACCCGCTGTTTTCATTGGCTAGTGTTTTAAAACTATTCTCTATGCTCCTTTTCCTCCCAATATTTTTATTTATATTCCCAAATATCAGCACTCAGCACTAATATTTGCTAAGATAAAATATGAGACTAGATACATAAAAATATGTATCACTGATGGAAATGCTTATCCTTCAATAGACAGCTTTCTTTATAAGCAGCCTGCTCTCCTGTCAAGATAAAGGAGCTTTAGATATTAACTCTATTAAACAACAAACAGCTATGCTATAATTGAGGCCACCACAGTGGAAACAGAAGGTTATGTAATGTTGGTCATGTGACACTTTCAGAGCTCCACTAAATAGTGAGACTTTGTCAAATAGAGGGACTGACTTTGATTAAAACCCTCACCAGGGCAGCAATCAATGGGAGAGGGAACCCAGCGCTCTCTTGCATACAATTGTCTCTAACATAACTGTCTAATGCCTTTTATTGGGAGCGTTCAGCACAAGTTTAACATATCCACAAGTGAAATCAGCAAATGTAGCTGTTGCACTTATTTGCAGCAGCTGTGACTAGTGGCTGTAGCTCGTACCTCATGAGCTGTCTGCTGCTGGTAATACATGCAGCATTTTTCAAAATCAGTTTTGAGTGAAAATAATCTCCCCATTAATCATTCCAGAAACAAAATGATTTTCCGCCAGTGCATAGTGAAAAGGAAAACACGGATTAGGGAGTTATCTGAAGCACCTATCTTATGATATTCAGTGATTTATTTATTTATTTTTTCTCTCCCCCACTTCTGCACCTTATTTCAGCTCCAATATTCTCCCACCTTTTCTCACTTCTGGCTCTGCTTTAGCGATGTCTCGGTTTCATTCCAAAAATTGTCACGCTGTTTCGTTAGCTTCTCATTTGATTGTTTTCCCTAACCAATATTTATTATCTGTTGTAACTGCTCAGCTAACAGTTGGCAGGTGCAAGCATCCACAAACATGAATTTACAAAATATCACCGGTTTATCAAAGCCTGCCTCCTCCTATTGAAACCTGCCAGCAGAACACACAAATAAATCAACTTTGTTTCAGGCAGACCCCAGCAAGCATGTGTTCCGCGTAATGTACGCATTTGCAACAGCGTATGTTTTAATATTAATGTATATTTATTCTCTCCCATCATTTTGCATTCAAGATTCTGTAACTGCAAGGATCTGTAAAGACTGATGTCATGTCAGCATAAACAACAAACATGAGTAAAACCATATCCATTACATTTAAGTGGCAAAATGCTCAGTTTTAAAGTTGGAAAATAGAGCATTTATTTAGCAATAAAAAAAACAACTTAAGAAAGACTTAAGATATTTAAAAAAACAAAAACAAAAACAAAAAAGCTCTCTGTGTGCAGTAAAAAAACAAATACCCCTGTTTTTCTTGATCACTTAAAAAGTAACCTGTGCTTTGATTGGCAACTCTTTATTCATCCATGCTAAAGTGAAGTTTGCTCAGATTTGCTTAACTAGTAGTATAATGTTTACTAACCCAAGGCAAGCATATCTATTGCAGGTCTATTAAGATACACAGGTTCTATGGTAAAAGAATAGTCAGGCTAACTTCATGTGTTAAAATTAACTCTAGCAAAAATACACCCATAGAAAAGGAGGCAGGAGGTAAATTTTTAAAACCTGCATTCCCCTTTATGGCATAGATGGACTTACTTCTCATAAATATTGACACTAAAACAACTTATTTCTGGAAAACTGTCATCTGTAAACATTACAATCATTCTGTATATTGATTACATCATGATTCCACGTGAAAAATAAATGCAAAAATCTCACGATGATGATGATTTTGATGGAAAGGATAGGTTAGTGAGATTAGTGATTAACTCAAAATCAGTGGAGATGTCTATAATCAGGAGGTATAGATTACAGCTGTAGTACCTGTAAACAGAGCTGCTCTGTGCAATACCTGCAAAGTCTCTCAAAAACTGGTGGTCAAGTACTTCACACCTGGCACAGGAGGTATCAGCTGAAATTGGATTCCCTTCGACAGCTCATGCAGTCTGAAGGACATTACCTAATGTCAGCTTCTATGTGAAAGTAAAACTTTTTCTCGAGACACAAAACTGCGAGATTAAAGTTTGCTTAAGAATGTGAAAGAAAGCAAGAAGACTACAGGACCCATTGTTTGATCATATAAGACCTAGATAGCTTTTGTTTGACCCACATGTTGGACCTGAATCTGCCCCTGGGCTAACTGGCAGGGGAGCACTGTGTGATGACATAGTGATACGTGAGCTTTAAGGTGCTGATGACACCATGCCCATGGATATACCAAAACACTGGCTGACAAGATGACACTGCTGCTCTAGAAGCTTTGCAGAAAAGAAATATTGCAGCATAATAATGATCTAAAGCCCACTGCCAAAATCACACGAGATTCTAAAGGAGACCAAAGGGAAATATGACTCGTCCACGTGCTCTGTGCTGCATGACCTGAATTAAATAGAACAATTTTGGAGTATTTTGAAGGGAACGGTAGAGCAAACCAACCCAAAGCAAAGATGGGGAAAAAAATCTAAAAAACTGAAGAATATATTTTAATATACTTTAATTTGTTCCTACTGTTCATTCTCTAACATCAAATGCAATCACTGTAAGGCAATACAATTTGGAATCATTTGACATATAAGTAATATTACACAGGGGTGTATTCACTCATGCACTGTACATATTTATTCATCTTCAGTCCTAATCATTGTTACTGGTTGTCAAGAAAGTCCCCAGGGTCCTATACAAAGAGGAAGATAAGCCTAATTGTGACAGCTCTTGTAGTCCATGTCGACACCTGTACATTCAGACTGAATTTTGATCACGATTCAGTCAGAGAACTGAAAAAAAGCAGTCTCCTTTGGAATGCCCTGTAGATGCCTTAACAAAGCAGCAAAAAGCAATGAACCTCAGCCATCAGAAAGATTCACTCTGACTACACTGCACATTTATTTTTAAGAAGATGAATTCAGTTTTTGAGTTTATATTCCTGCTTTCCTTTGAATTGTTCTATCCATATATTTTCCTGTCTCTGCTAATGCATATTATTAGGTTTCTGGGTCACTACTTTTTACTTCCACGTGTTGAACTCTTGTTTGCTGTGCAATTCAATTCTCCCCTTTGGTGCTGAGTTCCTATTTCACTTATTATGCCTGAAACAAATATCAGAAAACAAAAAAGCTTGCATAAGGTTGGACAGTTTCCAAAACTGACAGATTTGTGGAGAGGGAAATAGAAAAATCATCTGTGGAAAGAAATGCAATATTTGGACTAAAGAATGAACAAGGAACCCTTAGGAGGGTACATAATGCTGGCACTATATATATATCAGAATCAGAATCAATCAGAATCAGAATACTTTATTGATCCCTGGGGGAAATTATTTTTTGTTACAGTGCTCCATTTTAAACCAACATTAAGACAAGACAGACAATACACTAACTAAGAATAGTACAATATATACATATATATACATACATACATACATAAGTCACTTATAAATAAATATTTGGAAAAGAAACATGTGTAGCTGTAGCAGCAAACAGTGTGTTAAGTGGATGCGTTGTACAGGGAGATGGCCACAGGCAGGAATGATTTCCTGTGTCGTTCAGTGGTGCTTTTCGGTAATCTCAGTCTCTCACTGAACGAGCTCCTGTGACTGACCAACATGTCATGGAGTGGGTGGGAGGTGTTATCCAACATTGTCTTTATCTTGGACAGCATCCGCCTCTCCGACACCACCTTGAGGGAGTCCAGCTCCATCCCCACAACATTGCTGGCCTTACGGATCAGTTTATTAAGTCTGTTGGCATCTGCGACCCTCAGCCTGCTCCCCCAGCATGCAACAGCATAGAGGATCGCACTGGCCACAACAGACTCATAGAAAATCCTCAGCATTTTCTGGCAGATGTTGAAGGACCTCAGTCGCCTCAAAAAATAGAGACGACTCTGGCCCTTCCTGTAAAGTGCTGTGGTGTTTTTAGCCCAGTCCAGTTTATTGTCAATGTGTACTCCAAGGTATTTATAGTCCTCCACAATGTCAACACTGACCCCCTGGATTGAAACAGGGGTCAAGTGTTTCCTGGTCTTCCTGAAGTCCACGATCAGTTCCTTGGTCTTTGCCACGTTGAGCTGCAGATGATTCTGCTCACACCACGTGACAAAGGAGTCGACCACAGCCCGGTACTCTGTCTCATCATCCCTGCTGATGCATCCAACCACCGCAGAGTCATCAGAAAACTTCTGAAGATGGCAGGTCTCTGTGCAGTGGCTGAAGTCTGTGGTGTAGAGGGTGAAGAGGAAGGGGGAGAGGACAGTCCCCTGTGGTGCCCCTGTGTTGCTAATCACCTTGTCAGACACACACTGTGGGAGACGTACATATTGTGGTCTTCCTGTCAGGTAATCAACAATCCAGGACACCAGAGAAGCATCCACCTGCATCGCTGCTAACTTATCACCCAGGAGGGTCGGCCTGATGGTGTTGAAAGCACTGGAAAAGTCAAAAAACATGACCCTCACAGTGCTCGCCGGCTGGTCCAGATGGGTGTAGACACGATTGAGCAGGTAGATGATGGCGTCCTCTGTTCCGAGACGAGGCTGATAAGCGAACTGAAGGGGATCCAGATGTGGTCTTACTATGGGTCGCAGCTGGTCCAGGATGAGCCTTTCCAGGGTCTTCATGATGTGGGAGGTCAGTGCCACGGGCCTGTAATCCTGGGGGCCACTGGGACGAGGCGTCTTTGGTACAGGGACGAGGCATGATGTCTTCCACATCACCGGGACCCTCTGCAGACTCAGACTCAGCATAAACAGTTTATGAAAGACTCCACACAGCTGGGGGGCACAGGTCTTGAGGACAAGGGGACTCACTCCGTCTGGTCCAGCAGACTTGCCTGAGTGAAGTCTCCTCATTTGCATCTCAACCTGGTATTGAGTGAAGGTGATGGGTGGGGGAGGGGTGTCAGGAATCTCACAGGAGGCAACATGTGAAGAGAGAGGCTGGCACAGTGGTGTGGCTCTGGATTCCAGGCTGACTGCAGGTGAGGTTGTGGGGGTGGGAGCAGACACTGTATGTATATATATATATATATATATATATATATATACACACACACACACACACACACACACACACACACACACACACACACACACACAATATAATATAGCAAAGTTTCATCAGATTGCGTTATGCACTTATTACATGCACCTTTACTTTATGGTGGTGGTGGTGTGTGTATGTCATGGTCACAAGTGCAATGGTCAGTAACTGGATAGACTGTGTCTCAGCACAGTGTGAAACACACTCACTCTTAGTCACACAAACAGTGTAGGCTCATCTGAGCTAACAGACTCGATTTCTGTGTATATAGATATACTTTACCTGGTGGTTTTGGTTCTGGTAGAAAATTATATTTTTCTTTTGGACATTAGCTTGCCCCTTGCCAATGCCTCTCCCTTTTTGAATCTGGACTCAGGAATGGGAATAGTGCACATTAGGCTACTCTAGTCATAAAGATGTTTTTTCTTTAACAGGATGAGAGTAATATTGAATGATGGCTATTTTGCCTAAGATACAAGTACCATCATCTTCCTGAACTACTGTGAGTTACAGTTAATGCTCCTACTGCAAAACATAAACAGAGATCTGAACAAGTCTGTTTTTAAATGAGATAAATGGTTACTAATGACCCAGTCAAAACAAAAAAAATCGTTAAAAACTTAAAACTAAGTTTTAGATTGTTTCCAATTGTGAACTGCAAGTTTTCATAAGGAATTGAAATTGAAGTGTAAGCTGTGAGTGTTCTGTGTTTTACTCTAAAACTCCTGTTGCTGCAGGATCTATACAGGAAAAAATGTTTCATTATAGAAAAATCAAATGTTGACATTTTATCTTGCAAAAAACAAAACAAAAAACCCAAACGTTGCAAACCCACTTAGTCATGACATAATTCCCTAATGCCACCAATCATCCTGGCAGGTTAGTCATTTAGCACAGTAGGGCAAAAGGAAAATACCAGATATCCAAGTGGCTAATTATGCAAAGAGCAACTCCTATGATACTTTATTTTCATTGGCTGTTTTGTGAGAGAATGGTCGCCATGTTATAATCAGGAGGTTTACAGTAAAATAAGCTAATCATAGTCAACAAATGTTCAGGGATAAAAATAGATTGATCGGTGAAGTAATTGAAAGTGCCAGAAGCAGGATAATAACCGCAATGAAAAAGAAAAGCTAAATTTGCAAGAAATTGTTTCTTTGGAGCCTTTAGTGGTTGAGTAGTGACAAGTGACATGAAGTAAACGTCTCTGTGGTTTAACGTGTGCCATTAACTTTGGGAACTTGCAGCCGATGGAATGGGCCCTCACAACAGCGCAAGCCCAGATTAGGCCATACATCAGAGAGCGTTGGAGAGCGGATCTCTTTCAGTCCCCCACTAATCGCATTGAGCAACTCTCTCGCTTCCGCGTGCGCTCACTGCCCCCTCTCTCTTTCTCCACTCTGTATCTACTGATTCCTCTGCACAATCCAGAAGAGAGCTCTCTTTGTACTGGTGCTGGCAGGCGGACAGAAGCAGAGAGATGGATATGGCTGAGAGTGACCTGATTCTGCCTCAGTGCCTGGCCTCTGTCCAAATACAGAGACTCTGCTCTCTTGTCCCTCTGTCTTTAGGGAGGAACTCTCTATCTTTCTCCTCTGTTGCTACGCTGTGGGATGCTGGCTGACTTACCTGCCAGGCTTGAGCAAGAAATTAGTTTGTTTACTTTAGAGGCTTTTGAGTAGCTACAGTAGCCTGCTATTATTCAAACAGGTACCACATTTTCAGACATATTCAACTATATTTACCTGTGCATCTATTTGATTTAAATCCAAGACCTCCTATTCCTGTGGACTGAGATGTTTGGAGGGACTGAAACTTCAATGTTTTGGGTCACTCATTTGTTAGCAGAAAAGAAGAGATATTGGGATAAAGAGTGAGCTCATACTGAGTGAACCGAAGGTGATCGCTTGTCTTTGATGAAACACATTATAAAAGAAGGTCCATTGAGAATTAATAAATATGCGAGGGGAAGAAATTAGATGTGCTGACAAAAAGAAGAGGAATAAAACATGTTAGAAGCAGTGATGGCACTGGCAGACAGTCTCATGAGCTATATATTGTTATTTATTTGCCAGTAAGAATTGCCACTTTTGGTGGTTGTGTAATAAAAATGCATCTTCTTCCTGAAAGCACTGACAGACAAAATGTATTTCATTAGATTGCAAAGTGGAGGATGGAGATGGTGGTGATTGGCAACCAGGAAAAATTGTGCGTTAGAGGGAAGAAATGATAAAACAGATGCTCTTTTTTTTTTTTTTTTTTTTTTTACACGTAAACACATCCTCTTCTTCCACATGCATCACCCACAGATGCACAGATGTGAATGATGTTTTTGCACTGATGAAACATGATTAATCTTTGCAGGAGTGGCTGCACTTTAGTCATTGTCCAAGGAAGTTTCTAATCACTGAAGCCTGAAATTCTACAAAGCACAGTCCATATTGCTTCTAATAGACTCTGTTAACCTTTGAACCCAAGCATGATGCAGCATTTAGAGGGTGTTTTCTTCCTGTCACATAGATGAGGAGTAATAGTAGTACAAATTGATGCAAGGAAGCTGCATTACACATTACTGAAGAAAAATAGGAGGGGTTTGAAGGGTGGCAGTTGACCCTTTAAGGAATGACCCTGGTTTTCATTGGAGCACCATTAGTCTAGCATAGTGCTACCACATGACTTAGAGGACAGGGAGTGCATTCTTGGCAGCCTCTCATTCTGAAAAGGTCATGTCAGGAAAGGCGAGAAAAGAGAAAAAAAAAAAGGGAGAAAGTCTTCTACTTGTATGTTTTCACTGTGCTCCGATATTCATCTTTGTTTAGATTCTTTGGCATCTCTGTCTTATTGGTATCTATCATTTATCCCCTTTTCTTTCTGTCACTCTTCCTGTCCCTTTTTATCCTTATCTCAACCCTTTAACCATATGGCATGATCTTGACCTAAATTCAGGTCATCTCTATCGATCGTTCCTACCGCTCTATACAATCCCACTTTATAGCCCGAGGCTTGCGGCCTAGAGCAACCATGTTCCATTTGTCTAATGAAAGCAGATCCCACACGTCCACTCTGGCTTGGTGTGAGGCTTCTGATGATGATGGTGGCCTTTAGTGACAGCTTGTTTGGAGACACCCAGTAGTTGCAGGATTTCTCGAAAGCCCACAGGGTGCACTTCCAGTAAGAAAAATGGAAAAATGGGTCAAAGGATGACTCTGCCCATCAAAGGGACCTTCACCTGACAGTTCACACTTCTAGATTTGAAAATTCAGTTGGATTTCCGTTGCATGCCAGGATAATCCTTTTGCTATTTTACTATGAAAACTTTTTGATTTTAAATGAATAATTTCGGGTAATGTTAACTTTATGCTGTCAACCTCATTTTGCCAATTATTAATGCTGGACTAATAGTGTACATTTATATTGCATTTAACAAGCTTCCTTTTGACATTCAAAGAACCGTCCAGCAAAATGTAGCTGAATCTGGTGCTTCACCTTTGGATTTATTACCAAATAACTTTTCCAGCGGTACAATTACCAGTGCACAGCTAGTGTGGATTGACTATAAGGCATTGCTCTACTTTTTTGTCGACTCTGGTGAGGACACTGGTGTCAAAGAAGTGAATCCATTTGCACAATTAATGGCTGACCTTTCAGGATACAGTCAATACAGTAAAGTGTGGCTATCATGAACAATGAAATTTACTGATGGTTTTGATAATTTCTTTTCTTTTTAAGGAAAGCGGTACCACGTGCATTTGCATTTCACCCTGCAGCAAACCACGACATTACGAAGCGATTAATCAAGCAGCGGCTGCTTCAGTCCTAAACTGGAAAAAAAGCGTTTCAACCCATGCGCTCCGAATAATGACCAATCCACCACGCCATTGTTCTCTTATCAAAACCTATAAGTCATTCTGCCCACTGTGACTGCAGAAAATATACCAGCTGACAGGATTAAACACATGCAAACATAAAGTGTAGAGAGGCATAGGACATGAAGCACACCTATCTACATGTAATTACAAAATCACAGCGGCATGTCTACACTGAAAGCGTAACAGAACAACCTCGTCTAGAGTTGTAGTTCTCCCTGCTCTAAATCAGTTTCTATATATATTTAAATGCATTGCAGTGTTTTGCCTCACAGCCCTGTGATAATGCTGCACTGCTTTTCCTTTTTTTTCTTTTTTTTAAACTCAGTTCACGTTGAATCACTTCACATTGGATATCTTGCCGCACAGGCATTTCTACAGTTGCTGTTGCATTGGGTGGACGGTAGGGAATTGTGCCTGACAGAGCAGCCTCTGGCATTATTACAGAACTTGAGGCTGACTGCAGTCTCTTCTTTTTTTCCCCCCACATTTGCTGTATCTTGTGGCCAGCCAATGGTCAGAGATTATCTTTCACATCCAAAATGTTTCTCCACCCTGCTCATCTTCCCTTATAGAAATACCCTTTACAGTCAGATGTTGTATTTTTGTTCTCACGAGAAATTAAGATATGAATTCATAGGAGTTTGCCAAATGAGCACCTCAAAATCTGATTGTGCTAATTGTTGTTTTCCTTGCAGCTCTTGACCATTGACGACGACTTTTGTGGCCTGGACATGAATGCTCCATTGGGCGTCTCTGAGATGGTGAGAGGCAAGCCTCTCTTTTCTGACGCCGTTGACAAAATGTCCTCAGTCATTGCCTACGTCTACAAGAACCACTCACTGGTCTTCGTGGGAACAAAAAGCGGTCAAGTCAAGAAGGTAAGGGAGACAAATATAGGTTGAAAGATAGCACAGATGGTTGAATTGATAGAGGGAGAGATTTGCTTTCTCTCAGTTAGAACATAGAGTAAGGGCTGGGAATTGGGGACTACTGGATTGGAGGAAGGATAGTAGTAAGAAGGCAGATTGACTTTCAGGCAAATCAGCTGACTCGGCTGTATTCGCAGTAGAAGAGACGTGTGTGTTTGTGTGTAGGTGTGTACATAAAACAGTGGGAGAGCGGATGGAGGAAGTGTGTGTACTTCAGGGTAGAGAGAAAGCGAGTGTGTGTGTGTGTGTGTGTGTGTGTGTGTGTGTGTGTGTGTGTGTGTGTTTTGAGGAAAGGGGATCAGGCGTGCCCCTTTGGGGGTTTATTCCTACAGTAAAGCCTATCTGGTATCTCTCAACATCCTCCTCATCCACTGCACCATATATCACACATACACTCGTATTCGCCTGTATCAGTGGTATCCGCTGTACTTTTCCCTCACTTTGGACTTGTATAAAATCCAGAGCCCTGGGGGCCGATTGTAGCACACATCAGCATGTTGCAGAAGTTGCTAGACAGCCCAGATCAGCATGTTGCAGAATTGATTGGATGAAGTTTCTTAGCTCTTCCTCGAGGCAAATTAAGTCATCAGAATAAAATTAAATACATCATTTATTAAGAAATTTAGGCAAATTCATAGCCTGGTGATGAAAGGAACTATGAGTCACTCCCATCCTTTATAATTTAGGGTTTCTCACATCTGTGTGTGTAGTAACTGAATGTTGTAGTAATGATCCTAGGTTACAAAAATATTCTCTAAAAATTTCTAGAATTATTTTAACTAGGGCATTTGTGAGTGTCTTTGTGAACATAACTGTTTGTCTTAGAAGAACATGTCACACTCTGTGTGACAGAAGAGCCTCTAACTCAACAAGATTTGTCTCCTCAGAGTTAAACAGCACTGGATAAGCTGGGCTTTGGAGTGTTGTGGTTACCACCTTAGACTCCCTTCATGCCCCTGTGCCCTCCTGCATGTGGTAGCCCTTTTCAGAGTTAATGGGATGATGCACTGCTGCTAGGTGTGATAGAACTTGGTAGCAACCTGTACTTTCACTGTACTTCCCCACACATTCACACACATTTACACACGCACATATGTATTATAAGGCCATGACTGAGACTAATTCTAGAGGGCGGTTAGGCCAGTGAGTCTTAAAGGCCTGGGGAAGGAGAGGAGCACAGGAGAGATGAGTGAGGGAAGCGAGGTAGGGTTGAGCAGCAGGGGCTGAACAGAGATGAGCTATATTCCAGAAATGAAAGTCATAAAAGGAGGAAGAGCGTTTGTGTGATGACAGTAGAAGGATGAAAAACAGAGGAAACAAAGATACTACTGGGATCAGAATGTGGACCCAGTGCTGAAAGGTCTTCTGCTGATACACACAGGCAAATTGAATGCTATTTCTTCTATAATGTTTATATTATATTGCTTCCACTAAATTCTTGTGTGAATCCAGTCTGCAGGATTGTTCAGATTCATTATATTCAGGCAAAAAGAAAAAAAACCCCTCCAAAATCTAACACACAAAGGTGATCAATACTCTGTGTCAACACAGTTGTACACACATTGGGCTATTACAGCCACATCCTCCCCTCCCATGTATATACTTCCCCTCCCATGTCATTAACTGTATACCATTAGATGACATCACAGGCAATAAAAGACAACAACAAGACAATAAAAAGTCTGAACTTCAGTCCACCTCCTTCATCAGTGACTTTATAACCCCTCGGCTAATGGATGTTGATTTATACACACTCCCCCACCTCACTTGTTCCACCCCTCAGCCCCCTCCTCCTTCTTCTGGGATTCACTCACAGACTGTCTTTCAGTCTCAGTTTTTTTTCACTGTTATTTATGATCTTGTGACTAACACATCACCCAGAGTAAATATAAGCATTTACGGTAAAAGAGAGTGGATCGGGTTTAATGGAGTGGCGTTTCGGTGAGATAAATGTTAGTGTTTACAGGCTCACGTTTATGGCATCATGACGTTGAGCTGGGCAGGGCGCTGAGTGAATTAAATTCAATTTGCCTGTGAAATACTTTAATGTAATAGAGGTTAGAATAAAATTTTGCTAGCATAATGTGAGGCTTGCGGATCAGAGTACAGACGTAGATATGCCATGGCTGTGCTGATTAGATTTTCATTAGCTTAATTTATCATCAAGCCCTTAAACTCATCCTGAACTAAGACAATGCACAACTAACCGAACTCTACCTTAACTTCAAACTAAAATGGAGATCAGTTGCAGGTGACCAGAGTCTGGAGAGTAAGGTTTTCCAGTATTCAGTTTTACTCTTTTTCTTCTCTGTGGCAGTTCTTTTGAGATGTAAGGGCGAGCTTGAATTTCTCACTTCGCACTCATATTCCTAACATATACAGGTTCTATGCTTGTAAAGGGCACACACATTAAAGCACATTCACACAAATCAGCACTTGCCTTAGATGCCCATTAATGCTAAGTGGCTGTATGGCCTAAAGTCTGTTTTGACAGAGTCTAGAGTGAGTGGACTTTGATAACACCATCATGTTATCATATAGAAAGCAGTACTATTAAACAGTGGGGTTTTGTATACGCCCACAACTACAGCCATGCTTGGCTTTTACTGTCTCAAACAAAACGTAAAACTTGGAAACCTTTTCCATGTTTTTTTTTTTATTATTATAGAGCTGCATTTCCTCTGCACTCTTCAGCAAACTTGCAACTGCTTTCTCCTTGTTTCTTTGCTTTCACTCCCTATTGCCACCTCTATTTGCCCTTCTCTTAATAAGTTCCCTCTTCCTTTTCCCTTCATCTCTCTCACTCCCTCTGTATGTTCTGAATTGAATTGCTGTGAAAGCTCTTTGATGGCTACCTCCTGCTAGTGGAAGTGAATGGACCATATGGCTTCCTTCAGCCAGTCTGTCGGTCAGTTTGTGTGCTCATTGGCCTGTGGCTTGAGGAGGAGATGGGGATATGATGGAGATAAAAGGCTGTGGTTGGGGTAAGGTTTAAACCCATTTACTGCAGGCCAGTAGACACCAGCAGGTCAAGGGGAAAACCTTAACCCCCTGCAGGCTTTGGTTTAGTTCATGGTCATCTGGTCGTACTACACATAAGAGGTTCACATCGGTGATACTCACACGTTGCACATTATTGTTTGAATCGGGATAAGCATGCACACATGCATCAGTGAACACTTGCACCCACACCTAGCAGTCCATCTACACACTACTGGACAAAGGCTGGCCAGGTATCCCCATGGGGCCATGGTTCGAGAGGTGGACTAGGGGACAAGAAGAACGTGTGGAGGGAAAAGAGAGTCGAGAGATGAGATTGAAGGCCACCTGCCGAGGTGCTAATGCATCTCCCCTCTGTCCGTCCCAATGGGGGAGCATTGGCACTCAATACAATGAGCAGCTAACCTTGAACTTGACATGGAAAGGAACAGAAAAATGAGTGAGGCAGTACATGCGAAGGTTGGAAAAGCTCTCTGTCCTAGATACTGGATGCACGCATGGTTCAATCAAAGCCTTTCACAGAATTTGGGGAAAAAGGCAGCTAGCACTCTTTTTCCTGCCTCTACATTTCAATCTGTCCCAGTCAGATGGAGAAAATGGAAGAAAAGAGGAGGTGGGAAGACACAGAGAAAACAAAGAAGAAGATCCAAGAAGAATTTTGTTGATAAGGGAACAAGGAAATGAAAAGAGAGGGTTACGCAGTGGAGAATAAATGATAGTTTACAAAGCTATAGCTTCTTGCAGGAGAGGAGTTGCATAGAAACTGGGAGATCTGTCATTTAAAGTTGTCAGGGGAGATTGCATGAGCAAAAAACAGGTCAATTTCAACACCGAATGGTTAATGTTTGTTGCTGGAAAGGGAAAGGTCAAACTCTCACTTTTGACTCAACCCCTGTCAATTTCTGTTCAAGTGCAATACAGCCTACTGCGCCTTGACTGTCTCATTACCCATCTCTCCAGCAATGGGATTTTCCCCTCCCCTTTGCTATCTGTCTACGGTATCCTCGTCTAATAAATGAACTTTTGTTTTCTAGCTGGCTTTTCTGTCAGCACAATAGATTGTGTGAAGATAGATGTGTGCAGGTGTGAGAGATTTTTCTTGAGATATTTATTGTGCTGGACCAGTCCCATATGTTTTACGGGTTGATTGTGTCATTGTTTTGCAAGTGTGTATGCGTTTGTCTGTGCATGTGTGTGTATGATAGGTTGGTTAGCCCCAGATGCAGATTATTGAAATGGGCTGAGCTGAGCCGTGGTCAGTGGAGCAGAGGATTAACTGCTTAAAGTTAATGATGAAATATGCTTCAGGACGGGGTATGCTATAAACACAATACTCTTGAACACAGGCGCGAACACTCGCACACAGACACAGCTATTATCACCTTGGCCAGTAGCCATTACAAACCCCACCCAGTCGCCCATTCATTCCTGGGCAGTGGTCTAAACCGCTGCAGTGCTCAGCAAGTATTCCCAGAATGTCAATGCTCTCCTACTTTTAAGTATTCCACAGCAGTCTTGCTAGTTGCCTGGGTTTTGTGTGTGTGTGTGTGTTGCTGCTCCCACACTAGCTTGCAAAAGCCCAGACGTGAGTTGCCATGGTAGCACTGGCTGCTCCAAACGTGCGGAATTAAACGTATAGAGTGGAGGCAAAACACACATGCACGTATCCGAGTGTGTTGTGATCCATTCAGTGTTTAATTCCCAGGGAAGCTGACGGTGTAGCACACACAGTGTAAATATTATGCTGATACAATAAACGGCGTGAACGATAGGATAACCTGATCTGATGACAGCAGGCTGGTATCTGATGACACTGCTGTCCAGCTCATGGCTATGAGGCTGATTTAACACACATTCTAAGAGAGCTAGTGTCTTTGTCTCGCTGTATTAGCGCCTGCTGTTACTCTGCTAAGGGAAAGTCTAAGGGAACGTCCTCCAACATCTTGCACCCTCCTTCACCTAATGCTTCGTTTCTTGAGTCTTTTAGTGCACCATTCTTCCCAGCCAGTTGTTTTTCTATGGATCGTCTTCTGCTAAGTGCTTGGTGGACAAGGTTTACTTAGGCCTCTACCCCAATTCCCATTCCTTCTCTACAGTTATGGGGTTGGTTAATAGCCTGTGTGTGCATTTCATATTTGTATATGAGTCTCTCTATATATATTGGTCAATTGTGTGCAGAAAATCATGGGAGCTAATGAGAAGTAAAGTCCATTAGTGGCCTGGGAAGAGGATCAGAAGACAGTGATTGCCTCGTGTGCCACGACAAAAACCCTCATTCAGTAGCCAGGCCGTCTGAATGGGCAGAAGGCAGAATCCGTGTTGTATTCACTAAGGAAGCCTTAGCTTTAGCTTGGGGATGATATGAGGTTGTGTTGAACAGAGGAGGGAAAATGGGGGTAGGAAAAGTAGAAGAGCAGGGAAATTAAGTATGGTTTAAGGCAGTGGTTATGTGAGATAAACCAGAGAGAGAAATGTTGAGTAAATATAAAGTTGCATGAATATGATTCATGTCGTGGTATCAGCTTCTTCAGCCAACTCCAACTTCATTTGTTTTATTTCAGATTTTGTAGACTCCTTGGACACACTAAAGTTCTCCATCATTGGATGGTGGGTAGAATGAAACATGGAATTATGCTAAGTTAAATGAAACCATAATAAGAGACGCATAAAGAGCTCCGGACAGAGATATACTGTGTGAGTGAGAGAGTAGAAAGAGGCTGGATGCAGAGCAAAACAGAGTGAAAAATAATCCAGCACAGAATGGCAAAGCTCGAACTTATCCAGCAATAAAATTTCTGAATCAGTCAGATCAGACACTGACTGTAGCTTGGCCTGCCAGCTTGTACAATACCTGTGTTGTAATGTCTGACTGAGCCAGTGTATGAATAGTGCAGGTAGTTGTCTGGAGAATTCACAGTGAGGGAGCTGGGGTTTTATCTATCTGCCTCCTTATACTGAGCTGTCACCTCTAGCCTTACCAATAATATGAGTGCATCTGACGCAGAGCTTCTCCTGTTATGTGCTTCGTGTGAGAAAGTGCAACTTCAGACAATGCTTGGACCCGATTCTCCCCACATCATCCAGAGCTGATGTGTGGAAATGGGTTAGGCGTTTAGTTAGGAAAGCAATTTCTCCTTTGATTTAGACACAGTATCTCATGGTGCTCGGGTAAGCAGAGTCAGCAGTGGCCTGACTCAACAGATACACAAAGTGCCCTGCTTTAGTGGATGACATTGCTTGTGCATTCAGTGTACTTGGCTGCTAGCCTTTGTGTGTGGGTGTGTGTGATCGTATGTAAAAATAGCTGTTCACGTTACTTGTGTCATTCAGGGGGTGTATTTATAGATGCCATTGCTGTAGCATGGCCTTATCCCTTCTTTCCAAGGTTTCTTTATAATTGATGAGCTGTCAGGAGCTGAGCCGGGCTGAGCACACATGCATGTACACACACAAAACCAAACCTTGGTAACCAGCTGCTTCACTGCAGGTTGACACCACCATGTTTGCACACACACACGCGCGCACTCGGTGGTTTTAAGCTCCAGCTGGAGGTATCACAAAGGTGAGCCCCCAGCTATGAATGGCCCATGTGGTGTTGCAGACTGTTGTTTATATTGCAGTAACTCAATGATTTGCTATAACAACTCTTAGTCATTTAAGTATCTCAGTGTATAGTTCGATGTTATATTATAGGTATACTTAATGCTTTCCAACCTTCAGCTGAAATTGAATTAATATGCAGATACAAGGGTTGCTCAGATGTTTTTTTTTTTATTACTTACACAGATCTTCACTGAAACGAGAAAGAGGAAGAGTGGGTGAACAGCAGCAGAAAGCAGAGCTCTGCACTGAGAGACTGAAAGAGTGTAGAGGGCAAAATTGGCAGGCAAGAATAAAAGATGAAAGCTACAGAGATGGAGAGAATATTGAGAAAGGGTAAAGTGAGAGGGTGAGAGTGGTGAAATGGAGTTTGATGTTCATTTCACTCTTGTGAGTATGTGGCAGCATATTGAGCTATGAGTGATTTGAGTGGCTATTCTCCACAGTGTGTATGTGCATTTGAATGGCTTGAGCCAGCAGAGAAGTTAGAGAGTGGCGAACTTCATTCTGATCTCTGTGTTTCTTGACAGTTTGAACTTTATCTGACCCTGACATGTTGTTGGCTCAGGGTTAAGATGAGGTTACCTATTTAGAAGGACAAGTAAGGGTCTGGGGACATAAACAGATCAAAGGGCTGCCAAGGAATCTGGAGTCTATGCTTTGATCCCATGTATAATTCATGCCTGATGTTTATTAATTTCCTAACAGGGCTGTTAATCTAGTACTAAAATGTCAGAATTTTTAGACCTTGGGAAAGACCTTTTATTTTGTCAGTTTAAATTATTTTCTTGTCTTATTTTGCGTGCGTTTGAATACATTTTCCCTGGCGTGGAGTAAAACGCTGCAACCGTATTTCTCTTTTGACTGTTGAATTTATGATGTGTGGACATGACATGAATTTTGGCTAGCACTGCATCTAATGCAAGCAAATGCCTTCTGAACATTACAGCTATCAGTGAGCTACTTGAAAAGTGGGGCTTCACTTTGTGAATGTGGTGGATGCCTAATTTGGATCCCTTTTTAGTAAATATACAAGGAGCTTGTTAGTATCTCAGATAGTGTGCTACACCGTCAGCTGGCATTTCAGCTGTGTTAAGATGGCTTTAAGAAACTTCAAACAGAAGGAAGATGGCAGGTGAATCACAACAGACAAAAACACCTGCAGAAAAGAGTTTTTTTCCTTTCATTCTTCTCCCCCTTCCTGTGCTTTTATATGTCTGTCATTCTGTGCTTCCTTCCTCTCCCTTTTCCTCCACCCTCTATTCTAATTAACATGTTGTGTGACTGTCCAGTGAGAAAAGCTGGCAGCTTGTGTGTGTTTACAAGCTGCTCACTCGGATAGCTTTGCCAGGCAGTCATGGGGCTTCTATTATGAAGCATTCTAAACTTAGTCAAACCTTTTTTCTGTTTTTTTTATTCAGTTAAGCGCCGTCACTAACACTGACGTTTGGTTAGTAACCAGTTTACTTACAAATGCGTCACATGAAATAAGCCGTGTTATCATTTTGACATCAACAGATCAAGACAAAAAACTGTAAACAATATACAACGACTTATGTTTATCATTTGACTCATCCAGAGTTACGGTATGTTTAAAAAAGCCTCCATTTCTAGTAACTTTAAAATTTTAACTGCACTTAATGTTGTCACTTAATACAAATACATGCAACTGTTCTTCGTGCACGACAGCTTTAAAATAAGGTGAAATCAAAAAGCTATGAGACATATAATACTGATACAAATTGAAAAGCATACCAGATTTAAATCCAATTTTCCCTTCAAGGCCATTTCAGCTGTTTTTTTTTCTTTTTCTTTTTGGATTGCTTTAAAACATCTGCAATTCCAACGTGATCTCAAACCTGAAAAGATCAACTTTGAGAATCTGACCAGAGGTTCATGCCAAAAATCATGGTGATGATGAGAACTGAGCAGTTTAAAAAAACAGTTTAACCCAGAAGTGTGAACAGTGTTTAAGCCCAAAAGTGGTATATCAGGTCAGCTGCACTACCAGGGTTATACTTAACATTTTTTCCATCATTCATATGAGTATCCACCAAGGCCAGACCATCAACATGAAGTTCTGCTGTAACCTCCTGAGATACCCGAGGGAGAACATTCAGCAGAAACATCCTGATTGCGCTAACAGCATGCTAGTGCATTATTATTTTGGCCACACAAACTCCAAACCCCTCATATCATTCACCACAGACCCTACCTGGTTCTTCGTCCTCTCCCCTGAAATAAAATTCAAGTTGAAGGGGTGATTTGTGACATACTGAAGGAAATCCAAGGGAACCAAGGGACATTTTTTGCTTGTTTTTGATGTTGAATCCAAAAAGATCCTCTAGACAGATTTCCATGTCACACAAACACATGCAAGTACTTATATGCATAATATACAGGGAAACAAAAAGTTGTAAGAAAGCAAAAAAGCAACTAAAATATTATGAGAAAACATCTGGATTCTAATATACAAACATCCTAAGCATAATTAAAATAATTGAATTGTATTAATTTTATTCACAGACATCCAGATGGTAGAAGATAAGCATTTCGATCGACCTCTCTCTGAGAGCGTATATGTGCTCAGACAGTTAATTAGCAGCTCTGTTAACATTCTTCGGCCATATAACAAGCCCGTGTCAAGCTACCACAGGGGTAGATAATTATGCCCAAGCTCTCTCTCTGTGCACCTCTCTCTTCCACTGATTGATCATTAAGTAGGTAACCACAGAGAAACACTGCAAGCATAGCTGCCTCTAATACACATACAAACACACCTACGCAGGCACAAACTTCTACTCATGTCAGCAGTGGGTGAAAAGATAAGGAATCACCAGCTATAGCACGGGAAAAGAAAGTTTACAGTTGCTCCACTCATATAAAATTTAAGCGTATAATTTCTCATTCAGGTTTTGCTTTATGCATAAGTATTAGCCTGCGTGTCAAATCATTGAATGGCCGTAGAACTAACAGACTTAAAAACTCCTTTGTCCCACACGCCATCAGACTGTTTAACTCCTCTCTGGAGGGGAGAGGGAGGGGAAACAGGAGGACAAAGGAGGGGGGAACAACTAAGCTGTAGTGCCTCTTCACCTCACTGTACAATACCTTGTGCAATACTTTTGTAAATAGTCAACAGTGCAATAGACTCAATACTTGAAATGTGCAATTCACTTGTATTTTTATTTTTTATTCCTATTTATTCTATTTATCCCCTTTGTATATTTTATTTATATTTGTCTCTGTATTTATATATGTGTGTGTATATATGTATGTATATATATATATATATATATATATATATATATATATAACAATTCTGTAACTGTAACTTCGGTCGTTGCTGTGCTTTTTGGAAGTCGAATTTCCCAGAGGAACCCACCCGAGGGATTAATAAAGTTCTATCTTATCTTATCTTATCTTATCTAGTTAATTTGTGCTCCAGAAGTAGAAAATCAATACAATGTCTAGCAACTAATCACACAGTGTGTTCCTGTACATTCCAGTAGATAGATAGCTAGCAGTAATCCTGGCAGGGCCAGAGTGTAATTTCCCATCAGCACCTCCCATACTGCAAATTTATGTTCTTGTACCCAAGAATAGCATTTAAACCACACAAAGAATAGAGGCAGAAAAAAAACTGCCCCAAACTCCACATTTAATATTAAGTTTTTCTGTCAAAACCAGTCGTAACTGAAGTTCCTGATGAATGAGGATTAGTTCATTTCATTAAAATCCAATCAAACGTTCCTCATGTTGAGTATGTCTTTTTAATTTCACGTTACACAGACTTGCATCATTTTGCATGTAATTAATTTATCTTAACATTATTAGTAGATGATCTGTCTTTCCCCGTCTTTTTTTTTTTTTTTTAATATTAGTGGTAGTTTGTGACATGTAGCATCCTTATATCTCCAGTTATGCATATCCTTTGGGTACTTGGAAGCTAAATAACCCCGCTTCTAAACCTCAATTTTTTTCACCAATATTGCTTTCTCTTCAAATTTCTGTGATGTATGGCTCAGGTTTGTGTAGCTATAGAGGACACATCACTGCAGGTGAGCCCACTGTCTCTCCTCCTTCTATCACTGCTTCCTTCCTCGCACGCCTGTAGCCAATCATTGCTCACCGTAGGTCTTTTGGGGTAGTCAGCACCCCTGCGCACCTTTTCCTTTCCTCTACCTGTTCTTTCTCTCTCTCTGTCTCTCTCTGTCTCTCTCTCTGCAGTGAATAGTTTGCCTCACAACTGGGTCATTCTCTCCCCTCCCTGCAGTAAATGCTAGCAGGCAGTCAGGCAGGAAGGGCTAGGCTAGGCTGCATCTCATAGCTTTAGCTCAAGTGCAAGGGAAGGGGACTCCTGAGACTGCAGATGCAATAGTGTACTGTTGAGTGGGCTGTTTGTTTGCATGTATGTGGGTGTATTTAAACCCGATGAGATTACAGGTAAACTGAGGTGGAAAAATGCACGTGAGTGAGAGACATACATCAGTGAGACATTGTCTTACCGCGTGCCTGCCGGTATATTGTGTTTATGTGTTTAGAAGCTTCCGTTAGCCACCACACGTATTAAGTCTCTTGCAAACATCACCTTCCTTGAGCAGCACCTGTTTGTTTTGGTTTATTTGCACATTCTTATATTGCTTAGCTTCTCCTCCTACTCATCTCACATACACACAAAGACACACATACACCCTCTAATGTAGGTGCGGTGGTGTATGCGAGTTGCAATTTAGATTACACTGACTTGCCCATTAGATAGATGCAAGTGTAAACATCTTTAAAAGGGTCCCTGGGTCTGTTTGTCTGTCTGAAATCAAGACACCGAAGTGCATCTCAGGTAGGGAAACTACTATATACACACAATGCCAGGAGAAATGGAAAGTAAGATTGAGAAAGTAAATAAATAAATGAGATGGAGAAAGGGTGTGAGACTGAGAGGAATGCTGGGAGAAAGATGAAAAAGATGGAAGCAGCACGTAAAGAGAGACAACATCTTGCCCACCTATCCCCAGTCTTTTCCTTTTGTCTCACCTACTCTCCACACCCTTTCTTTTCCCATCCCCAACACAGAGCTTAATAAGTGGATTTTTATCTCAGTTACACCAGCCTTCCCAAAAGCTTGTGGGCGCTTTTCCCCCCAGCTGCACACATAGAATTTTAATTGCCTCTATGCAGTTAGAGACACTCCTAGTTTTTAAGGAATGAGGCAGAATTTGTTGAAAATGAAGGTTTTTAAGTATCGCTTGTGTCTGGATGCATGCAATATGTTCCATATTCTGATGCCTTCACTTTTTTGCGCAATTTTGTTGTGGAGTTAAATTCAAGTTCATAAATTTGCCATTTTGCCAATGAGTCTGCATTTCAAGACTTAATAAAAACAAATCTTTGTACATTAAAAGGGACCAAACTGAAGTTTCATTAAGTAAGTATTCAGACCACCTCGCAGAAGACAGATTTCATAGTAAATGAAGATTAAAGTATTCTTGTCTACAGCACAGACTTTACACAGGTGGATTTGGGCAGGTTATCCCATTCGCTTTAGCAGATCATTCACACTGGATGGAAAGTGCACTGTAATCTTCAGCTTTACTCCACAGATGTTAGTGATTATGAGGTTTAGGTCTGGTCTCGGGCTGGGCTATTCAAGGACAGTGAGAGAGTTGCCTTAAGGTACTCCAGCTCCGTTGTAGCTGGATTTATTGTTCTCTCAGCTCAGAGAAGGACCCCTGTAGCATGATGCTAAAATAACTAATGCTTCACTAAAGAGATCTTATTAACTAGGTCAATGTCACAGATAAAGTTTCTTGGTGTCTTCAAGTCAGATGTCTTTTGCATAAAAGTGGCTTTTGTCTGTGTACTCTAGGATAAGGGCCTAATTGATGAAGTGCTGCTGAGATGGTTGTCCTCCTGGCAGTTTATCTCATCTCTGCAGAGGACACTGTTAGCATGAGTGTTGAATTCTAAGTGACCTCCTTCACCTTCACACACTCACCCTTGCTGGGTTTAGAAAAAGAGCAATTCTACAAAGAGTTTGGTGGTTTAATTGGTGGTTTGGTGGGGTTCTTCTAACTCCATGACTTGTTTTTGCCCAGATATCCAGTGTGACTTGCGGAAGCTGTGTGCCTTTTAAGAAAATGCACTCAGTGAATATATTTTGTCACAGAAATCAGGTTCTAGATACAATTAAAACAAAAAGGGTTGATAATTTGGAGTACCAAAGCAAAGGGTCAGAAACATGAGGCATTAGTTGGTTTTATTTTTGATTGATGGAAAAAAATTGTAACCATTTAAAATGCAACTTCACAGCAAGAAAAAAGCATGCACAAAGTGATAACATCCTGAATGCACACCTCTAATATTTCATTTGTTTTTGCTGCCTAGCCCCATAATGAATGGCGTTCTTTCTTCTCTCTCGTTTCCTCTGCCCAGCTTTCAAACACTCATGAGCAGCTTTAACAATCCATACTTTACACACATGCACAGATAATTTCCATTTCCATTTTAGTACATACAACTGAAAGAAACTGAGTGTAATAAAAAAGAAAATAAATCATAATATCGTGTCAAATGTTTCCTCCACGAACAGTCAAATATATAATTATGTGCCAGCACTAGAAGAGCTTTGCAATTGGTCTCAACCTTATGGTTTCCAGCTGAGCTAGTGTAACAAGTTTTAATATCGACAAGTAAAATAATATATACGCCTGTCATCAACCTGTAAGCAAACAGGTAAAAAGCACTGGGAGTACCACGTGTTCCTATGTGTGGAAATTGTCTGACAGCAGCCAGCAACACCTTTGTCCAATAACTTCTTATTGTTATAGTCAAAGATATAGGTCATTCATCACAGTGGTGCTGAAACCTCCCAAGCTGGTGCTGCACGTGCTGAGAGGTGTGAGTGTGCATGTTTTAGTGTGTCCTTGTATCAGTAGCACCTGCCTAAATCCCTTAAATGCCAGCACCAACACTATATATATATTTTTATCCCTTTTTCCATGTCCTTGATTCCTGACACTTGAGCACAATGGGAAGTTTGACTTCCAAGGACATATTGATGCGCGCACCCCCCCAGCCCCAGTTTCCTTTTTTTTTTCTCTGTTTTCATTGTGAAATAAAACTCAACGCAGCATTTCATCTACTACGCTCCTCCCTGGAGATGGAGGCCTAGTTTTTGCTCCCCATATGTAATCAACCTCTCCCCTTTCATTAAAGTTAAACCCTTAGTGCAGAAGGGAAGGAGAAAAACCTTAGGAGTTTGGATACAGGGAGAGGATGTAGGGAGGGGATGACAACAACAGAAAAGGTGCACACACAAAGAGAGAGAAAGCTGGAGATTGTATTTACTGGATATGTAATAAAACATGGGGAGAAAAACTGACACGTCTTTTAGTCTGATTTCAAATTCACACCCAACATTTTAACTCTTTTTTTAATTGTTGTTTTTTTTGTTTGCTTTTTGAAAAAAATCTGTGACTGTATTTGACTAACAAAGAAATGAGAGAGCCAGTAAGGCACAAGGCTGTGGCTATCTGTCTGGTTTGGCTCTCCAGATTTGTTCTCGTTAGGCCATTATTGCCGTTTAGTCTCAGCTGCCTGCTCCTACAACTGGCAAACCAACCAAACCACTGTCCTCCTCTCCTTCTGCCACCACCATCATTGTTGGCTCTCATCCGCAGTAGCAGCTTAACTGTGAGCTCCAAGTCAGTGAGTCTCTGAAAAGTTAAAAAAAAGAAAAGAAACATCTACAGGGTGTGTGTGCATTCTTAGCAGGAGCTTATGTGACTGCTGGAGTTCAAACCCAGTCTGTCCTTACTTTAGGTATTTTTAATGGAATATCCAAAAATGCAACCATCAAATGTGCATTAAAAGACAACACGGCATGCTTCATTCTTGCATCCTGTTGCATCATTATCACATTTTAAATATGCTTTTAAAGGTGGATGTTGTTTTAGCTGTATTTATTCTCACAAATACCTTGTGTTGTGATACAATGCCCTACAGTTTATGCTCTAATTCCCTACCGGCTTAGCACGCTACAGATGTAACTGTGTGTGTTAGAACGTGTTGGCAGGCACCCTCTTTCACACAGCGTGGGCTAAAGACTTGGCTGACGAAGACAAGCGAAGGGAGACACGTTCCGAAATGGAAACATCAGCTTGCTTCAACCAGACGGGTGCAGAAACAGGACAACAAGGGAGGTAGCGAGGGATGCCAGAGAATGTAGGAGCTCTCTCCTCATTATGACTTTTTTACTTTTTTAATTTTCAGGCTTACACGTTTTCCCACAGGACTGGCTTTTTCTGTTTGTCAGTCTCCCCGTCATCGAATGTTCTCCTTGTCCAGGCTGCGCTCCTTATGTTTTTAACATTGCTCCTCGGTGCTGATTTCTAACTCCACGCGCCAATCTTTCTCAAGATCGTCAGGCAGGTTAGCAGCTGCTGGACGAGCCACTCAATTCTGATTCGCACGTGGAGCCAGCGTGTCTATCAGTAGTTGAATAATGAGCTCTTGATGCCAATTTGGGAGCAGTGTAGTTTTTTTTTGTTTTGTGGGTGGAGTGGTGGGCTGTTGGGTGGGGGAAGTGCATTTTGGATAATATGCAAAACGAACAAAACGAGCAAATGAGGAGGAGGAATGAAGGGTGCATTCTTATCTCTTAGGAGAATATTATTTAGGCTTCATTACTCCCTGAAGAATGCCCCACAGAGCTCTGAGCCATAAAAATGTTTTTTTCCTTTTTGCTTATGAATATATTAAATGATAGATTTTACATTCTTCCTCCTTCATCACTTGTGTTTTCTTTCTCTTTATTGATTGTTGAAGCTAAATGCTCTTTATCTCCCCTTTCTGGAGAGGAATAACTATAAATACACAGTGGGTTTTCTTTTTTTGGTCCCATAATTGTTATATATCTTCTGATCTTCTCTTCACATGCTGTTCATATGTTTTCTAAAACTTCAAGTCTGTAATAAAAACGGTGTTTTATGGAAAATCACATCTAAGGTGTGTATATGTAACAATATATTAGCATCTCTATATTGGGTATTGCTGTCAAGTGGGTGTAATCAACATGATAAGATTTGTTAACGCTATAGCGCAGCAGTTGTGCTCTTTTAGGAGTGTTAGCCACAATGCAAGACCATGGCAAGCAACACTTACGTAGTGTTATATAGCCCTTTAAATCCCATCCACTGTCCTGATGAAATAAAGCATGTTTACATCACTGCATCTTTTCATGTCTCAGCAAATCATCACTCTGCTCCTCTAAACAGTCGCACTCCCGGCACACTCAAACACTTAACTTCCTCATGTTAAATGGCCACTAATTCTCTGTATCAGGGGATTATGCATAATTGATTTATGGATGGGGAGTGAAATTACTCATCAGCTGAGAGAAAAAGGCATTTTGTCTTCCGGCTGGAGCGTGCTAAACAGTATTCTCAGATAATTGAGGAGATGTGCTTGTGCTCAAGGCCATCTATGCAGCCTATGTTAATGCAGTTCAATTCAGTAAAAACTGCTTGTCAAAAACTTTGAGAAATGGCACAATCAATACCTGCCACTAACGCTTTAAAGAGACAAATGGATGTGAGTATTGTTAGCAGGCCAACACAATATACAGAATACACAGATATAAATGTATACCGTACCCATAAAGCTATTCTCCTCTTTGTTGCTCAACTTGCTGTAGTTTAAGACTCAGAGCTATGAAATTGTCCCGCTTCATGCCAACAGACTGTAATAACCTTTTATACCGTCTCAGTTGGATATTTTCCCTCGTATGTGTGCGCGTGCACGTTTGTGTGTCAACAGAAATGTGAGCCAGCCCCGAACACTAACTCATCAAAAGTGATTCACTGTGGTAGCAAACAGTAGGGAAAGGATCTGTGTCTACACTACAACTGATATGGCAGATCCATTTCAGTACAGTTTGATTTTTTCCCTGAGCTCTGTGTTAATAAACGGCTGCTTTCTGAAAGTAAAGGTATGTCTCCCCTCAAGTTTCCCGCACAGTGATAGCATATCTAGACTGCAGCTGTTGCTAGGGTCTGTTGCTAGGCAACTATTTATCTACTATTATGGGATTTGGTGGAGCTCAACGGGGAAGTTAACTGGACAATTTGAAATTCTGCTTTGCACACGATTTGGCGTCAAATTATGCATATTCATGTCACAAGTGTGCAGATTTCACTGCAGTGCAATATACCCTTTTTTTCTAAAAGCTTCCATTAACTTTTCCATCTCTGTTGTTTTCATTTCCTGCCTTATTTCTTTTCTCTTTCCTTTTGTGATGGTTTGCTCCTTCCTCAATAGTCTTCCTTCTGTTCAGATAGTAGTGTTTATTTAAAGTCTGTGGGCACATTCAAACCTGTAAATGGTGCACAACATTTCGATGTAGTTTCCAAGTAAAGGAAATGATGTGTTTCCTTTAAATGATGTGCAACATAAGCAACAGGTTGTGGAGTGTGCTTACTCTAGTTCTGTTTAAATGCATCACCAGCGAGGTGTATGCAAACCCACTAGTATAAAAGGCATTACAGACAATGAATGACCTGCCACAGATCCAACCCTTGGGTAAGATAACAGGGTTTTTCACGCACCACGGTTTCCATTTAGAACAGAAAAAAAGAAAATCTATAACTTTCTTCTTGCGTTTTCTCAACCTTTCCGTTCAACGGCTCCTGTTCACGTCTCCTTGCTTGCCTCCTTGTCTGCACTTGGGTCCTCATTTTAAATGTAGCATTTCTGCCATACACAGACATAATACACACACACACACACACACACACATTTCCTATTCCCCTCTCCGTCAGTTGATTGTTTCACTCATCCTCACGTGCTTCATAGGCGACTCCTTGACCTTCTCAGCCCATTTATTTAAAATATTACTCAATCTAATCTAACACACTCTACAGGGCTATGTGCACACCAATGCAATAAATACACATACACACACTGCCATTATATCATTGAGGTGGGCACTCAACTCAATGTCAACTCCAGCAGTGTGGGCTCACTGTTGGACAGGAAAAGGAGATGATTGATACCAGTCAGTGGCAAATTTGCATGCCAATAGGACTATGAATAGGCACTGATGGAGTGAAGGGGTAATTTCCTTGCAGACATATAAAAACATCTTCTTCTCCATCTGGAAGACAGACTATGTAAGATTTTTCTACTGGGCTCCATAGTTTTATATATTTATATATTTAATTAGTTGCATGACTTGAAGTTCTGACATAAACTGCAGTGGTTTTGGTGGCTTCACATTAATATCACATTGTGTTTCTAAAATACTGTTTATTTTAATGGTTTAATATACATTTTCCATAAAACACCACAGTTTCTGGACTGATAGCTTCACTAATGAAAAAAAAAGATCAATATCCATTACTGAAGAGTGTTAGTTAAGGTTAGGGATTGTTTTCACAATACAAAGTAATAAAAAGTAGAAACTAGTTGTGGTGAAAGTGGTAAGCCATAAAGCTTAGATTGTTTTGCTAAAAAGCATAGGCATGGTTGCATTTATGGGTTTGTTTTAACAAGCTAATACTTGCTTATGGGCGCGATGACTGAAATGTAGTATGGGAAGTGCTTTTACCGAAACCGAACGCCCATAAAGACAATGGAAGAGAACTTGTGTGAGTGGAAATGTGTTTTTGTCCGTAAGTGTGTATGTATATGCTGTTAGGGCTTCTGTCCGAATGATTAATGATCCTGGAGGCTAAGAGGAGTGTGTCTATAAAACACCCCAGCAATCCTTTTCCCTTTTCTGCCATCCCTCATCCTTTCATCTTCTCCTTTTTTCCTTCAACTAAAATCCCTTTTTTTGCTTTCTCTCTGCCTCCCCTCCCGTCTCTGATTTATCTGTATTTGTCTCTGCTATCCAACTATAATTCCTTCCAAGCCTCTTCTTTGTGCAAAAGGTCTGGTGGCAAATAAATGAGGGACACAAAATTTTACAGCAAATTCACAGTCTCCCCTTTGCAACAATTAACACAGTTAACACCTGAGGGGACAATGCAAGAGGAGACAAGTAGGGACATAGAGACTGAGAAAAAGGAGAAACCCCGCTGAGTGGAAGACCGACAGGGGGGTAGTTTGACTTTCTCATTCAGAACAGCACAGTTACACGTGTTAATCCCTCGTCAAGAATCTAGCTGCATTGGTCAGTCTGTGCCAGCCAGGCAATAGGAATCTGGCGTTACTATCAATAGGAGATTATGGAGAGAAAACAGGAAGCTGGGAGTGTGCTCACTGACAGAGAGGGTGAACCATAACTTAGCTTTTGTTTGGTAATTATTCACCATGCTTCAGTGTAATTATGTTTAAATGACACTTTAGGCTAGAGTGTCTGGTGTTCAAGTACAATTGATGGTAATTTTGCACAAATAAGTAACAATTGGAGCTTGGATGTGGGGCAAAAAAATCAGAGGGCTAACTTCTTAGAACTAAATCTGCATATTTTCTGAGTTATAAAAGGCGAGGTAGAGATTAGTGCCAATTTAATGCATCCATCCATCCCTCCCTCACTTGCCTTCAATACATATGCTAACACTTTTGCGTTAAAGAAATCTGATATTGCATTTATTAGTTCACATCAATTAATGTTTTGACTTTTAGTCAGTTTTGGGGGAGTTTGTCAGCTCTGACTAGCTTTTTCTTCATAGCAAAGCAGCTCAAGTCGCCTGCTTTCAGAAATACTGCTCATTCTTGAGGCTTTTGAAATGAAATGATAACTGAGGTCATAACAATTGCATGCAGCACATTTATCCAGAGGAAATTATCATATTTATGTGAGCTAATTAAATATTACAATGGGAGAAATACTTCTAAAAACCAGCTGCTCACTTCAACGGCTGCTTTTCCTTTAACCCTCAGATCACAGCCAGCAACACACACTACACTGACATGGCATAAATGCCGCCCAGCTCCCGCCCTTTATATCATGGCGTCTTGCCCTTGTTTGTGCCAACCGCCTCATACTGTGCCAACTAACAACCTCCCTCCATACACCCGCAGACTTTACACACACGTAGCAGGCAACTGCTTCTCCCCCTCCAAAACCAGCTGAGATGAAAAGGCAGTGCATCACACAACTGCTAAACTTTGATCAATCTGGCAACAAGTGTAAATAGGATCATTAATAGGGATTTAGCAGGGGGCTGCCGTCTGCGATTAGACATACGCAAACACGCACATATGCTTTATTCAGACGGTAGTATTTTAAAAAGCCCTTTTTGCCGTGCACATGGTTGCATATGCAGACAGAGACGGTTCATTTTTCTGTTTCCAGAGATGAGCTGCAGCATGCAAACTGGGTACCAATGGGGCCTTTAATTGGGGTGTAATCTGAAAAGTGTAATTTGCCTTGAGTGGATAGAGAGATCTGACAGCAAGAGTAGAGGGAGGGACAGGGGGAGAGGATTACTATGAGGAAAAAGGGGGTTGGAAGAAGAAATCGCGTTGATGAGCATAGAAAATAAGATGAGAGCATGATGGCAGGGCAAGGGAAGAGGGAAGGAGAAACACAAAAAAGACAAATGTATAACATAATATGAATGCAGTGACAGAAATCACAAGGGGGAAATGAGTCGGAGGAATGCAGAGCAGAAGGAAGAACCCAGCAAATAATGGTTCACAAGGGTGAGCTTTATGTATTTTCTGGGAATTTTATCATCTGTCATTCATGGTTGTGTCTGTTTTATGCTTGATTCTGTCGTGTGCAGCCCCTCCTCAGATTACAGCCATTTGCCACATTAGATCTGGTTTTTAGCGAAATCTCAATCCAATTTAAATCCACAAATTAGTGAGTCTTTCCCTCCCTAAACTCCTTAGATTCCTATTGGCACAACCTGATTAGATTGCTTTTACAACCCACAAAACCCACTGGTGCTGTGGCTTTCCAGCTGCAAGCCTCTTATCTATCAAACCGACTAATGAGTTTGAAGCTGACCACCACCAAAGCCAAGGCAGGGGGAAAGAGAGAGCGAAAAATGCGCCCATATGTGCTGAGCACGGTTGGTAGATCTCTATTCAGAGGTCCTACAGTTTGATTGTGGATATAAAATAGCAGGGCAACTGTGATCTTCCACCTGGAGTAAACGGGACTGTCATTTCAAAAAAGTCTCGTGTGCCAACTTTACCCAATCGGTAATGGCTTCTCTTGGATAATTTGATTTCCTGAGTCTTTTGTTTGTCCTCTTACTTAAGCACTTTACGATAGCATTAAGCACTTAAGCACTTTATTTAAAACGTGATAGCATTAAGTTATTTGTGGTTTTGAACCATTCAGTCATCGTTTACTCTGCAATTTGCTCAGCACTAGTAACAGATTATGACAGGAAACATAAATAAAGCAAGGACCAATGAATCTACTCTTCAGTAATAACATTATCTTTATTCATGGGCTTTGGCTTCCCCTTTGCGTTAGGATCAATTATGGTGAGCATGTGTTTATCCAGCCAAGGTCATATAGCATCAGTGTATTGTTGAGCTTTTTTTCTTTCTTTTTTTTGAAAATGGCTCTGACCTCAACCCTCACCTTAACCTTCAGAACTCTGACCCCTGACCTGTGACCCGGCTTTGTCGTGAACATCATTGTGTGTTCAGTGAGAATGTCAAACAAGACAGAGCAGTAGAAGTGCAGCTGTTTAATGGGGCGACTAAGGCTTCACTAGACTAAGCTTGTGTCCTTCTGGTCTGACATCTTCTTTTATCCCCCCGTTATTCACATCCTCTCCCCAACTTTGCCCCCCCCCCCCCACTTCTTCTTCTTCTTCTTTTTTTTTTAATAAATAAAATAAAACGAGTCTAGCAGTTGGTATTTCGCTTTTGGGATGGCAGGATTCTCCCTCATCTTCAATTATTTATGCTCCTCACTCCCCACAGCTATGGGAGCTGGAACACACACACACACACACAAACGCATGCATGCACGCAGCTTTGTGAATGCACGTGCCATGTGCTGGCAGTGATATTTTTGGGGCTTTGTTTTGGGAAAGGAAACTGGCAGTTTCAGTACAGAGAGTGCAATACGCAAGTGAGAGACTATTATTGGAGATGAAGGCAGAGGGACTTCTACTCCTTGCTCTCTCCCTGTTCTCCCTTTTATAGCAGTTGTGACATAATTTTCTAGACTTTAGACCTGCTCTCATATCATCACAATTCCCAATTCTTTTTTTGCCTGCTCTCTATTCAAGCATCTACTTTATATTTCCAGCTTTTTTTAAATTTATTTGCCATCAAGGAGTGCGCTTCCCTTGTTTCTCATACTTTTTATGTCCAGTTCTTTATCTTTCATCAGAATGTTTTTTCCGTTTTCTCTTTCATGTTTTCACTCATTTGCTTTTCCTCTACAAGTCATTCATCTCTATATACTCTCTTTCCTTCTGTGTGCAACTCGGCGTCCCTCCCGTTCCAGTCCACCCGCACACATGTTCTCTCCCACTGCTGTGACAGTGTCTCTGCCAAGGTTAGGTAACAGTATGAGGTGTGCCCTGCTGTGCCACGGTGAATAATTCAGTCAACAGGACACAGGGCTACACTCTTATGTCAACTAAAATGACAAATTACAAAATACTGTAGAACGGGGAAAGTGAGGCATAGAGCCAGCTGTAGGCAAGAGATTCAGGTGCACAGAGCTTTAGCTTCATTTACAAATAACATCAGCGTAAAGTAGAAATACAGCATAAGCAGTAATTGTGCTCACAATCCACAGCATCTGCAATAGTGAAGTTTCCTCCCACATCATAGTTTCCCATCGTGTGACATCTCAACAAATAATAGTTAAATGCATCTGATTTGTTGCCATGAGCCAGTGCAATACTTCATTTAAAATCCTGCCAAACTGTGGGATGACATATGCACTGTTTTAAGCAGTGAGGTACAAAATACTCAGTCTGGTGTGTCTTGTCGCTATGGAGGTGGGAGATTGCAGGAATAAAAATGTGTGTAAGGAGAGGAGATGAGTCAGTGGGACAGAGGAAGAGAGCGGAGGGAAAATTCAACTAAAAAAGGGAATCAAGGTGAATTACGTGGCGTTAATGAACAAAACACCCAGAAAAGGCCAGACGAACTGAGTGGAAGTGGGTGAAGAGAAAGGAGCCAATAAAGGATGTGTGAATGAGCGAGCGAGATAGGAATCTACATCTACCTGGTGTGAGTCATTTAGCCAGAGAGAGATGGGTCACCATGGACACAGCCACTGACCTTGCACTGATGCCCAATCTATTGATCCCATTAAAGCTATACCTTTGTGTTTCTCTTAGTCTTTCTCTGTAGACGCTTTCCCGTCTAGCTCTATTAATCTTGATGAGATCAACAACTCTGAAACCATCTTTGCCCCGCTCTCTTGCTTTGGTATCTGTAAGCACGAAATGTTCTGTCACTGCCTGGCCTTCTGCACTCCTACTTAGCATCAGTTTGGTCTTTTTAATGGCTGATTGTGTGTGTGTGTCTGTCTGTGTGTGTGTGTGTGTGTGTGTGCGTTTGTGTGTGTGTTTTAGTTTAAGTGCAACAAATGGCAAGCATTACGCAAATAATGATTAAACACATGGTTGGGAAATAATGCCATTAAATAACCTAATAAGCCAAACATAACAGAAAAAAACAACTATGTCTGTGTTTAAAAAAAACAGCAGCCTTAATGTCTTGTTGATGTTTTTAAAAAAAATATTATCATTTTTATTCTTTTGCGTGGTTTAATTATTGGGGTTTTTTTGTACTTTGTCCACCTCAATCAGACAGTAGGTTTCCAATATTTGCCTCTTACTAATTGGGCTCACTGGTGAGAGCATCTCTAGATTAAGTAAAGGCCATCAACAAATTAATGTGGGCTTGGATGTATATATTTGTGTCCATAGAAGAGAAGTACTGTCCAATTACTCACTAGTGAAATCATTTGCAATTAGCCCTCCCTTTGTACTAATGCAAAAGGTTATCATGCAAACACTCACGCACATAAGGATTCTTGTTTAAAGTATTTAGTTATTTTTAAGGAGAGGGTGTCCTCCATGGCTTTACCTTTCTGTGCTGAGACTTGATTAGACGTTGATTAACACTCCTTGAACAACGAGCTCCTATTCATTTCCAATTAGCGCGATGCATGCAGACCATCACAAATCTATAACCTTCTTCTTGTGTTTTCCATCCCCACCCAAAATATCACTTTCTGTCTGTCTCTAATTTAATGGCAACTGCATGCTTTGACAGGAGTTGCCATGGGAGAGCTTTTTAACAACTATGGTTGCCGCTGCCCTGTATTACTTATTAATTGGAGCTTCACCTCTTTGAGGATAGAGCTTGACTCTGCTCTTTGTTACCTAGTGAGACTGAATGCAAATTTCTTATATTACTCGCAGGAATTTTGAAGGGTTTAATTTTTATTATTCATACACATCTTTAGGATAATGTGTGTTCTCTGTTTGCATGGTGGATAGCTTATCCTGTTTTACTAGATAATTTTTGATGGTCATGGTTTTCTGAGCACCTACAAGCCAAATTAAATAAACTCCCTTTGATCTGATCCTGTATAACCAGACGACAGACACAACAGTATGCACAAGAGACACATAGGCATGCCTACAAATGCGCGGCTTTAGGACACTAGATACATGCACATAACTTGACGAATTCATATAAACAAATCTGTAATCTGTATCAAATAAAGAGGCTGATATTTTACCCGAGCGGCCCAAGCTATCAGTCCAGCACACATTCACCTTGACACATCCCATCATTCAAAATCAGAAACACTCAAAGCTCTATTTGCAGGCAATTTTATGCATTTTTGATCTGAAACTTGAACAAGCTCCTTTTCTCTCCATGCTGGCTTTCAATAAATTCAGATGATTTCCCGTGTCATTAAATGCTGAATTTGACTTGCAAATGGCCTCCTTGTGCTATCTATGAAGACGAGATGAATGCATAGTAGACACACACACTCATATACCCAGACCAACAGAGGCAGACAGACGGCACTTACATAGCTCATGTTTAATTAAGCGATTCGTCTGTGAGAGAGAGGGATGGGATGGTTGCAGTGTAACCCCGAAGTGTGTTTTCTTCTATAAACTTTTTCCTTTCACCACTCAATATCCTGTGGCCCTATAGGGGGCAGTACGTATTAGTGGCCTCTTTTGTCCTCTGCCAGCAGGACCAAAGTAAACATCCTCTTGGATTATCTTTCATTCTTTATCTCACTCTCTTCCTCCTTTCACCCCCACTTTCCTCACCCTCTCACCCACCTTCTCATCTTCTTTCACACTCACTCCATCTTGATTCTGCCTCTTTTTTTTCCTGTCTCAGAGATGAAAGCCTCCCCACAGCTCCTTTCACTCCTCCTGAAGCGGCCCAAATGAGGTAGCTTATCTGATGATAAGCCACCCCTCCCCTCACCAACCCCCACCTCCTTCTCCAGAGAAACACACGCACACAAGCACATATGCACACTTATTTATACACAGCTGAAAACAGCGCAATTCTGCCCGTGTACCCATGCACTTATAAACATATGCAGAAATGGAAAATAAGTGAATCACATAAGGTGTGCCTGGAGGCATGGCAGGCCTGGTGAGAGATCCGGGGGCCTGGCATTGTGGTGTAAGGGTCCCAAAGGGCGGTGGGTTGACTGTGATGTTGACTGTGAGGTTATTGGGCTCCACACAACATTGTCTTTTGGTTTGCTCTGTAGGGGGCATGAGGAAGTGCATGCATATGACAGCTTTTATTAAACAGTAATCCCAACAGCTGTTGTTTGGCTTCACATTTCCCCTTCCCCCAGTTCTCTTTCCACAGTCTTGCTTTTCTTCTTTTTTTCTCTCTAAGGTGGATTGTCTGTTGTCCTTGCCAGAGAAAATCCTTGAGGCTTCTTATTAAAAACTCCCAGCGCATTTATATACACATTCAAACACTTTTACATTTGTAAAGGCCTTTAGCAGGTAATGCAACTGTACCTTGGAAATATGTTTATTTACCACCAAAGAACTTGCAAGGAAATGCAAACTCCTAATGCAAAATATTATTTATATTCACTGACTTCAGACTCTGCATCGTGTTTATTTTTTAAAGAAATCTTCTAATAGACAAGCACATATAGTTTATTCCTTTCTTCTTTCCTTGCAAATCATTACATTGTCGGTTTGGTTTGAGGTAGATGTTCTGTGTAGCATCTTTGATGTGTTGCTCATGGATTGCTAAGGTCTTGTTCTGGGGTTAATTCAGTGTCGTTGTAGCCCGATGGTTTCAAACTTTGTTCACTAGGTTTTCTTGTAAGAGTAGTTTCCCTGTGATTGTTGCTAGGAAGGACCCTGATAACATGATGCTACTTTGATAGTGTTTCAGTATAAGGATGTCATGAGCCAGATAATGACCTGTGCCTGATGTTAACCAAATGGTGACAGTGCTGAACATATTTCTCAGTGAATCATTAGCACCAAAGAATCTCTTTCTTCTTGCTTTCCTTTAAAAAGTGGTTTAGCAAACTCCAAGTGAGTTTTCGTGTGCCTTTTCCCGGAGTGGCTTACGTCTGTCTATCATACTAACAAAATAAATAATTAAATAAATAAATAAAAATGCTTGTCTGATGAAGTGCACCTGAGATGGTTCAGATCTTTTCAGAGGACTTCTAAAGCTCTGTTAGAGTGACTGCTGGGTTTCAAGGTCCTTCTTTCTCTGTTACTGCGTTTGGATGGGTGACCAACTAAAAGAAAATTCCTGGAGCATTTTTTTTCTACTTCAAGAAATATTGAGGGTACTGTGCTCCTGTGAAGACTCAAAACTCAAAGAAATATTTAATAATCTTGCACTATCTTAACATAGTTTTACTGTAGTGATCTTCCTTGGCTCTCCTTGGCTTCCTTTATGACTTTGCTTGGTTTTCCCTTCAACCCATTTATAAATTTAGTTCTGACACACCATCCATTTCTTTTCAAATGGAAAGAACTTTTTTTTTTTCATGGTATGTCTTAGGATAGGATATGCTAATAGGAAATTGCCACTTTGCTTACAGTGTTTAGTGGCCCAGTCCAATTAAACAAAGTACTGGGGCCCTGTGGAAGTGACAAAGTTCATTTGGGATTAGAAGTATATCTCCCATGTGTATATTCCACATGAGAAATGCATGTGTGTGTATGTCATATAAAAAAAAAAAGTATTGCCAAATCCATTTCTTGACAATGACAAAATGGTGAATGGCCCACCCCTAATACACGTCATGTGGCTGTCTTTTCTAAAGTTCAATCCATTTTTCAGTTTTCCACAAGTGAACTTAATTCCTAGATGTACTCCTAGCACATTTACAAGCCAGTGCATGCAAAAAGTGAGGTGACTCTGTACATACAGATTTTCTTTCAGATGTGTCTTTGCTCTGTATGATGTTCAGACAGCAAGTGACACTTTTAGGTCAGCTGGTGTTCAGTGGAGGTGTGTGTGTCTGTTTGTGTATTACTACACCCTTTAATGTAGCATAAGAATTAATGAGTCAGAGTGCAAAGGATGAAAGTGCAGCTGTACCCGGGCACCTGCACTCGGCTCACACACATGCGAGAACACACGACCCCTCTACCTGCAGCTGGCTGCTGATTGAGCTGTTTCTTTCCCAGGGGACCCTCCTCAATGAGGGACACGTGTGTCTACCTCACTAATTATGCCCCCTAACGCCAGCTTGCCAAGGGTTCAACCATTTTTCCTTTCTTGCTCCTTAATAAGAAGGAAAATGTGGTAGTTTCATCTGTCTCCATATATCAAACCATGCCTTCTTACGTCCCTCTGTTGGCCTCCCTCCCTTCCTGCTCCGTGTCTGTCACCCAGGAAGCGCTGTCTCACCCCAGCTCTCTCCCCCAGGCCTCTAACCTCTCCCCTGGGTAGCATGTGAAGGAAGGACCCAGGCTTTGTCTCCCTGTCTAGTCACTGACATCAACCACAAGGGAAGAGAACTTAATGATGGGTTCAGCAAATGTGCTTACTGGCTCTAACCCACATGGGTGTGGGTGCACACATGCATGGGCATACACACACACCCCTTTCTCCCCCTTTCTACTTCCCTCTGTCTCTTTCTCTTTCAGTGACAGGAATGACAATAGTGCCGTCTGTTCACCATATCATTAACATGTCCCCCACTGTACTCATACTGTTGGATATATAATTAAAGGTTATTTTAATCATCATACATTTTAAGTACAATACTTAAACCAATAAACTGGATTATTCACTCTTTAGCTGTCTGAAAACGATTAAAGCTTATCATAATTATTGGATCAATAGTCACAGATGGGTTAAGTGTTTCAAAGGAGGCAAATAAATTTTCACAAATTTCTCAAAGTCATTCAAATACACGGAATCATTTAGCCTAAAGACGATTTTTTTTCCCTGTATTCTGATATATTGGCCTTTAACTTTTTAAGTGCACGAAGCAGGTGCTTTATATGGTTGCTCCCATTATGTTTTATGGCAGGATGCACAACATTTCACACCATTCGCAGGAAAAAATGTTGCGTTTCGCCCTCACCGTGGAAGGTAAACACAGTAACCTGGAAAGAAAAAAAGGGCTTTGTTTGAGGAAGATTTAGGACCAATAATTGAAAATTCATCGCAGCATGTTATTTCAATTCTTCCTGAATATATTTGTTTTGTCTGAGATGATTGAGCTCAGAAATAAAACAAAATAATGAACTTACACATTGTAATTAAAACTGTATTTACTCGATTTTTCCCATGGATGCATCATTTATTTCTTGAAAGTCAATGACATTATAATATGACTAATTGGAAAGTCTGTGCAAGATTTCAACTCCAAACTTTCAGAAGAGTAACGCTGAACTGTGGCTGCCTTCGCCTGAGGATGACCCAAAGCAGTTTTGTGACTTAGGTGTTTTACAACTTTTCTGCTGGAATTGCATGTTTCAAATGCTTTGTGAAGATTTCAAATAGCGTAGAACAGGAAATGTGCAAGAAGGTGTAAATAAATCACTGAAAAAAACATCTTGCTGAAGTTGAGTTTGTGTTTGCTTGGAAAATGGTTATCTCAAGCAGACATTCTGTTGTGAGCACTAATGAGAACTCAGACATGGCTACTGGATGCTTTAGTTCATGATGGCCTGGACAAGAGATGGACATTGCCCTTTTCTCTGCTGTGTTTGTTTGGCTGTGTGTTTTGCAGGCTGTCAGCCAAAGGACGGGGGTCAGCGGTGGTGAATGATAAGCTGAGCGTGTGGTGTAAATGTCTGGAAAGATTTGCAGTTGACAGAGGGTTTAGATGGCCTTGCCTTGGAGCTTTTGTGTCTTTCTGCATGCCTGTGGATTTTTATGCACTAATCAATTTTCAGTCCTCTTTTTTTTTTTGCTTAGCTTTTCATGTATTTAATTGTGTTTCAAATTCTATGTTGAATGCTGCCTTCAGTCGCCTGCTGTCCTCTGTCTAATTTGTATTCTTGATCACGTAGTTGAGTGTAGTTTAACTCTGTCACTTTTTTGTGTTTTGGTCTAATTGCAGCCTGAACAGCAGTCCGCCTGTGCGTGCGTGTGTGTGTGTGTGTGTGTGTGTGTGTGTGTGTGTGTCTGAGTGTCTGATTCTGGCCTCTGGCTCTTGTTCTCTCTACAGGCAGTCTAATGAGCACACAGACTTCTGTGGAACACACAAATACAACTGTAACTGCTAGTACACACACACACACACACACACACACACACAGCTTGATTGGGCTGTGCCAGTATTTCTCTCTTCAGTCTAATGAGCAATGCTGGGCAACCAGTTTAACAATCATATCTCTTTTTCTGTTTGTCTGTTTGCACTGGAAGCTGTGAGCCAATGCTAATTCAACATTAAACTCCATACAGCTTGATGAGCACTGTTTTACTGCACTGCTCCTCAGCAGCGCAGCCAAGCTGAAGAGTGCAATATCTTAGAGCTTTGTTGGGTTTCCTTGTTATAATAAGGTACTTGAATCCTGAAAAGGAACAGCACCGAGGAAACTGGGATATGGGTGGAGTGGTGTTGCTTCATAAAGACAGCTGTGGTTTTGTAAATGTGCTGTTAGGAAAAAGTGTAGGACTAAAGTCAGAGCCATTTGTTGGAAAGTGAGTGATTGAAGCCAGATTTCTTTGGAAGCTGGGCAACTTTTATTGCAAAAACATGTGTGTTCATGTTTTTGGCTGATTTCCTCCATGTATTGCGCAACTGCTGAGCACTGTGTCCCCAAATGGCCTGCAGTAGGTTTCCGTTATGTCTTCTGATTTGTGTATTTATTAAGCAGGGAAGCCAGATTTAGCATGACAGGCATGCTCTTCTGCCATTATTGCAACTCTTCAACATAAGACACTTGACCTTTAGGTATGGTCCTTAGATTACATGCTTTAGCACTCTAACTGGGTCTTCTGTGTTTTATTTGAAGCGCACATTACTTTAAGTGTGTTAAATTGTAAATTAAATAGATTTTTAACAGACTAAACATTACCGCCCATGTGAGCGATGCAGCATCTGGATTTTCTAAGAGCATATTTTTAACGGTTAAACAATTATTGTATTGTTTACACTAATAATCAAACAGTGTCCCGGTGATTCATGTGTCTGTTTGCACCACAGTTTACTCTTCAGGTTTTTTTCTACTTTCAGTAAGCCTTTAAAGTAGCTTTCTGTGGATTACAGGCTTACAAAACCTTATAACTGTATAAAATTAGTCATAGTTCATCTCTCTTCCTCCATCCTCCCTTCTTTCCCCTCTGGTATGTCCTGATTTGTCTTTTGTTGAATACATCAACAGTTACATCATCAACACTTAAAATCACTCTTTATAGATTCACGTGAAATTAGGGTTCTTTGATAACAGTTTGTCTTTGTATATGAATATCATTATTATCTGTTGTGTGTGTTTACATGTGTGTTCCAAGATGAATGGTATATACTAATCATAGTGACAGTTTTAATCATTTGGCACAGAGACGCATGTGTGTTTCCCTGCAGTGCTTCAGGGAGCATGTCACTTGGTTTGACCTGTGGAGTTTTGCCACCAGATGTCTCCAGCTGGCACTACTGAGGACATATGCTGCATTTCCATCCTTGCGGTGTGTGTGTGCGTGCACACGCTTTGGCACTTTCAATAAGCACCAGTGTTTTTTCTTTCCCCGTTATTGCTTTTGTCTTCTCATTTCCAGTCTTCTCTTCCTTGCTTCTTATTCTTTTCCACTGTTGTCTTTCTGATTCTGCCATACAGCGCTCCTCCACATCTATGAATATTTTCTAAATAAGCAGTGCCGCTCTGCGTTTAAGTATCAAGACCAGTGTTGTTGTTGTATTAAAGAAAATTGTTTGGCCCAACTCCCAGCTGCTTTGTGCCGTAACTCACCCCTAGGGGAAGCAGAAAGAAAAAGCGCTTTATAATATGCCCTTATGTGAGTGTTTGCACTTTCTCAATGTGCAGGCAAACACATGGGTGTGAACACAGTGTCACATATGAAAATGAATAAGAGTTGCTTGCAGTATAGAAGACCTTTTTGGTTCGTCATCCTCTCATTCATCATTTATGAAGCCATTTATTCTTCAGCATGCATGAGGATGTTCCTTTATTTTGTAGTTTTGAATTATTCAGTGGCTTGTTGTGATGGATGTTCATGATGATAAGTAGATAGTAACACATATGTGCACGAGCTTGCACATGTATACTTTCAAAGATTCCCCTTTGTGACCTGTGGGGATTCCTCTTCCGTTGTTTATCACTGTGCTGTGTCAGTATATCTCCCATGGTAGAAGAACATGAATCATAGGCTTGCCTGATCATGTACTGTTTAGGTGCAGCACCTTTTGAGTATCCACTGTTCCACAACTGATAATCACGTGTATACAGTCATGGCTTTTGTATATTGGTGAAATATACTTGTCCCTATTTTTCTAAATAGACTAGCTATTCAGCTGTTTTCTAGTCTTATTTATCAGTCAAAGAACTTTTCACTTCAAACTATATTCATCCATTCACACACTGCTTTAGTGTGTGGATACAACTGTTTATGACACACATACTGATGCATCAGGGTAGTTTGTGGTTCAGTATTTTGTCCAAGGACACTTTGGACACTATCTCCTGCCATTAGTGAACAGCCCACTCTGGCTTCTGAGACACAGCTGACCATCTGAACAAAACTGCTGATCTTTAAACACATGTGTGAATCATCTGACCTTATCAATACTTTAAAATGTAACTGTACATGTGCACTTGCTCAAAAGTAACAGTACAAAGACAAAACTGTTGTTTCTGCTTTCCAAATGGTGCACACATGACCATTCTTTTCATTTGCACTAGCTTTCTGGGGCTTTATTTCTAGCACAGCAAAGCAAAAAATAAGTAAGCAGATTGCAAGTGTGACCAAGCCCTTTCTCCACTCTGAACTCGCCGTTCCCTTATTGTCTGATGGAAAGCTACCTGGTCTCCTGTGGTCTCAAGTGCCGTCTCCTTTCCGTCGTGTCGAGACAAACAGTGATTTGTTCCATTGTGTTTGTTTACACTTTGTTACATCATGGCACCTTTCACCAGTCTCTCCTGTTATTAGAACTGATTTGTCTTTGTCTGGTTCTGTGCTTGAAATCGGAGCTTTGGGAAGTGATAGCGGGGTAGAATTTGAATATATGTTTGTGTTTGCGTGTATGTATGTAACTTGTTGCAAAATCCACAAACCATGGTTTTTACCACTGTCTATTGTAGATTTACTTGTTTGTGGTGTGTTGATTTTCTTACTTGCAACAGAGAAATGATGGTGGCTAGCTGATATGTAGAGCTCCGGGAACAATGATATGGAAGACATCTGCTTCTTATGATGTCAGTGAGCACTTCAACCTAATAACATAAAAAAAAACCCTGCTAGAACCTTTCAACTTTATTATTAGCTCACATAAACAGATCAGATATTTGCTCTGCTGGGAGTTGTTTTCACTCTTTTACTCTTAAAATGTTGCTTTCCCCTTCCGTCTCTTATATACAGTAGTTAAACATGACTACATTTAAAAGATGGTATACTGTACCTTCATTAATAATGAAACACACACATTCATGGACACACAAGGTCCCGCTCTGCACTGATGATAACCTCCCAGTCCTAATGTATCATTCATAAGTGGAGAGACATCTGAATTTTAAATGGCTGGAATCCTCAGCCAAATTACTCAAAGTTGTTATGGTGGTTGGTTTGTTGCTGGAACTACATTTTGGGGCGATCGTGGCTCAAGAGTTGGGAGTTCGCCTTGTAATCGGAAGGTTGCCGGTTCGAGCCCCGGCTTGGACAGTCTCGTCGTTGTGTCCTTGGGCAAGACACTTCACCCGTTGCCTACTGGTGGTGGTCAGAGGGCCCGGTGGCGCCAGTGTCCAGCAGCCTCGCCTCTGTCAGTGCGCCCCAGGGTGGCTGTGGCTACAATGTAGCTTGCCGTCACCAGTGTGTGAATGTGTGTGTGAATGGGTGGATGACTGGATATGTAAAGCGCTTTGGGGTCCTTAGGGACTAGTAAAGCGCTATATAAATACAGGCCATTTACCATTTACCATTTTGAATTTACGACAGCAGGGCTTTAACTTATCTCAGTTTCTTTTGGACATCGTATAATCGGAAGAGGACGATTCGATATTACTTAAAACATTCTAATATAGTGCACTGATCTAAACTTTGCGTCTTTTGACAACTTAGTTGGATCCACAAATGTGATAATGACTTCATTAGGTACTCCAGACAGCCTCTAAGACAAAGTTAAGATTTTTCAGACCCAGTCCGCACTAGCAGCTATTTTACCCATAGGGGACTTTCCCGCTCTCTGTTAAAGGTTGTGATATAGTCTTCGCTATTTCTGAAGAGTTTAAAGAGCCAATATCCCTAGAGATCAATTAATAGTTTATACAAGAGAGGAGAGAGCAGTGAAATTGCCCGTCTTAGTGGTTCACGCTCTGATGTTCCATCGCCAACATTTGCTTAATTAAGCCAAAAATATCTTTAAAGATTTCACGACTAAAAACATTTTTGTTTGTGTGTTTGCAGGTTCAGAGCCGAGTGGGTTTTTTTTTTTTATATTAATTTGACTTTGTAACAGAGTAAATTTCTGTCTGAATTTATGCAGTACTAAATCAGTTTAGTGAAGAGGCGAGGCTTTTGCTGTAAGAAAAGAAGGAGTCTAAAAGTTGAAACGCCCCTATAGAGTGTGCTTCCTAGCTCTAGTTATACAAAGTTTGTGAAGACAGAATGTTCTTTAACCCTGTAGCTAAAATGGTTAAATGCTCTGCACTGCAACAACCTGCAGGCTAAGCATATAGAGTATATCTAGGTCACGTGTGAATAATTGCTTCATGATAGTACTCTTGGCAACTGCAGAAGTTCCACAAATTTCCCTTTAGTGTTAGCTTAGCACCATGGACAGTGACCAGAGAAGCCCCTCAGATTGGTATCAACAGTACCACGGACAGCAGTCATGGAACTGGGCTCATTTTTATGCATTCCACCTATGCATATCATAGAGACATTCAAGAGAAGTGTGCAAATTCTTCCTGTGCCGTTGTACGGACCCAGCTGCAAGTCTCGTTCATTTATTTTCTTTAAATAAATGAAATGCTTACAGTCCCCGCAGTTCTGAAAACATAATTGAATTTGCCACAATTATTTGGCGAAAAGGTTCGAATTTGTTACAGCAGCTACTGCTGGCGCTTGTTTTATTCCTCGTGGGTTTCTATAATCTCTTTAATAACATGAATTTATTGAAGAAAGTGCTCCACCGGCACTGCACTGGTCCTGTCAAGGTTCAGTGGATGCTGATACTGCAGAGGTAGTGGCTGTTGTAGAGTGCACTGTAAAGCATACAGAAGACCACAGAGTGCAGATATAAACGCGCGAGTCGTGATAGTTTGGTTTCTTCCAGAGGGAAAGACGGGCTGGCAAAAACAACTAAAGCAGTCAGGGAAAGGAGTAAACATAAGAATAGTAACTGCATATCACTGGGTCAGTCCTGTAAACAGTTGTAATGGCTATTTTACACTTTATATTTATATTTTAGACTTTATACACAACGATTTTTATTGTGGTGAACCACAATAAAAATCGTTGTGTTGTAAGATTTTTAACAAATTCTTCAGCACAGATTTCATTTTTCATCGGCAGATCAATTTTTCAAGTGCAGGTGGATATGTCGTATTTCCTTTGAACTTTTGTACATGATTTTTTTATAGTGCTTGTTTACAAGTGCATGTGATGGATGCGTATGTTTTAATGCTGCCTACAGAGTGCTGTGTAACAGTACAGTGAGGATGCTTGTAGAAACAGAACCTTTGAATAGTTTGTATTTATTAATATTCCTAAATAAAGTTAACACAAATAAAAGTAAACAGAAAAAATCTGCAGACAGTCAATATTTGAAGTGATTATAAGCCTCAAGGCTGTTTGGGTGGCTTTTGTAGTCCCAGATGGACTTTCAAAAAGGGCTCTATGACAGCCATAACATTTATTGCGTAACATCTTGTTAATGATGACATGTTATTACAGGCTTGGATTTATGTTTGTGGTCATTGTGTCATGCCACAAAAGGAATTTGGGGAAGATCTGATTTCTACCCTTGTGTATCGGATAGCGACTTTGTTAAGATGGACACTATTGTACATGTGGGTTAGCAACATATTATATCTTTACTGAACTTTTAATAGATTAATATCAGCACTTTCTATCTAAAACACCTCTGTATGACATTGTGTTACAGAGGTGTTTTAAACAATGAACTGTTAGCATATAAAATCATGTACTGTATTTCTTTCAGTGTTGTCACTTACAGCAGAAACTGTCTCTGTCTGTAGTGTTTGATTTTACATATGTGAAAATATGAATTATTTGTTATAGCATTATGTCACTGTATAGAAGATTTTATATGTAATTAACTGTATCAAAGGCACATGTAATTGCACACAGAAACTCTCCAGAGATGGAGCATACACCTGCTTTTCTCTCATTAACTCCATGCTCCATGCTATTCTTCAGCACCACTGCTTATGGCTTAAGCTGGCCACATGTGCCCAAAGACGGATCAGGAGGTAAACTCAAATCCCAGCAGGCTTCCTTGACCCCTACTTCCACAGACATCAGTGCAGTGCCAGCCGCTCACCTGCTTCTTCACCTCTCACACAAACACCTGGGAAACAGATGCTTAACACTTGGACCATGGGAAGCTGCTAATGCTGTGATGAATTTGTCTTCCCCACTTCCCTGTTCTTGTTTGTAACCCATGCTGGCTTTTTATTGGTTTCCAAGGCTCCATCCTTGCTCTTAGTCTCTTCCCAGCTCCAAGGAGAAAACACACTAGCGGTTTTGACTAGTCTTAGACAAAGTCAAAAATGGTATTCCCATGTAATACTCTGAAATAATGAACTTGGGTTTGGTTAATCAAAAGATATGCAGTTCATTTCCTTGTCTTAACCCTGATGGCAAGTTCTTTGTGTTCACTTGAGAAGTACACTGGCTGGAAAGATCTGATATGTATTTTCATCATACTTACAAGGGATGTAATATTCCTTTCATAAGGGAGTGGTATTATTAAAACATGAATAGATTGAGTAACCTTGAGATTCTGACTCCCAACACTTCACGCTCTCTTCACCGTTGCCATGGTGATGCTGCTGCAGCGCCTTACAGTGTACGACTGTTTTTCTCACAAGCTCGGTGCAGTTTTCATTCCAGTGGTTTTGTTTTCTCTCAAACTTTCCACCTGCATGGAGATGACCCAACTGCTTGTGAAGCCACCGCTGAGAGGGAGAGATAAAACTGTGATAGCATATATTTGAATGTGCACACAGGTCTGCATCTGTGCACATATGCAATACAACATAAAGTGACTTTGCAAGAGAAATAAGCACGATTGAGTGTGTGATTGTCAACTCATGTTGAGTTTCACCTCTCACTTGGCAAACTGTCTACAGAGATAAGACTTGTGCATTGTATATGTGTGGGTAGATCTGTATCTCCGCTTGATGGAGGCTACTAGTGTAGCATGTTTATGTTATTGGAACCAATACAGCATATCATTACATATATTTGAACATTCTCAAAGAGGACTGAGCGTCATACATTGTGCTTGATTTACTTTAAAACTAGCAAACAACATTTGCAATGCATTTCTTTGTTGCTCTATTGTATCTGCTGTTTGACATAACACAAATACTTGTGAATTCAAGGCCATTTTAATGAGGGATGGTCTCATTTTGGGGGCTTTTTCACTGTTGCTAGGCAATCAATCGCAGTCAGCTGGCAGATCCTGTCGGCCCTGATGCTGCTGGCATCATCATCAAAAGTAACATCACTCTCTCTCTTTTGCTGTGGCGTCATATGTGACTAGTGATGTCAAAGATATAGAGTGAATAATTAGGAAAGAATCAGGTCAGAGACCAAGAAAAGACATGTTTCACAGAAATGTTTAAGGTTTTTTTTTTTGTTAATGTTGTTGTTTAACTGCAATTAAAGATTTCAGATTGAGTGTTTTTCCATGGCTATTGCATTTCACTTATTGCTCAAAAGGCAGTTTCTGGCTTTCATTTCCATCTGTCTTTGGCCATGGTAGCAGTATTCAGCAGGAATGGCAACACCTGTCAACAAGTAATAGAGAACAGGTGCTGTCGCACCATAGGAGACAAGCTGAGTCACTATCCACTGCCTTTCACACACATATCCAGTGGATTCTTCTTGGTATATGACTCATTTCATTTTATACCGCTGTCATACTGATATATTTTCTTAGTATCATCTTAAAATGAAACCTTCTAAGCTTTTTTTTTTTTTTTTTTACATCTTTTACATCACAGATGATTAAAAAAATGTTGTTTTATGTGTTAATCAATAGTATATTGATTCTGGCACCTCACTTTTTCATCATTGCAGTGTTTGTGCAAAATATGTGCAAAGATTCTTTATAAAACAGTATAAACTCACCGAACTTAAGTCTACACTCACCTTACTCCACTCGCTTCTCAGCATTTCTGTATTGGATAACCTCAGGGGCTTATGTGATCTTGAGCTCAGCAACTTAGGCCTGTTTCTAACTGCTCTCTACAGCAGCTCATGCTGTGTCTGTCTGTACTGCAGTTCTAGCTAAGCCTCAACCCTAGGGAGCCTCTCTCCGAGATACCTGAAAAACAAGGGCGAAGGAAACATTTGGACACAATGCGAACCACGGATTCTACTAGTTGATATCTACTCTTTGCTGCTACTTTGCACTTCTGCTTTTCTGTTTCGTGTTGCATTATTCATGTCCTGTTCTTAAATTTCCTTCCCCCAAATTCTAGATTCTAGCCTTGGCTTGTTACTTCTTGTGTTTGCCACTTCTTTCTCCATATATCCTCACTTATTTCTTCCAAACTGTCCTTCCATTTTTTTTATCTCCCCTTTAGCTCTGCCTTACACCCCATCAGCTCCCTCCTCTTCTGTTTCCTGCTGTATCCCAGCCAAGCTCCTGCTCCCTACTACGTATCTTTACCCAGACAGCGCTGCCAACAATTAGAACACATTACTGCCAATTGTGCCACCTGCGGCCCCCTGAAAGGCAGAAAAAGAGGAGAGGAGGGGACTGCACTCTGCCAGTGGAGGTGGGGTGGGTGCCTATGTGTTGGGGAGGTGGAGTGCTTTACAGCTTTCTGGATACTGCCACAAAGCACAGTGTTTAATTACCAATAAGCACTGGTTTAATCAGGGGCCTGAATGCTGCCGGATAGACAGACTGCAACTGTCGTCGACTTTGTGGGGGGTTTGGGTATGTAGGAATGGTTAGTGTGTGTGTGTGTGTGTGTGTGTGTGAGAGAGAGAGAGCGAGAGAGCACAGAGGTTTATGGCTAAGTTGCTTGGTTGTGGAAGAATGAGTGGAGTGCTTTAATAGATGGGGGAGGTGGTAATTGCATGAGGGGTTCATTATTGTTTTGAAAATAATTTGGTGGTTGCAGAAATGAGATAGTGGGAGAGAAACATTGTCTGTGCGTGTGTGTGTGTGTATTCACACCTGCATTTTGGCCAAGGACTGGCTCAAACCACGATGAATTGAATGTGTTGTTTGCAGCTTGAATGAAAGGAGTCTTTTTTTTCAGGTCTTGTGGAGAAAACGAAGAGGTGTTTGTGAGGAGATTTAGCCCAGAGCCAAAACCAATTCACAACCACTCCACACTGGAGAGGGGTCGTCTTACCCCCCTCCCAACCTGCCCTTGAGATGACAGGCCTGAGCCTCCTGCTTACACAAGCGCACACATCCATATTTGATAGACAAGCATGATAGACAGTTGTATACTGTAACCCGCGGTGCTTGCGTAAAATATGAAAACACACACACACTTCTGTATACACAGACACACTGTGTGCCAAGTTAGAATTGGAGTTGTAGTGTTTTTTTTTTTCAGTGCAGACTGAAGCCAGTGGCCAGATGAGAATGTAATCCTCTATTGTGTTTTAAATGGATCAACCTGAGAGCTTAGTGAAGGCCGTGGACTCTATATACACACACACACACACACACACACACAGTCATTGTTATGACTGTATTGTGTGGATATTTCAACTGTTTTTTTTTTTTGTTGTTGTTTTTTGTGTGTGTGTGTGTGTGTGTTTTGCAGCAAGAGAGCTACAGCTGGTCCAAAAGACTTGATTTGCTTTCCAGAAGTGCCCTGTATATGTGTGTGTGTTGTGTATAGAGCAAGTGCATCCCAGATGTTACACACACATTACCCTCCCCAATGAATAAATGATGCTGTGCCACACTGCTGTGACCGACCTCCCTCAGAAACACACTCCTATTTACGCCACTCTGCAGACTCAACCTCACACATGAGCACACGCATGCAGGGAAACGTTCATGTCTCTGCAGATGGGACACAGGCACACTCGTATGTGACACTTTGACTTTGGTCTTTGAAGAGCAGCTGTTTTCTGAAGTCCTTCTGTGCTGTCAGTTACAGGCAGTTTCCATTCACCCTCGTTCTGTCTCTACTCTTTCCATCCCTCTGTCCTTCTAACTCCTGAGTCGCTCCCGCCCCTCTCACTTATAGTCTTCTCTAGAGTCTCGGTGAGTAATTGCTCAGGGCTTCAGAGAGATGGAGGGATGGAAAGAAAAAGAGAGGGGGTGTATGAGAGCACATATACTAGTACACGAGAAACAGAGCAGGAGTGAGGGGAGGCTGAAAGGAGCAGGACTGAACGTATGTATCGGTGTGCGCGCATGGGTTTGTGTACCTTAGAGGGTATATATGGGTGGATGAGAGTAGAGAGAGATCGTGTGTAAGACACAAGGGGATCATTGATCTGCTGAAAGTGCAATGTGTGTGCTGAATTAGAGGAGCAGGCACAGGGCTTTGAGCTTGTAAAACACTCCCACAGTTATAGCTCTTAGCGCTCTGTCTCTCACTCACACATGGTTATAAACATGCGCACTCTTATGCACTGATCTATATTTGGGTGTTACTTACACTACCCAGAATGAGTGAAAGTGCTTTGATTTATGCTTTATCTGTGAGAATGAGGTTGTGGAAAAATATCACCAACCTTATTTAGACTGTGAAAACCTGTCTGCTGGGAAAATGTTGGTTTTTTTGTTTTGTTTTTTAATAACCGCTCCTTGCATTGGAACAAATGAGTCAGCCAGTAACAAAATAATTTTGCTAATCAACTTTTAGTTTACATAGCGGGCACACGCAGAAAACAAATTGGCAGTAACAAAAAAACAAAACACATAAAATTAGACAAATTCATCATAGGAACAAATTAAACTCTGAAAATTCATTGTCTTGAAATCACTTCTTAGTTATCGGCCTAAAAACGTTTCAATTTTAAACTGATTGAATAAAAACAAAACAAAAAACAAAAACTTCCTTCCTTCCCGCCATTCAGCCCAGATCCTCGGCATGTTACCAGCGAGACTGAACGGAGCTGTGAAACTCCTAATGGACACGATCTGTCTGACATGCATGTGCAATCAATATTAATTCTCTTATCTGAGAACCAGCCTCCATCCCATTGTTCAGCCGTTCAGTCATGTGTCACCTGCTTCAGCCTGATTGCAAGCCTAAGATGTCAGATTAGCTTGGTGACCAGTAGGAAGATAGCAAAGCAATTGGAGCTTATCTGTGGTACAACGTAGTCCAAGTGCTCGACAGCAGTGGAAGGCTCTGATTTTGGAAAATGATTTTGTATGGTTTCATTCATTCATTCATCCATCCATCCATAATGGTGACGACGGCTATTGTCATGATGGTGCTTGTGTCAACAGTTCTTTTAAAGCAAGGTGGCATATTATATTCTACTTATGATTTGGCAATTCTGACTCAAAAGCCATTAAGGGATTGTGATGCAAATTTAAATGAGTTTTAGTTCTAAGTGGGGAGAGGTTGTTTAGGTCCATATCAGTGAATGTTGACTAATTATGCCAGGAGCAGTCAATCTGTAATAACAGTGTGTTCTTGAATATATTTGTGCACCAAAGCATTTTTCTTCCTTATAAAAAGTTCACGCTAAAACTTTGAATGAGTAAAGGCTTGTGGCTATTTCTTCCACAGTAATTTCTGAAATCATTTCAAGTCCATGTAGTGTGCCGGTGGGATGGGGAGTTGTGTTGAGGGTGCTTTACTGGCTAATCCACTTATAGAAAATAAAATCCATAAACAGAAATGTGGAGAATCTAATTTGAATTCATGAATGTAATTAGAGAATCTAATGTTTTGACCACTGTAAACAGTCAGTTTTTATTATATTACAATACAGTTGATAATGGCTGTGAAACACATAATTATTGGACATTGGCATCATTAAGATGACCTCAAAAGAAAAAAAAACACTTGAAACAGAGTAAGTAAGTCTGTGGGAATTAAAAAAAAATCCTAAAATACCGGAAGCAGGCAAAAGGCGTTTAGATCCAACCCCAACCCATCTGCTGTTCACCATTAACATAATGAAGTAGCTCCCATCTCCATACAAATTACTGCTTAAAGCTTTAAGAGCGTCTGGCAGCCCTAATATAGTGTCTCCAAACTTTCCCTAAGATGACTTATTGATTGTGCCAATCAATGGGCGTAAAAAGCCATAAGTGCATCTGGTAACCATAATGGTGGCACTTAAAAGAAGAATGGATGAGTGTAATATTCACTAACCATCATTGTGTCTGATGGAGGAGGAGGAGGGTGAGGTGGATAAAGGAATGCAGAGCTGGAGAGGATAGAATAGAAAGGAATAACCCTTTAATGTCATTGTACGTGTACAAAGAAATGGTGGGTGCTGCACACCAACTGTGCCAGAATTAAATGTAAATAGTACACAGCAGGAATAAATAGCAAAAAGGAGAAAAATATGCAATAAAGCGGGATATATACAAAACAAGAGAAATTTATAGACAAATTAGAGAAAGGTACACATTACAGAACAAGTTGCAAAGTGCTTAGAAGTAGTGCAAAGAAAAGACTTGGTCTGAGTAGAGTCTGGGTATGAGTGGTGTGAGTGATGAGGGTTACTCAGACTATGGCTCGGATTGGTGAGGTGTGTGGTGGTGGGGAGTTCCATTATGACTTCATTTTTTTTAGGATGCTCAGCTTCAGGTTATTTTCTAAGTACCAGCGGGACAAGTTCTCTACATGTGCCCTGCACGCTGTCTCATCTTCATCACAGATGAGCCCAACCACGGTGGTGTCACCTTCATATTTGATGATGACATTGGTTGGGTGGGTTGGTGTGCAGTCATAGGTGTACAGGGCGTACAGTAGGGGTCTGAGAATGTAGCCCTGTGGGGATCCGGGGCTGAGTGACAGTGGGGGGGCAGAGGTACGGGTCGAGTCGGACTGATTGTGGCTAGTAAGCCCTCACCAATCTGTAGTTGGCGAGGGCTTGGATGCCTCTCCACACCTGGCGGGGGTTGTTATCAGTGAGGAAGGAGCAACTAAATACAAAAATCATAAAGGTAAAGGAGAGTGTGTAGCTGAGAGGAAGGAAGATGTAAAGCCATGGATGGAAAACGATAAGCAGTGTTGATTTTGAATAAATAAATGGAGAACCCTCCCCTTGCCCTTCTGTGACGGTGTTTCCGATCAGGAGCTGCATGTAAAGTGTTCTGATCGTTTTGGTTTTCGCATCATCGTGTCGGCCTCTGGTCCCGCTTCTGTGTGTGAATGATTAATGTGCTGGTAAGCAGGATGTCCTCTCTTCCATCAGCTGTGGCTGTCCTCCCTCTCTCAATCCATCAGTCTATCCATCCCTACTTCCATTCTTTGCTCCACATTTGCTGTTGAGTGGTGATTTGTGTCAGCTATGCTCTGATACCGAGACCCAGTTTTGAATATGAAGGATTGCAGATGGTGCACATTAGCCATGACAAGGCATTGATCCTCAAGTTTCTTTTTTTAAGCGCGTAGAAAGGAAATGGGTACATCGTAGGAAGTAACTAAAGTATTCCTTTAAGTAATTTTAGACACAGAACAGAATAATTTTATCATAACTTTGTGAAAAACACACTCTGTGGCAAGCTTTCCCTCAGTGGTTATGTTCTATTATGTGTCCTATTTGCTTCCCCCTATTTTTTTTTTTTTTTTTCCACAGCCGCCAAATGTTCCCTTACTCTAAAAACCCACCTGGTCCTCTGCAGCTGTGTCACACAAAAGGCCATTTGGCCTCATCAAACATTTATCAACCCATATGGCCCTCCTTCTCCTTTCACCTTCCTCTTATTTCTCTCATTTTTTTCTAAAATATTACAAAATATTTGAAATTTAAAAGTCTTAAAGGACTCTAAAAATTTGGAGATAAAGGGCACCCAACCGTTTTCTTTAAAATAAACTCTTTACTGCTCCGGATGGAGTGACTAAAATTTAAGCTTTGTAAAATAGCCATGGGAATTTCTCTTATTACACCGAACGAGCTGTGGATATACCTGCCCCAAGGGTTAAGGCTTTAGGACTGATTGATATGTACAGAGCCATATGTCTGACTGGGAAGAAGCAAAAAAAAAGAGAGCTAAAGCAGAAGGAAAATCCGATGAGGGCAGAAACAGTAAAAGAGCATTAGAGTGGAGGTGGAGAGGCCTTAGACCTAATCCTGAAAAGATGGTCTCACTTAGCTTTTAGATATTCTACCACCTCAAAATGCCCTAAAGGCCTTTGGTGGCGCATTCCCAGCTCATAAACTCATGCATGTTTTAGGAGGTCTCACCTCGAGGGAGGGGGGTAGTGTATTGACTGGTCTACAATACACAACATTCCATAGTGAAGTAGAAGATGGAATAAGAGCCATAGAAAGCATCCCTAAGGCAAACTGTAGCACTAGTACCCATCATATTTCATACTCCCTTATTCCCATCTCCTCCCACTACAAGCTCTCAAAACCCTATGAAGGGGGGGCTTCATGTGGCAAAGTGCTTGTCCTTTAATTGCAGCTGTTGTGTTTGCAGCTTTTTTGTCCTTCCTTTGATCCGTAAATGCTCTTTATCTTCTCTGGCAAGAATTACGTGAAACACCAATAGATAACTTATGTCTCCTGAGTGCATTCACTTCTGCATTTACACATTAAAAAATGTGCACACGCAAGAGGTCTGCAGGACAGCTCTCCGGTTTTATGATTTACAGGGACTCTTGGAGTCAAGTGGGCTTTGACTGATGATCCCAGCTAATAAGTAACCTACCATATGTTTAAGCGAATGACACTATTGATTACTAAAAGCACCAAAAATCCCCTGGTGCACGGCACGCATACACACACTCAAGCATGTGTTGATACAATAGAGATAATCTAAACACAGCAGGGAGATCGGGTATCACATTTTAGCAGGTCCCGTGTCATTTTTCATTCCATTTTGTGCGGTGCGGGCTCACAGCACACACACACCAAGCAAACAGCACATGTCTTGTAACCTTTTTTTTTTTTTTTTTAATCAGATTTTCAGCTAGTATTTAAAGCCAGCCATTATTTGATCATCTAGGTTTTCATCCTTTTTATTTAACTGAGCAACACGAATAATGCTGTTTCACTGAAGTGGCTTAATGGTGATAAGCACAACTTAATTTAGAGGTTCCTGTCTTAGATTTCATAAACAGAATGTTTGTCCAAGTTACCTGTTTGCAAATATAAATAATATCCAGACTGGTGCTCATCAGAATTGCAGCAATTTCCTGCAGAGTCCCTTCTCCAAATGCTCTAAACATCCTTTCTGTTCCTCTTCCATTCATAAATCTCAGTCAATCATGTCCGGAGGCTGACTTCTTCTTTTGCCCTTAGTGATCAGTAAGTGGTCTAGACACATTCAGCTCTGTGGCACTGTATCACTCCAAGAGGTCAAGGGTTAAACACAATGCAGAGGAGAGAATAATTGCCCCGAGTATCATCCCTGGGGCTAAGACTGACACACACACAGACCCAGAACCTTTGCTTTATGCATGCATGACTTGGCTCTACCCATTGTCCAGACAATGGAGTGTGTCAGCGGAGTAATTGAGTGATTGTACAGGTCCTGTGTATACCATTAACAAGTATGACTCCATGTATATTAGCTGCTACACTTTCTGATGTCTCCATTAGGCTGGACAGGTTTGGACAGGCTCGCAGGAAACAAGCGAAAAAATGCAGGAATACCATGTATTTAAAAAAATAAATAAAACAAACAAAAACACAAAGCATTAGGAGATGAGATTGACACACAGGTTAAACATGTTTGATTTACTACATTACTATGTGAGATAAAAGCTATATAGATAACGTGTTGTTATAGACAGCAGTTAACTGTGAAACTTTGGATGACAGCAGTGGCGGTCAATGTTTAAGAGAGTCAAACGTGGCTGTCTGTCCTCCTCCTTGGGTGTGATGAGCAGGGGAATATGATGTATCTCTTCTCATGTGCTATTTGTTCATGTTGGTGTAGGATACGGTGACCCAAGCTTATAGTTTGGATGTCCCTTCTGGTGCGTGCATAACACACACCCACACACTGCTGACATCTGACCTCAATTTAGAGCGAGAGGTAGCCCGAGGGAAGGTGGTAAGTTGAATAGGGACAGACAGGCTCTCGTGGTTAGAAACTGGACATTGGCTGCTATTGATGATGCACAAAGAGCTCTGTCTCTGTCTGCTCCATCTTTCATCTTCCTCATCGTCATCACAACAGAAGCATCCGCTTTCCTTTCATCGCACTTTTTTTAAATCTACGTCCAAAAGTGATTAACTGACTGACTTTCTGCCTTCTTCTCCTCTCCCGCGTTTTTCTGTCTTCATATGTCATTTTTTTTCTCTTTCACATTCTGGTATGAATGGTAATGATGACAGTCATGGCTCCCTTTTTGGTTGAAAATCGAGGTCAAATCCAGCGTGGGTCATATCTTTTATGATGCACCATTAAAAGTGGTTCCATCAGGTAGCGTTGATCCCGATTAATTATTAGCAATTGAAGAGAGTTTTTCTTTTTTTTTTTAACCCACTAAGAGTGTTTGCAAAGAAGTAAAACTTTGCCAATAACAGAATGATGCATCGAGACACAAAGAAACTCTGTCTGCCACCTACCAAATACAACAGACACAAGAAGCGAGACAGATCCAGGAGCAGATGCACAGGTATTTAATTAGGACTGGCTACAGCTGTTATTGTTTATTACCTAGACATTGTGACGACAAATGCCTGAAAAACACACATGCGTGCTCGCACACAAACATGCACGCATGGGTCAACCATTTGTTTGAGGTGGCTTCCCAAGGGAACATCAGAAGTGTGTACATGTTTGAACAGTGTGTGTGTGTGTGTGTGTGTGTGTGTGTGTGTGTGTGTGTGTGTGTGTGTGGAGATCCCCAAATACACCACCATACTCCTCTTTGCAAGGTTAGAGAAGAGGCCATGTCCACCGCCTGCTCTATGGTAATGGCATCCTCTCTTTCCCAGCAGAGGATATGTGAGTGGGAGACTATGCTTGTTTTAAACATACATCTATCAAACTCAGAGCCCATTCACTCAATATACATGAACACACACACACACACACACAAATGATCTCTACTGCACCCACCAGATGGCCTGTTGTTTTTTTTTTTTATCCCTCCTCTTTCCCCCTAGAATTTCTCCATCTCCGTATTTTTTCTTCCCTCCTGTGTTCACTTTTGCTTTTCTGTCGCATTTGTGTTGGCCCATTTGCATTATTTCCACTCTTTAGTCCTCTCTCTTCTGCCATTCTCTTATTTTTCTGTAATCCCTGTTTTCTTTCTTTCCCCTCCCTTCATGTCCTTGTCTTCAGGTGACAGCGTGCCTGCTTACTGTTAATGCCGTCATGTTCCCCGTCTTCTCTCTGTCAGCACCAGCTCTCCACAACACACACACATACACACACACACCCTTGCTCAGGCATGCACATGCTTGCACCGCTGGGATGCTGTTCGACTTTCTGCAAATTCAGACAGCCTTAAACGTACAAAAGGGAGCCGTTTCACGCTTTAAACTATTTAGCATCAGCATCATGTTGTACGGTAGGATGAAAAGCTCATGGGAAATGCTCGTCCTTCAAAAATGTATCCTTGTCTAATGTAGGTTTTAAAGATGGCTCTTAGAAATAGTTTTTCTTTGCACAAAGAGGAGGGTATGGTTTACTTAAATACTTGAAATAAAATGTATCAGAAGTTCCTTTTAAGCTTTTAACTGTTATTACATGCTAATATTCACGTCTTCGTTGTTTTCAGTTATGCCATGCTTATGTATATGTGGTAATTTTGTCGCAAACCAAACATAATGGCACTAAATCATGCAATCTTGCTTCCCTTGCTCCAATCCGTTGAGGTCAAGTCACAGATTATATGCACAGTAATGTTCTTTTATGTATGCTCTGTAGACAATAATGTTTTTCTGGCATCATGTATCTGTTGTCTGAGTTTTTGCTTCCTGTTAACCTGAGGGTCGTGATCACTTTGTGGCCACATGTATGTGGGAGAAATATTCTTACAGCTGAATTGCAAGTGGGATAAGAAACCTTTTTCCCCCCTTTATATTCTCTCTTACATGTCAACACACATGCATATGAACAGACCTCCCCTCCCCAACCCTTTGGACTTTTTATTAGAAACTAGGCTAGTATGATGAATGTTCAGAGGATGATCAATTGCTCTTCTTCTTTCCACTAAGGCCCAAGGGAACCCTCTGCTCTCTGTCTCACACAGGTTGCGTAGCCATTTAACAGCCTCCTACACACTGAATAGTTACTGTGATGAATGATTAACATGCAGCTTTGCTAAATTATGGCCAATATATCATTAATACCGTAACTAGAGAAGACCTAACAGATACCGAGAGTGAGTAAGTGAGCCGGCTCATTCCCTGAAGTAGTTCCTTTTTGCTATTCTCCCTGTGTCCAGTGTTTTCCCAACTGCCCTGCTAATATGCCTGTTATGTTTATCCTACATGCAGGTCTATTAACCCACCTCATCCCAACGCCTTGTTAGGTCATGTGTGTTTAATTCCTTTCCTCCCTGTATTCATAACCAGAGAGGTGTATCTTCTAGCCGACTGCTCAGTAGTGTTCCAGTGTAATAATCAACCTTTGTTGCTGCTTGTGCATGATCCAAAACCTCTGTATCCCCCAATTAAGCATATCTGAGTGCTTCCTGGCATCTGTGTTACGTTGCAGCTGCGGTTGCTGAGGTAGTTCCTCGGCCTTGGCAAGACAACACACAATGCTCACCTTGAGCCAGTTCCATGGGTCATCACCAGTCTTTTCAGCAGTTCTCAGCATCCCCTTGCATTTCCTCTACTTCCACCTACTTCCTGTCTTTCTCTCACCTCTTCGCCAGTGTGGAGTGCTGTGAAGACAGCCGTGAAACACAACCTCATTTCCACAGCTATTTCCCAGGGAAACCAAAATGAAAAGATACTACCAACCTTTTCTCTCCGCTGCCACACCACTCACCGTAAATGCTGACAAGAGACTCCAGTACCATCTCTGACCTTTTACAGGGCTCTCAGAACACACTCGCACACATCATTCCTATTACTGGCAGTGCCTTTGAATCAGCACAATCTGCAGTGGTGTGGAGGAATTTAATGACATACAATGTCGCTTCGATTTTAGCGCTCCCCAGCCAGGCTGCCAGGTGCACCATTTGTCCTTTTATTCAAAGAAGAAAGGGAGGTTTGAGTGTCCCTAAACCGGTCTGACTGCGATAGGCTGAAGAAATGAAGGGCAGTGTGAGCGGCTGTGTTCCATTTCACCGATTTGAACGATTTTTAACTGTTGAATTTAACTACTAAATTCCTTAAGATTCACCATAAAGCCACTTATACTGTACCTACCATCGCCTCACTGTCCCCTTATTGTCATATTTATAACATGCCTATATTTCATCAACACCAGGTTGTCCTTTATTCACATCCCATGACCCTACAGTATGTCTTTCAGGGGACTGCGATTCAGAGGCCTTAAATATCATTTATGGAAATACAGCTCAACCTCCTCTCAGGCCCTCACACAACCCCTCCTTCTGCCCCTTGTTTAGTGATCAATAAATAATGGAGCGAGGAGGTGAGAGTGTGCAGCTAACAGATTGTGAGACAGGGCAAAAAAACGCAAGGAGCAGGGGAAGGAGAGCGCTTGCTGCATTGCAAAGAGGAGCTGTGGGAGCTGTCAACAGCAGAGGAGACAGAAAGAAAGGGAGATGAGGGACTATGAAAGAGAACAACAATGGCGGAGAAATATAGTCTGAAGAGAGAGAGTGTGAAAAATGAAAGGTTTAGACAATATTTAAAAGGAAAGAACAAAACAGGACTGCATAAATAGACAATTTATGTATTTCATATATGGTGATAGGTTAAAAATGTAATAGTAGGTTAGATCTTTTGTTGTCACACAGGGAGAAAAACTGTTGATGTTTTGACCGCAAATTTCCCACATGCCTCTGCTCTCCTAAGGAACAGGACTGTTGCTGTTACTGTCAATTATATCCTATCGACAGGTAATTACAGCCATATTAAGAGCAGTCTTAGTTGTGTGAAATAATGCTGGGAATTCTGCAGGTAATTAGCTTGAGCCACAGTCAAGTGTGTGAAGGCAGTGTGCAGACAAAGACAAGAAGTGCTTAAGCCCCCTCTGTTGCTCCCTGAAGTATTTGAAGTACAGGAGCATGTGTGCACACATGGACGCTTTCAGAGACGCATGCACAAACACACCCACCGCAATCCTCCCGTCCTCAAAGTGTTTACTTGCAGCATTATTGCAGAAGAACCAGTCTCGGTACCCAGATATGTCAGCTGCGGCTCTTCTAAACGACGCCCATCTGTTGAACCTTAATCAAAATTTCCATATTTTTCTCATGCACTGTTGTGTTTCTTCGCTTCTTTTCTCCCTTACTCCACTGTCCGCCTCCTAACTTGTTTGCAGTATTTAAATGCTAATTTGTAAAATAGAGAGTGTTCTCAGGGTGGCCGCATATGTTTTGGTAAGGTGAATTTGAAATATGATGATGATAGAAGTGGCTCGCAGCAGAAAAACCCTGCTCTCACTGCGAACAGGGTCTTGACCCACCGTGGTATGGTAATGATAGACGGAGGTGGAGTGATGTGCCTTGGTGCGTCCAGTTTCTTTTCACTTATGACTTGCAGTGGCTTTGGTTCCTTAGGGGATTCAATATAGATTTTCTTTTCTCTTAAAGCAGATCTAATCCGAAGTAAGTGGCCGGTCTGTCTCATCAGTTGACATCTAGTCACACCCATTGGTGCCTGACAGGACAGGCAATTTATGTATTGTTTTAGCCGAATTAGTCTGCCCCTTTTATTTGGTCACAGCCTCCTGGACGATCAATAAGATTCCTGTTTTTGTGAACACCGCTTCTTTACCTCAATTAATAGCCAGTGCAGTCGGGCAAAACTGAATGGCTCATGGCTGGTTAATGGATATTGTTTCTAGCTTTTCGATGTTTTAGAGAAATGTGAGTTTGCATTTAGATTATTGGGTTAATCTGTTATTATCACACAAAAAAATTAATTTCAGAGTATAGTATTAGCAACACTGGTATTAGGTGGCATACTCGTCTAAGCAGTGAAGCTGTAGAATCTAAAAGACAAGACAGTTTTCTTAAGCCTAGTAGGATTTAAATGTAAGGCAGCAGCCCCACAAATTGCATTCAGCACACAAACTGAGCTATAAACATGGAAAAGGTACTGCTTCTTGTCAGCCAGAGACAAAGGCTGTTTGGACAGGGGTGACCGTTATTTACATTGCACCTCTGTTCAGCTTTCCTATTCTTTAAACGCCATGCCAAAGGCACTTGGAGTTGCAGCTGCTGTGTGCAGATGACAGTCTTCCAGCTCTTTCAGAAGCTGTACGTGAACGCTGTCAGTGAGTCGCTCTTATGTTCTGTTTTTCCATCTCAATATCTAAAACTCTCAGAAGTTGTTTCCCCAGTGACTCATTTTTTTTAACCTGCAGAGGAAACTATTGCCATTTTTCAGCTCTATTCCATGCTAAAGCTTATGCATTAAGACTGTTTACTGTAGGTCGATGTGAGAAACATACTGCATCACACTGTGTTTAGGCTGCACAGTTATGGCTTTTTATCTCTAATCCCAGCCATGCTGTCTTCTTAAAATGTCTATCTGAGGGCTCCATGGGGCAGACTGCACGGTGGCTCCTGATGCTAAACCGGCACTTAACAAGAGGCTGGGAACCTCGGGGCATTTAATGGCATGCGAGTTTTTAGAGCTACACTCATCCTCTGTGTATTGATAGGAAACACAGCATCAACAGAGTGGTTTAGCTAACATGGCACTTAAATTAGTTTTCTCAAAGGCTCCAAAGTGAGGTGAACAGGAAGAAATTGTTTTCATTTATCACTATCTAAAAGAGGGTTTGAGTTAAAGTCCTCAAGTCTTATCATAGGCAAAAATATACATCCCCTTAAGGTCCTCTTACCTTTACAGAACAAAACGGGGTGCCTCTATAATGTTCAGCATAATGCCGCATCCACCAATTACTTACTGCTTCAGGCCCTATTATGGTTGACAGTGATTAATAAAACTACTGTGGCTACATAAATGAAAATGAGAGGTGAATGTAAAGGGGTGACCAAAGAGACCAACACAGTGAAGAAAATCTGGAGCTTTTAGATAAAAATTCCCACTCTGCCTTCAACTAATTATCCTCCTAGTCTTGTCACTCCCCAAACCAAGCCATTCTACCACAGATAAGCCTCAGGAGACAAAGCTCCTGCAAAACAAGTATGAATATTTATATTGGTGTGTGTGTGTGTGTGTGTGTGTGTGTGTGTGTAGGTGGCTTAATTACGAGTGAGATGCACACCGGTGTGCCTGTACATACGGTGTATGTGTACAACATACTATTGTGTTGTTTGTCCAGTGGCTAGTCAGGAGGGAGTGAAGGAGAATGGAAAGAAAGGCTTTGCCAGCAGGCAGCGTTATTCCCTGCGGGGAGTGTTGATTAATGAATCACATCTTTCTAACCTAAGGCTGCTACTATGCTGCTGCATTTTCACAGCACCGCAGAGCGCCAGTCAGCCTTGTGCCAGCCCGCTTCACTGGCACAACATGGGCACAGGATGTGGGTGCTGTCACCGCTAACAGGGATTGAGAGTTAACACAAAGAGAAGAAAATTAGATTCCGGGTCTATTTCATTTCATACAGACAACCCCCCGTGGCATGTTGTTGAATTAGTTTGACATGTATGGTTATTATGTTGTGTAAATTGAGCATTTCATTCTCTGAGTTCTTATTTTATCCCAGCCTTAAAAATACGCTTATATTAACACGTTTTTTCCACCACTTTTCTCTCTTTCTTTTATATTTCCCTGATGCCTCGACCCCGTTCGCCTTTTGAAATGGCCCTCTACCAATTTCAGGTATGTAAACACATTGAAGACACACATTGTATAGACAGTCATTTATACAGTGGTGTAATTTCTGAGCAGTTACCATGTTTTATGCAAGGCAAATGTGTCAGACCTGTCTTGAAGAGTTAAGTCATTAATTTATGAATAATTAATGAAAGGATGTGAGTCCACTAGTAAATGGTCACTTTTAAACAAATACCCTTATAAAAATCAGATTTATAGCTTTATCCTTATCGTGTTCATGTGGAAATTATTTAATTTAGTAACTGATTTTTTAGCCTTAGTTTTTTTTACTTGTATTGTACACTCTTGCAGTTATATGGACTCAAACTGTCATACACATCCGGTCTATATCCAGACAGTTTCCAGTCCCAATGTAGGGATTAATTGACAATGTTCTTGTTGCATCAGCATTACCTTTTGCCTCTTACTACTGAATAAGCACTGAAGAAAAAATAAAAACGTAGCCATGTGATTTTCCAAGGGTTTTGTGGGGGTTTTGTCTGTGACCTGCGTGGCCATCCTGTTTGAGCCATTGCCCTTTGGCCAGAGGCTCTCTTAATCAATTTGCAGCTGGCACAGCAGACACCATGCCGCTAGTTTAGCATCTGGTGTGTGTTAGGAGCTTCTGTCCTCCCTCTGATATGTTTATGTTTTTCTTGTCTCTCCCTTCTTCTGTTTTTCAGAAAGTTCTGCTCTTTGACATTTACTTTGTTTTTATTAACCCAGTAAAAGCTGTGTGTACTCACAGACCTGGACACAGGTGAATGTTGCTAAATCATCAGTAAAAACCTGTGTGTTTGGTCAGCGGTGATGCTAGTATTGATCCTTTGGGACTTGTCTTCAATGATGGCACTCTGTCATCCCGTGTTTCCCTTATCCACACACACATACAGAGACCTTGATAATAATATGGCTGGAGGCAGATATTGCACTGCACTGTCAGCGGTGTTTACAGTACAGCCACACATTAGGTCCACAGAGGATGCTGTAATGACTGTAGAGCTTTGAGTGGTAGCAGCACTGTGCATTTGTGTGTGCATGTGCACATGGAACTGTTTAATCTTTTATGTTTAGAGAGACGTTGCTTTCATAAAATCTACATGCGTAGTTTGTTTGGTTGTGTCAGACACCAGATTACTGGCTGTGTGTCGGTGTAAGTTTGTCAGTGTTTGCTTGGACAGAATGGTATATACTGCTTCAAGAGCTGTGAAGAGAACAAAACATCCATGCACATCAGTGCTAAACTCCACCTCCTTCTATTATCTCATACTCACATGTGTGCTGTCTAAAGCTGTCCAGTGAAATTACAAAATCTACTACTTGTCAGTCTCATAGCCTTTCTCATAATGAGAAACTCCACTTTTTAGCGCTAATGTTTGTTTTGTTACTTCTCCAACACATTTGTTGGCTTTTGGTGATTCTTCCCAGATGGTGACCAAATAATGTGTCAAATAATGATGAAGTGTGCTCCATCTAAACAACAAGCAAGCACATAAAATACAGAAACGTAGCACTTGTATGTCCAAGATGGATGAAATATGCACAAACAGTCGTGAGATTCTTTCATTAATACGACAATATTGATCACCCTTACTTCCTGCCCCACAATAGATGTTGCCAATGGTAACCCATCTTTACAGTGGGAATGATTAATAGCCTTTCCCACTATTTGTTCACATCTCCTGTTTTTGTCTCCATTTCTCCTGCTTCCTAAATCTGCCAAGTTTCACAGCGGGGAGCATGTCTGTGTCAGTGAAACCTTCATGTGACTTGCGAAATAATCTAAACTTCTCTAAACTTGTCCATCTGTTTAAACAACTTTCTCCCGGAGATGTTTGTATTTGGCAGCATTCGTTCATTTTACAAAAGTCTAGCTGGATGTTTTTATTTCTCTTCTTTCAAAAGATTTCTTATGTGGAGCCAGAGGTCATTCACAAAGTAATGCAACCAGACATAGTTGTACATCCATCAGTTCTTTTCCCACCGTTCTTTTAAAACTCAGGTCGGTTTCTGAAGCCACAGAGTACAGGAACGTTCACTACAGACACACATCCCTTACATTTTTCTGATATTATCCGTAGCACTTTCTGACGAAGTACAGCCTTTCATCCTTCGTCTTGCTAACACCAGGCAGAAATCTCTTCTTTTTCTTGTCCAAGGTCATTGTGTGATTCTCAATAATAACTTTTCTCCTGTTTCATTAGCCATACATCTGATTTTAAAATTATATTTTTTATTATTAATGATTACAGTCTGCTTAACGTACAACTGCAATGTACTTGCTTAGCAAAAATTTCTAAGACATATTCCCTAAATTCCTAAACATTTCCTAAATTGCTAAAATCCTTTTAGAAATTGAATAGATTAATCTCTTTTCACATATGGCCCCATTTTTTTCTTTTTTAAAGACTGAATTATTGCAATTATTATACTAGCTTTGTTTTGTTTCATTTTTTCCCAGACTTTGCTTTGATATTTAGTTGACCTCAAGCACACTGGTCCAGTTGAATATTCTTTGTTCAATTCAAATATCTTGTCCTGAAGAGAATTCAAAGATCCAAAGATTCAACACATGATACACAATAAAAACAAATCTACACAATAAGGAAATATCAGGAGGTTGCATTGTCTCAATCTTTTAAGGCATAGTGTGTGTATCACCAATATTATTCCACACAATGTTGGACATAGTGCAAAAGGTAATTCTTCAGTCTGTCATTCTGGTGTGATTTTAACTTCGGCAGCACAGCTTTTGAGGATGCTTCCAAGCCAAAATGCATCGCCACAGCAATTATTATGCCAGCGTATGCTGTCATTGCTGTTATCATAAAGACTTTAAGTGGAATCCCATTGACCTTTTAACCAGAGCTTTTCCTTCCTCGTCACAAAGGAAGCTGTTAAGCTCTTAACAGGACTTCTTACCTAGATTTTCAATTGCTGTCTCCGGATGGAAAACCCTGCCACAAGATGAAAAGCACTTAATCCATCAGGTGATGTCAGAGGGCTGAGATGGTGTCAAGAGAGAGAAAGTGTGTAAGCAGGACAACCTGTGATTTATTTATTTATTTTTGGTTGTAGTTCCTTTCACACAGTTTACAGAGGTTTTTTTTTTTTGTTGTTGTTTTTTTAAATCCACCATCCTTACAATTTGACTTCCCTTTAAGTCTGACTAACACTCTCAACTCTGCACGCCCCTCCCTAAAAAGCTATCCGAGACCCACCTGGCTGCACCTGCCTCCACCCGCTCCACCTGAACGCCCTGTCATCCTCCCATGCAATTTAATTGCTCATGTGATAGTGTAATCCATGCTAATTTAGGCAGATGAGATGTGTAGCAGTGGAAATGCCACATGTCTCAGCATGGTGTCATGGGCTGGTGTGATCACTCCTTGCTTGGAGGAGATTCAGTGGAACAGCAGTCTGGACAGCTGCAGGAGTAGAGTGAAAAGGAAGACGGGTGATTAGAGGTAGAGATGAAAATGGGAACAGAAACATCCGTGAAATTTGGAGTTATAATTGTTGCTCTAAGTTATTCTCAAGCAAACTGGATACAAGTAGCTACAGCTGTGCCAGTTTTTCTCCCTTAAACTTAATTTAAATCTAAGCAAATGTAAATGTATATAAATTTAAAAATATTTACCATGTTGTAAGATAACAATAATTTCAATTAATGCAGATGTAGTGCAATATATAGTCGCACTGTGCTGCGTGTATTGCACAGTACACAGCTTTTCCATGTTGTCTGTACTTGCTGGATATTTCTCATGACACAGCAGCAGCCCATCTGGACTGATTGTAATTCATTGAGGGTGTTTGCTGACTCACTGTTTGTCTCTCCGCCTTCTGTCATATTATCCTGAGTGACAACATTTGACGTGGCAAGGTCGTCCGCTTAGATGCACACACTCACTTCTTGAGGTAACTTTGTCTGCAAGTCAGAAGTCCTGATTTTGATTCTGATTGATTAACGGCAACTATAACATCAGTCACTTCTCAGTGCAAATAATAAATCAAGTTATTCGATTACTGATCACCTATGGCAACCGTGGTGACCTTTTTATCTGAAGAGAATGTACTGAAGTGAAGACAAATAAGTGACAGATAGCACTAGAGTGCTTTCCCTCCGTCGTGCATGTAGCAGTCTTAAATACAAAGCCATTATTATTAGTGTTATCATTCTCAGTGGAATCATAGTGAGCTGCTGGTCTCACAGCTACGTCTGGAACACATTAAAATGCTAATCATATCATGCACTCAGCAGTCACTTTTCTTCTCATTTTTCATATTTTCTCTCAGTCTCTATACTCCTGTGTCAGACGTTCTATCCCTCTTCTCACATTCTCCCCACTCACTGGTATAAGTGTACAATCTTAGCTGATTGTAGGGGAAACAGAGGAGTACATAAATAATGTATCATTTTCTCTCTGCAGATGAAACAGTGATTTTGTTTTCTCAGTTTCCGCTTCAGTTCAGATTTTCTCTTCACCTCCCTTTGTATTGGATACTCATATTCTCCACCGCTCCCTTTCCCTTCCTCAAGACTTCTTTTTGCTTATTATCAGCAGTCATCTTCACCTCTTCAAGCCTCTCAGCACAGATTTGGACCCCTTTCAGTACTCCCCCAATTTACTTATCCACCATAAATTTTGGACATCATATATAAAGGCGCTTCTCTGTCCATTTCCCCCCTCCTGCTTTTTAAATAGGTATTGCTGCCATTGCTCCCACTAGATCACTGACTGGACACAGCACATCTAAATGGGGCTTAAATTATGTAGGGTGAATACCAGCGTACCTCTAGCATGCAAACCAGCTGTTAAACCGTGTTCCCATGGTAATGTGCTACAATCTGAGAAGTGCTACCCAACTTTTTACTTTGGTTTGATAGCATTTTAGCGTGATAGACTGCATGTCTGCATTTATGTGTGCAAGTGTGTATGTGTGTTCACCCTTTGGCAATGTGTCCATAACATTTTCAGGGACCGTGTTTTGATAAAGCACCTTCTTCAGGAGAAGACTTTGAAGATTTGTGTGTATGTGCATGGCCGTGTGTGTGTGTGAGTGTGAGAGAGACTATTTCTAGCTGTGTGTGCTATATGTGAGAATTTGGACGTTACCCTTGCCCGATTCTCCCTAATAATTTTTAACTCACATGCTCGTTTTTTTCACATTATCTGAAACTGTTCTACAGGAACGACTCAGAGCTTTGTTTGCACGTTAAAGTTATTTAATGTCTTTTTTAGCCCACTAAACTTTTCCACCCTGATTAAAGTTTGACGATCAAAATGCGCAGCTGCTGCCAGAGACACCTCTTTTAAAGACTCCGCTTCAAAGCACTCAGCTATATAATCCAAAACTGAACATGTTGCACAGTATTGTTCCAAAATAAAACTTAACCGAACAGGAATTAGTGGGACGATACCCTCCCTCCTGTTCCTTGTTATTTGAATTGCTCTGAGTCACTCGACCTCTCATGAATATTCAGAGCTGCAGTTGGTCTGCTTTTGTTTTCACCCTCTGTCTTTATTTAGTTGTCCCTCTCTGAGAAATGGCCAGTTTTCCACCTACACAAAGGCATAGAGAAGCAATCTCGCTGCCCCCCTACCATCACAACACACACACATACACAAAAGCACTGTCTCACTCAATCACACTGTAGTAGTTGGAACGACAACCTGATACTCACTCCATTCATGAATATTCATCCACACCTGGTTCCGGCAGAAAGTTTTAAGCAGTTTTTTTTTTTTTTGTTCTTTTCACAGCCAAGACAGAAGTTGGAACCTGGGCTTTTGTCATTTGTGTGTGTGTGTTCTGTGCTTAACACTCGCCTGTGTATAATAGGCTTTATCTTTATTTCAGTATTCTTTCTTCTATATACTAGTCTACCTGTGCACTAAAGCTATAGCTTTTGCGACATAAAAATGTATTAAGTATAATTGGTTGATATTCTGACCTTGTGGTAAAATTATGCTTTTATTCTCCTGGTGGGAGCTCGCATATCATATTTCTTTTGCCTGTGAAATAGTAAAGGTTACCAAATGGTGACAGGCTGATTTGCTTTACCTCCTAACAGCACAGCCATTTTGCAAATCAGCCATTTCTCGCTACCTTTTTGGGGGCTTTAAGGAGCTTTAGTGGTATATGTGATGTCTGGTATACAATGCTCACTGATCTATACCTCAAGGAAAGTCTGTGATGTCATCCAACAGACCAAAGCAGTGATGCAACATCGGGGGAGGGTTTGGCAATCTGGGGATTATAGTTTGGTGAGAAGGGTTTTGCGGATTGACATCGTTGCCCCGGGCTGTTAGAGGATGTGTGCATGCATGCTACCATTTATGCTAAAGTGCGTGTCTGATACTGTTGTGCCAGACTCTTCACAGCTTTAGTTTACAGCTTGTTTGAACTTGTTTGGGTGCCTGTCTGTCTTCTGTCCTTTTTCCTTTGCTTTTCTAGTTTGAATTTTAACCTTCTCTTATTTCATTGCTTTCAACCCTGACTTATCCTACCATGTTCTCTCTCCACCCCTCAGAAAACTATCCCCGTTTGAGGGCTGTGGTAAGAGAATCAAGAAAGCAAGGGAACATGACTCATCAGAAACAAGCTACTGGCCCGGTCTAGTCACACAACAACAGTATCTCTATCTTTACTTCCTGTTTCTAATGCTTCCACATAAACACGCTTAATGCACACACACGTGCACACACAATTCCTTACCCTTCAAGCTGCCAGTGTTTGAGAGGGTGCGTTTAGGGAATGAGCAGAGGAGGGGAACACGACATGCTCATTAAAGAGAGAAGTTACTGGCTTCATCCAAACACAGAGAAAATGGTGAGAACAACTTCTCTGTGCTGAGTGTCAGAACTGCCGGGAAAAGTGGAGACAAAATAGGAGGGAACAAGTGAGCAAGCAGTGATAGAGGTGCATTACAGGGAGAACATTAGAGATAGTAGTTTATCTTGTTTGGCTCTTCGGATGACAGTAGTGTGGTCTTTCTCTTCGTTCTCTTTTTGTGTTTGTGTGTGTGTGGATAGGTGTGTGTAGTGTGTGTCCATCAAACCAGTTTCAGGATGGAAAGATAAAAACACAAAGGAGCCTTTGATGTCGTTTTCAAAGACTATATCAGTTAAACACCAAACCAAATAGCACTTTTTAACTAATGCTATTCACACATCAGAGCAGCATAATATCCCCGCACTGACTTCAAACATGACTGCCCACTTGAACAAGTACATGATTGAATAGCCTTAGTAATTTATTTGGAAATGAAAAGTTGTTTTACAAAACTGCATCAAATGCTATATATATAAAAAGTGGATGATTTAACTTTTTGTTTTGATGACATATATTGACATTCATTTTACACCAATGAACAATCATTTTCCTCTTTTTATTTGATATAGACTTTCTGATCTCTTTCTTCTTACGGGGCCTATTTGACATGCGCAGTAGTGTTTCTCTTGTTCTGCACTGTTAACTTACATGAGGCTAAAGTCACTTTAAATGGGTGAAGCACTTGATTACACTCCACTGTCAGCACTGAAACATGTCTCTTTGTTCTCAAGCCAAGATTGATCTAAGGCAGTAATGTAGTAAAAAGATAAATTTGTTGTTTTTATGGAAATATGACAGTCCCTTGAGGGTTGGAGCTGCACCAATGTACAGTCAATCTTAAATCACTGAAATCAGTATGACCTCATTTTGACTTGGTGGCGGTGATCTCATCGTGAAGCACACTGTCAAGTTGAGACGGAGCTATGGCTACATCACTGGACGCTTTTCGAATATTGATTAAATGTTACTCACCTGTTTATTCAGTACACAATGATTAGCCAACATTTGTGCTCTCTCACCAGTGCCCATTTAAAATATAATTAAATATACATATATCTGTATAATATACGCTCACCAGACACCAGACAGACATTTGCTTTCAGACCTGCCTTAATTTGGCTATAGCCAAACGGCTTTAAATTTTAATGTGTTTTGCATTCAAAGGTACTCTTCTGTATACTTACTGATACGACTGGTTACCGTTACCTTCCTTTTAGCTTGATGCGGTCTGGCCATTTTCTTCTGACCTCTGGCATCAGCAAGGCTTTCAGCCCGAGACTGCTGCTCAGTAGATATTTTCTCTATTTGGACCATTCTCTGTAAACCTGCGCGATGGTTTTGTGGGGATATCCCAGTATATTAGCAGCTTCTGAAATACTCGGACCAGCCCAACAACCATGCCACATTCAAAGTCACTTAAATTGCCTTTCTTTCCCATTTTGATGTTCAGTTTTGAACTTCAGCATATCATACCATATGGCCTAAATGCATTGAATTGCTGCTGTGGGATTGGCTGATTACATATTTGTATCAAGGAGCTTTTGAACAGCTGTGTGTAAGAATATAGCAGGTGAGTGTACTTTTACTGTAGTTTTTATTCTCATTGTACAAAGCCTTTGTTACTGAGTGTTTCTATCTTCCTCTGCGCTTCCTTTATCCCTCGTTCTGTTTCATTGTCTCTAACCCTTCACCTTTCACTTTGATTGCTGCTGTTGGGATGCAGTCCGCACAAGTCCTTAGATATTTCCACTTTTCTCATGCTCTCATTCTCGCAAAGCAAACCAACATGGCGGCCAATTACATCGCCAGACAATGCTCGCCATAAATCATCCATTGCACTGTCAGACACATTGGGACTCAACACTAGAATTTTCTTCGACTTGCTCGCTCCTTGCTTTGTTCCTTCCTTTTTTCTATTTATGAACTGGTTCAGAGAATCATAGATGCATTGCAGTCATGCTTAGCCACATTCAATCTGCATATCTACCCCAGTTTCTCTTTTGTTCACTTTTTTTTTTCCGCTTATATGCGGATGCCTATGTTCTGCCTTCACTTTAATTACATTTATTTTCTTACCTTTGGAGCTTACTTCAACTTTTCATCAAGGTTGTCATTTGTTTTGATCTTTCTCATTGCCTGCTTCTCTCCCCTAATCGGACTCTTCGTGCTTTAGTTGCATGCCTGTAAATGTTTTTGACAAGGCTTTCCAGAAGGCTAATTATTTGGTTCATTAGTGTTAAGTACAGTATTTTTTTGTAAGTAAATTGTATAATTCATTGTCCTCAACCCTTCTCTTTGTCCTGTTTTTTCCCTCCATTATTCTGACATTTTTCATGACGGAACACACTACTGTATTGTTTTTAATTTTTTTTCTTTCTCTCTTTATGTTCTGCTGCTGTTGGTTTTCTCGCCCAATGCCGGGGAACACAAGCGCGTGACCATGAGGGCAAAGAGCTTTTGATGGAGAATAAGTAGAAAGGCACCACCGGTTCAGATGCATACTTTAAAGGGAGATGAGGAGAGATTCAGTTCTGTAAAGCATCACTTTTAATGCTATTGATCTATATCTCTACAGATGTTTGCATTCTGCATAGTGTCTCTAGTTCGCTGCACTGCATGCCTTTGTGTGTGAAGCCTATATATTACATTGGCAACTGATAATTATTTGTTTCAGTGTCATCAGATGAGTATTAAGACGACAAAAAAGGGGTTGTTGAACTCTATTAATGTTCCTCTTATCTGCTCCTATTTAAATTTTTGGGATTGGGCTTTACTGAAGATATACTTCATAGTGTTCTTACTCTGTCACAAGGTAAAGATTCATTGGACCATACTGAAATGAATATGATCAGATGTAAGTCTTTGTCTGTCACTGTAAAACTATATAAAAATGCATTTAAAAACTTTTTTAAGTGTATATTAACAGGTCCTGTCTCCTTTACTGTCACAGCGGGGTGCATCGGTGTATTAGTTAGAGCACGACCCAAGAGCAGGCACAGGCGAGGAGACGTGATGTGACTTTAACAAAAAGCGAGCCTTTATTATGGCCGATAACAGAAGGCAAAACAAAAGCTAAGACGAGTGCAGGCAAGACAACTAAACTGGAAAACGGACTATGAAAAACCTATGATACAGACCTCTATACGAGACTATGAAACCGTGATAAGCTATGACACCTTGAAGACTAATTCTATGACTGTGACTATGAGAACTGTGACAACTATGACGAGACATAACAGGGAAGGTTACACAGACAACACGACCCAGACTGAATGAAACACAGAGACTAAATACACACAGGGATGATTAGGGGAAGTGAAAACACATGAGGACACAGCTGACTAGAGTCAGCACAGGGGAGAAAAAAACTAAATACAATGAACAAAGAACACCAGACTCTTTCAAAATAAAACAGGAAACAAAGAGACATAGACATGACACGAACTTGACAAGAGCCACACAGACATGAAACATCAGGTCGACGCACGGACCAGGGAGAGATGACAAAAGGGACTAAGAAACTAGGACTAAACTTTAACCTAGAAATTAACTAGATGAGCTGAACTAGAACACAAATGACTACAAAAGATACATAAAAATTCAAACACTAGGTCACACGACCCGGTACCCGACATTTACCTTACACAGTACGTTCAAGAACATGTATCAGTTGTCAGTGAGAACCCATTTTCACATACACACGGCGAGCTACTTCATTATAATCAAGCAGGAATCTTACAGTTACACGTTACAAACTCTACAACCATATATGCAGTTGCGTACGCACTTCATATTGTAGCTTTCTGTTTGTGTCAAAATAGCAAATTGACTTTGACAAAGCGTTAAAGGTTTTTAAACGTATCCTTGCCGCGTTGACAGGATTACACGCTGACTTTCTCTCTTCATAAACTATGTATTCGTGTTGAACTTGTTTTTACAAATTCTCCCATCAGCTTGCTCCATGTGAAGCGCGAGAGAGGCTGAATTTTTCCTTCACTTTGATTTATTGCTGGTGCCTGTCAGTATTAACAATGAATAGTACGGGCCTGAAGCAGCAATGTAGGGACATTGATAGAGAGTTTGTGCATTGCAGTTGTATCAGTGAAGCCTCCCTCTGGCTGTGTGTTAATTAAAGTAGCAAATAGCAACCTTGCGAGAGGCCCGATAACACTTACCAGTGCTGTGTTTACGACTTTTGTAAGCCTCTGAAACACGCATGGCAGTGGGCTCACATGCATATTAATCTACAAATAAACACTTGACAGACATGCAAAACCCACGTGTTGTATCAACTCAGCACATCATAATTAGTCTTTCCTGTTTGTTTTACTTCCGCTGCTTTATTTTCATGCACTAATGGATTCTGTTAATGAATGGGTCTTGCATCATATCACCCCTCCATCCTTCCACCGTTGCCTCCATCCTTCCATCCCAGCTTACTTTATTATGTTTACAAAAAGGCAACAGCAGTCATAAAAAGCTTCTCCAGCGCATCTATTCCAATTAGCTGGCTAATTATTTCATTTTCTTATGTGTGTAACTCAACACTGAAAGAGACTGCCAGAATCTCAGTGGTTTTAAACGTTTTTTTTTCTTCTTGTGCAGACTTGATATGTTTGTGTTTCCGTATCTTCCCCTACTGTGTTTACCGTTTTTCCTTGAAACTTAAACTGCGGTGATGATTTTTTTTTTTTTTCAAAAAGTCTTTTTGGGTCTAAAGAAGACTGTAGTGAAAGCTAATTGAAGGTAAATGCTGTCACTGATTAAGTTGACAATCCACAGCTACTGTAATTAATGCTAAGCAATTATGAACCTTGTTGAATTCAGTGTCAGAGTTTTAAAATAGAGGCTGTTTAAATTTTGCGAGAGAGTGATGGGGTGAGGAGAGACAGTTTTTGATTAGAGACACTCTGAATTATACACTGCATGGAGGCTAAAGGATGAAAATAATTTCATATTTAATGTAAAGATGGTGGGAAAGGGTGTTAAAGTGGTTCACAACCAGCATAGAAGTGAGTTGTAACACATCAACTTGCTCTGTATTGCAACAGGGCAGAAAAACTATTACAACTTGCTATTACTAGTGGAGACTTGCAGACTGGTCCACAATAAATAGGTTTACCCACAGCCCTAAGTGCAAGTCTCACACTGAGTAGTTCTTTTTCTAAATGTTTATCATCTTAACCATGTTTATACAAGACATGTTGGTCAGGGTGTATACAAGCTGTGACAGCAAAGTTTTTCATTGGCTTTAGGTAATCAGGTTCAAGCTTTTGTGCAACTTTTCTTTAAAAAAGAAGTAGATTCTGTATCAATCCCTCTTAAGCTTCTGTCCCCACATTCATGACCATAAATATTGTCCTGCCCAGACAGCTACCTCCAGTCTACCTATCATGCATATGTGCCAGCCACAGCCAGGAGCCACAATGTCAAACATAAACTAAGTTTTAATTATGCTAACTAATCTTTTACAGCCTTCAATAAAATGTGATATATTACAATTTATAATGTGCTTTTTCTTGTAATTGTCACCAGCCAAAAGATATACAATGTCTTTGGCTCACTTTGGGGAAATGGATGACAGCGCTGGTGTTACCACCATGTTATATGACAGTTTAATTGTATCAAATTGGCAAATGCTACTGCAGACAGGGTGTGTGATAATGGCAAGGTGTCTAGTGACTCATTTTCCATATGTGCGCTATGCTGGTTGCCCAGCTCTGGATGTACTGGGCTAAAATCCTGTGATTGATGGCAGATTTTTATTAAACATGGTATCAGACAGTCAACATGACTTTAAAGCCATAGGGATAAAGAGGCAAGATATGTTGTAGGGCAGGATATAAATGTGTGACCTTCAGTAAGATCCATCCCAATGCAATAACACACTCGTGTATTGCCTTTGTCAAAAACAGGATGCTGGTAATTGGGTTATGTTGTCTTTCAAAGGGAATGTGAGCCGCAGTAATGATGGGATAAGCAGGCTGCCTGTGTTATGTGTCAAGACGTGATCCAGTTGTGTGCCGGTGCAAAACCGGAATCTGATTACATCTGGTTTCTGTGTGATTTCCTCTTGTTATCCAATACCTTAAATATGAACCAGAATCAGCTAGTGAGATCACACAGCTCACAATCATTTGGTAGCGCAAATAGCGAAGATGAATGCGGTGGGACCCATCTGAGTGATGTGTCTTTCTCTCTATCTGTGTCCATGCGTGTAGGTGTGACTGCGCATGGATGTTTCATCTATATATTCCTGATATCATCTATACACTCTGACAGCCAATATAAATCCTTTTATGAAGATGTTTATCTGTCTGATGGGAGGCTTGGCACAGTGGCCCTGCTCAGGTCAGATTGTTACATCAGTCCGACAGCTCTGCCTTTAGTTGTGACTCCTACAGTCAAAGATATAGAGTGTGTTACTCTACACTGCATCTAAAGCCTCATAAGCATCATATAGTATCATAACAGTGTGGTAGAAAGTATAATAATAATATGTTTGGTTATGAAAAGATTAAAAATATGTTAATAAATCTCTATAGTACAGCTAAGAATTGAAAGAACACCTTTTTCCTATGATCCAATTAATTATCTATGCAGCTGAATATAAATAACACATTCTCGCGAGACCTTTTGTTGCAATGTTCAAGAAAACGATCTGCCCACTTCCCACTATGATGGTAGACATCCAGCTAATTTTACTCACACCTGCAGTCAATCGTTAACATTCAAGGGACACACCATTAGTTTACAGTGCAGCCAAGTCCACATGCACATCTTATGAACATCTGAAGATATAATTAAAGTCCTTAGAGGGAATAAACTGAGACACGGGAGGTCCAGCAGTCACATTCTCTCACATGATGTGACAGTTGCCTATGCATGGGGCGATCGTGGCTCAAGAGTTGGGAGTTCGCCTTGTAATCGGAAGGTTGCCGGTTCGAGCCCCGGCTTGGACAGTCTTGGTCGTTGTGTCCTTGGGCAAGACACTTCACCCGTTGCCTACTGGTGGTGGTCAGAGGGCCCGGTGGCGCCAGTGTCCGGCAGCCTCGCCTCTGTCAGTGCGCCCCAGGGTGGCTGTGGCTACATTGTAGCTTGCCATCACCAGTGTGTGAATGTGTGTGTGAATGGGTGGATGACAGGTTGTGTAAAGCGCTTTGGGGTCCTTAGGGACTAGAAAAGCGCTATACAAATACAGGCCATTTACCATTTACCATATGCGTAAAGAGAAATCTGCTATAATCTCTATTTATGACTCACATGACCCTGTAAATAGAATGAAGCATAATTAGTTCTTTCTTCTATGTGCAGCAAAGTGCAGATGCATCAGACAGTAACGGCTCCTCATTCCCTAAGAATAACCAGGAGTGACATTTTTATAATTACAATTCTCCTTCACCCAAACCACTGTCATTGCTAATTTATTTCCGAGGGTGCAGTAGAAAAGGAGGAAAGAAAGGATGCTTAACAGAATAGGAGAGAAGGGGACGAAAGAGGAAGAGATGGTTGGAGGCGCAGAGCGAGAGAGTTGAGAAAAGCGGGATAGAGCAGAGGAGAACGGCGATAAAGGGACAGGAAAGAGGAGTCGTGCTGTAGGACAAATATTTGTGTGAGAACGTAAGTTGGGGATGAACTCTTGTCTCTTCTTCTCCTCCCCTCTTCGATTCCCTCTGAGTTCCTGCTGCAGGTTTTGGATTGCAGGTAGACTCTTCCCTTCCTGCTATTCCTCGCTTTTTCTCCCTCCATAGTCCTCACCATGTCGCACAAGTCCTTGTTGCCATGGTAACACAGGGCGAGTCGAGCAATGCAACAAAGGGATGCAGTAAGAGAGGGAGAGAGAGAGAGAGAAGGAGGAGAGAGACAGGTCCAGAGGGATCCACGCTTCCATTTCTGCAATCTACAGGGAAGAGGGTGCTCCCACTTAGGTCCACCTCACCTCCAAATTAGATTTAATATACATGTTTTGGGTTTTTTTCTTTTAATTCACATGTTCTCACACTTTCATCTATCGGTATGGTTTGGTTTGTTGTCTTTTTGTCACTGCATTTGATCCCAACAGTTTTTTTGAAGCTTCGCACTTTAGTTTGGCGTGCATATATCAAAAGAATTACGACTGTGAGTGTGAGAGAAAATGCACCTTTTAACTGTTTCAAGATCAGAAATGTTGCTGCCATTGCCTGTGCCGTCTGTCATATTCACATTTCAATAATATGCAGTGTGTGTCACAAGCTATAATCTTGAAATAATCTTACCGTGAAGACTTCAGCAGGTCTCTTTTCTGTGCTGTAATTTGAATGTGCACACTTTTCAGACTTGATATTTCAACAGTGACACGGAGTGTGTCAGCGCGAGTTTATATGTGTGCGTGTGCATTTGTGTAGTAGATCTCCTTGCAGGCCCATGCCAGTAGAAGCTCACTCTCTGAGCTTCGGATGCTTTTTATTTAGTCTCTTGGTATCAGTTGTACGTCTGTGTTTGTTTCTATAAAAGCTGCAGACGATAAGCTTATCAGCGGCACCAACAACTGCAGAGCTTGAGTCTTGAAACCAACTGAAGATAGATTAGAGCAGTTTCATGTTTGTTTGTTTTCTTTAACAATTTATAAAAGCTGCTTGGCCTTGTTTGTGAATCCACATTCTTTGAATTCACTGCAGAATTCTAGAGAAACTTATTTAAAATGCAAATGGAAAGTGTGTTTGAGAAGTCTTTTTTACAGTCACTGCCACCAGCTTTCAGTAGCTACATGCTAACTGGTCAGATAATACAGTTCTCTTGCAACTGGTGGTTGCCAACCAGTCTCCAGGCCTGTGTGACTGGAGTAATATCAAACAAAGTTGAAGGTATATTTAATGACTTCATGTTTTAGTTCATGCAAATCTGAGCACGCACAAATGAGCTTTGTCTGAAAGCAATAATTTGCTGTCTTTTGTCAACAAACAAGCTAGTTGTTTTTCATGTTAAGTAAATATTCCCCCACTTATGCTTCTCTACATACCAAAGAATATGTCCATGACCATGTAGAAAGAAGCCAGACACATTTGCGTGCGCGAATGTACACCCAAACACACATGCGCACGTACAATAAGAATTAACCCTGTGAAGTGATGGGGATAATTCCATGGTAATTAGTGTTCTGTGTAATCAGTTTTTATTTTCCTGTGCTGTTGTTAGGCGCAACAGACAAAACAAAAGGAGGCTTGCTTGCATCTCTCCCTCTCTCGCCCCCTAATTACAAACACATCCAATTAATTACACACAAGTCCCACTTTCATCTGTGTGCACAATGTGAGAAGGAGAGATGAAAATGCAGAGCAGTCAGCAGGAGCAGTGACACACACTAATATACAAAGAAAAAAATAATAATTAGTCACACTGGCATGTGTACGCACATGCACATCGGAGCCTTAGGGCACATGCTTAAGACAAACATGTTGGTCATTTGTGAGTTCCCTAATTATCTGGGCATTGGGTGAAAGTTGTGCAGGGATTTTCGGCTTGTACATCATGTGCCACTGCACATCTTGTAGATTCAAGTAGAAATAAGGTTGATCTGATATTTGAGCAGGGGTACGAGTCTGTGTGTGACTGCAATAACAACAAAGAACCATAAGTTGGGTTCAGTTTGTGTAGTAATTAACGCACACCTGCTGCTTGAAATGAAACACTTTAACAGGAGTAATTTTTTATGTGTTTGCCTGCACATCTTTTCAATTTATCCAGCTCAACTGGAACTGACACACCGGACATCAAGTTGGATCTATAAATCTTCAGGAGCGACATCATGCTCGTGGAACATTTTAGCTGTAGTATATGTGGCTTGCAAGCAACTTACAGGCTGCTGTTAATCCTTACACAGTTAATCCTTATAAAATAATGAATCACTGCTAATTATTATCTGTGAAAATGGTCTGTGTTGAGGGCTGGAATATGTTATACGGTATGTGGACAGACAGATTTAGTAGTAGCCACATTGGGTGCTGGAAGTGGGGCACATAATAACCTAAGGAATTTTGACAGAAGCCAAATTGTTCTGGTTAATTACTGAGACAGAGCAATTCTAAAATTGGCCTGGCTTGGTCACCATCCTGATCATCGCTGAATCACTGAGATTTGGACACTTGGAGTTGCTCTGAAACAAGTCTGATCTACAGTTCCTCCTTTTTGCAACTTGCAGGACTAAGATGTGATGCTAAACGCTAAAGTTTGCTCTGCCAGATACCACGAGTGCCGTGTTGTTCCGAAGCTGTTTTACTACATGCATGAAGATAATCAACATATCAGACATAGTTTTTCCACTGGACTCTGGACAAAGTGTCTTTAGAAAAAAATGACTGATTAGATAATAATAATATATTAAAATTTATTAGATTCTCTTTTCAGGCTTATGTATTCATATTATTTTTTCCCTCCCACACTTTTTTTCCTACTCGCTGCCCTCTACCTTCTAATAAACAGTCCTCTATTGTGTGCCTACAGATTCCAAAGCCAGGTATATGCTAGCCTTGGTGACTGCCTTATTGTTCAATTAAATCACTTCTCCCATTCCACTGCATTGCACTTTCTCTGCATCCTCCCCCACACCTCCCTTTCGCTTCCTGACACTATAAGGCATTCATCCTATTTCTTTGGTGGAGAAAGTAAAGGCCTTTGCCTCTTGTGTTTTTCAGTTACACGCGATGTAGAGAATGTGAATCTAGATCGGTGAAATACAGAGAGAAAGGCAAGAATACTTGCTGCCTTCCAGTCTGAGTGTCCCCTCGGGGAAGCTGTACAGGTAAAACAGAGGCGTTTATTCTTATTTAGTGCCTGTGGCAGACTATGATTTAGCCTGCCTTGGAACTATATGGTCTGAGGAAGCAGCCTTGTTGAAACAAGGAAGCAGACTACAGGTATAGGTCTGAGGGGATAGTGGGAGATGATGGTGGACAGCGGGAAATAAATTGTAGTGTAAAAGCTGAGAGTTTGGGAAGGACATTTTAAAAGAACTTTATGGAAATGTGACATGAAAGTCGATGGCATGCAGTTGATGTCACGAAGGATAGAAAAGTGGGTTGCTGTATCTATTTGATGACTAGAGAAAGACTTGATTGCTGTGAGTGCATGCGTGAGAAAGATAAAAACAGATAAACAAAGCCAAAGTTGAGCTCTAGTGACAGTAATGATTGCATTCCACCCCATGACCTTTAGGTCACAGCAATGATCCTAGCATGCTCCTAGGGCATTTTTGCCCTAAGGCCAAGTGGCTGTGAAATGGTTCTCAGTCTCACCCTCTCAATACCAAAACCACCATGAAGTGGACTTTAGTCTGAATCAATGACTCCTCTTCATGGGCTTCTCAGTTCTAACAAATTCAAAAGCCATTGCTGTAAGCATTCACATCAGTAGCATTCTTTGGCTAGTCGAGTTCCCTTATTTTAATGGAACCCTTTATCAGCGACACACACAGATCATCAGTTCAAGGTTATTTGTGTTTTTCAACAAGGTTGATTAGGCATGCATTCTTTCAAAGTGTATGTGTGTGTGTGTGTGCTTGCGCCTGCATGGAAAGCCAAAGAGCCATTGTATCCATCTTTGAGTTTTGACCATCCTTCTGACCCCCTGTGATGACTGTCAGGTCTTTTGTCCACGAGAGAAGACTCACAGAGACACCCTACCAGGGGACCGTTTTTTGTTTTGCCATGGGGATTTGCAGATTCTGTTATATATTTTTTTTTTCAGTCTAGATTCTTTTGAGGTCTCATTGAATAAAAGCACAGACAAGCACATACACGTTAGGGACACACACTCTAACACACCTTTGATCTTAACACACACCACTACAGCCTTGAGACCTTTTGCTTTTCCCACTGTCTATTCCTGTCAAGCCCCATGGCAGCCCTATGGCTTCTTCCAATGACAGTAGCTTTGTCTTACTTTAAAGCATCCAGTGGACCTTGCATAACGCCATGTGGATTTGGAAGTGCAGTTCAGAGCCAGTCGAGTAGTGCTGACAGACATATACACACGTCCTATGGATTGTGGTGCCATAAATCTTGTCTTTTTGTGTCAGTAGCTTTTTTGTTTTTTGGTTAAATATGCCTGCTACATAATGCATTGACCGGGGCTACATTTTAAAGACTTAAAAAGAAGTGTTTGTATAATTTATTTTAGCTTGATCTCACCACAGTACAGTCACAGTTGTATTTTACTGACTTAGCCTTATGTGTGTTGCCTTTTGTGAACATGAAGTTGCAAACTCAAACTGAAGTATTAGCACTCAATTTTTCCTCCCTTAGTTAACTCTTATCTGCTTGTGAAGTTTTGAAAGGAAAATTGTCAGGTATTTCCCTAGTAGAAGTAATAATATTCATATCAGCAGGTTATTACAGTCCTTTCAATTGAGTGTTAATCCACATGGGCCCTCTCTGTGTTATCGGGGTGCATACCACTGGAGCTTTGGAGGTATTCCCATAGAAAGGCCTAAATTACTCTTTTATTCCAGAAAACACACAGAGGTTTGTGTGCACGTGCCCTCACACATTTCCATATCTGTCTGTTTCTCTTTCCTCCACCCCTTCTGGTTTTCCTCTCATCACTCCATTTACCCCTTACAATGGCAATGCTGTATCAGAACCATCCCTGAACCACTGCAGCCGTATTCTGTCCCCAGGCCCAGACTATGACACAGTTGGCTAGGGCAGAAGAAAGACCCTCTGGCCCTGCCTCATTAAAATGGTAAAGAGCTGGAGGAGAACAGAAAAGCTAATCCTTCTACCAGTCCCCTCCTGGAGCCCTCATCTCCTGGCCTAAGACCCTTACACACACACACAGACACATACGTTTAAAGATCATGAGAAGCTAAGGGGCTATGACTGGGCTTGCTAAAATATATAACCCCTGGGAGATGGAAATGATAGGGCTTACATGGGACAGTTTAACACCTAGGAGTGAAGGAAAGGGATTTGGACTGTGTATGTTTGTGGGGAGGGGGTCTTGAAATTGCTTGGGTCTGCCAGCAAAGCAACAATACAGCCCTTTAATGGAGGATGATTGTAGATTTGTAAACATCAAATTGTGTGTCATGCTGTTAAATATGAGATCAATTTTCTTTTAAGTATGGCCATTTGAACAATATGTGTGCTGTGTTTTTCAGTTGCACAGCTGTGAATTTGTCCAAAGACTGATGTTACGCAGGCTACCGTAGCTGAGTAGCGACAACAAGAACCACATTTACTTTTATCACACAATGATAGCTAACAAAAAAAATTGCATTGTACTTTATTTTGTGTCATTAATTGCATTTATCGATTCTAGTTTAAACAACACAGTGTCAGCAACTTCTAATGCGACTGATTAAATACACTGTTTGTTTGGAAGTGCTGCCTATACCGTTTAGGCAGTGTTAGTTCCAGTAACTCTACACGTCTAGAAAATGGGAAAAGTGTGTAGGAAAAATGGATGAGGTTAGTCAATGTGCTTACTCAGCCGGTCCACCTGAAGACTTCCCGACAGATAATGACGGTCCGCTCCCATCTTAGAGAGGGAGAGAGAGGGGGAAGAGTGAAGGAGGAAAAGGGTGAGCGGAGCCATCTGTCTGTGTCTAAAGTTAAACCACTGAGGCAGCACTCTCCTCCACACTGTGCAATTAACCTGCTATGGAGGAAGGTGCAGCCCTTTAGCTGCTTTTTCTGAGGAGACTCTGGCAACGAAGTGTTTGGATTATGTTAATGTGCTATGAAGTGGACTGAGTTTTGGATTTCTGCATAAGCAGCCATCTAATTATGAACCAAAAATCATAGCTGTTTTATTTACCATGTAAATAAAAATGGAAGAAGTATATTTTGGTCACTCACACCCATCATCATAATCAGTTCTTTTTCTTCCTAGACCATTAGGGCTTGAGCAACCTAACTTGGCACACAGCTATATCTTAGGCCCCTGAAAGTTCTTATCTATATCTAATATTATGAAGTTGCCTAGCAACAGCCTAGCAATGGGCTAAAATGACCCATTTTAGCATATAAACAACATCTGCTGCTGCTATTTTTGCACATTTCTCAGTGCAGTTTCATATATCATTTTGCCAACACCATGAAGAAGCCAAACAATGCTGTAGTATCAGCATGTAGTAGTAGTTTTAGTAGTATTAATAAATAATATTAATGAAGTGTATTCATTTTTCACATTGTTATATATTTGTTTTACTGAGAATTTGCCATGTCTGCTCTTTAACTTTTTTAACTTCATTTGATTAATTACTTACTTGGATGATCACATAAATTTCCCATCAAGTTTTAAGGGACAATGAGCTTATGGAAAGGCTTTTCTGATAAATGCTCATTACAACAGAGTAAGGCTCAGCTCTTGCCTGTGCTGTATTTGTGTTTATGTATGTCTATATTGTCTGTGTGTGCAGACAGAGTTCTCCCTTCCCTTTTCAAATGCTCTAAAGGTCCGCTTTTATGACTGCTGCTCACTTTATTCATTAATTCACTGAGACTACTCCTCTGCCTCCGGTCATCTCTGAATCACAAAGGGTGTGGACTGTGAAAACTGGAGATAATTCAGGGCAATAAGCATCACACTTTGTAGTTGTATTTAAGAGCTGTCATGACTGTATGTGTTAATTATTCAATATGTGAAAATATACATTTTGTGGACTCATGTTTTTTTTTCTTTCTTAATGAAATTGCTAATTTTACTGTTTCAATGCAATGCGTTTCGCTTATATACTTGAATAGCAGTTGGTGCCCACACTATGATTTTGATTTATTTCCTTTGTTTATTTATTGGAGGCGTCTTTATTGTAACTAGTATCACTGCACTTTGGGTTTGTTTTTTTTTACATGTCACTTTTGCTCTACACTTGAAAGACATAAATACTGTACTGCTCTATGGTGTTTTTAACAGGTCCACATTCACACACACACACAAACACATAGTGCCATGTGTCAGCTGGCAGTTAGCCAAGGCCACAGACATAAGGCAGTGACAGTAGATGACAGCAGTAAGATTAAAGGGTGTGGGAGTTATGAGTAGAGCCAGAAGACTGGCAGGCGCATAAATATCACATGCAGGGATCCCCCTAATAGTTTATAGCACTGTATCATCATACAGGCCCATCATAGACGATGGTCCTGCTACAAAGAGACTTGGATGTGACATTGTGACTGCGTGTCTGAAGGAGAATGCAAGTTAGTTTGAAGACTTGAAATTGAAATTCCTTCCAACACTGAATAATAATTTTTTTTTTTTTTAAATCCAAGAGAAAACACATGGATGTATCCATAATTTTCCTTATTTAATGTTTAGCTCCACCAACAATAATATGCAATATGAGAGAGATGCTGATCATATATCTTGTGAATTTGCATTCTTTTTCAAATGATGTAAAAAAACACTGTTTTCTTAATTGCTGATCACTTCATGTATTAATTATCTATTAAATCATCCCTCATCTGTATCAGGTCATCTCTGAATCTGCACACTAAGGGTGTGTACTGAGTACACTACAGACAATAGAGGGCAGTAAGCGTCACAGCTTTGAGTTAAAAGCTTTAGTTTGAGATGCACATGTATTGTGCCGCCACTCTTAATATTTGAATTCCAGCGTTTTGATTCCCATTGCCACAGGCTTATAAAATCAAGAACCTAGCCAATTAGCCTGCTATTTACAAACATTGGGGAAAAAAGGGTTGTTCTAAAGAGCTCATTAACTTAAAGCATAGTACTGAAACATGATTTCTTCCCTCCTAGATATTCCAATATCATCTATAAGTGGCGGGACTGCAAAGTGGAAGCTTTTAGGATCCGCAATAACTCAGACAGGAAGTGATGGACCATGTAAAGTTGCAGAGTAGGGTCGCCAAGTGCTGACATGCAAAGTGCATAAAAGTGATTCAATAACTGCAGAGTTCTGAACCTCCACTGTCATTAACATCAGTATAAAACTGTCTCCAGCTATTTGCTCTGTGTGTGTGTGTGTGTGTGTGTGTGTGTGTGTGTGTGTGTGTGTGTGTGTGTGTTCATATTTAGTTTATTTAGTTTTGTAGTGATGGCCAGATAAAACAAACAAGTTGTGGATTTCAGTTGGTACTTCATGATAAATTGGTTGCACCAAAAGGGGAAAAAAAATCAATAGATGTTTTAGATTGTTTTAGCGCAAAATACTGAATACTTGGTGCTTATTTGTAGTAAATTATAACTGTAGATGATTTAATAAGTTAAAAGATGGCAGGTACTTCATATGTGCTATTATTTACACAGAAAAACACACACAGGACCCACTTTTACATAGTTAAACAGATATCCACACATCAGAATAAATGCTCTTCTCCCTGCGACCAAGCCTCGAAGTTGTTGGACATGAATGTAAATATATTCCAGTGTAGTTACAGCTGGATACTCAACCACTGACACAGTCTCCCCATTTCCACAGCAACACATGCTGACACACTTGCACAGAAACACATACAGGGAATGCACAAGCACACTGAGGCAGAGCAATAAACAGCTGGAGGGCCCTCTGTAATTAAACCTGTACTGCTGTTTGTAAGCTGTCAGCGCATGTATGTGGGCAGAACACACACACACATACACAGGCTCACTTGGGCACATTTTCTGTTGCATTTGCATCTCATGCATTCCTGCTCTCAAGGCTGAGTAAATTTCAGAGTGCTATGTAGAGATGAGTGGTGCCTGTCTGACTCAGTTACACCATAAACACATCTCCAGGTATATTATCATGCTGCTAGAGCTGTTCAACATTCAAATAAAATGCAAAAAACATAACAAGTTCATTCGGTAGATTGTAGATTTGTTGATCTGCTTGCTGGGAAGGGCGTATGTTTCATAAGTGAGCTTTTCAGCAGGAGTAAACAGTAACTGGTCCTTATTGTGATCTTTTTTTTGGTTCTCCTATTTAATTTTTATGCACGATTCTCTCTGTTTAAACTCTTGTTATTTAAATTTTCTTGTAGTGTTTGCTCAGATGATAATGTCTTTTTTTTTTTGTATGCAGTTTGCGTATGTGTAAAAGGATTCCTTTGCATGTTGCTTCAGCCACTGCGTGTACATATATGGGTGAGCAGATTTGTGTGTCCCCAGAGAGGTGGGCTTTCTGCTCTGAGTGGGCGTTTCACAGACAGTCAAGAGACCAGCAGGGAAATTTCCCATCAGCCCACGGTGCAGTGTGCAGTGCAGGTTAACCACTGAAGGCTCTGAAATCCATAGCCGCAACGCAACACAGCTTTCTATCGCTCTCTTTGGCTTACGCTCTTCCTTCATCGCTGTTCCTCTGTCTCTCCTCTCCTAGCATCCTCTTCAGTTCTCCCTTTTCTCTATTTTCCTCACTCTCTTCTTCGTTCTCTCTGTCTGTCTCCCCAGATGAATCAGAGCAGAGATGAAAAGCTTTCAGGAATGCTGGCAGACAGGCAGTGCCTTACAGTAATCTAACCTGGGGAAGATGAAAGCCAGCTGGGAGGCTGGGAATAGAGTAAAGCGGGAGGAAAGGTGAGAGAACAGAACGACAGGATAGAGTTTAGGGAAAGAAAGGACCAGAAGGGCTAGATAGACAGAGAAAGAAAGGGCAAAAAGATTTGGGGAGAGAAGGTTTGTGGAAGTGTGGGACTGAGAGTTAACAAGATGGATAGTTTGTGAAGAATGCTGAAGGGTTAGATAGCAAAATGAGTAAATTGCTTGGAGGGGAGGGAGTTAGGATAGTGAGAAGATGAAGGACATAGTGGATAGCTGCAGTAAACCTGCCTGGAAATGGGACCAAAAGGAGAAGGAAAATGTTAGAAAAGGGAATAGAAATATCACGACAGTGGTTATGAGTAGGGTTTTTTTTCTATTGCCTTGCAGCCAAGAAAATATATTCTGCTTTACTCTTAAGTATACTGCCTCTTAAAAAATTGGTAATTGCACATCTTCTGGCTTCTCATATTTCTTGACCTGTCAGGCTTTGCTGAAGCTTTTTTGTCACCCATGTTTGAAGGCAGTTGCTCGGGTGAATAAAGTTTTATCACACCCAGAAGGACAAAAGTTTCCTTTTGATTATGCAGCACACTTGGATCCAAGTCCTCTTTGAACTTCATGCTGTTTTGTTAATAGAAATAATTTTAAAAAAATCTTGTGATGGTGCAACATTTTGCAAAAATGATCTTACATATTCAGTTAAAGAAGTTCAAGGTTGTTTTTTTTTTTTTTTAAACCTGCATACAAAACATTTTGGCATTAAAGGATTTTTTGCTGTTTCTCCAATGGAAAATTACCAAGATTAGTAATGGATTAAAAAAAAAAACATGATTTTTTTTTTTTTTAAGTGGGGTTTTATTTATCAAATGGTCAGAAATTTCAGGAAAAGGACTTCAGATAAGTGATGTAACACAGTCTTTTTTGCCTTGCATAATCTACATGCACATCAGTTCTAGTTGATACTACTTGGGGTGATTTTTAAGGGGACACCTGTGAGGCTTTAAGGGAGCTGGCGACAGACAATGCAGAAGGAAAGCAAAACACTCAGGTGTGAATTAAATAAAAGCAGACCATGAAAATGGGCTGTTACATTTGGCATTGTAATTACTCTAAGTCAGTGTCATTTAGAGAGGGTTGACACATAGTGTAATTGTAGCTGTCATACAGATGACAGAAGCACAACACAAACCTGTGGAGTTTAAATTTCAGATCCTCTTCAGTGGAACAAACTCAATTGCAACACTGCTCACTGAACATTGAAGTAGCATCAAGTGTACCACTGTTGTCACTCGAAATGGCTTTGGCATTTGGGGGGGGGCACACTCTTTGAGAGAGAGAGCGAGAGTGTGTGTGTGTGTGTGTGTCTTTGAATCATAATGTAGGTGGAGAAGGCCTGTCGCTGCTGTGACAAATCCCTCCTCATGCACCTTGTACTTCCTGTGCAGAATGAGAGAAGCGCACTGCACCGAAACGCTTCCCCACCTAATTGAAATTTTGAGGTATAAGAGGATTTCTGCGCAATGCAAGCTGACAGGCCCTATTCACCAAATATCCTCTTAGATTCCTCTCTCACTCTGTCTCTCCCCGAAAAAGAATTAACTTTTATCTGTCTTCAAGTTTTAGTGCAGCTTATACCCATCTTTATCTAACATTCTGCAGGTGATGTGTCTCGGTTCCTCTCAATCTCTTCTCTTTGTCTCTTATTCTCTGTCATTCAGGCTTGCTGCTCTGCTCTGCCAGTGGCACATGGTTTGTCTGTTTTCTTGTCATACCTTGATATACCACATCGTAAAAGGGGCAGAATAGGTAGACGGGGGAAAAAAGGGATGTGGATAACAAGGCTGGGAGGCGGTGGAGACAGGAGAGGGAGAAAGAGGAGGAATGGGAGAAGTAAGCCTGAGAATGACTTTGAGTATTTGCTGAACTTTCATAGCAACCAAGACGAATTATCCCAATGCCTTAAATAAACTGTTTGAATAGTAAAAATACAGAAGAGTATACCAAACATATGTTTTAGGCTGCAGGCAAAGTTTCAAAAGCACTGAGTGTCACTTTGTATTAACTTTATCATCTCTTAAAGATATACTTTTAAAGTCTTAACTGATCTTTTGAAAGTAGTTATGCTATTATTTCTATTACAACTAGTTGTGGCAGATGGTGCAAGAGTGTTGGCTATTTGGCACCTTATAAATAAAGTAAAATTCAGTTCAACTAAATGCAGAGTGCATATAGTGGTTAGCACAGCAAAAATACTGTGGATAAGGGTGTATGGATATATGGATATACATATTTTCCCTGGGCTTACATGGCTTCCTCTCACATATGTCAGGTTAACTGGTTATTCTTCGCATGTGAGAGAGGTAAAATACTACATGAATGTATGGTTTAATGTGACTTGAAGTCTAAAGCATATTGAGTGGTCTGTATGACTAGAAGAGCACTCTATAAATTCCAGTCAATCCCATAATTAAATTCTAAACGTATAAACATTATCTGTTGGGTGATTATAGCCATTAGTTTGGCTTTTATGATGTTGAAATGGAAGTTTATGCGTGTTTTAAAGAGTGCATAAGCAGGCAGGTGAGTTGGTAAAAGTTATACGTCTGAACCTTAGAAATCAGGTCAGTGTCCTGGTTGCTTTTACTGCTCTAACTACAGGGCACTGTAAAAATCCAAAGGCTAAGTCTTTAGCCCAGGCATGGAGTAGACATGCTTGTATGACCAGTCAATAAGAGGAAACAATTCAGGCAACAGGTTAGTGATACAGGATTAAATGTGTCACTCTACAGCAGTATGTGTGTGTGGGGTTTGTTTTTTTTCCCTGTTTTGCCTGTGTAATCACCCACAGGCTCACACATACACACATGCTTATGTGTAACACATTTGCTAAAGTATAGTTTCATTTGAACATGATTGCATGCTTCTTTTTTTTTTATCTATTCCCTTGTCTTTGTGATTAGATAACCAGCCATCCTGAAACAACACGCTCATTTATTTATTGGGTGAAGTTATTTGACTCCCACTGTGAAGCCTCTATTATCATGCACAATACACTGCTTTTATACTATCACATAATGCATGGGCGTGAAACTCTAATGTGCTCCCCTGATAAATCAGTGCTAATTTTAGAAAAACTGGCAGCGGCAGTGTAAGAGGTGGAATATACTGTACAGTAGTTGGGATGTCTTCATTATAAGAGAGGGGATATGCTTTCAGCAAGCAATGCACGACCAGGTCAGGAATAGACAGAATGCATTATTTAGCTTACATCACAACGGAAAGCAATTGCCATACCACCAAGTAATAAGTGTCACACAAAGCAATACATTATGTTTTTTTTGTTGTTGTTTTTATTTTTTATTTTTTTGTGCCAAGCCCTCCAGCAACCCTGTTACTGTATTAAAGTTAAAGTAGGGTCTCAGCCTAATGGTATATTTCTAGTATGTCAGACATAATTCAGGGTGAGGTATTGTACCCCATACGGTGAGACATAGAAATGAAATTGCGTTATGTGCTGTGATTAATGTGCTCGCCTCCGGTGGATGTTTGGAGTGAGAATAAGACATGGACAGGAGAAAATAAAATAAAAGTGACCTTAAGCAACTGACCTGTTTCTGTGGGATACGTGCAGTATATCTGGTCTGTCTCCTCGTATTTCTCTTTTAATGGGCATTTTTTTGTTATGAAGCAGGAGGGCTTTCATTGCAAAGCCAAATTCTTGCTTGCAGAGTATTTGCATTGCCAAGCAAACACAGGAAGAAGAAACATTGCTCTCAAATAATTACAAAAGAGGGAGTCCATGGTCACACATTTCAATCACCTGTGTGCAGGACTTTAAGTATTACATTTGTATGCATGGTTACCAAGTTAAGAAAACACATGCTCGGGCTAATTTTACGTAAGCTGTTTTTCTTTTGTTATTGCACTTAACTCATTATACATAAAGTATACTTTTAGGGAACAAAATCCTTGTTATTTCTTCTAAAAATGAATCTTTTAGCATTCTTTAACTAGGCATTATTAGTTCCAAAAGACTAACTACAGTTTAAGCAAAACGAGCACACAGTTTTGATTATTTGGCATCTGTCACGACACACTGATAATCGTTTTGATCCAGTGATGCATGCAGATTCCTGCAGTATGTGAAATGCACATTAACTGCGCTTGTAAAAACTGTATCATGAGGCTTTGCTTTTGCAGGCCCTGTGCGGCTGACTGACTAGAAAGCTGTTAAAACAACAGTTATGTATTTTTTTTCCAGACACATAAACAGGCGTCATGGACTGCATCCAAGCCATTTTCAGTGGACATTGTCTCCTTGCTCTTTTTCATTCTCTTTCCTCCAACGTTTCCATTATTATAGCAGTTGGTGAATCAACACATGCCTCAAGGGTTTAGTGCAGTGTTATTCCTCGCGCTCCCCATCCTCCTCCTTGTTTTTCATTTTCTCACTGTCTGCCTCTCTGTCTCCCTCTCTCTCTGCTAGACCAGCAATGCAATTTTTCACTTCAGTGGGAAAACAGGTATAATAGAGGGAGTGTGCCAGTCTGTTTAATAAAGGAATAAAGGCAAGGAGGAGAGATGAGAAAGGAAAAAGGAAGTGCCCTTGAGGATGAAAAACAAGGGAATGCACAAATATATGCACACATACACACAATCACACTTGTAAGGGCGGAACACAGAGACTTGCACCTGCTTATCTCTGAGGAATTGTATTTGAGGTGCTTTCCTATTTACTCAGAAACTTTGGTAGGAAGCTCATAAATCACCACAACATTGAACTGAATGGTAGACAATGAATGTTTCCAGAGCACATGTTGGTGCGTACATGCATAGACACACAGATCTGCCCAGGTCTGAAAGGTAAGAGCATCGATAATTTATGAATTCATGAATATGAGTGGTCTTCGGCTGAAGTCAGGTATCAATAAATTGAATCTGTGCATATGTGTGATTCTGCTAAAATGTTACCAAACAAGAATACCATATTTTCAGGAAAATGTTAAAAACAGTTTCCTTCCTCACAGTTGTGGGTTTTTAAGAAAAATTTCTATTCCAAGGTCACATTACCCAGTTCTGTGATTATACCTGACCAGAGACTCAAGAAAGAGGTAGTGTTAAGATGACCTTTTTGGATTCTGGTGTGGATTGTGTGGGCACAAAACTGTGCACATATTTTGTGCTTGAACTTTAGGCATGTGTGTGTGTTTGTGTGTGTGTAAGAGAATGCCTGTGTCTCTAGAGTTATTCTGATGGCAGTGTGTGGTAACAGGATCCAGGATGAAGTCTGCTCTCAGACAGCGTCTGGCTCTCAGCTCCCCATCTATTATTCACACACCTGTGCGCACTCACACATACACACACACACACATATAGACACACACACAGATACACACTGCCTTTTTGTCGACTCTTTATTTGCCACATTAGTGGTTAAAAGTCCAGCATTGTTGAGCTTTTTCTTGTTATTTTTTGGGGGGTTCTTTTGCACTTGTATTAGTATAAGTTTGTGTGTATTTATATGTTTGTGTTTATCTCCCAGGACACCAATCACACCCTTGAAGTCAATGAACTGCTCTATTTGTCCTGGTAAACAAGCCGAAAATAAGTATTGACCAGAGAAAAGAGGGCAGACTGATAAGCAGGTAAATAAAGAGATAGAAAACCACTAAAACAAAGATTTTTTTTTGGTAAAGAATGGAAAAAGACTTCTCAAAGTCGTGCTTTCACCTTGGCTAAAGTTGATCAGAGCCTGTCATTAGGCCATTATCAGACCCAGACATCTTTTTGTGGACTTGACCCTTCTCTAGCACCGTTGTTGGATATGCTACTGATTGACATTTATAGAAGCAGAGTATGTTTCTGTTAAGAAAAGGCTACACTCTACCCCTGTTACCCCTTGCTAAGAGATGCATAAAGGTCACAGAGGGGGGTGTTTGCGAGTGATCCTTTGAATGCTGATCAAAGTCTGTCATTGGACCTTTATCTCCCAACCTCATGTTCATCCCAAAGAGAAATATACACCTGTTATGTGTAAGACTGATCAAAGGTTTACCAACAAACAGATCCTCCGCTCGTTATCCTCAGTGGTTAGATAATTTGGTGATTGACAGCGAGGGAAGCAGGATTTAGATAACTGATAAAAAATTCAGTTAAAAGTTCCCAGTTGATATTTTTTTTAAAAAAATAAACAAAAGTTCTGATAAATACAAAAAAAGGAAAAACAGTTGTTGTAATTAAATAAAACTTTTTTGCACTTAAGATGTTAAAACTCTTATGTGTGCTTCAGCACCATCAGAGCAGCAGGATGGTCCTTGTAAAGCCCTGTTTTTAGCACTGGTGACTTTGGAATTACATGAAGAGAAATATCAACTGAGACGGTTCAAATTCACAGTAGAAAAGTTCAACATCATTACTGCAAGTAATTTGCAAATCTGTGCTTAAATGTAACAAGGAGCATTACCTCTACTTCACAGGCGAAGAGTGGTTAAACCAAATGTAGATTTAATTTAGTTATTAACTGCTTCTGCGTGTGTTAATCATTTACTTTTGGGAATATCATCACTTTATTTTTATTGCCCCAAACTATTTTGCAGAGTTGTGTGATTTTTGAAAAAATTCCCAGCAGTCTTGATCTTCCTTGCCTTTGTTGATGCATGGCTGGGTTTCAGAGACCATCATAGGCACCTGCTGAGTTAGTGCCCTACCTGTATCGGATCAGATGCCACATGTTTCTCTTCCCCTTTGGAGATGGAATAATTCAGATCTGTGCTGGCTTATTCAACATGCAGTGCTATATTGTACAGTCAGTGCAAACAATCGCACGATCCCCTATGAGCAAGTACTTGGCAACAGCGGGAAGGAAAAACTACCTTTTAACAGGAACTCTGGCAGAACCAGTTTCCGGGGGGCCAGCCACCTGCCAATACCAGTTGGAGCTGAGGGTAAAGAGAAGACAGCAGAAAGAGGACAGGACAAGAAGCAAGTTATAGGAGAGGGACAGAGTGCTAATGTTTAAATACAGCAACGGTGTATAAAAACAGTTATAATGGTCCAGGCTCATCTGATCCAGCCCTAACTATAAGCTTTATTAGAAATATATTAAATAGGATGATAACAATAAAAATAGATCCAGTGTATTAAGGGAAATGGAAAGAGAGAAAACAGGAAACAGGTAGATGTTTATTCCCATTGTTTTCCTTTTGAGCATTTGCTGCTTTTTCATGTTTCCTCTGCTTCTCTAACATCAAGCTAACCATCTTTTGCTTTGTCACATGTCCAGTGTCCTGGGCCCTGCAATTCTCAGAGTGCGGACAAATGCCCATATACAGCATTTCCGTTTATGTCACACATAAACCATAGCCCTCAGAGTATAATACTTGTCTTCGTATACAGTACACTCTTCAATCGACTGTGAGCTACATCCATCCCGATGAGCTGCATCTGTAGCTCTGGTTTTCTGCAATGCTGTGTCAGCTGAAAGGCTTGGTTTGATACAATAGGCTGATATGCTGCCCTCACTTCTCCAGGGGGCATGTTGACTTCATTAATGGGTCCCAAAGCCTTTTAGCTCTCACACTATGGCCTCTGGTCTCAAAATATAATGGGGTTCACTCTACTCAGTGGCACTGCCACCAGGTTCCACCGCTAATAGAGACACGGGTGGTGATATGCCCTCATATTATGCTGTTGCCTTTGCCAGTCGCTGCAGCATAGGTTTCAGGAACAGCAGCTCTTATCACTGCAGACTAAATGAAGTAACATAGAACTTTAGGCGAAATGATAGCTTTGAATGACAAATATGCATATGGGCTTTCCTTGGCTAGTAATTTGTTTGCACTAATGAGGTAGGTCAGGTCCACCTTTCACATCTAATTTCCTGATATGACTCCAAATAAGACAGACTGGGTGATCCATAATGCAAGGGAAATTGCCAGAAGTAAAACAGTAGTCGACAAAGACATAAAGCTCGACATAAGCATATGAGATGGAGCAGCTGATGCCAACTGCAGAGAAAGAGCAAAGTATTTTTGCCCACTGGATCCCTCCTGCCCACTTCCACACAGACTTCAGCAACAATGAACACTAACCATATTCCAAGAGACTTTGTATTGAGTAATGAAGCAAAAAAAAAAAAGTCTTCAAGACATCTACATGTGTGAATGATCTTTAATCTAAAGACATGTGAGGCAATTGCAGACAGTGAATGGAAGATAACATGTAAAGTACAGAGTCCCAGCTGTGACAGAAGAGACCTTTCAGAAATTTCAGAATGGGCAGAGAAAAAGTAAATGAGAGAAACTGAGTGAGACATCAGAAGTCAAGAGGTCACAAATGTTCTCTAGATTGAACTGGCCAAAAGCCTGCAGGTATTTTAGACAACCTCATGACTTAAAGATGGAGACAGAACAGCAGAGAGAGAGAGAGATGGAAAAAGAGCGGAGAAATAGCAGAGCTGGGAAATGAGTAACAAAAGCTGAGCTGTGAGCCCCCTGCCTGGTCACAGTGCTCTAAGGCAGCTCAAAATTGAAGGCAATGATAGTGAGGAAACCTGTCACTCATCCTTTGAAGCCACGGAGGCGATTGAGGGACGAGAGGAGAGCAGGGGGGAAAGTTAGGAAGCCTCCGGACACTTGTCCCCTTTCCAACACGATCATCTCCCACAATAACATTCTTGTCCTCCGCTTCTCTTCTTGCCTTCTCTATCTCTCAGCAGGTGGATAAGGTTAGATTAGTAGGCCACATGGGCCTGCAGGCTAACAGGTACCACACCTTAAATGCTACAGCGGTCAGTCACCGAACCAGGGGTCCCCCTGCAGCTCGGCCTGATTTAGTGTCAGATCTCAGGAGGGAGGTAGTTAAAATATTTACTGGAGTCGCATTAAGTGCACATATGCTATGTCTGATTCTGTGTTTAACTTCCCCTATTTATTACTTTATATTGCCACATCTATGTCATGTGCTACCTGCGTTTTAGTTTTCTAACCAGCAAGGAAATGGTCTGTGCTGTATTTGGATTGTGTGCAGGACAAGTCAGTCAGTTAAATCTAAAAGGTAGTTAATCCATTCATCTTCTTCTGCTTCAGGGTCATGATGGGGCAACAGGCAGGGTACACCCTGACGACCAGCTTAATCTGAACAGAACTGGAGCTATCAAAAAAAGACCAGCAATTGTTTTGGGGTTTTTAGTTTTTAATCGTGCCATGCCTCCTATTCCTAAACTGCCAAGCCAAAATAAATCATCTACAGAAAATTAACCCAAAGAAGTTTAAACTCAACGGGGGCGCCATTGTAGAAGTCGTATTTCTCCACATTTTTGACAATGGCCATGCAAATCTTTGTAGTTGCTTCCCCGCTAACAATGACATTTCCTTGATTTGCACCCACAAAGCACCTTCTCTCACAGAGAAGGCATCGGGGAAAGACATTAATTAAAATCCTGCTGTGTAGCAGATATGCCTAATTGCAAACATAAAACAGAGAATAGTGAATTAAAGCATAGAATGAGTTCAGTTCCAGTCAGTGGGGTTTTTTTTTTTGCCAACTCATCCTCCAATACAGAGGCGCTGAGTTGAGAGGGGGGAAAAGATTTTAAATCTGTCTTTAATAAACCGAATGAATATTTTACTTCCATAAAGGAAAGCTGTAAACCACTGAGTCAGTGTTGTACCATTTGAATAAGTACAAGATGACTCTATTGTAGCTTGTCATAAAATATAAAATACGCTGCCAAAAGACAATGTAGATGTAGAAAGAAAAACCATAGCATTAGTAATTTATGTGTCACCTACAATACTTGTTGAAATGGAACAGATTTAGAGCGTCCTGGCCAGACATCATCTTCTCAGGATAAAACCACGTGTCTGTCTTTGATTGTCCCTAATAACTCTTGCTGGCAATAGCTAGCGGATCATATGAGATTTCTGTATTCTAACAATGCTGCACGACCAGCCTGGCATCCCACATTTGGGTGCGACATCCTTGTTAATACCCTGAGATTAATGTCAAATTATCTACACTCTCCCACTAGTGTTGCACCGGTCCATCTCGCCTCAAGCTAAATATCGAGGCACTGAATGTGGAAGTGCAGAGTTTTTTCTGGCATTGATTGACACTGAGAGATGGAGCCAGTCTGCCTCTAGCCCCCTTTCCTTCTGTTATTCTTTCTGCTCACCCCCCCCCCCCCCCCCCCCCCCCCCCCCCAAGTCCTCTTTTCTCTCAGTCTGCCATATGTTTTAGCGAGCTGGACAGATTTGGGCAATCAGACAGCCACCATTGTGTTACTGTCGGTATGAATAGAACGCGTGGAGAGACACATTGCCATTATGTAGTGACGATACGTTGCTTCTTCTTTTTTTTCCTGTCTCTTTCACCGTGAATGTTGCTCTCCCTTGTCTCTGTCTGTCTGCCTGTGTCTCTCTCTAGGCTCTTAATATATGTCCTGCGTTGCCTGGATGAATACCTAACACTCTGCTGTCTGCTTTAAAACAAGGGTGAAAACCTGAGCCTGAGTGTGGCAAGTCAGGCTGAGGTGTCTTTTGGCATTTGGCCGTATTGTGCTCTGTCCAGAATGTTTATGACTGATATCTAAAACTGGAAAAAGCTGAAGCTCCTATATACATGACCTGCAGACAACTTGATGGTGCTGCTTGTATTTTGTCATAGCTTTGAAAATACTTAGTTTGTAAAACCGACAGAATAAGTAAAGTGACAGAGAAAGTCTCTTATAGGGTAAATCTTTAAATGTACCTTGTGAAAATAGTACAAGGTCTCTTAATTAAATTAAATTGCTTCATATTTCAGTGAAGTGACACTAATAGGTGTATAAATCTGAATTCTTATTGACTTTATTCTATTTTTCCATTTAGCTTAGTTAGATTCTGTTACTTCCTGTTTTATTTTGAAGGATATTCCTTCATGTGGCTATCTGTACCTTTTCCTTTCTTGGTATCCAATGAAGCTATTTTCCCTTTATCTTAGGAGTTTCCCACTACTTTCCTGTAGCCACATTTGTTAAATATTCATCCTTAATCAATTTATTTAACTACCTCTGTTTTAAGTATATATTTATGTCTATCGACTAAAAAGAAGCATAAACAATGAAAACTAGCATTATTTTAGCATATCCAAAACACAAGGGTTCATGACCCTTTCAGCTGCAGAGATGCTGGCAGACCACTGAGTTTGCCCATATGCATGTTTCACAGGATTAGGGAAATTTCTGTCACAAATATTGTGGAAATTTAGTTTTGCCAGCATGCTGTATGACTTTGGATGACTTTCCGCTCCAGCCCACTCACCTCACTGTGGTTGCATGACACGTGTCAGACCGTAGTGATACTTTAGTCAGCAGCTTATTCTGGCTTCCCCTAGCAGCATGTTGGTCATGGTGTGTGTTCCAGCCATGGCCTGTTAGTGTGCCATGCAAAACAGACTGCAACTCTGTGTGACAAGCCTTCCTTTTGCCACCCCAAAATCCATGCCATAGTAGGAAAGGACACAAGTTTTTCAATCTCGCTCACTCTCCTTACTCATATTCAAAAAGTTTCCCTCCTGAAGTTTTTTGTTTGTTTCAGAAGCTCAATTTTAATAGTTTCCTCCCAAAGTCCATGTACACTCACTTTGTTTAGTGCAAAACATTCAACTTTTCATCGAGGTATGCAGAAGAGCTTTTCCAAATCCACAAGACACTGAACTTCGAGGCACATGGAAGTGGACTGCATAACCACTTCTGCCATCTTGGATGGTAGCATCAAGGTTTGGGATAAACAAGATGAATACGTGGATTCAATCTGCTTTGTGTCAGTAATTCAGGCTGCTGTTGGTGGAGTACTGGTGTGGGTGGTATTTTTCTGACACACTTTGGAGCCCTTATTATCAGTGATGATTGAGCATCGTTTAAACATCACAGCCTACCTGAGTATTGTTGCCGACCATGTCCATCCCTTTATGACCCCAGTTTTAACACATCGTGTCACAAAGCTCAAATCAACTCAAAGTGATTTCTTGAACATGAAAATGAGTTCACTGTAATTAAAAGGCCTCTGCAGTCTTCAGATCTTTTCCCAATAGAGCCCCTTTGGGATGTGATGGAGTGGGATTCATATCACTTAAGTGCAAATGACAGAACTGCAGCAACTGTGTGATGCTTTAATGCCAATTTGGATCATAATCTCAGAGGAATGTTTCAGCACCTTGTTAAATCTATACCATAAAGATTTTAAGCAGTTCTGGAGGCACAAGGGGATACAACTCAGTACCCAATAAAGTGGCCAGTAAGCATATGTCGTGTTAACTGGCTAGTGCAAATTGGTCATACACTGCAGGTGTGGGTGTGAGCGCTAATTGTTGACTGTGTCTCTGTGTTAGCCCTGTGATTGATTGGCAACAAGTGTGTTCCCCGCCTCTCGCTCAGTGTCAACTGGGATATGCTCCAGCTTCCAACTGTGACCCTCCAAGCAGGGAAAGCTAATGATGTGCTACCTTCAGTTTTACTCTAGGTAATGTGTTGTTATCTAGATATTGTGGTCGTACCCGTAGCGTCTCCATTTAATCACAGCAGTATTTTTATTTCTCTTGATGATTAACTAGTCTAGTCTTAACATGCGGACCAGCCTTCTCACCGTTTGATGTAAAGTGGTTTCTACACAATCGCAGCCCAAGTTCACAGAGATTATCCCAAATCAATAGATGTTCTAAGATGTGTAACCAGAGGTACTGAATTTGAAAGGGCAATTTTTAGTGGAAGAGGGTTCCAGAGGGGCAACAGCATTATTGACTGCGGATATGGAAGGTGTCTGTTGATTCAGCCATGACACTACAAGCAGTCTGTGTCCCTCATATTGCAATAATATTATTTAGTGTATTTTTTCTTTACTGTCCTCTGATACATTTCTACAGCTTTTCCCTTTTTTTCTTATACAAAATAACCCTACACTTAACACACAGGGTTTATTTTTGAACATCACGTGAATTATTCTTAGCATTATGCTTTTACCAGCCCGCAAGCATGCAGTTAGAGGAAATACCATACCTTCCATGTGCTTTTGTAGCATAGAGTGCCAATATGAGCAAACTGAGCAAGGGTAATCCTGTGGTTTTCACACCGGAACGGCTTCCCCGTCTGTATCACACCTTCTGCTAGCTGTTAGCCCCATGGAGAGAGGGAAATGGTGACTTTAGGCATATGATTTTTCATGGACACAGTCAAGGCAGGAAGTACCATCTGCATATGATGTTCCGCTTGTTTTTCTCTGCACTCTGACTGTTTTATTAAATTATCTATAGCCGTTAGATGCATTCTTTTTGATCAGCACTGCACTCACATTCTGCTTATGCTTTTTTGGTGGATTGCAAATAAGACTGTAATAGTCGGGCCCAATAGCTTTAAAGGCCTATATAAAAATATTTTATATGCACTAAATGTATTCTTGAGACAGTATGATCACTGAGACAAGATCCTATTTGTGTCTCTACAACATTGTCACTGCAGAGCCGACTGCTCATAATAGCAGCTGTTGTAGTTGTCTGTCACAGCCACTAGGTGGATGCTATATCTGGACAAAGTAGTCACTCTGTGGAGGATTTTTCTATATGTGAACTGTGATGGTGTGAATCAGTTGCATGGTCCTCCTGGCACAGTCGGGAATATAAAAAAATATTGTATGCTCTGTGTGTGCGCCCTGAGTCAAAAGTGCCAGTAAATTTCCCGGCTCTTCCCAGAGTATCTCCTACAAGCATCTCCAGCCAGGAAGCCTGTATGTGTGCGTATAGGAGTGTGAAAGGGAGAGACAGTGAACTGCTAATGTTTCTACACACACAATCACTTGCATGTTCATGTTCATCTATATGTGGGCCTAGTGCATCCCTCCCACTACTCTGAGGCAAAATGAAGTCTGTCTGGCAGTGAATGTCTATTGTGTAGTGCTAATGTGATAGCAGAGATTAGCATTGTAATCCATTTAGCATAGAACAGCTAATCCACTTTATTACTGTTGAAAAGGAATCTGATAATATTGGCTAGCACCAGTGTGGCTGCCTTAATGATTTGAGGCTGATGAAAAAAAAATACTTTAAGATATATTCATAATTACTGTCTCTGATAATGAATGTAGGATTAGTAGGTTCATAACAAACCATGTCATTAATTTTAGCATTTAATCAAGAAAATAAAAGTGGTATAGTAGTATGCTGTTTTGTTTGTTGAGTCTTTTTTTGTCTAATTATAAAGGACTTTTCATGCACTAAGTGGATATTTTATATTAATTCTTCTAAGAGCAGAGATTGATATAAAAGAAGATGAAGACAACTCTGTTTTAAAAGCTACAAACCCCTCTGTATGTGCCAATTATTGTACAAACAAGACCACTGGTCCTTGATTTAAATCAGTCTTTCTCCCTTGTGCGTTCCCCTCTGGTCCCAGTGTGACTAAACCAGCTAGCGTTGCATTCTTGCAGACGTGCTCCATGCTCCCTGGTGGCTCGTTTGTTTTGTTGGTGGTCAGATTGAGGGATAATATACAGGAACTTCCCCTTGAAGCCTCTTCGCTCCTTGGTGACTGTGGATCTCTCCCAACACAATAAAACTCTACATCCAGTGACCGCTATAGACTGTCAGCCCTTTAACTCTACACAGCAAATGACTTGAGACCTTTATCACATGCTGTTGAGGTAAACTGATACATGTTTCCATGCATGCACATGCACAAATGATGAATGCTGTGCGTATATGCTTAGCACCTAAAATTAACATCCCCAATTGGGCAGATTAGATAACCCCACCTGCTGAATTGAGCTCTGGCTTACAAGAAAGTTTCTTTCTTCTTGCCTCCTTCTCTTCTTTCTTTCTCTCCTATTTGCCTTCTGTTCCTTTCTTTGCAACTGACCCTGCATACAATGGCTCCCAGTGGAAAAAAAGAACTCAAGCTTCTTTGAGATCGAGGTCACTACACGAGCCAAGCAGGAGGCTGAAAAAAAAGAGAGAGGAAGGAGAATGAATGAGAAACAAAAAAGGAGGGAGAGTGGGGTGAAGTCGGGGTTAAACAAGGTGTCTGTTTAAAGAAATGCGATGTTGTGAAATGGGATATCAGTAGAAACAGCAGGACAGGGCAGCACTTAAGCTGCAGCCAGTATACTTATAGTAGGTTTCTTTCTTTGCTCTACAATAGTTGACTGTCAAAGCAAAGACAAAAAGAAAGTTGCTTTGAACTATAAAGAGCTGCAGATTCTTTGGTTTTTGTTATGTAGAGAGTAAAGGAAAAGTAGAACCAACTAACATTGTCACTTACTATAAAGAACATCCTGATTGAGTTTCTTAACATTACCTTAAAAGTTTAGTGATGGAAATTCAAAGGCATGAGAGAGAGAAAAACTTAGAGTAATTTCCTCAAAATCCATCTTAAGATGAAGTTTAAAAAACGTAAATGCCCACTAGTCCTTTTTATCCAGCCTTTAACAAAGATAACCACCTTTTATTGAACGGTTCAGTCAGGCTACTTGACCTGAAAGAGACTTTAACTTGAGGTGTATCAGGTTATGATATTCAGACAGAACACAGAGTATGATGTCCTAGGGTTATTATAATTAATCAAAAAATGACTCATCTGTCTAGTCGACCATCTGCTTCCTATCCAATTATCTCCTGTTTATGCCTGTTACCTGTGAACCCGTAAGTGCTGAAGAGCACAAAGAACTACCAAGAGTCATCACAACTTTAACAAGACTTAGTTCACACCTGTCAAAAAAACCCAGAAAGGGCTGTGCGTGTGTGTCTGTGTGTGTTTGTCTATTCTATTGGGTGCTGAAAGTTGCTTAGTTAGGTAGAGTCAGGACTTTGTGTTACTGGAAAAATGGAGCCAGAGGACAAGATTTGGAAAGGATCATTTGCAGCACACACAATCAATCTGATTGTGTGCGTGTGTGTGTGTGTGTGTGTGTGTGTGTGTGTGTGTGTGTGTGTAAGAGAGAGAGAGAAACACAATGTAAGCAGATGTTCTGGCACAACCCAGACCACTTCCATCACATCAGCAAGTGTGCGTGGGCTCAATTCCATGCACTTTCTGCTGAATAAACTCACCTAGGGGCCCATAGACCACACCTCTTGCCCAGATGCCTTATTACCATAATCACTTTTGAATGGCTTAAACTGTGATAGAGAAAGATGTCCTTCTCAGCAACAGCACCGACAGCCTTGATGCAAGGCAAAAATCCCAAGTCAGTATATCCTGGGCAGTTTAGCTAATAAAAACATCCAAAATTACCTTTTAAACGATTCCTTCATTTGTATTTGCACGCTTTGTTGTCCTAGATACCACCTTTGTTCCACTGCCAAGTCCTTCCTGGAAGGCAACCGTTTTCTCTCCTGTGTTTCTTATTTGCACCTCAGCTGTTCTTTATTTCGATGTTATGTCTTTAGCCATTTACTCAGTTACACATTTATGTAATTGGACTTAGCAGTTGATTCATGTGAAGTTTTAATGTCATGATTGCAGTACCCATGAGCGCAATGGTTGTGAAAGAGTGATTGAAAATGTATAATAAATGCAGTATGTTAATCTTTTAATGTGCTTCTCTTCTCGTTTTTAGATTCGTGTAGATGGCTCCTCCCGTGCCCTTCAGTATGAGACTGTGCAGGCTGTGGAGAATGGACCCATCCTCAGAGACATGGCCTTCTCTTCTGACCATCACTACCTCTATGTCATGTCTGAGACCCAGGTCAGACACACAAACAAACACATACATCAAAACTCCTCCCTGCTGACTCAGTATCATAACCACTGGCATTTATCATTTTCTTATGTCACAGGGTAGAATAACCTTTGGTATGGCAATAGAGGATTTCATTACAGCCTGACTAGAGGAGGGAAGAGGATTAGATGGACCATTGGATGTTGTGACCATGTCTTTTTATAGAAACAGGCTGTGAGGGTAGAGCTGGAGTGAATAAATGTGTTGAATTATGGCAAGAGAGAAGAGTGGTCTTAGTCCACTTTAGTGTGTGCTGGTGTGTGTATGTCTGAGCAGGCAGATTCACACATCTCTCTTGGTACCTTTGATGACATGGAATGTGGAGTGAAATAGCAGCACTCTATGTAATGGACACAGACACAGAGTCGGCGAACACCTATCAGAGGCAAAACCTTGCCAAAATAGCACCACGAAAAGTCACGTAAATGGACACCTCCCTGACTGGCTGACTATGTTAGATGTTCACGTTCTCTTTATATTCACCACAAAACACAGGCATGGACTTGTATCGTAATTTACATGTACAAAAGCATGATGACCAAAGCAAGGTCACAATCATAAAACGACAAATTCATTTACAGTCAAAGAAATAAGCACACATTTTGCTTAACTGAAGCTACCAATAGTAGCTTAATTATCAATACAGCATTAAAATAACTGAAAAATCTGTTGACATACTGATGGATACTTACAGATACTGTAGATTCATTTCAAATTCCATTTTAATTATATAGTGCTAAATCAAGAACACCAGTCACCTCATTGCACAATGATTCATATTTGAAGGTAAAGACCCTACAATAATACATTAAAATTGCCAACAATCAGTTGAGCCACAATGAGCAAACACTTGGGATGTGGGATGGAAAAACTCCCTTTTAAAACGAAGGAACTTCTGGGAGAACCAGGCTTAGGGCTCTCACCCCAACTGTTGGGGTGAGAGGAAAGAAACGGGACAATGCAGAAGAGAAATATTATATAGAATAGTAAAAAGCTCCTTATATATCTCAACAAGATCATACTTTTTTTTAAAACTTTGGCCTAACAATGCACCAACAATAAAGGTAATGGGCCACACCTCTTAGTCTTTGAACTCAGCTTTAATTTTAGTCCCATTGCCACAGGTGAATAAAATCACGCACCCAGCAATGCATTCTGCCTTTAAAATCATGAAGAATGGGTCATTTGGGGAGAATTTGTGCTCCTGTAATAGGATCCCACAATTGTAACAAGTCAGTTTTTTGGAAAGTGGATATATTTTTGGACCCACAGCAATTCGAATTGACAGACGACATAACGTTATGGGAGCAGGATTACAGAGTGCTGAGGCGCAGAGTTCCACACCTCATCTGGTGTTAACATCACCACAAAAGTTATGAGCTGGGAGCTTCACATCATGGGTTTCCATGGCCAAGCAGCTCCTGTAAGGGCAATCTGCAGGTGACTCAGTGCTTTTGCCGATGTAGCGCATCAGCACCTCAGAACTGCATCTAATTGCAGCATTTATTTAGTTACATTTAACCGCTGCAACACTTTCCACGAGGCACTGTTAGCAATTAAATCATAAAGGCCAAATCAAGCCACCAGTGAATCGCTGTCTCTGTTTGCTGTTCATTATTAATGCGACTGTTAGAAATAATTTTGCAGGAGCTCTGAAGTACGGATAATGTGCATATCATTCCCTCTCTCACGCTCGCTCTCTCGCCGCTTTATCTCCTGCCACCCACAATCACAGAAGGCCACTGCTGTTTTGTTGGCATCAGTTGTTACCCCTGCACATTGTTTGTAGCTTCCAGAGGATTATAGACCTCTCTGGCACCGTGGAAGTGTCACTATTTACTAATGTAGTGCATTGCAATTTGTTTGTGTGTATGTGTGTGTGTGTGTGTGTGTGTGTGTGTGTGTGTGTGAATGCGTGTGTAAATGTGTGCACATTTTAAGTGGCCAGATTATCGTGATAACCTTTTAAAATATCAGTGAGTTGAAGGTGCCCTTTCAGATGGTGCTCTCATTGCCTCTCCTCGTCAGCCCATCTGTAGAGCGAGCGGGAAAGCAAAGGAACACAAGTGAGCAAAATAAGGACATTTAGGATGTTATTTGTCACGGCATCCAATTACTACTCTTTTGTGCAAATCTGTTAACCAGCAGTGTGAGAATTTGTGTTTTATTTCCCTTTCTCTTAGATTGTAGTCCATGTAATTGGCTTTATAAAAAATAGTACAGATTAACAAATGAATTATTAAAAATATTTGACTTCCATTTTTTTTACCCTCACTAACCCTCGTTAGATTTCTTTATGTCTCGCTTTTATTGCACAACATCGTGTTACAAATTTAGTATTTTTTTAATTTGCATGCCAATTAGCTTATATTGAAAAAAAGAAGCATGGAGTGGAGTATTTTTTGTCCTGTAGTCGTTGTGCGTGTGTGCTTTATGTCTGTGTTTGCGTGTGTGTGTCTGCATAAGGCCTTGGTAATAATTAGTCTATTAGCCCAGTTGCGGCGCTAACCTACACTAACTGTTTGGAAGGAACATTTGGGAATTACCATACATACAAATAGAGAAAGCAGTTAATGAACACCCCACATGGAATATGCAGATAAATACACAGATAAATCCAGTGCACAAACACACATTCTTCTTTAGTCCTGAAGTGTTTATAGAAAAGGATGAGACATACAACTAAGAGTAACTTTGTTTCATTTATTTGCTTTATGTTTGAGCAACACCTTCATAGGTTAGCGCTATTTTAAGTCCATTATTGATGTTCTATTTCAATGTAATACCTTAGTGTGTCCTAAGTAAGCAGTATAAACTAGCTATTTGTAATTCTCAATGTCGATTAGACAGCTAAAATATGCAACTTTGCCATCACTGTCCTGATTTTTCTGTGAATCAGAGCTGTTTCCAAGTGCCTTCAATTAGTGAAGGAGATGAACCTAAATTCTTGCATGTGAAATGTCGAGAACATGTCGCAACAGTATTTTGAAATTATAGTTTTGCACAGCATGTCTTTTTTTTTTCTCAGCAAGTTAGTTCTTGAAGATTTTCCTGCAATGTCTAGTTGAACTGTTTCCTGTCACGCCATTGCTTCAGGCCAAAACAGCTTTTCATAAGTCGTCTACAAACTCAAACAAAGATATAATCTGACATAATACATGTTTGTTTTTATTTATCACACATTTAATCAACAAATAAATTACCCGCATAAGATTTGCCATTAACATACATGACATTACTTTGCTTTTGGCCTTAATGCAGATCTGCTGCTTCAACGTAAAAGAATTGGCGCCTGATTTTTATTCGCAGATTGCCTTAAATTTCTTGGCTGTCAGCCTTAACAGTTAGTGCCAAGTTCAAAGGGCATGTTGTGGTCACCCTAGCACACCGCAGTGCTGGCTACCACGCTATTTGCTGGATCACTGGGGCAGTTTAAAATAACATCCAGCGTACACATACACATTTGCCAATTCCCAGGAGTGTCAAACGCTATTAAAACAGCTCGAGTTGGTCAATAGCAACAGGCCACCTGCTGTTTCTGGGGCCTGGGACACAGATACTCAAAGACGGAGAGTATGATATTTGAAAAGAAGGAGAAATACAAAAAGGGATAGAAGGAGAAGACCAAGGGTGCCCACAACAGGAGGCCAGAACAAAGCTGGTCGATGTAGCTGGACCCATACTGTGCATAGCCTTGAATTACTCCCCTTCTTATTGGCGATGCCCGACCAAGAGGGGGGATACCTCTGGATTCTGGCTGCTGTGTGAACTCGGCACCGAACAGTGAAGGTCAAATACTTATACTGCAGGAGAAGACGCAGAGAAAGAGCATTAAAAATTAATTTAAAGCTCACTTCTTTTGTCAAAAGTAAAGAAGAAGTTAATAAGAATGATTCTTATTGTACTACATTTGGCACACAAAATACAAAGTGTGTTAGTATGGTATTTGGGCATGACATGCTGCAATAATTGGTTGCTCTGTTTTGGGATTGAGTCTCCAGAACTGGCAGGATCAAACCCCAATGTTTAAACCTTTCTCTCATTTGGGTTGTTGGAAGTGGAGAGGATTATCTAGCACATCTTATATAGTTGCTCGGTTTGGTTGAGATGTCATCACTGTAAAGGAGATAACATAAGCGTGTTGTGCGCTTTGCTGAGAAGGTGGTTGGCTGCAGACTCCCATCTCTGCAGGACCTGTACACCTCCAGGACCCTGGGGCGTGCAGCTCGGATCTCAGCTGACCCTTCTCACCCTGGACACAGTCTGTTTGACCTGCTCCCCTCAGGCAGGAGGCTCCGGTCCATTCGCACCAGAACCTCTCGCCATAAGAACAGTTTCTTCCCCTCTGCTGTTGAACACATGAACAATAACCGTATGACTGTTCCCACCACTAACACATGACCCTACGCTGTGTTCACTGCATCATTCCATGTTTGGCACTGATCACCACCTGCACTCATGTATATATCATGTATATATCTATCTATCTACTTAGCACTTTTAATTCTTATTCTTATTTTTATTTTTCATGTCTATTTAAGAGTAATTTATAACAGTATGTTTGCACTGAAGCACCGCAGCAATTTCCTAATGTTGTAAACCCGCTCAACATTTGGCAATAAAACCCTTTCTGATTCTGATAACACACAAGTCACATAATCGTAACATTAAGCGTATCATTATGAGGGACGAGACCTCTCCTAGAAGAAGATACAGTAGAAATGGATTCAAGCAGAGGCTTTGAGGTTTGAGATTCTGCTGGAAGTAAAGTTGACCTGAATAAAGCTGAACTACTTTGTTGCTCATATTTCTCTTTCACACAATTTACAATGAAGACAACTTATACAAAGATGGGAAAAGGCTCTGGAAGCTTCGTCTGTCTATTAATGCTAGAGAGATCCACTCTTTGTTCCCCCAGCAATCATCACTCTGAAATCACACCGGGAATGAAAGAAAGCAAACATGAATAGTTGGGCCTTATAATGATTCTGCAGCCCAGTGTTTTTTTTCTTTATCCTTGACAGAACGTGTGTATTGGTATCTGCTATTTAACTAGCAGAGCCATCTTCAGTGTAAAGGTGAATATTGTCACTCTCATTGCAAAGAAAAAGAAAAACCCAGCCAAGGATGACAGCAGAAAATTAACAGTAGCTATAAAGTCTCTGTGCAGAATTACAGTTTAATTTAAAAGTGCATTTAAAGTAATGATTACTTTTTAAGTGTGTCACGCTGTATTTATAGTCTTTTTGTCTTGCCTAAATCAGTTGGCAATTAACTGTAATCAATTATAAATAAGTTACAATGGGGCAGAACTACTGGAACATCTTGGCAGAGAAGTATAAATCAGCCTTCAGGGTTTGACTATCGTGCTGAGAGTCACACTATACCCTGCTTGTCTGTGTCAAATTATACACTCATTAGAGAAGGAAGCTGGCCAAACACTTAGACAAACACACATTCTCACGCTGTATTGTGTGTTCTCAAAATGATGTCGACATTGTATTTCTTTCGTGTCCTTGCGTGTTTTATTTATTCATTTTGCTGCCTTTTCCTGCCTCTTTGCTCCATCTTGTGACTGTGTGATGTTTGTTAGTCTGGTTTTATTTCAGGGTTACAGAATTTGCCTCTTGTTGCCCCTGATATTTTCTCAAATGAAAGTACATGAGGGCTCAGTCTTTTGTGTTTTCTCTTGTCCCCCCTTCCGTTCCATCTGTATCCCATTTCTAACTGTATCTGACTCCCCATTGTCATTTAAACCAAGCACCATCCCCCAATCTCCCACCGCCCCCATTCCCCCCCCCCCCCCCAATTCCATACTAGTAAAGTAATCTGTCATCCCTGCCTTCCCCTCATTAATTCAGTGATTGGCTGTCCTTTAATTGGATCTTCTTTTCACTCACACATACGCACACATGTGCACACGCGCATGCACAAGTCATCCTATTAGTGGGCTAAATAGGTGTTCTGGTATAAAGGGGACAGTTAGATTATAGAACTGGGTGTCATTATGGATGCTAAGGTTGCAGTTTGAGTGACAAGGGCAGGTCAATCCCACTGTTAATATGAGCTGGTAGCGTAGTCCGTTATTATGTTGCTATTCTGTTAACACTGGTTCATCTGTCAACTACACCTGGGTAGAATGAATGAGGAGGTGTCACTGGATCTCCGGGATCATTTCACCATTAGTGAAAGGGAGTTGAAGTGCACACCACACAGCAACATTTTTAGTAAAAGCTATAAATATATTCGTTGCCCCTCTGAAGTGATGAATTGTGACTAGTTCTGATATAAAAAGCTTATTTTAACGCATACATTCTTTCTTTTCCATATTTAATAAATAAAGGTCATCCAATCAAAGAGAGGGATCTCGTTGCATTAATCTTGCAAGCTTTCCATTAATGGCTTTGGTGAAATGCACAGAATCATAACTTTTAATTATAACAAGAATATGGTACATGTCCACAAACACTACGGCTAAGTCTGTGGCCCTGAAACTGTGATCTTTGTTTGACTCGGGAAAAATTAAATTAAATCAAACGAATGTGTTTTGAATAGGAAAATAAAGAAGGCAAAGCTGAAGCTAAGTCGGATCTTTTTTTAATGACTGAAAAATTGTGGCGTGTGGTGCGGGAATCTTTTTCAGCTTTTGAAGTGGTTCATGCCAGAAAAAATGCTGAGAACCACTGCTCTAAGTAGGGTTTTATGTCAGTTGGAGTAAAAACAACTTGGATCCAATCAGGAGAATGTAATTTCTATTAATATGATTTTAATGGCAAAGCACATTAGTCAGCAGCTGACTGTGCCAAGCCTTGACATGTGTTTGAGGGCATTCGAGAGCTGTTCCAGAGGTTGTTTGCTGTGTCTTTTTCTTTCAATTCATCTTTTAGTGTTCCCATAGCTATACCATTACCCTACAGCAAACACAGCAAATGCATTAACTTATCCTGCCAGCCACTGAGCTGTGAGCCAGTGGTTAGATTGTTTTCTGCCATGTTCCTAAATTGCCCTCGTGCTTGGGTATTTCTTTTCCCCACCTATACTAAAGCTTCTCATTCAGCATATAAACCGTTGCTGGAAAGTACTGTGACTTCCACGCTCATTGTGCTAAATTATTTATGTTCACCGTAGCAAATGTAGATCTGTAAGTGTGAATTATTGAAAATGTGTACCATAGTGGGTGAGATTGTTCAAAGTCAAATGGATTTTTTTTTTTACCCCCATCCCCCCCAAGGGAAATCCGACAAGCCAATTTGTAGAAGTATTGCGCCTTTGCATCTCATCCAAGACGTTTAGTACAAGCGTCCTTTAATTTTTGTCAGCAGGAAACTTTCTACCACATCTCTTGGAATTTGGCTTCTCTCACCTCTCTAGTGTGCAGATGGAAGTTACGAGGGTGTTTAGATGTGCATATTATGTTGTGTCCCAGTTTAGCTACAGGCACATTGTGGTCTAACAAGGCAAGTGAAGAGAGCTGATATGTCGCGATCACTGCTGCCTGACAAGCTTCTGAAAAATGTCAATAAAGTGGGGCAGACAAGGTTGAAGCGAACTCTTCCCTGATACAAAGTCCCATTTTTAATGTTACCCCGTTCTTCTTTCTCCCGTTGTCTCACTTGTTAACTTTTTCCCTGTTGCAGTATGTTTCTCAGTCTGTTTTCACAGTCTTGTTCAACTAATTTCTGCAAGGACATCACTAAATAAAAGAAGACAGAAATTCGATTTTTTTTTTAAAATTGTCATTCAAGTGAGTCACCATCATCTCTGAGCGTCTTGGCTACTGGAAATAGTCCAAACAGTGCACTCCTTCTTCATGATACAGGCCTTATTTTATCCAAGGGCCCAATGACGCATTCTGTGCAGATTTAGACTCTGTGCAAGTACTTTTTTTGTGTTTACTGACCAACATGTATGAGGTGCCGTAAGGGACATTATTACTGAAACGCTCTCACACACACAACTGAAACGCTCTCACACACACTACTGAAATTTTAGCTCTCACACACACAACTGAAATGCTCTCACACACACTACTGAAACGCTCTCACACACACTACTGAAATTTTAGCTCTCACACACACTACTGAAACGCTCTCACACACACTACTGAAACGCTCTCACACACACTACTGAAACGCTCTCACACACACTACTGAAATTTTAGCTCTCACACACACTACTGAAACGCCCTCACACACACTACTGAAACGCTCTCACACACACAACTGAAATTTTAGCTCTCACACACACAACTGAAACGCTCTCACACACACTACTGAAACGCTCTCACACACTACTGAAACGCTCTCACACACACTACTGAAATTTTAGCTCTCACACACACTACTGAAACGCTCTCACACACACTACTGAAATTTTAGCTCTCACACACACTACTGAAATTTTAGCTCTCACACACACTACTGAAATTTTAGCTCTCACACACACTACTGAAATTTTAGCTCTCACACACACTACTGAAACGCTCTCACACACACTACTGAAACGCTCTCACACACACTACTGAAATTTTAGCTCTCACACACACTACTGAAACGCTCTCACACACACTACTGAAACGCTCTCACACACACTACTGAAACGCTCTCACACACACTACTGAAACGCTCTCACACACACTACTGAAACGCTCTCACACACACTACTGAAATTTTAGCTCTCACACACACTACTGAAACGCTCTCACACACACTACTGAAATTTTAGCTCTCACACACACTACTGAAACGCTCTCACACACACTACTGAAACGCTCTCACACACACACTACTGAAATTTTAGCTCTCACGCACACTACTGAAACGCTCTCACACACACAACTGAAACGCTCTCACACACACAACTGAAACGCTCTCACACACACTACTGAAACGCTCTCACACACACCACTGAAACCAGAGGCATTTCTGCTGAACAGGAAGTTGTTTCCTGACAAGGAAACTGATGGAAAAAGTGGTATATTTCAAAACACTACAAGGATTTCTACTCAGCAACCTGCTAGTACAGCAGTCCCCAACCTTTTTTGCGCCACGTAAACAATATAAAAATTAAAAAACGATAAATACCATGAAAACCATAAATAGAAATGTGTTCGAATTTTTGTGGAGGAATAAAACCCATTACATAGAAAGATCTCAGCTTGTGAAGGGATACAATAAAGGTGGTATCAAAACTCCAGAATTGGAATTTATGGTTGGCACCCTTAGAATTAAATGGTTAAAATCTTGTCTGTCACAGCCAGACTCTACTTAGCTCCACATCCCATGATTCTTGTTTAATAAAATAGTATACAGGATTAGAATTTATTCGAAATGTGATTTTGCGGCAAATAAAATCCCCATAAAGATATCAAACTTTATAAAACAGACGTTGCATTTTTGGGAAAATGAGATTTACCCACAACTTCTCCCAATAATTCAACCTTATGGAATAATAGGGTAATAACACTTAATCAAAAATCAATTTTCAAGAGTGACTGGTTTGAACAAAAATATTATATTCATAACAGATTTGTTGGATGATAACGGTGTCATTCTAAGTTACACAGACTTTTCAGAAAAATATTGTCTAAACTGTTCTCAAAGAGAATATAACAAATTTTGTGAACTGGTCCCACTGCCTCTGCTTCATTTGATTAAAATTTTTATGATATACAATAATTTCTCATCAGTGCTCCCAAATTTATTGCTAGGGCAATGTCAGCTGTTTGATAAAAATGCAATAAGAAATTTGTTAGTAGTTTCTTCAAAGACAAAATATTTCATAGTTACAACAGAATGGTTACATGGCATGGCTCTAATTTAGTTATTTCATATACACTGGATAAAGCATACTAAAAATTTATGAAATAGCCTATTCTACCTAAAGTTAAAGAAACACACTTTAAACAAAACTAATACTGTGGCAGAATTTCTAAAAAAAGAGATTTGGCTTTGAGGTGGATCAGTGTTCTTTTTGTACTGATGAAAATGAAACCCTAGAACATCTTTTTTTCCCCTATGCCCTATCAGACAATGTATTTGGTGCAACTTAAAAAATTGGATTTCCCTAAATATTAATGATGTGCCACTGTTTGAATTACATCATAATTTTTTTTATATGGATCATCTAGCATTGGATGTCTCAGACATTATTAACATCATCATACTTTTGAGTAAATATCATATCCATTGTGCTAAATGGAGGAACGCTAAGCCTTCTCTCCCTGGTTTTATTGATGATTTTAAGATATTTTTCTTTGCTAAAAAAAGACAAAAAGCACATATGCCAAAAAAATAACCAGGATAATGCACGTCTCCCGCTATTCTAAATTTTGACTTATGCTGAGGCTAATATATTGTTAAGTAATGCAGCTGTCTCACTAAGGTCCAGAATCGATTTGTTCCACGATTCGATTCAATTCAATTCGATTTGATTATGGGGAATTTTGACAGTCAGAAATATTATAATTCAGATCAGTACATTTACATATTTTTGTATTTAAAAAAAGGAAGCTGACACACGCAAGACTTTATCAAAGGTGTGAGCATCACAGCAGATGCCTTTGTGTCAAAGTAGCTGAAGATAAAACACATAAAAACATGAAGGTGGTTTTCCTGACCTGGGATTTTATAATATTCTGCAGTACATCAAAAACGAAAGAAAACCATTAATCAACATATGAACGTTACCTCTGACGTTACAGCGGTTTTATTAGAGACACGGCTAACGTTTTGCATTTTGCATAATTTAAAAAAGTTTAAATTTATTCAGTATTGAACGGCAGAAATTAGGTTTTCTTTTCGGAAGTATGTAAAATGAAAAAAAAAACAAAACAGCGGGACAGCGCTGTAAACAACAGTAGACTTGTGCATAACAAGCAAGCGAATAATACAGAAAACAGATTTTTAGATGGGAAACTGTTCTTGAAGTACAGAGAGAGAGAAAGAGAGAGAGAGGGCTGTGCATGACGTGCGATTTTATCGTGGTGGAAGCAAAACAGTGAGGGAATTCATGACGATGTTTATGTGAAGCGCAGTTTGGATCTTCTTTTGCTGCTGGTTCAGTCAATATTGTTTGGAGAGAGATCAAACTAACAGCTTTAGAATCGGCGCAAAAACGGCGTGAAAACAAAGCGCGGACCTGCCGACAGATCAGAGTCAGCGAGCTGTCGGCTTTCAGCCCCGACCGTGTCCGTGCTGTCGGGTGAGAAAGGCGACATCTCACTGATTCTGATCCGCGGGTCCGCGCTGTGTGTTTACGTCTTTGTGCAGAAGCCGTGTACCTGCTCTCATTTACTGTCTTAGCTGTTTGGTGGTTGTTGAAATTTTGTGAGGTTTCACCAGAGATTCTGGCATTTCGGGTAAAATAAATTTATATTAAAAAATCGATTCAGGATTTTAATGAATCGATTTCACGTTATCCAAGCCAGAATCGATTTTAATCAATAAATCGATTATAAAAACCCACCCCTAACTAACAGGTTGCTGAGTAGACATCTGTGTAGTGGTTTGTTTGAAATCTAACACTTTTTCCTTCAGTTTCCTTGTCAAGAATTAACTTCCTGTTTAACTGAAATGCCTTCCTGTTCAACTGAAATGCCTTCCTGTTTAACTGAAATGCCTTCCTGTTCAACTGAAATGCCTTCCTGTTTAACTGAAATGCCTTCCTGTTTAACTGAAACACCTTCCTGTTCAACTGAAATGACTTGGTTTTTCAGTAGTGTGTGTGAGAGCGTTTCAGTAGTGTGTGTGAGAGCTAAAATTTCAGTAGTGTGTGTGAGAGCGTTTCAGTTGTGTGTGTGAGAGCGTTTCAGTAGTGTGTGTGAGAGCTAAAATTTCAGTAGTGTGTGAGAGCTAAAATTTCAGTAGTGTGTGTGAGAGCGTTTCAGTTGTGTGTGTGAGAGCGTTTCAGTTGTGTGTGTGTGAGAGCGTTTCAGTTGTGTGTGTGAGAGCGTTTCAGTTGTGTGTGTGAGAGCGTTTCAGTTGTGTGTGTGTGAGAGCGTTTCAGTTGTGTGTGTGAGAGCGTTTCAGTTGTGTGTGTGAGCTAAAATTTCAGTAGTGTGTGTGTGAGCTAAAATTTCAGTAGTGTGTGTGAGAGCTAAAATTTCAGTAGTGTGTGTGAGAGCGTTTCAGTAGTGTGTGTGAGAGCGTTTCAGTAGTGTGTGTGAGAGCGTTTCAGTTGTGTGTGTGAGAGCTAAAATTTCAGTAGTGTGTGTGAGAGCGTTTCAGTAGTGTGTGTGAGAGCTAAAATTTCAGTAGTGTGTGTGAGAGCGTTTCAGTAGTGTGTGTGAGAGCTAAAATTTCAGTAGTGTGTGTGAGAGCTAAAATTTCAGTAGTGTGTGTGAGAGCTAAAATTTCAGTAGTGTGTGTGAGAGCGTTTCAGTAGTGTGTGTGAGAGCTAAAATTTCAGTAGTGTGTGAGAGCGTTTCAGTAGTGTGTGAGAGCTAAAATTTCAGTAGTGTGTGTGAGAGCGTTTCAGTAGTGTGTGTGAGAGCTAAAATTTCAGTAGTGTGTGTGAGAGCGTTTCAGTTGTGTGTGTGAGAGCTAAAATTTCAGTAGTGTGTGTGAGAGCGTTTCAGTTGTGTGTGTGAGAGCTAAAATTTCAGTAGTGTGTGTGAGAGCGTTTCAGTAGTGTGTGTGAGAGCTAAAATTTCAGTAGTGTGTGTGAGAGCGTTTCAGTTGTGTGTGTGAGAGCGTTTCAGTTGTGTGTGTGAGAGCGTTTCAGTAGTGTGTGTGAGAGCTAAAATTTCAGTAGTGTGTGTGAGAGCGTTTCAGTTGTGTGTGTGAGAGCGTTTCAGTAGTGTGTGTGAGAGCTAAAGTTTCAGTAGTGTGTGTGAGAGCGTTTCAGTAATAATGTCCCTTACGGCACCTCATAAACATGTCTTGGTTCTTGCAGTAACTATGTACAGTAATAGGACAACATTAGCATCCATCTTTTTTCGCCTTATCCAATTTGGGCTTGTGGGGGTGTTGAAGCTGTCATAAGGCGAGAGGCAGGGTACACTCTGGACAGTTTGCCAATCTGGTGCATGGCTAATAGAGAGACAGACAAGCATTCATGCTCACTGTAAATTTAGAATTGCTAATTAACTTAACATGCATATTTTTGGCCTGTGGGAGGAAGCAGAATACCTGGAGAGAACCCAAGTAGACACAAGGAGAAAGGCCCTAGCCTTGATACGAACCCGGGACCTTCCTCGGATGAGGTGGCTGATATGATTTTGCTTTTTGCCCTTAAACCTTGGTTCCAAATTTAAGTAAGCATAAACTAAACTGTTTCAAGCTTGTTCACCTGCTTTTTTCCTCTCTTTGAACGGAGGGCTCACTGTCTTTGGAGTGATAGGATAAATAAAAATGATTGATTGTAACAGAGTCATTTGTCTTAAGCTGACAATCCTGACAGTGCAATAGATGGCTTTGTCATTTAACCTCTGGAACGTCAAATGAAACCAATATTGAACCTGCAGCCACTGGCCCGCTCTGTTAGCTGAGTTTGTGATATAATACCATTGTTTGGTGGCTGATGGATTGAGTGGGACGTCGGCTGTGATGAGGCAGTGGATCGTTGACGTGTCCCTCACTTCATTTGACTTTAACTTCATTTGACTTTAACGCACCTTCATCCAGCTGGAGGTGCGATACAGAAAGACAAAAAAAGGAAGTCACACTGAAGCAAATGAAGCATCAACTCACATTCTGCGTTAGAAGAGAAGAACATTCAGGATTTATAAGGCGAAGTAAACAAGAAACAAAATGCTGCTTGACCACTTGGAATAAATGATCAGTAGCTTTACCCTGGGTGGGTGTGGGTGTATTTGAGGGGAGTTGAAAAAGCTTGAGTTGTAAACTTTAAAACAATACAGATGGTGGCATGCACACTAGCACTGCTTTGCTTTCTTCTGCTGTAAGAAGCAATACATCGTTCTCAAATGCACTGCATTGTGTTGGTTTGAAAATAACCAAAAAGCACCACATTACTTACATTTAGCACATTATTTCTTGTTAATTTCACTTCCCAGCCAAAAGGATTGCCAACACTGTGCTGAACTAATGAACAAACTCACACCAGGGAAGGAGAAAAAGACGAAGCTAGCCGGGAGGAAGAAGAGAAAAGATAAGAGAAGTTCAGTGTGCCCTACAGGCTGTGAAGCAGGATTGGGCTATCACTTTAATTTCCCTCTCTCTGTTCATTTGGAGTGGTTTAGTTTAGCTGCAGGTGGAATCCCTGTTTAATTACAAGTGGAGTGGGCAGGAAAAGAGTGGGATAAAGAGAGGAATAGAGATTAGGCTGAAGAATTAGTTGATAATAAAAGTCTCTGCCGATTTAATAAATGATCACTTTCCCCATTGCAAGTTGACTTGGATGCCCCTGGCATTGTGTAAGAAGAAGGGGAGTCAGAGTAAAAGAGGGAGCAAAGAAAAACAAAGACAGTCTTTCCTTAGTGGAATGATTAAGGTTTTAAAGTAAAAATTTGAAGATGCAAAGGCCCCCACCCTGACACCCCAATTCCCTTGATACCCATCTTACACATATAAACTGTATATATAATTTGATGCCATTGTGCCGCCACAGTAAATGATCAAGTGCGTCTTCATCTTCCTCCCCACACATTAGGGTATCAAGTACTTCTGTGATCTCTGCCTTTTTTAAAAAGCACGATTATGTTCAGCAGCCTCCATCTCTCCCTATTGTGAAAGGAGGGAGAGTGCAGGGTGTAATGGCTGTCATTTACTCACCTGAAACACGGAGGGAATTATAAATGCCATGCACCCCATCCTTTGTATTTATCCCTGCTGATATGATAGCACGGTCATAGTGGAGAGACTGCGAGCCGTAATGGTCGTCTCACTGGCAAAGCCCACGAAGAAGATAGCATGAAATGAATGTGATATCGAGATGAGAGGGACAAGGGGTGCATTGGGTCGTTTAGCCACCAAATCCCTCAATTTTTTGATAAAAGAGGAGACAAAAGTATTGCTCGCTAAAGTGTGTGTGTGTGTCCGATAGAGGAGCGAAGCTCTGGAGAGATGATGAATGTATGATCTTACACACCTCAGAGCATCTGAGTGACAGAGACAGACAGATAGAAACAGAGGGAGAATGAATGATATCAGGATGTGTGCTCTGGAACAGAGGAGCCACATCGGCACCCATCATTTTTGCCATGCTCTGAATGGTGGTGTGTGTTTGCCTTTGTTTGTGTGTATGTTTTATCTGTTCAATAAAACCATCTCCCCAGATGCAGGCATCTGAGGCGTTGATAGGCATCAGGAGGTTCATTCCATTATAATCGAAGTTTAATTCCATGTGAGGTTTTTTTTGTGTAGGTGTATAGTTGTGGGCGATGTGTGTATCAGCATATCTGCCACTGATGAAGTGTTAAATTGTAAAGATACAGTGGCATCTTTTGCTACAGTTCTGTCTGGGTGCTTAGTTTCTATGGCAGATCACAAGGTGACAAACCACTTGATGGCGTGTCACGGCCACGTAGATGACATAAATACGCACATGCACCGGCAAAGAGAAATCGTGCTTTCATATACTCTTACGATAAGGCTTTTTGGAGCTGAAATCCCACTATAGGCTATCACAATGGCCTTTCTCTTTAGTGACTTAGAGCTTATTTTAGCTGGCAGTGGGGCGAGGCAGTGCTGGATTGCAGGAGGAGGTGCAGGCCCGGTGGAGAGTGACAGGAAAGCAGGAAATCTATCTCGCAAGATGCACCGTGCAATGACGATCAGTGTTGAGTTTGATCATGTGCACACACCATTTCTCCACTATCTCCCCGATTCCATCTCAAACTCATTCTCTTTATCTACCTAATGCAAATACGCCTCTACACAGTAGGGAGGGCAAAAAATACTAGCTATTTTTTTCCCCCAGAGCAGACACAAGCTTAGCACACAGAAGTGCTTTGTCTCTAATCTGTAATAGCAAGCTGGATTCCTCTTGACTTTGACAAGGAAATACGCCTCCTCTGAATTTATTCAGCTGTGTGTGAATCTGTTTTAGAATGTGTGTGTATGTGTGTGTGTGTGTGTGTGTGTTTGCAAGCGAGTACGCTATTTATAGTACTTGCAAAGATGCATAAATGTCGCGAGAAAGAGAAGGAACAATGCACTAGTATGTTTTTTTTAGAGTTTCTCCGTCATGTGTCACTGCATGACTCCAGTAGTACTGTATGTGGATGTCTGTGGTTCTTGTGCATCAGTGTGCATATGTCTTGAAATATGACTTCCACCATCAGCGTGAGCAAAACTGACTTGACTTGTGTAGGGTTTTTTTTTTATTATTATTATTTGAGAGAGGCTGTCAGGCAGAGATGTGCTGTGTGATAGTCCAACAGAGAGAACCGCCGTCAGTGGCAGGCTGTGCTTTAGAGATACCACTAGGCACAGGCATTTCTGATCTCTTGTTACATTCTGTCATGCCCTACATTGCATGGTTTAATTATGGTCCTTTTCATACCCTCAAATATGGAATTTAGTCAGTAAAATGTGCTGCAACGACATGTATAATTACATCTCATATATCCAGAGGTACACAGAGAGAGAGCAGTATGCAAAACAGTTTGATCCTCAGTTCATATTGTAGGTGGTTGATTTAAGACCTAAATTACATCAGTACTCACCATGACTGCATTAGTATTTGCGAACAGGGCATTAAATCCATGTTTTCTTTAGCAAGTTGCGCTTGAGCTGACCTCTTACTCAAACTTCTCTATCTATATTTTTGTAATTCTTTTTGCTATAAATGTAATGTCTCTCAGGTATCCAGGATAATGGGTTTGAGTATTCAGCAAAGGTATAATAAGTCTATTGAGTATTTTGATGTAAGACTTACTTTTGTCCTCTCCATGATACATCTTCAGTGAATCACTCAAAGAATCCTTAATAAATATGCACTGGAGAATCCTGTAATGGTAAAGGTGTCCTGGCCCTGCCCCTGAAGAGCCAATTAAAAGCTGAACAGGGCACCATATGAGTCAGTCGTGTTGCACATGACACATGCAGCCCATAGATTCAATTGTGTGATGGCAGCCATACCTGTACTTGTTAAAAATAGCAAACATGTAGGATAGAATATTATTTTTCTTGTCTAATCATATTCATAGCATGAATTAGCATGACATTTGTGGTTTAGTTTGAGGAGTCGGTTAATGAATATAACAGATATGACAGCATGCATTTTTATATCTCATTGGACATTGCATCTGTTTTAACTGTCTCCCTTTTCATTTAAATAGTACAATAATTGCTTGGGGGTGTTACCAAAGTGACTGCCAAATTTTGAGACTTTCTTGAAACTAGGTCCAGTGGTTTAAATCATACCACGGATGTATACTATCGCTGGGTGACACACAATGATAGTGTAGCCTTCTAGTTCCTTTATGTTAAGTGGGTTTTAAAATAAAAGAAACAATTTTTTAAAGTTTCATGTGAGAAAAAGTTGAAGAAACTCAACTTGGATGTTAAAAGCAAAAACAAACTATTTGTACCTTTCTTCTAACAATTTTTTTCCACTGTTTTTTAGTAATTCCAGAAGTATGCAGGCACACGTGCACCCTTTTTACCCACATCGGTCCAACACCGACGATGTTGTCTCTCTTTCTTGGCTGTCATCACAGAGCAGCCTGAGTGACAGCGGTCATCTACCAATGACGGCTCATTTATCAAAAGTGCCAGCAACACCTATTATTGCACCATGCAGTTACCATGGAGACAAGAGGAGGGGGACAGCCCGAGATCTACCTCAGCTTTGCCCCTTGTGCTCGGTCACTCATGGCCCATGCCAATCAGTGCCAGTCAATGCCACTTTGAATTGGCAAGGCTATACATCATAATGGATGGACGGCTGTCCCAAGTGGCCAAGTTTCCCATATGGAACGAGGTCGATTGGAGCAACGGGGGAGCTGTCGAAAAATAACATTTTAATAGAAATCGGTCATGAAACTAAAAGAATTTATGTGTCTATACAGTATAGTGGGTAAAACTAGTGCTTTAGATGGATTTGTTTTTCGGGCTGTTGCGTAAATCAAGATAAAAGGAAGGCTTTAATTGAATCTTCCACATCTTCATGATGTAATTGTGTTTAATAGAGACAATTTACAACTAGCATAATTGTTTTAATGATCATTTTGTGTTGATCTGAGTCATCCTAGATGGAAACAATAACTCTGTAACAATATATTATATATTATGTTTTCAGTAAAAGGCGTTACTATCACCGTCACCTCTGCACCTACACTTACCTCGACCATACAGCAGACAGATACTGCTAATTGCAACAGCAGTATTGCTGATCTGAAGAAGCTGTCTATGACACCATTATCCAAAGATTCCTGCTCACTGCACTTTCTTATTTGATGTCTTGAAAATGTATCATTATGTCTCTCTGCCAAAACCTGAACACAATGTTTCTGTTTTGTTTCAGAATATTATATATCACTTTCACTAGTTTCAGGCCCTCTCTGTGTCTTGTGGTAATGTTCTCCTTTTGGTATTTCTGCTCATCCTCGCATTATTCATGCAGCCACACAGCTTTCTGCTGTATGTTAATGATATTTGTATCTCATTGCAGCTGTCGAGGATCCCAGTGGAGGCGTGTGGTCAGTACACAACCTGCAGCGAATGTCTTGGATCCGGAGATCCCCACTGTGGCTGGTGTGTTCTGCACAACATGTAAGTCCTGTTAGAACTCTCTCAGACCTAAACACACATGCAGTTCTCTCTTTCCTGCTTACCCCTGATGCATACAAATACTGTATTTGCTCAGTTGCTTCTCTTTCATTTGTTATGCCTCCAACATACCAGACATTTTGAGGGTGTTTTGGGTTGTTAGACTCCCCTACCTCTATGTGGCGCTTTTCCATCCTTTGCAGTCTTTTAGCTTTTAGGGACACCTGAAGCCAGCGCAGGCCAAGTCTCAGATTGCTTTCCTGGGGAATCAGCTTTTTGCCAACAACCCCCCACCCCACCCTTTAGATCCATTACCAAACCTAACCACTGGCATTGTTTACTACCCCTGAAACTAGAACCTGGTGAGAGCATAGATACTGGTGGGCACTGCCAGTGGGCACCAAGCCCAGTTGACGCTAAGCAAGTGATAGCTTCTTTTATTGTAGAAAACTGTTGAATGACATCTCCAAGATTAGTTCATTAAAAACAAATGATTTACTTTTTCTTGCACCCTGTTCCCCTTCGTCTTCTCTTTTCTTATTGCTCCTGCTTTTAAGACCGTCTCCCTCATTGTTTCCTTGAAATGCACAATCATGCACACATAGATAAGCACAAATTCGCAAACACCCCAGCTGCTGTCAAACCCTTGTCCCTCAAGATGGGAGGGAGATAGTGCTTGCTGTGGGCAGGGAGATTTCCCACTCCACTGTAAATTGAAAATTGGTTTCTTGTGTTGGTTCTAGCCCTGGGGTAGAGTGTGTGTAAATGTGCGTAGGTGTGTGTATCAGTGAGACTGAGTACATTTAGCACCTTCATCCCTGCTGGCACTGAGAGGACACAGTGAGGGCAGGGTAGCAGGGTGAGTGTGAGAGGAACATACTGAAAGCTGCAGAGAAGTGAAGATGGACAGATGAAGGGAATAACAGATGAATGGCAAGGTCATAAAGAGAGAGCTAAGGGAACAGAATAGTAAAGAATAGATACTGGCAAATTCTAAGAAACACTCAAGGTATCAAGGATATCATGACATATTCAATGATCAGGGAGAGAGTGTGTCTGAAAGGCGGGCGAAAAAAGTATCTGTTTGTGCAACAGAACATAAGAAATAAAAATAGAGGATGCACATAGGATGCAGCCTGTGAACACTCATTTGAGCGCCACATATTAGAAGTTATAAGCAAGGTCACACACATATAGTAATTCCAACCATACATTTAATTTCTATCACGATCACCAATTCACTATGTGTGGTAATATGTACTGTTTAAGTATGGATTTATGTGTGCTTACAAACTCATTAAGACTTTTCGTATCCTAACAGTCAGAGGAAATGGGTGGTTACAGATTGGTCTGTCACACTTAGCCCTTTCAGCTCACCTCTGTCTTAACACACACATATAAGCCACGAATGCTCACACACAAGCCCTTGTTGCTTGAGAGTTAGTGTCAAGTCACCGAAAACAAGAATAGAACCCAAAGAGAGCGAGAAAATAACCAAAGTGCCTCTTGAGTCGATCTCAGGTGTCTAGACGTTTGACCATCACAAGGGCAGGAAAAAGAGATTACAGGTGTGCTGTGTGCATGCGAGTTTGTGTTTGGTGTGTGAGCCTGTGCGGACCTATCAGCACTCACACATTCTGTCATTCAGACAGCCCGGTAGCACACAGCCACAAAATGTAAAATGCACAACCCATTGGGACTGATCGACCACAGGTTCACCTTTCTCAAAGTCCATCCCCCTTACCCAGCATGTGAATTCTTAACTTGGTCCTGGTGTAATTGAAACCCCCCCGAGTTCCACCTCGACCACAGGGTAGACAGGACTTTATACTCCTGCCACAACCACTGCTGTTGTTTTATTAGCCCGTTAATTTATTTATTGTATAGCTCCCTAATTTACCAAATTTAGGCCTCAGCACCAAGGATAACTTCATATTCTTTACATTATTGCTGTGTTTTTTTCCTAATCATTGAATTTTTTCTTGATTATGTTTGAGAAAATTGCAAAACAAAGTTTAATAACAGACTTGTAAACTTCATGTTAAAACAATGGAGGATGGATGTAGCTGTTGAGTATATTTACTAATTCACCACAGACAACTAATTACTGACTGCTGTGCATGGATTGTGCCGTCGCTCATGCAAATATGCGTGTGTAGATACAAATGCATTACACACCATAATACTCTGTAGTCCACATAAACATGTTACTTTTAATGGTCTCTAGAGGATAATTGGAAAATAATTATGTGTCTGGAAACATAAAAATCCACTGAGATGACATGGGCTTAAAAATTATGCTTTGAAGGTCCTGAAGCATGTATGCAGTCTGTTAATATTTGTGTATGTATGTTTCCACTCCTTCCTACCCACTTTATTTAATGTAAGGTCAGTAGTAGTGCAAAGCCATTAACAGGCTTGATTCACAGCTTGATAGATAACATCCCAGCAGACCTCCAAAAAGAAAAAGTGTTTACACAGACACATGGCCAATCTTCACATTTAGCTGTAGTTCTCAGTAAAATGTAATACTTTCTCGAGAGTATTTTTAAAATGTCCTTTTTTCCAGTTTTCTATATTTTGAATAGTTGTTTTGTATGGCCGCTTTTCAATTATCCAAAACAAAAAAGGAAGCTTTACAAGTTAAACAGGCTGAAGGATAAAGAAAGTGGGAGAACTAGGGTTTATTTTGCAAGGTAGCATGACTGTTAGCCTGTCCTTGTTGTGTAGGTCTGGTACACTCATACACAAAAATGCACACATGGTTGATCCAAAGCACTTTTCTTCAGGCATCTCAGCAATTGAAAGCTGAACTGTTTGATATTCGGAAGACAGAAATGTTTAACGTTTTTCTTTTCGTCTTCACCCACCTCCGCTTTGTCTTGGCTGAACCATATTTCTGTTGTAACACAAAAAAGGAACAATTATTGATGGATAGCTGCATGCAAGAGTCGATCAGTGGATTCTGAACATAAAGTACTGTTGCTCAAAGAAGTAGTTTAGTCGAAAAGGACTGATACGTTGTTTACTAAGTATACAACAGCTCAAAACTGAACAGTAAAGCTTGCACATTTTCAAACACATTTTCTAATTGTGAAAGCTGTTAAATAAAACCAAAACAAGCCTGTATAGCTTGCAACCTTCGCCTATCTGCTTGTATGCGGCACATTTACTAAAGTAATGATTTAACGACAAGCACAAAATCCTCCATTTCCCTCTGTGACTGGTCACAAGTCCTGCTCAATCATAGAAGTGATTAACCTAGCATTATGACATGAAGTGAAAACCAGTAAGCTCCGTAAGTGAATGACAACAGTTTAATGATGTAAAGCCTCAGGAAAAGTCTGCAGGGAAAAACATAAATATAGGAATATAGAGCTTGTGTGTTTGTCTGCCTTCACACTCAATGCATCGCTATCCTGTGAAATGCTTTTTCCTGGTCTGGCCAAGCCTGAAGATATTTTTACAAAGGATGAAAGCAGGCACCTGGCCTAGTACACTGACAACAGACCAGAGACTTGAACACACATAGCAAAGGCCTAATAACATATAGCAAACGTATAGCAAAAGGGCCGAACCAGGAAGAGCTCAGACTCATACACGGTCTCCCACCCACACTCACTTTGTGCTGGAAAGAGGGGTGTTCAGTGGAAGGATAGCAAGCGGTTCCTCTTCAAAAGTGTTCTTCCAGATAGTTTGTTTTTCCAATCAACCTTGAAATCACCTCACTGGTCCGAGCAAAAGCAGAATTGCAAGCTCTCTTGCTCTCTCTCACTCCCTCACACACACACCCACACTCTCTCTCTCTCTCGCTCTCTCTCTCTTACACACACACACATACACACACTCCTTCTCTATCAGCTTTGCCTTTATTTACTCTATAGATCGGTGAGAGGAGCTGTTAGAGAGAACACCAGGGGAAGAGGAGAAAGGCAATCAATATTACAGGAGAGGAAATCAACAGGAGTGGATGGTGCACCTGGCTCTGTGTGTGTGTGTGTGTGTGTGTGTGTGTGTGTGTGTGTGTCTGCTTCTCTGATAGCAGTCATGTCCTTGACATACACTGACCATTTGTTTAGAAAGACAAATATCTTCAATAATTACTCACATGTTTGACTTTGAATGCACACGGCTGCGTGAAGACATATGCTTCCATTTATCCTACTATTTGCAAAATCCCTTAAACCCCACTATATATGATCCATCAAAATTTACATCAGACACCCCCCTCCCTCGCCCCTCCCCGCGGGGAGGGCTCACTAAACCTTGAGCCTCACCTGTCAGCTAAACAGACTCGGCCGTCTCATGCCATCTTCTGCCAAGATGCAAAACGTATGCTAATGCCTGTCAAACTCAGCAGGTGAAAGGAAAGTTTTGAATCGAAGCAGCTCCTCCTTTTCATCTTTTTCTTTTTTCCCCCCTACTCTTTTACCATTGACATTGAATACCACACACTGTCAATCAGGGGAAAGCCTCCTACAGAAGAGTGAGCATATTATAGGCTTCCTGTATCCATATGGGCAGAAGCAACCATAAATGCATTCCTACATGCATGCATTACATGATTTATTCTACGCTGCAGAGTGAAAACATTTCACTTTCAAAACAAGTCACTTTTAAAAAGATTTATCTTTAAATGTCAGAATTTGACAAATTAGTCAATACTTGTTATATTCAACCGTGTTTACACTGTTTTTTTTTGGTACATGCTAGTCTGATAGGGCTTATTAAGCTTTCTGTTACTTCCATCCACACACCAACCCTTCCAAGTAAAGCAGAAGCACTTCTGCAGGGAGCCAATATAACAAAATGTTACAGCCAGGTTGTGGTTATGTTACCCCCTGTAATGCCAGTCTGTCAGCTGTCAGTTTTGTAAGTGGTTAACTACGCTGTCAACACGCCTATCGTGCATGACAGCCAGACAGATTGGAAACCATATTTGGAGAAGTACCATTGTCAAAATGAATGTCATCATATTTGGCATGGATTTTGAGAATATCACACATTCCTCTGTGATATCAGTGTCAATTCGAGACAAGTCGTGCTAATGTTGAGATATCTTCACATTAATAATTGGTTTGACATATCTCAATCTCTGCTTTTGGCTGTGATATTGGTAATATTCCCAGAGCACTGAAATCACTCTCTCCTTGTCACTTTTCTCACTTTTTCATTTTCTTATTCTCCTCCTACTCTTACCTCTTTCCAATATCACCATTCAAATTACACTCCATCTCCAGCAGAGTTATCATACACTATATTCTTCCTGGGCACGTTCGTATGTGTTACCGTTACTTCCACTAGTCCATTTACAGTGTGCATTTTTTATTTATTTATCATAATTTTAAATGTGTTTTGCTCTATTTTACATTTTTATTTTTTGCATATTTTTGCCCCTTTGAACTGTGTCAGGTGTGAGTGCACTACACAGTACGATGAAAAAATCTTGAACAACCCTTCACTTCTTTATATTTTGTTTCAATGGAGCAAGACTTCCTTGTCAGTTTTAAAGTGGTGTTGTTCTTCAGCCTTTCTCAAAGTCTTTTGAAGTTGGTGTCTGGCTGCTTTTTCCATCCATTTTCAATCCAGTCCTTGTGCCTGACTATTTGAAGGGGATTTTGGTTTTGGTTTTTTTTTAAAGCCACTTAACACTCACGTATGAATCATTCAAGCATAAAAAAGTTGCTTAATTCAAGAGATGAATCATTGTTATTTCCACACATAACAAACAACTTTGCAAAGCTATTTTAAATTGTATTTAACACATTGTTGATACCAGCCTGTCACAAAAACATAATTTGTTCTCAGTTGCTTAGTTAAATGTATATATATTTTTAGATATTTTTAAGAAAAATGTTTCTCCTTCTATGCACCGGTCTTTCTGAATTAGTTGTTTGATACTAATTTAGTTATTAAATGACCATAGATAACATTATATGACAGGTATAAAAACATTATTGCACTAAGAAGGTATTCCCAAAGCGTTTTTAAACAAAAACTAGAAGTGCCAGGTCTAAAAAACTATCTACAGCAGTTTTAAAGTAATTTCCTTAAGAAATGAGGAAAAAATACAACAAAGACCTGACACCGGTCCTAGGAGATGCAACTCCTTTCAACTGACCCATCTACTTTTCACTGAAGCCTCATTGAAAATGGTCTCAGTGGAAGTGTGGCTGTCAAGAAGCCCATTATAAAGAAGGGTAACCGGGAGAACAGGATGAGGTATGTCAAATTAAATAAGAATTGGATGAAAAATCAGTGACAACAAATTAGAAATTTTTAGTTCAACCATCGTCAATATGTACGCAGGTCAAGAGAGAGGTACAGTGAGTTTCTACAGCCATCTGTGGAGGCTAAAGACTGTCATGGTTCGGGAGCTGCATTTGAACCAGTGGTCCTGGAGCTCTTGTCAAAACTGGTGGAATTATTAACGCAAAAAAGTAACTTCAGATTTTGCTCTGCCATGTAACACCATCGAAAAAGTATCTGATTGGCAATGGCATAATTTTTCAGTGTGACAATGGACAGAGCCCAGACCACAAAATTATTGAAGCAGTGTGGGATCATCTTGACAGAGAACAGAATAAAAGGCAGCTAACATCTAAAAAAAAAAAGGTTGAATGTCCTTCGAGAATCCTGGAGAACTATTTCTGAAGATTACTTGCTTGTCTAAAAGAGTTCAGGCTGTATTGAGAAACAAAAGTCATCATACCAAATATTGTTAACTAAAAAATTGTTTACATTTATATATTTGAAACACTATCCCCCCAACAGCTTGTGGGGATAGGTTAATTGATTAATCCAAATTACCCATAGGTGTGAATGTGAGCGCGAATGGTTGTCTGTCTCTGTGTGTTAGTGATGGGTCGTTCGCGAACGAAATGGCTCTTAGAGCCGTCTCTTTGACGTGAACGACGCGAGCCGACTCCTTATCGCGAGCCGTCACGTGGGTTTTTTTTTTTCTTTCTCTCAGCCTCTCTCTCGCACTTTTTTTCCGCTTCACTCTGCACGCGAGCCTTGTGCTTTACGCTGGGCAGAGGGGGGAGGGGCGGTAGTTACACTCAGTAGCACAGGAACAGAGCCAGAGAGAGAGAAAGAGAGGCAGGGACAACAACATTAGAAAGGTATAGTAATCATCCACAACTATTTTCGGTTGCAGATGATAAAGGATTGAGAAAGTTTATTCATGCAGGTCCATATGACAGAGAATATGCATGTTCTTTTAGTTTTCATATTATAATTTATATTTAATTGTGTTGTGGTTTGCAGTGTTTTGTGTTCTTTTCACTTTAAATTTGTGAAAGGAAAAAGCTGAAAATTTAAATAGTTAAAAGTTGAAATGTGAATAGTTGATTTTTGTATTATATGATTTATTTATTACATTTTATGTGGAGTGAATAAATAAAAGTATATTTACGGTGGCCCCTAGAGACAAAGCACATACAAACTTCAAATCACGTACGAACTCTGAAGCATGTACAAACTCCAAAACACGTAAGAAACACGTACAAACTCCAAAACACGTAAAAACTCCAAAACACGTAAAAACACGTACAAACTCCGAAGCACATAAAAACTCAGAAGCACATACAAACTCAAAACACGTACAAAAGACAACAGAAGTGCTCCAGGATGCTGGGCGCAGTGTTGAGCCTTTGTTATCTTGTGGCTACACAAGCCAGCAAGTACCAACGACCGGATTTGGTGTGTGGTAATAACAGGTAAATGAACTTTTTTTAAAATTATTTGAATATATATATGAGTGCCTGTGTATAAATACACAAATACACACATGCTTTCAATTTTGTAATTTAAGTGATCTAGTAGCTCTGCTTTGGAAGTTCAGTTAATGCTAGAAATGTGTTTTGGAGTTTGTACGTGTTTTGTCTCTAGGGGCCACCGCATATATTTATATATAAACATATATAAATAAAACCACTTGTTTTTACGTTAGTAATTCCTTTTGTGCATAATTTTATATTATTGTTAATAATAAATTAATTAAAGCAACAAAACAACCTGAAGAGCCGGTTCGGAGCCGAAAGAGCCGGCTCTTTTTAGTGAGCCGAACCGAAAGAGCCGGATCTCTAAAAAGAGCCGGAAATCCCATCACTACTGTGTGTTACCCCTCCGACAGACTGGTGACCTGTCAAGGGTGTACCCCGCCTCTCGCCCTATGACAGCTGGGATAGGCTCCAGCACCCCCCACGACCCTGAAAAGGATAAGTGGAAGCGGATGGATGGATATTTGAAACACTAGTTTCTAGTTTACAAATATTTTTAAATAAATCACTGCATCTGTTTCTAATTTTGTGAGCAAAACATAAAGAAAATCAGAGATGGCTTGGGATTTTTGCACACTAATGGGAATGGGAGTAGTAATGTCATGCTTCTGGCAATAGCCAGATGTCATGTTCTAGCTTATCAGATAAGATCTGTCAGTACAACCAGTAGTAAATCTCTACAGGTAAACTGTGATTATACTGGGGCACCCTAATGAATCAGTGGACCCAGATGATGCTGCTACTAAAAGTGTCAATTTGCTTGAAACTTGTAAAGTTTTACAAGCCCACAACTTATATTGTCTTTGGAGTACCACTATGTTTCATAGTAAATGAAGGATAACATAAATCTAAATGCTTCTATGCAGTTGTATGCCAGTGTCCCACAATCACGTCTCCATAAACAGTTGTCTAAGATATGTACATGTGTTTTCTTTGCAAGCTCCTTTGACAACATATGTACAAGCTTATTAGGCTGATACAAAAAGTTCAGGAAGTCATTAGTAAACACAAAATGGCTGATAAAACTTGCAAGTCATGCTGCAAGCTTCTTGCCCCTTCAATCCTTTGTATTCCCAAGACATCTTTGGTGCTGTCAAACGAATAACCTTTTCGGAGGGAAAAGCTAATTGGCAGATCCGTTGAACGTTTTTTTTCTCTCTGTCTTTCTCCCCTCTCTCACCCACACATTAATTCTACACCACCGCTACCTGTCGCTGTGTTCACAGCCATCCATTACCTCAGTATGCTCATTACTGTGGTATGCCACACTAATGCTAATTAAACTGCAGTGCCACAATTAGCATGCCGCCATAGACTCATTGTGTTTGGTTGCAACGACCACTAACCTGCCCCTGGAGGACAGCTCTAAGTGCTTTGAAATATATTGTTAGCAGGGACAGTGACTGTCAACACAAAAACAAAGTTTTTGCAATATTAAAAGGCATCAAATTTAGCAGTTGGCCTAACACCTTTAAGCACCTTTAGTTGCAGTGTTCCCAAGATCAAGTAGGCTGAAATTCTATTAATTCCAATACATCCCTTTATTCTTTTTTTTACAACAGCAGTGATGTTATGCAGTCTAGTCTCTTTTAGGGTTGAAATCACAAAGCAAGTCTCAACGTAATATAATGTGTCCCATGATAATGATGGCACCATGATACAAATATTCAGGAATACTCAATATACTCTAAAACAATTATCCAATGTGTCTCCTGGTATCTGTGTAATTGGAGATGGAAAGGCATACAAGAAAAGATGACAGTCAAGAATTATTTGATTATAGCACTGTGGTGTCAGTGTCTGTGACTGTGCGTTAACACTATTATGTAATTCATATAATGTCTCACATCTAATGATTTGTGTTCCCCCCGCTGTCTGGAAATTATTGGATGAAAGCGTGTAGAATGCCTGCATGCTTTAAGAACAGTATTCAATATTTGGCACCAGTTTATCCCAAGAGGAAGTAGCACAATATATGAGGTGCATAAAGTTGTGCTGTTCTCCATGTGCCTGCACTTCTGCTTTTTTAGAAGTCCCGTTTCAGTCATCTCAGAATTCACAGAACTTTTTGATTATGCCTATGAGGTGTATCTATTTTGTGAATGTGCTTGTAAATATATTTTGTACAGCTAGAAGCTAACTGAGAGAAAATGGAGTCTTTATAAAATTCATCTTCTGAAAAGTTACTGTATGAGCATATCCAGTCATTGATAGACCTCCAGTGAAGGGAAATGGCTAGAAAGTCTTATTCTTGCATCATATAGATATAAAGACGCCAGCTATTTGAAATTTGTTTCAATCACTTCTTAATGCACTGCTAAGATCAGTGTTTAAGAAGTTGTACTCAGTTTGTTAAAGTCCTAAAGATGACTTGACCAACTCTCAGAGTATGTATGCAGTTGTTTCTTTGATCTTGAGATTCTTGGATCTGTGGCATTGCTCTGATGTCTGTGGCCAGGGGAGGATGGCCACCCCTGTGTATGGGTGACTGATTTCACCCCTCACCTCTTGGTGGGTGCGAAGGGAAGTTGAGGGGAAGGGAACAAGGCCAAGAAGTGACAGGGGCATCAGGACGGAACGGAATTCTGCACATCCCAGTTCCCTCTCAACTGTCACCATCATTGTGTGAAGACACACACACACACACACACACACACACACACACACACAAACCAATCTACCTAACCCCAACACACATCCGCAAGCAAGCACACCCACTTTTAAGTCAGGACCATTGCTCACTGTCACCTTTTGTCACTCTGCCACACACAGGGAAGCACAGACACTGGGAAATGGACATAAACACACCCACATAGTGGTGAAGGTGTCTTGCCTTTGTCTGGCAGAGCATGAACCAGACACAGGAACTGACATAAGACTGAGAGGATTGAATGAGAGACATGGCAAGAGTCAAAGGAAGTAAAGATATATGGTGATGTATTCCAAGTGATGAGGTAAACTGAGGAAGGGAGAAAGAGGTTGATTATAAATTCACAGCGAAAATGAGGAGGGATTAGAAATCTTCTGGTTAAGTAAACTAAACTCTGTAAGCAGGTAATCTTGATGAGGATGTGAGGGTAAACACACACACTCACAAGCACACACACTCACACACACACACACACACACACACACACACACACACAGACCATATGAGAGATCACCTCTGGGGAATCGTACTCAGGTAAATCACTTCACATGTCCCGTCACATAGCTGTTTCTATGGCAACAAGAGCTAAGTCACAACATAATAACCTTGTTATATAATCCAACGGTAATCCCTACTGATGTTTCAGCATTAGTGTCACCAGTGTGTTCATTTCAAATCATACATTGAAAGGCTGAATCGCTTGATCTATATTTAGTCTTGATATATTAGGTGTAATTAGCTGATTTTAGATGACTATATGCAAAAAAATTGGTGTATTTGCTATCCAAATTTGGGATTGTGGGGTATGATTTATTTTTTTACTCAGTAGTTGAGCCATATTTTGTGCTCTTTTGTTCATGCATACCTCAGATGATGAGCGTGCTTCTCACAGTGAACAAAGCCAGCTATTAATATGTGGCATGGACTAGCTCCTTGTTAGCTCAAATTCAGACTAGGCAAAAAGGAAATGTTCACAGTAAAGTATGAGATTGTGTTGAGAATATGCAATAGGCAAGACCATTTCAAAAGCTGTGCTTTCTGAGATGTATGACATATTTAAAATGAACCCATCTAGTTGTTTTGTCAATGTCCCCAGTTCGAAACAGCTTTGTGACCGTGAATAAACACACCTTAACACCCCAGGCTGTATATCGACTGCCTGAATCAACAGTATCATATGCCCCTATCTATAGTTGCACACATGAAGGGAAATAATACAATGTACTGTAGATAAAGATGAAAGCTGAGTGCACTGTTGAAACTCCATTGAAAACAACCATGCTGTCCCCCTTAAAGGGAAGTATGAAAACATCAACATGGAACCTAAAACATGGAACCTCTGGAAATACTGTAGATGCACAGCAATAGTAAACTAATGCGTTTCTTTGTCTGGGCTTCTATCTTATGAATGCCAGGTCAAACTGTGTTGATGTAGTAACAGGGCAGTGATATGTGAGCCATTTCAAAACTGTTCCCTTTTAAATCCATCGCTTACTTTATTCCATCTAAAGTATCGCATTTTCTTTGCTCACTATGGGTGCTTAAAGATGATAATCATAAGACTTCCAGTGACAAAGTAAAAAAAAATATAGGTTTAAAAAAGTATAACATTACTAATTAATTACTTGGTTTCTGCCTTTCTCACATGCACTCAGCTAACCAGCATACCTGGTATGGTCTAATGGCATTATCTGGACCAGGAGTCACATCAAACACGATTAAAACGACAGCCTAATAAACCTGTCACAGCATGTCACCACCGCCTGTTTCTACCAGGGGACTGTTTGTTTGTTAGTGTGTGGAAGTGAGAGAGTAAGACGTTGTTGCCGTGTCTTTTGACTACTGCTAAATTTGCATAGCACTAAAAGTCATGGCAGAGAAACAGCTGCTCGTTGATGCCCGGAGGCCAGGGCTGATGCTGCCAAATCTAATCACCGCCTAGTGCTAGCATCTTTTTTGGGGTTTTTTTGTGTTTTAAGATTTATAGGTTGTTGGAGGAGTTTGAGCTAATGACACCCATTTAGAATATTGGTGACGTCAGCCTCTCCTTTCCTCACTTTTGTTTTCCGGTCATCCATCACGAATTACATTTGACGCTATTATAGAATTTAATATTGCAGCGACTTTATATCCAAATTGTAAGCTTTGTGAGCACTTTGGTATCACGATGTTTAGCAAAAATATTTTGTCATCAGATAGTCTTTGGTGATCACATATTAAAGCATTTCTAACTGTTTACATATTTACGGTATGCAGTTTATATATACTTTAATAGGTTCTTTTAAAAAAAGTCTCATACAGCTTAAAACCTGTGCAAAGGAGCAGTCTTACTGTATAATTTTCTACTCAGTTGGTGTTCTTGCACCAGTGGTATGCAAAGGGGATAGCTCAGAGATTTCTAGACCTGGGGCAGAGATTCTGCAATTTCTGTGTCTTCAAGTATGGCCTTATAAAAGACAGATTGTGTGTGTGTGTGTGCACATGTGTGCACACAAACCGGTTCACACAAACCGGAGTAACAGGGTCATGGCCAGTGGGCCAGGTAATAACTCTCCCGCCAGCCCCTTCATGCGGATTTCTGCTCTGAGGACCACCACTCTTATGATAGCAGGAGGAGGTACGCTTACTCTTGTGTGTGTTCATGTGTGTTCAGCTGCGTTCGTGTGTTTGGTCACATGTGCAAGTGTGAGATGTAGCCACCTTAAAAGTTGAAGTGTCATTTGACTGAATCACTGTGACATAGCCCCTGCTCTAAGGTACTTTATATAGGCCGAGGCTATTAGTATGTATAGACTTCTATATGGTGTCTGATGATGCATGGTTAGCACAGTAATTGGTTTTTAGTTGGACTACAGAGTGCCTATTTGTAGGGCATTGAATCACCACAAACAACAGTTAATATAACAAAAAATTGTGGGTAATATATAACAAATCCTATCAAATTTAAGTATTTTAATTCATAATAAAGTGGCATTACAATGTGCCTTATTTAATGCTTTAAAGTACAAAGGAGTATTGTACACAGTTGATATTACCTACCCATTGTGTTTTTGCGATGACATGACATCAATCATGTCACCTTTTTAAGCTAAATGGTACATGGTAAAATCATATGCATGTCATTTTAATTCATCTCCTAGTGTTGACTATGTATCTATTTTTCTGGCTTGTACGCATATGTTGCATACAATACTGTAGCTATGATAAATATTTTGTGGTGAAATGTATTGTTCATAAGGTTGTCTTGCTTTTAATAGCTGTGACAGCCTCACCAACAGTTGCCAAAGCTAAAAAAAAAATTCCTTCTGTGCCCTTTGCCCAGTCTCTCTCTATAATTGTGTCACCTTATCAAAGGCTGGGAGAAACAAGAGTGCAGATTAGTTTTCATTCAGGGCCCATCTAATCCTTTCAGCTTGTTCTTTCATAACGTGTCATTGCCAGTCAGTCAAACAGCTCTTCACAACAGCAGTGTTTACTATCCAAATGAATAGATGTTGGACGTCTAATTCTCTGGAAAAAAAAAAAGGGAACAGATAGCCCGAGTCAAGCTTTTTATGACTGCTATTTGAAATCTAAATCGCTTTGATCTCGGGGGTCCTCTAAATGTTCTATTCTTTGATGTTTACAAAAGGGTGAGATTGTTGCATATTGTTACAAATGATGCAATCTTTCTTTCCTTTCAGGGTCCGCGTGGAACGTAATTGAAAACAATTATCCAGTGCTTTCCTCTGATAATGCCCATCACTTACATCAGTTAAACCATGTAAGGCATTATCTTAAACATCCTTTCAGTAAAAACCCAAGTCGCCAAATGGCCAGATAAATTCTCCCCTCTCCCGGCATGGACATAGCCAATGTGTGTAGCTATCCTATGCTTTGGCTAGAGATTCAATCAGGATGTAAGACCATTTGGTAAATGAAAATATTCATATGCATCTGTTAACTGGTTACCCACTAGCATCTCAGTAGGATTCTCTGCTGGGAGTGAATAAAATAAAAGGAGGTTTTATTTAATCAAACTAAACAGAGCATTGGTATGCATGAATTGTGACTGTGTGCTGGTGGAAGATGAACCATTTGATCTGAATGTTTGCGTGATTGGTGGGTGACATTGCATTGTGCTTTAAGAAAATGCTGATTCTAGAGCGAGCCTGTGTTTTGTTGGTGTATCCCTCCACCATGCCAGTGATCTCGATGAACACAAAAAAATGAGACATCAGCTCTATTGCCCATTATTAGGAAGGTAGATTAAAAAATCGGTAGCTTCCCTCTTCTCTTGAGTCACTTTCTCTGCATTGTTGAACTCAAACAGAAATTATTTGACCCCTTTGTTTTTGTTTAAACCTGCTCAGCAATTCTGTGACCTTAAGACTCTGAAGTGCAGATGCAATATACAGTTTCTGCAAGGCCAGAGAAAGCCAAAGTGAAACTGTTCTAGAAATTAGAAACACTCTTGCAAAAAGAGACCTTTTCTTTCTAGTTCATCTTGTGATTTAGTGCGTACAGTTTGTTTAAATAGTAGCTTTACAACAAACAATCTTATAACATTGTCTTTGGCAACATTTATAGACCCACACTTTCCATAAACAGCTTAACAGAAGATCAGTAAACAAGTTGAGGGATGTTGAATAGCTTGGATACATGTCTGATGATCTACCCAAAACCAATTTAATCGTGACCATGAAAAATATTTTCAACATTAACAGAAACTATTTCAGTTTACTCACACATTATAGATAGGGCTACTTATGAATAACCAGAAAAATCAAAGTAAAAAGTAAATATAGCAGGATTGTTGTGATATCTAAAAAACAAAAGTGTTCTCAATTTTAAGCATCTGTTTACATCAAACGAATAGCATCTCATGCAGATGCTATTCATTGAAGGAAAACTTTACAGGGCTGAAGGCAAAAGCAAAATGTTCACTTTGACCAAGGTGAAAGTGACTTTTCCCTTCAAAGTCCTGGAAAAAATAGAATTCTCCATTCCTTCTGTCTTTTTATTTTTTCAGTTTATTAATAAAAGCTGGTAATCACATGCAAATGAAATGTTACAAACCTCCTGTAAATATTCTTAGTTATGTTTCAGTGAGCTATTACCTTAACCCCAGCTGTTAAATAACGAAGGCAGGCATTTAATTGCTATCAAACTATTAGAATAACAGCAGTCACCATGAATGAAACTGATCATCACAAAATGATGGATAATAATAACCATCTTTGTGTGTTTTGTAGTGAGAGATAAGGTGTTGATGCTGTGTCGGTCAGGCGGTGATGTTTGAGCTGCGGTATTTCAACACCTCTGCACTTTTCTTAGGACTGTCACAAAACACATAATCCTGAAAATAAATGTAATTAAAAAATGAATTAATTGTATTCATGTTTTTAATCACTGGCATCATACTTTACACATGACAACAGATTTGATTTACTGGAATAATGTGGTCTTACAGAGTACAAATACTTATATGTATTCTATATTTCTCTATAGGTGTGAAATTAATCTATAGCAGATTAAATTCAGTGAGTCAGGATATTTTTTTTTTAAATCCATCTTCACTGCACATAACAACCAAAACAAATTGCCCCCTGTCCACTTTTTAAAGTAGAGGATCATACCTTGTCTCATAATCCTGTATTAACAAGTCCCAGTCCAGCTATGCCAGGTCTTGTTGTTGCAACCATCCACTCATACTGCATCATTACGTCTTATAACTGCATTAAGATGCGTTATAAGTCCTGCGGATGATAAAACATCAGCTGCAAATCTTGGTAGATGTGAATATTGGACAAAAATAAACAATTCAACGAACACATAAAAAGAAAACTGTAAAATTTGAAAATGTTATTCACTGCAAACTCAGCATTTACACATCCTCGCATCTTGTCCTGTTTACTCTGTTTCATTCTCTTTACTGTTGTGTTCCTACATCGTCATCATCCTCTCCACCACTGTCATTTACAGCAGCAAGAGTCTCATAAAGATGATGTCATAAATCTGGGTCATAATAAGGTTCAGCAAGGGACAGCAGATATTTATCAACCCTGAGCTTATCCCTCATAAATCAAAATGCTACTAGGGTTTGTTTTATTGGTCATTTTGAAAAGTCTGGTAACTTTTTCTGCAATGTTTTCACTGTAACTGTGCTGTAGAGATTGGAGTTACTATATTATAGAAAAGAAGAGGGGGGGGGAAGGAAGATCAACAACTCCAGATGTAGGTCGGTCAGTTCATCTTCAAGGATGTGTCATTTGTGAGAGGACATCTAATTCCTTCTTTGAAATTTTAAGGAATTGTTCTATCTGTTGAACATTTTCTAAATGTATTAGGCCTGAATTGAATTTAGTAATGAGGCAATCATGCATAGTGATGATTCACTTAAAGAGATTGTGCCAGTTAATGTTAATAATGCAATACAGCCAGCGATTTTGGCATGAAATGCATGTTTTTCTACCAAAACACAATGTACCGTGACACTGTTAAGGAACGCACACAAAGACAAACATCATTATGGGCACAAAAGCACATACAAAGCAAGTATTTAGAACCTTATTTCCAAAAAAGTTGGAATGCTGCTTAAAATATGAATCAAAACAGAAGCCAATGGTACGCATGTAACACTATATCTAATTTTGAATGTTGCTGCAAAGCTAAAACTGCCTGTCCAATATTGTATTGCTTGGTCTGCAGCAATGTTTACGTGGGTGGTATCTGTCAGAGTACAAAGTAAGATCCGCATAATGCCAGAACCCAAGGTTTTCCTACAGAACTTTGCATGCTAATGAGATGATCCATGTCACGCACCGCACCTATCAGCACTTTTAATGTCGTGGTTGATCAGTGTTTGTCGGTGAAAGTGTGCTTTTTTTGGCAGGGGGGGGTTATGTGGGTTGTTTGCCTGGGGGGTTACTTATATGATGCGGCCTTATTAAATCAGTGCTAGAAGAGGAGGCACAGACATCAGTGATTGAAAAGCACAAAGGAACCTGAAGCGATTAAACCCCTACTCAAACCAGCTTAGAAGGGAAAGCTTCACAGAAAGCCAACAATGGTTGCATTCCTTTAAGTCGTGCTTCTCTTGTGCTTTCTTTTCCACACTCTCTCTCTCTCTGTTTCTCTCTCGGCAGCGCTCTTTACCCCTCCTCCTGTTCTGTGCCTTTCTCGAACAGATTATTTCTTTTCATTTTCTTTGTCTGTCTTCTTTGCAGCACGTTAGGCCGCTTAACTTTACAATGCTCATGTCAGGTCAAAACCCACCCTCCTTCTGTCTGTCCAATTCAGGAGAAAAAAGCCTCTTTCTGCATAAGGTATTACTGTATCTCAGACGTCAACCACCTCGAAAGTCTTTCTTTCATTCGTTCATTAAAGCCTCTTTCTTTCTTTTCAGCCTTTTATTCCTCTAAAGGAGTTTTAGGGCGCTCTCTGGATTTTCCAGGTTGTTAATTGCACAGAAAGTTTTTGTCTGAATCAATAGGGGATTAAACTTGAATAAGTTTATGAGGGGATTCGATTAGAACAAGAGCATGTGGGTGTTTGTGTAGAGAAGAAGGTTGAGGTGATATTACAGTCTGGGGCTGTTTTTTAGAATTTCTCGCTAAGCATATATTTAACAACAGTTTAAATAATTGTGTTTCCCAGCCACTTCTACTGGAATTTTTAATGTGAAAACTTTCCATTGCAGCAGTTTTGGTGAGAACCAGTTGCGCTTCTCATACTCCTTTAATTACGAGCTCATTTAGATCGCCCAGCTATGGGAAATGACCTTGTAGTCTATCAAGGGATTGTTTTTGGAACATGAGTCAGTAAACTCCTCTTACACCACAAATGGTCCAGTACTCCAGCTCCCCAAAACGCTGTATTCTACTGGATTAGACAGAAGTAATCTATCCCACGTCCCAAACAACATCCACATATCCACCTGCATTTGGCACTGCCCATGAATGCCAGTCATTAAGATGACTTTGCAAAGAAGAGGACTACTACCTCTTTCCCAATGGGCCATCTCCACTTCCACATATAGAGCAACCATTGTTTTAAATGTAACTGCTCCCAGCCCTGTGGTGACCAGCCTTCCATTCACTGAACACTGAGGCTGGTACGCTGCCAGAGAGGAAATATGATAAATGTGTATAGCACCAACTGTCGGGGAGGGGGAGGGACATTCTCTTTTTCCCAGATGCCAACAGGTGGAAAGGGGTAAGCCCTGGTCAGGTTACTGCAGGCATGCATATGCCAATAAGCATGTGTGTATTTGTCTCCACGAATAACACTCCCTGTTGTTGTTCTTTTTCCAGGTGTGCCAGAAAGGAGAAATGTGAGCGCTCATCAGAGCCCCGGCGCTTTGCATCCGACATCAAGCAGTGTGTGCGTCTCAGTGTCCATCCAAACAACATCTCCGTGTCCCAGTTTAGTGTCACGGTGAGTGGAAAACAAACTCACTGAATCAGATACCCTGAAATGGAAACAAAGGCTTGTTTGGGGCTTTAGATGCGCAAACCTTGTGTTTTTTCCCTGTGTGTGTTACATGTCCTATACTATCAGGCATCAGTTTCCTCTTTGTGTCACCTGGAAGATTAAATTTAGTCACATTTTAAATTGAAGTAATTAAATATATCTTTCTCTGACTGCATATGGAATATTTTTAGCAGCCAAATGTGCATTTGCTTTACTGGAGCCACATTGCAATAGAAAGTGAGGATAATTGAATAAGTTTCTGGTGAGAATATCTTGTCTGGCAGATTGACAAAATCACACTCTCAAGCATAATTTGTAATATGGTGGAATTACGCTCTAAATACTGATTAGTAGCTTGTTTTAACTCTGTAATCCTGCTTTATATGATTTTACTGACTGCCAGCAGGCATTCCTCAAATCCCGACCTCACAACTTACAATCCCGTCCAACGAAATGGTCTCCCAACAAATGTCAACAATCATTGACAGAGTATAGTTTAGCTCGGCTGTGTTTATTGTGATTGTTGGCAGCCAAATGCACCACTTTTCCCCCTGGATGTTTCATTCTCAAACAGCTGCCAGATTTAAAGGGTCTGAATTGTTTTTATTGTTTAAGTGTATTGATTGGTGTGCAAAGAGGCTGTGATCCATTGCAACAAAAATATGTCTCTGCAGAAACTGGAGAAACACAAGCGCTCGAACTATCTCGGTGTATCCCCGTGTCAGCTTTCACCACGACACAAAATCTTTTTTTTTCTTTGATTTGAACAGGATCAAGAGGCTAATGTTTTAAATGTCAGCATCTTTGACGTTACTAGAAAGTACTGCAGTAACACTGTGTGTTATATAGTATAAATATTCCACTTACCTTACTGTACCCAGCATCAGAGGTTAACACGGTGGTGCAATTTTAACTCATAAAGTGCAATCAGCATGAAAGATCTCCATTGCATCAAGGGTCACGTGCGGATTGCATTTTTTTTTTTAAGAAGAAGAAGAATTCCTCTGCAACACAAAAATGATATTTATGAGTGTGTGTGTGTGTGTGCGTGCGCGTTGTTGCTCAAGCCTTTCAAGTGTTTAACCTTTTGCCAGACATATCCCATCCAGGGGCTTCTGCCTAACAGACAAAGGCTTTTGTTTGACCTTTTTGTTCTTAAATATTTGTTGAGAAAGATAAGGCTTAGAAATTCTTGACAGAAACGGGTACACATCACCGCTGAAGTTGGACCTACTCTAGACGAAGCCATTATTTTCTAAGCTCCAGAAGTTCCAGAAAATAACTTTCTGAGCAAATAGTTTTAGGATCTGCCTCAAAAGTCATCATAAATATATCTGGCTGATCACAGCCAACACTGGAGGAAGAAGGGGTTGTGCTCGTTATAATACTATTATGCTTCTAGAGGGACAGATGGAACAGCTGTGTCATGCAGTTTTTCACACACACAGAGGATGTAGTCTTTTTACATGTCGTAATTCTCTTTCATTTTCTTAATTTTCTCCCTACATTGCTTTGCTATGCTATGGGTGCAGACGTTAGCAAGTCAAGAGGAAATGCGAGTGGAAGTTATTATAAAATGAAATTGTTCTATTGCATCTGGGCTTTTAAGAGCTAATTGTTGCTTATATGGTTGATATTTCCATAGATTTTTTTTTTTATATGCCAGATGTGATGCAGGAATAATGTACTCTTAAGTTTAGATCTTACTTTTATGTCACTCTTCTGGACATAAAAGGTCATAAATAAAACAATCATGTCTGCTTTAAAGCTTGCTTAATAATAAACATAAGAAGACATAAAGTTTAAGTCAGTCTTCTCTGTAGCGTTGACTGCGTTTGAATAAATCCTCTCTGCAGCGAGGATATTTTTCACCCATCTAAGATGAACACCAACACATATTCTCAGCGTCAGGCATGGTGTTTTATAAACTACCGGAGGTCATTTGTGCGCGCGCATTTGTCGGCTGTTCCTATTAAAGATGAGTATGTTATTTCCATACTCATGCATCACTGCTGCGGCTCGGCTCTAAATGTAATTGAGGGAACTCTACATCTGTCCGCCTTTCCTTCTTAAAAGGAAAAATAAATAAAGAAGACGAGAAATAAAGGAGGTGAGAGAGAGAAAAGTCATGCAGTGTCCACCTTTATGCTGGATGTTGTGTATCTATTCACACCAGTACCCATTAAATAGCAATATAAAAACAGCTCCGGTCAGCCCTTCTTTGGCGCTGAGGCAGCTTTCAACACTACTACTACTATAGGCTACGCTTCAAATCAATGCCTAGACCAAAGCCCCCTTGCAGACACAGTTTTCCGTCAGTATGTATATTTCAGTCTTGACCCCTCTCCATCTGCTCCCCAAGTCTGTTTTTTTTTCTCTTCCTTTTATCCACGGAGTAATTTTTCTGTCTCCCACTGTTACTAGTTCACCTGAAGCCTTTTTTTCCTGAGAAGCTGAAAGAGCTTGCATAGCATTTTCAAATGAAGAGGAGGAATTTGCATTCTTTATTTCAAAAGTCTTCTTTTCACTTGCTGTCCAGCACCCTGCCAGCACTCTCACTATTTCATCTTCTCACTAATAGTTCATCCTGCACTTTGAGTTTTACTTTGGATTTGAGTTTTCTGTTTTTATCATTTTATTCACCTTTTCCAAAACATTTTATACCACAACACCTTTTGTTCTCAAAGAGCCAGACAGCCAGGAATTTAATGTGGAACTGAAAAATCAATGTAGCTCATACAATGCCACAAGGCATAATGAAAGGTGACTAGAAAGGTATCAGTGCTCTTGGCAGTTGGATACAGCCTGTTAAGATGGAACTAATTTCAGTTTTATGTCTTAATGCATTAGAGGGTGTCCATGTTGTGTGGACATTCAGCCAGGATATGCAACTGACACCTGGTTCAAGAACCCTCCCAGTGTCCCCTCTGGCCATTGACCACTGTGCTGATTGATCTTTACTCTGCAGTGACCTTGCATGAGTTCCCTGCTCAGCAGTCTTATCTGAAAATGTGAAGTTCTCACAGATGTGTGTCAGACATAAAATTACATTTAGGGCTTGTTTATCTTGTCTCACTTGTTTATCTTAGACCGCAGGGCAGCTATAAAATGCACCTGGATATGAGTCATCATGTATGTTTTAAACTGGCTTTCGTGCTGTCATGTATGTGTTAGCTTTAGCTGGCCTTAATCTCTTTTATCATATCTGACGGCTTGTATCACTTTTCTTTCCCTTTCTGCAGTTGGTGTTGGAAGCCCATAATGTTCCAGAACTCTCTGCAGGTGTCAACTGTACATTTGAGAACCTGGCTGAGATGAATGGCTTGGTGGAGGGAAATCGGATAAAGTGCTCCTCGCCCGCTGAAAAGGAAATGCCACGAATAATCGTTGACAAAGGTAAAAAAAAAAAAAAAAAGAAGAAGAAGACTGGAGTCATCACGTATTAGATTAGGACTTGATTGACTCTCAGGTACATGCACATCTGGATATTCTCCCTTCTGTCAGAAGCATGCTTGTCCTAGGGCAATGAGTGTTCTGTGAATTTTTGTTTTCTCATTGCCATCAGTAACTCAGCAGGCCTTGAAGCACTGCCTTAGGATATGTTTAGTAATTGAATGAATATTAGTTATTTGTCTGAATGTGGGATTTTTCTTCTCGCCTACCTTAACATGAATACGCTCTAGAGGGAGTTACGGGACCCTAGTTAACCTCGGTGTAAAAAGCAGAAAATCACACTTCACAGCGTGGTTTTACTACAGCATTTCAGCTAACGTGTAGCCTAGAGATAATATAATCTCTGTGGACAGTTTCCCTGTGTACCACTGCCTTACTGATCGTTTTCATTTACATGGAGTTTTTCTTTTGATAACCCTGTCCTTCTCTCTCTTGGGTGGCCAAGCTTGTTCTAATTGAGAAAACTCCCATCTGGGAAGGTCTGTCTGCAGGCAGTTGATCCTTCACCAACACTTATGTGTCCTCGTGTTGAGATAATGAAATTGCCATCCCTTGATTTTTCTTTCTAAAAGAAGAAATAGAGAACAAAAAATATTAGGATTCGGCTGTAATGCTACCATTTATGATGGAAAGGCTCTAAAGAAGATCTTTTCAACTGTTTGCGCGTCGTGCAAAAAAAGTAGTCTCTACATTGTTTATATAATGGATTCAAATGCAAAGATACACATTCGCGTTTTTCTTTATTCCTCGATTGCTCCAAGAACAGAAGAACAGAAGAATCACACATATATGTGCCTAACAGACATATGAAATCATTTCAATAAAGTTATCCACAGACAGACAGCACACATGTACATGTATAGCTGAAAGGGAGCCTGGGGGTGCTTTGGGGAATTTGAAGAAGAAAAAAAAAACGTTTGTTCAATGTTTGCTATGTCACATGTAAAGCTGGTAATGCTGCAGTCATGCAAACATTGATGTGCAAATATGTACTCTGAGTCATCCACAAATGATCCATACAACATTTCTCCCTACCAACTGCTTGTTACCCTCCACTCTCACAAACATATGGTTTTCCTGTTTTAGGGAGAGGAAACCATTCCAAGTGTTCGTGTCTTTTATCTTCAATTTTTACTAGTACTCATTAGTCTAAGCTCAGTTGAAAGAGGGAAAAGGGAGAGCGATGGATGAAGTGACGAGAGGCGGGGAGAGATAGTGTTAGCAGGCTTCAAGGTAACATTTAGGTGGCCTAATTAGGACAGATCCGTTGTCAGTGGTGCTTTACTGTGATTGATGAATGATTCCTCCTTTGTTGGAGAGATGGGGGACAGACACGAGGGAGACGAAGGAGTTGCAACATGGAAGGAAGTGAGGAGACCTGGGTAGAGAGAGAGAGCGAGGATGAGAGAGAGACACATAGGTAGTCTAGAAAGAGAGAGAGCGCATTTAGATGTGTGGATGGGCTGTTGAATTAAACATGAACTCCTTCATTAGTGCCAGACAAAAGGACACACCAAATACAGATGAGGCGCAAGCTCATGGACACGCACACTCGAACAGACACACACAAACACACACGTACTTTCCGTTTCATCTTCTTCTTCCTTTACCTTGTCAAAGACTCTCTCAAAGACTTTTCCAGGGGAATATTGTCCATCCCGAGGGATATGCGCCAACTTTTGTTTCTTGTAAGACGCCAGGAATAGGCAGAGTTAACCCAATAAAACCCTCTTCTTCTACTCTCTTTCTTTGCTAAGACATACTGCCTTTACCATTGCAACAAGCTGATCACCTGTAGCTCCTAGCAGTGCAGTCGTTTTCTTTTTCTTTAAAACGACATCTAACTCGACGTCGTAAAATGATATTTGAATAAGCGAATGAAATGATTATCATACAAGTGGTGTCGACCCCCTGCCTGTGCTGAAAGAGTAACGGTGACACTCTAACATTACCATTATAATACTGTTTTGTTTCTCCTACTTGTTTGAAGAGTTGAATGAAGCTGTCAATAACGGCTTCAAGTAACGTGTTCTGAAACAAAGGCAATTCCTCCTTCTGTTAGTTCTCATTGTTGTTGTCCTTGTCTTGTGTTTCTTTGTTTTGTTAGCAGAGTACAAAAGCTTTCTTCCTACCTCTGTGTATCAAACCGTTAATTTTGACTTTAATCTGTTTTCTCTAGGTGACCACCAGATCGTGCAGCTCTATCTCAAGTCCAAAGAGACCGGCCTGGCATTTGCAAATACAAGTTTTGTTTTCTACAATTGCAGTGTGCACAAATCGTAAGTTTATGTCTACTATTAGTTTCTAATTGCACTTCAGTGAGTGTATAAAACAATGCCAAAGTTATGTTGTATTAATATCTGGGGGGCCGAACTAAAGAGTCGAGGCATGCAGCACTTGCAATTAGTTTGTGTCTTGCTTCCTTGGCCTTTGGGGTGGCTCTGGCTCAGGAAGTAGAGCAAGTCGTCTTCTTACTGAAAGGTTCATGGTTCAATCCTTGGCTGCCCCAGTCTGGGTGCCAAAATATCTTTGGGCAATAACCACAGGTTACTCCCAATGCATTCATTGTAGTGGGAATGTTTGGTAGAAAGTGTATATACGTAGACAACGTGAATGAGATATGTTGTCTAAAGTGCTTTGAGTGCTCTGTGAGGTCCAGTACATTTAAAACAGATACTTTGTTGCAAATCTAATTCCTCTATATTGTTGAAAAGCTGCCACAAACTATGTGTAGAATCCATTTGTGCACAGAAGTTGTTACATTGAGCTTTTGTACTTCAGTGCATTTGGTGCTGCTTAGTCCTAATTCAAAACTATGCTCTCCTTGTAGGTGTCTGTCATGTGTGAGTAGTCCCTACCAGTGCCACTGGTGTAAATACAGACATGACTGTACCCATGACCCTCGCACATGTTCCTTCCAGGAGGGTCGAGTGAAGAAGCCTGAGGTGAGTCCCAAACCGAGCATGAGATTAAAAGTTTGCATTGATTTTTGTTTTTATTTTCAACCTGTTCAGGTATTGAAACACATTGTAGCACCCAGAAGGTAGACGATGCCGGTGCTAGGCGGGATTGTAAAGATGTGCTGTCAGAATTGTTGTTTAAGCAGCTCTCAAGGGGGACCATGTTTTCTAGCATCACTTCTGTCTATAGATCTAAAGACTGTCAAATTACATCCCGTTAAGACATTGTCCACAAATCCTCAGATTTTACTGCTGCCCAGCTTCAGTCCAGCCTCTGGGTATTGAGCCAGCTAAGTTATAAAACATGGTGAAATAAATTGAGGGGAAATGTTTGGCTATGTGAGACTAATAGCCATCGGTGGAGGTTTTACATGCAAAAAGAGTTATGTTAAAAGGACTGAGACACCTTTCAGCTGTAGTGCTTCCATCTGGCATGAGCCTCTTGGCATGTCTCACTCTTGACTGCACATCAAAGGGCAGTGGAAGCTAATAAAACTGAGTCATTTCCACTTGCCCAACCCTATTCCCTGTGACAGCTTAGTCTGTGTGAATTATCAATAGTATTGGCAGCCAGTTCTATTCCCTTCGAAACAGAACCCACTGTAATTAGGCTGCTCTGCTGCAGAGGACAAGCCACTCACTGGATGGGGTACATTCAGTGAATGCCCCCAAAGCAGCCACTCCCCATCCTGTGAGAGAGAGGCTTCATGCTGATTTAGAGTGGCTGCAGCAGTAGTAGCCTTTAGGGCAAAGCGGCGAGGTAAAGGAAATTTAGGGGATGTCCCCGTGATTTGGGCCTGTGGGTACATTATTCCACGGGTATCTGCATTTCTCTGTATTTTTATGTGTATATACAGTGTGTGGCTGTCTTTGGCCTGTCTGTTTGCTGACAATTCGCAGTGGCTTTCAGGGGGAGGGTTTTACAGGGAGTGAGTGGCCTGTTAATCTTAGCCTGAGGTGAGCTATGATGAAGATCACTAGTGCTCATGTCTAGTTTGGCAGACGCCGCACGACGGGCAGGGACAAGCTTAGCCAGATTGTCTCCTTTGATGAGCAGTCTGCTCTCGATTGTGTTATTCCACCCGTGTTTCCCCCGAGCCATTCAACCTGCTCAGACGATATTATTTTCTTTTTCCGCCGTTTCCATTATCCTTTTGAACCTTCTGCTTAGTTAGGCCCAAGCGTGAGTCTTTGCAGGTTTACTTTTCCAATTAGCTCAGGCGCCGGTGGTCAATATTGACTCTGGATAATAACGCGTGAATCCTCTCCTATTGTGTTGCTGACTAAAAGAAAACCATAAATAAAGCAAGGCGGATTTTGGTATTAGCACATTAATGACATCCTTTTTTTTGACATGTTGTTTCAAAAAAGACAGGTGTTTTGCAGGCTTAATGACTTTTAATTTGCTTTTAATTAACCCCTCAAATCCAGGGTCATGTTTTTTTTCTGCTGGCCTTTTGGTGGGCTTTTTGAATTAACAGACACACAGTTCTACAAGCTTGATAGCATGCACACTCACATACAGCCATAGAAGATTTTTCAGATTTCACAAAAGGCATCAAGTCAACTTTGCTCTGAAACGGGATGGCCTCTTACTGCAGCACATGAATTTTTGTGTACTATTACAATTAGGGGATTTCAGGAAGTGATCTGAATAATCCCCTAACTCTATGCTAATGATCGAGCCAGGCAAATCTCCCTACTGGTTGAGCTTGTTGTTAGTATGCATCGGAGGACAGCGTTAAAGCCCAGCCTGGGTGTACGGTGAATGCCTTTTTATTCATGCCAGCAATGATATGGGCACACGGATCAGACATTTGCCTGTTGGCACATTAACTAAGGGCGTGTCCCTGTTTACCCTCCACACATGTCAAGGACTTAGCCATCATTCTGATGAGTCTCAGTGACAAAGGACGTGCTTGCAGCTTCATTCAGTTTCACTGTAGAAAGAGCCAACAGTCATTTCCAACCTCTGCAGCATTGACGTGAATAGGTTGTGTTTACCCAGTGAACAATATTTGTTTTCCTACATATTTAGCTCTGTTTCATCTCTCCTCCCTAATTCACACATGGTCTCACCTAAAGACACTGATGAAACTGGGGACACTTCCTGTTCTCTTTGTCTGATGAAAACCACAGGGGGATATTTCCCCCTCTTCTTCCTCCGTCTATAACACAGCATGTTCATATCCTGAGTCTCTGCCAAGCCTTACCCTAATATATTCAGTTGGTAGGAAGATGCAAAAAAGACACAAATATTAATGTTACCAAAGATGTATCACTATCTCCTGGCACATAAAGCATCCTTGTCCTTTGTTGTTGTTTGATTATTTGCTTCTTGACTGCGTGATCAATGCCGTAGACTTTATTTACTAGGAAATTATTGATCAAGTGATCAGGATAATGTTATTAAAGAACCTAAATGCCAATTGTAATAGCTATTAGTTGCCAATATTAGACAGAAATGGTAGCGCGAGGTGCTTTGGTTCAATTCATGGACAAATCAATGCCATGCACACGCACTGACTGTTGAGGACCAGTTTGAGCATTTGCAGAGAAAAGAGGAAAAATGGATATGCGAAAATCGAGAATGAAAGCAAATGAAACAAAGTTGAAAAGAAAATTACAGAAAGGCGCTGAAAGTGAAAGTTTAAAGAGGTAAGATCTGAAAAATACGGGAATAAAAAAGGCACAATAACAAGAAACAGAAGCAGTCAGATGATCATAGAGGCTTTAAACAAACCCCTGAAGTTAGGGAAATTTATTCGGAAATGGCAAACAGAGAAATGATTACCAACAATGTGTTTTAAGATCTGGGCTAACAGATGAAGTTAGTCTTCCTACCATAGTTGTACATGTACGTACTTTACCTTATTTTCATTGTTGTTTTTTACAATCAACATTATAACTTAACTAACTTTAGTTTTTTGTTGTTAATGATGAAACAAAGTGGTTTGGATGAAGCCCTGATTACTTGTTTTTTATTCCTCTGTGGGATGTGCTTCAGTGCTGCTTCTGTATTCTGAAATATGAACATTTGGTTTATTGAGTTGAATGTTTTCATAACCTGGAAAGTGATGAAAAAACACATTTTAATAAATCCTAACAGTTCTTAAAAACAAATGGATGCAAATGCAGAGAGGAGGAAAAAATAACAGATATAGTAGGGGAAAAAAGGAACCAGTTATTTGGGAAAACCTTAAGGCAATGAAGGAATGGATGGTGGGATAAAAACAGGGATGAGAAACGAGTGAAGAGCAGAGAACGTGGAGAGTGTCTTTGCCCGAGGCTCTGTTGGATATGATAAAACAGAGGCTTGTTAAGGGGAGCTCTTGGTAACCACTAAGTGTGTGTGCGCATGTATAAAAACTTAAGATCCTCTTCATCTTCACACCTTGCACTTCTATAATTATGTCTGTCTCTCTCTCTCTCTTTCTGTCTCTCTCTCAGTCTCCCTCCCTCCTTAGCTTCAAACTATGCCAAGGGCTTTTACATTCACAGCTCCCATTCTGCTTCCTACTCTCTGTCACTTTCCCTATCTCCACCCATCCACACCTCCCACGAGGCTCTAATTATCAGATCTAAGTAGGTCCCAAAGAAGAAAAGGAGTCAGAAAAGAGGGAGGGCAATCAGCGAGAGAGTTGATAAGAGAAATGAGAAGGGTCAGTGAGATAGATCAAACAGCACAGGATGCGTTTAGAGAGATAGAAATGAAGGAGGGAAAAAGCATTACTGAGAATCAGAGGTGAGGTTAAAGAAAACATCGAGGCGGCGATGGAGACGGGAAGAATGAAGAGTTATTACATATTTGTGGGGAGAGGCGCCGACTTTTTGCAAACGTCTTAGCTTATTATGTTGTTATGATGAGTCATGCTATTGACAGGTACTCTCCTTAGTGATTTACTGCAAGTGTTTGATTACATGACTGGAAGAGTGTCAGTGAAGCTCCCGGCACCACACGCGCACCGACAGACACATAAAGTAAAACACATACAGTTAAGCAGCTAGTTCAATCCACATCAAAGTGTAGTTTGTAGTTCCCATCTCTCCCACTTTAATATTCCCCCTTTTAAAAAAAAAAAAAAAAAAAAAAGCCCTCCAAAAACTTCTACTTGTCTCTACACATGCAGATATTTTCAGTGAAATATGTCCTGGATTTTAAGATCCCCACAAATACACAATATGTTCACGTAATTAAATTTAGGAAAAACAACAGCAACATCTCTTTCCAGAAATTGTTTTCCTGTTGTTCTAAATAATCCATTTAACATGCTGTCAGTAGTTTTCACGGGGAACTAGAAAACTGGAAATAATTATTCTGAGCCACTGGAAAAGCTTCCTTTGCATTTAGTCAGTGTAATTTGTAAATTATGCGAGCGCCACAAATTAATTTAACCCCTGATTTATTGGATTGCAGTGGGAATCTGAGTAAAATAACTACTGATTTCCTTTCTTCTTTCATGGAACCTGTAATTCGAACCCCACTTATAGGTACGGCTTTGAAAGAGTGCAAAGTTTTCTGTCATTGTCTGCCATTTATGATTTGTATGTGTTTATATGTATGAATGTATTTGTCTGTGAATCTGCATTTCCTCCCCTGCTATTTGGTGCACCTCAGTCATTGAGCTAGACAAGGAAACAATAAATACACAGACATTAAACCTACCTAACACTGACATAAATCTCAACAGCAACAGCAAGCATCACTGCCAGCAGCATGAGCATCTCTAGCCAGCTAGGGGATATGCATGTGTTTGTCCAAACCAATAAAAGCCCACTTGGCCTCAGGAAGAGCTGGCAGTGATCGTACTGTTATACAAGTGTGTCTGAGTGTGTATGTGTACATACAAATATGAAAAATTAGAGCTAAGTAGCAAAAAACACAGACTACCACCATTATACACACTGCCTCGGTTGTAATTTCACTTCCGCATGGTGCATTTATAATCGGTATTTAAGCGAGATTTATGTATTTCTCCTTTTTCATGTTTATCTCTTCTGTCACAAAATATGATGTTTATATTTAAAGGTGGTTAGGGAGGTTTTTTTGACTTCAACATACACGATGAATGATACCTCACAAATCTCTCAAAGAATACAGGGCTTGGTTGTGAGGTTATACAGGGAGTGCAGAATTATTAGGCAAGTTGTATTTTTGAGGAATAATTTTATTATTGAACAACAACCATGTTCTCAATGAACCCAAAAAACTCATTAATATCAAAGCTGAATGTTTGTGGTGGTAGTTTTTGGTTTGTTTTTAGTTTTAGCTATTTTAGGGGGATATCTGTGTGTGCAGGTGACTATTACTGTGCATAATTATTAGGCAACTTAACAAAAAACAAATATATACCCATTTCAATTATTTATTTTTACCAGTGAAACCAACATTCACAAATATACGTTTCTGACATTCAAAAACAAAACAAAAACAAATCAGCGACAAAAAAAAGCCACCTTTCTTTGCAAGGACACTCAAAAGCCTGCCATCCATGGATTCTGTCAGTGTTTTGATCTGTTCACCATCAACATTGCGTGCAGCAATGTGGAGTACTTGGACGCGTGTGATGGAGCATTGTCCTGCATGAAAATCATGTTTTTCTTGAAGGATGCAGACTTCTTCCTGTACCACTGCTTGAAGAAGTGTCTTCCAGGAACTGGCAGTAGGACTGGGAGTTGAGCTTGACTCCATCCTCAACCCGAAAAGGCCCCACAAGCTCATCTTTGATGATACCAGCCCAAACCAGTACTCCACCTCCACCTTGCTGGCGTCTGAGTCGGACTGGAGCTCTCTGCCCTTTACCAATCCAGCCACGGGCCCATCCATCTGGCCCATCAAGACTCACTCTCATTTCATCAGTCCATAAAACCTTAGAAAAATCAGTCTTGAGATATTTCTTGGCCCAGTCTTGACGTTTCAGCTTGTGTGTCTTGTTCAGTGGTGGTCGTCTTTCAGCCTTTCTTACCTTGGCCATGTCTCTGAGTATTGCACACCTTGTGCTTTTGGGCACTCCAGTGATGTTGCAGCTCTGAAATATGGCCAAACTGGTGGCAAGTGGCATCTTGGCAGCTGCACGCTTGACTTTTCTCAGTTCATGGGCAGTTATTTTGCGCCTTGGTTTTTCCACACGCTTCTTGCAACCCTGTTGACTATTTTGAATGAAACGCTTGATTGTTCGATGATCACGCTTCAGAAGCTTTGCAATTTTGAGACTGCTGCATCCCTCTGCAAGATATCTCACTATTTTTGACTTTTCTGAGCCTGTCAAGTCCTTCTTTTGACCCATTTTGCCAAAGGAAAGGACGTTGCCTAATAATTATGCACACCTGATATAGGCTGTTGATGTCATTAGACCACACCCCTTCTCATTACAGAGATGCACATCACCTAATATGCTTAATTGGTAGTAGGCTTTTGAGCCTATACAGCTTGGAGTAAGACAACATGCATGAAGAGGATGAAGTGGACAAAATACTCATTTGCCTAATAATTCTGCACTCCCTGTATTGTAATGTGGAAAGTCAACTTCGAAAGATTTCAACCTCCACAGAGACTATTTTCTTCTTTTTCCACCATTTCCATTATGTCACTTTAAAAAAAGGAAAAAAATCTACATTTGTTTGAGAGTCTCACAACCTCCAGTCTGTGCTGTTGGCAAACAGATGTACTATACTTCATCGCATTGAGAAAATGTAATGAAATATAGCAATTAGTCAATTTTTTATGAGTTTTCTGCTATGCTCGGGTCCTATTCTGCTATACTACTATAAATTTCATATTAGGCTGTTGTTAGCTGGTTGCCAGACAGTGTAATGACATCACGATGTATCATCTGTATCATAATATTCAACTTTTGAGGAAATTAATTTGATTTTGTTTTCACAAAATGAAAATAAAGTGCTTCTTCAAGTGTTATATGTGTATAAATACACTTATATGTCCTATACTCGGTTATTTTGGCTCATTGACTTTAAGGCAATTATGATATCATAATATCTGATATGGATAAGAACCTTTAGTGGCCTGAATACCTGTGTGAAAGAGTGGTTGGTCAACTTTTCATCATATAGTGCAGTGCGGTGAGCTTGTATGCATGAGCCTCTAGACCAAGGCTCACAGTACAGGTTTGAATCTGCTGATTATGTAATGATTTTGCAGAAGCAAGTCCTTTTCAACCAACTTTTAATGTAAAGAGACATTTTCTTCTAATCTTTTCATCAATCTGAAAGGATAGATTTTCACCTTTAATGTTTTATCCAGATTTCAACAATGTTTTAATGTCTGGCAAAGACATTAAAGTTTTTCAGTCTTTTCAGCAGCAATGCATATTTTTGATCAAAATGCAATTTAACCATTCTACTAAAGTGGAAAACTAGTTCAGTCCATAACATTTTTAGTTGATGACATTCATTTTATACTGTAATGTGATTTTGTTTTTGTACATACAGTAAAATTTCTGTTAACCTTAGTCTACACGCATGTGCAAAAGAAGGGGAATTTTGCTCATCTCAAACACCACGGTGCAATTTAACTGCGCTTGCATGCATGCATCTATTTCCTGTGATGTTTGCGTGTGTGAAATCCTGTCTCCTCGTCATCATATGCGGCTATCAGTGTTCATCTGTGTCTTGAAAATTCAGCATAAGTCCCTGTGTTAAGTCATACTCGGGTGCTTTCCATGCCTTCATTTCCACAAACCAGATCAAATTCATTGTCCCCCATTGTTCAAGTGTATTAACTGGAAGAGACATGATTAAAAATGGATTGCATCTCTCTTTGCTCTCCCACTCATTTTCATTCACCAAATATGACCCTTCGTTCTTAGGAAAATGAGATTTGGAAGAGCAAACACGCATGCACCGCAACTTCCTTCCTCTCCTTCACTGCTGAACTCCCTCACCCTGTGTGTCATTTATCTATAATGACTTTGTGAATAGTGTCACAGAGCGTTCCCCTCTCTCACCACACAGCTATCCAGTCAGTCACTCACTTAGCCTAACCCAATCAAGTGGCTTTTAATGAACTTCAAACAAGTGTTATCACCCGGTTCAACGTGCGCTATGCTTCACTCCCCCCAGCTCCATCCGCGTGGGGGCTCACCTTATCTGCTCTCCCTCTTTTTACCGTCTTTTCTTCTCCTTCTTTGACATGCTAAAGCCCGTCCTGTCACATACACTTAACGGTGTTTTTTTCCCCCCATTGCTGTGTTCTTTTGTTGTTCTTCTCCTTCATTTGACCAATTTTGCCATCTCTTTCTCTCTATTTCAACTACCCTTCAGAGAAAATAGTACTTAGGGAAGCGCTGTTCTTCATTTTCTCTCTTTACCCTGCTTTACCACCCATTTTACCTTTAACTTCTGGTTGTCAGTCACTTTCCTGTTCTCCTGATAATGCTTTTTGTTTCAGTTATCCTCTGTGGTCTTTGCCTTTCCTTTTCTGTCCACCCCTTCCCCTCTCCTCACCTGTTCTCTTTTTCTCCTCTTCATCCTTCAGGCGAGTCATAGGTGCTCTATATTTAACCCGCTAGTCACACCTGAATGGATTGGCTGTTAATTTTAGACCTCCAATTGCTAAGTGACTTTTACCTCTGTCTTGGTCTTCCCCTTTCTCTGTTATTTTTTTTCACCTAACATGGGCACAAGTATCACAGAAAAAAATCACAAATTTTCCACAGCAGACCCTAGATTTTGAAAAGGAAATGCACAAATTCAAACTCAGAGCTCATAGTCTATCAGAATAAGTACCTTTTTTGTTATATCATTAATGCTCCTCTCCTGTGGGTAATGACATTAGAGTACCTATTGACCTTCACTCGTTGAATGTGAGCAGGCCACGGGCCTGTAGGAAACACAGCTGACCTCTACTCAACAGAAAATCGAACAAATAAAAGCACTAAACACTGAAAATATACTGAAGTGTCATTAAATTAAACTAATGTTTGTGAAGTACTGTTAGGTGGTATGCTATCTAGTGAGATAAATGATAAGTGTGAATGTCTCTGTGAATTTGCAGCTCATTGTGTGTTAGTCAGATTTTAGGAAATGCCCTGATGCAAGCAGCAACTTTCCTTACTGCCTAATAAAAAAATTAAACCGATTTAAATTGTTTTCTTTTTATTCACATCATGAAAAACAGCATAGGTATGAACTTTTTTTTGCAAAAAACAGTCCTATAAGCAAGACTGGGCTAGCCTTGCAGGAGATCAGTGCTGCATTTGACCCCAATGATGGGAAAGAGTGACACATCTTACTGGGAATATCAAGAGAACCAAAAGGACAAAAAAAACCGACTTTCACTCCAAAACCTTTACAAAAGTTACATTAAAACAGAGACCAAAAAACTATTTTGGTCTCTGTGGGTAGCTAGCCTATGCATTTGCACTTTTCATCCAGATATGGGAGTTGAGGGATTTTGATTGGCAGGTGTCTCAACACAGCCAGCTATAACTTGTTGGTGTTTGCTAATTGAAGTTGATGGACCTGTGCACTGTGTTTGTGTTCTCGGTTCCTTTTTGAAGAATGTTTAATGGGATAATTTGACAAAAGAGATATCCTTCTCTTTCAGTTTTGCTGACAGATATTTTAGGATTTTACTGGTTATTAATTAGCAGGCGTGTTTCTCTTACTTGTGAAGCCATGTTTTTAAAAAGCTTTCATTCATCTTTCATATGGCCTGTGGATTAAATGAAGTGCAAGTCACTTTAAGACAGTGCTTACACTGCAGAAATCAACTGCACTTCTAACAACAGTGAAGTGGAGAATGCATTTGAATCAAAATATACAAAAGGCTTACTTAAGCAAAAGCTCAACAGCGACACTGTTGGATCTCTTTGAGTAATGAGGTTTTATTTGCAATTTGGCATTAGACCCGCTGACCACCTTTCTTGTTTCTCTGCTGCTTTGCCTCCAGGGGTGTCCCCAGTTGCTGCCTGCAGAAAGGATACTGGTGCCTGTCAATGTGGTGAAGCCCATCACCCTACGGGCTAAAAACCTTCCTCAGCCACAGTCTGGACAGAGGGGTTACGAGTGTTTGCTCACCATCCAAGGAAACGAGCACCGGGTTCCTGCCCTGCGCTTCAACAGCTCCTCGGTGCAGTGTCAAAACACATCGGTGAGAAGAGTCTGTCTGTGGGTGTCTGTGTGTTTTCAGTGTCGCAGCTTGTGTGACATATTATCCTTGACCACCACCAACCTACACCTATCTTTGTACAGATGGCCCATGTCTGCAAACTTTTTCTATAAAAGTTAGATTACCTATAAAAGATGTTTTTGCAATCTCTCTCCTTCACATACAGCCACATGCACACACTGATTCCAGCTGAGGGATTTTTGGTCTTCCAGCTAGACAGGTGGTAGATGAGATAAGTGCCTAACTTTGTCTCTAGCTGCAATGATTCTCCATTCACTGACTGAATAATGCATTGACAGGAACGAAGGATGAGCATGAAAAAGGCTTTATGCTGGTCTTGATGCTAATTGTCTGTTGATACAATAACATCCCATCTTCCTGTCTATCTTCATCACTCGAAGTGTGTATGTCAGTAAAGATGACTGTGGGATTTGTGCGCATAATCACTGCACATTCCAAATATTGTACTTTGATTGAGCTGTGATGGAGGGAAACTGTAATTTAGCAGAAAATGATGATTCCTGCACCAACCCTCCATTCTGCTAGTGTTACAGAACCAAATGAAAAATAATCTCTCAATGCTCGCTGGTGTGTATAGTGTGCGTTTGTGAGTTTAAAGCATGTGTGTTTGAGTTTGTGTGTGTATTTTCACTGTGCGCGCGTGTGCACATGTGTACAGCAACTTGTTGAGGATGGATTTTTGCATTTTCAAAAAAGTATTTTGATACCACAGGCTTTTTCAAACTTAGAGAGAAACAGTTAAGACTTTGTATCTCTCATTTACTTTTCCCATGTCTCTTCCTTCCCTCTCTGGTTGCTATGGTGATAGTATTTCTATGATGGGATGGAGATGAGCAGTCTTCCCGTGGAGCTGACCGTCATCTGGAACGGAGATTTCAGCATCGACAACCCCGCCCACAACAAAGGTAAGCATGCACAGATGCATGAGCATCTGTGTAGGCACAGGCACACACATGTGCATACATGCACATCCACACACGGACACACGCACACGCATATCAGCTCTTTCCATATTTCTCGTAGTATCATAGAAGAACATATTGAGTTCACAGTCTCTTACAAACTCACTTAAACACACATGTGCATGCACACATAGACACACTCCAAAGCTGCTGCTTCCCCATTGTTGCCCTTGGAGCCCATCTCCATGGCAACAGGCGGGTGGTGTGCTGAGGTGCAGCATCCATTCCCTGATGTTGCCATGTAGTGGTTAACTTTACCACATCCTCTCATACGCTTTCGTTTTGTCTCCCCGTCTGCCTGTCCAGCACATCACTGTTGTCTTTTTGTCTTTTTTCAAACTCTCTAAATTTAGTTTTCTCACTACCGTTCAAACATAATGTCCCCCAATTCTGCTGTTTCTATTATTTTGACACCTCTCTATGAGTTTGGCAATCTTTCAGTCTCCGTCTCCACTGCCTCTCTCCTTTATTTTATTCATTCAGTAAAGCGCACTGACATAAATTTCACTTCAGCCAGGACCACTATAGGCATAAAAGAGAGTATTTCTATCTGTAGTCATTCTTATTTTGTGGTATGGCTCTGTTCTCTGTCCCAGAAATTGGAAGAGCAAATGCAAAAAAACCTTTGCATCATATACAAAACAAATGAGAAAACATCAATGACAAAAAATGTGGCATTAAGTTAGAAACAGCATGAGAGATGCTATAAGGCATGTTGCAAAGTGGCTTGTAGATGGTCAGTAACCGTGGGTGGGTTAAAGCAGCTTAAAAATCACCAACTAGATGTTTAAATTGGTATCAGGTGAAGCCATCAGCTGGTGTGAAGCACTGAGCTCAGCTGTTTTACTATGACTGTAACTGAACTTGCTTTTAGGGCCTGTCTGATATAACACTAACTACTAAGCCCTAGTAAAGAAATTACATTTATTATTTCTTTCTCTATATGTAGAGAACAGGGGAGTACATTACATTTCTCTATTATTATTATTATTATTTCAACCTTTCTTAGTTTTTTTATGTCCAACCTTTCATCCTTTCATGGTATATCAGCACTGGGTTTTTAAGAATTCAGGATTCAGCTGCTGAGCTTGATTCAGTTTGGCCACTGACAATCCACCACTTTAAGTGATTCATGCTGGGGGTTATACTACTCTGACAGGAAAACAGCTTATTTTAACCAAAGGCAGTGGAGTCAGGCATAAGAAGCATGTTGTTAAAATGTGTATTATATGCCAAAATGACACTGTGCTGTAAGGCAAAGTTTGTAGAGTGTTTGTGTGTGTTTCTGGTTGTGTGCATGAGTGTCTGAGTCAAATGTGCTCTACAAAACATATCCTTAAGCATAACTGCAGAATCAAAGAAGCAACAGAAGTTAGAGAACCTTGAACTAGAGACTCCTCCACTACTCTCTTCCTTCCTTTGTTTGCTTGTGGAGGAAGAGGCCTATAGGGCTTTTTAAAAAATTTAGTTATTTTTTGATGGGCAGATCACATACAAAATTAATGGCAATTAAAAAGAAAATGGTTGCTCTGTTGCCATGGAGATGATATGTTAAATGTGCGGTGGGTGAGGAGTGGCAGGCGGCAGTAGTGTAGGAAACTCAGAGGCAGGGTGGGATGCCTAGGGAGTGTGTAGAGATGATGATGGAGCGATAATGAGACAAAGATGTCAACAAATGTCTATCATAATATTCAGTTTATTTATAATTTTTTTGCATTGTTCAAACAGCTTTATGTAGATGTTGAGTGATTTGGGTAAACTATAAAACAGTTTCTTTTGTGTTTTGAAGTCTTTTGTTACTTTATTTGATTTTTGCCCAGAATAATTTTTAGCTGCATTTGGAGTCATCATTTGTAAAAAGCTTGTTCACTTTTCTCCCTTCTTTCTCCCGTCTATCTTTGTCTTATCTCCTCCCGCCTGCGCAGTCCATCTATACAAATGCGACGCCCAACGTGGAAGCTGTGGTCTGTGTCTGAAAGCGGACCCTTTGTTTGGGTGCGTCTGGTGCAAAGGAGAGAACCGCTGCACCCTCAAGCAACACTGCGCCAATGAGAACACGTGGCTAGAGCACAACGGCATCAACAGCAAGTGCACCCACCCACGGATCACCAAGGTGAGACGTATGCATCAGCGTCCACATGTGTTCACACAGTTTACACGTTAGCACATATACGGACCAATCAATCCAGCTATTATTGTAAAAACCTTTTGCCTGAAAGGCCATACATACACACCTTAATTATAGTGCGCTCGTGGGAACATAGTCATACTCATCACCTCACTGACGGTGTGGCAGTCGATCATCTCAACATAATGGCAGAGGCTGTGAGTCATTATCAGCTATTCAGTCTGACACCATTTGTGAAGAAGGATATGTTTTACACCTTTTTGTAGTGCAGCAACACATCACAGGAAAAAAAATAAGTTTCAATGATAATGGCATACGAGAACTACAATTACAGCAGTCGTGTAATTTAGCATTTTAGATGTCTTTTCTTCAAACCGTAGGGGGACAGTAGTTATTTTTTGCCAACGTTAACTCGAAATGTCAATGTACAAACACATATACAGATCTAGAGAGACAAATCATCCTCACTCTTGTTAGTTATCAATCAGCTGCACAGATGTTCAGGTGAATCCCTGCTTAACCCAGCGCCATGTGGGGTAAATAGACTTGACCTGTGCAAGACACATAAAAAGGGTGAAAGCAGCAGTGATAAGGGTCAGCAAGATGAAGGATAATAGGACATAAAGGAAAGATGGATGGAAAGCTGCCAGATGAAGGAAGAGGAGGGTGGATTTGGGGGAAGGGGGAGAGGCAGTGATGGATGGCTAGGCTGAGCCAGAAAAGAGTCACGTGAGGCTGAATGACTGAAAAGAGTCCCCCCTTTTACCCGGGTCCACTTTTCCAGTGATGGATATAAAGGTCCACTCTGCATCCTTTTCCTGGGAGGAGAGTTGAGGGCAGATGATGACTGACTGTGGATGAAACATAGAACAGATAAAAACGACAACTTTTGTTGTCCTGGAGATTGATACGGACAGAGAGTGGGAAGAGGGGTGCGGAAATGGAATCTGACCCTCTATCATCCTGGATGTAGCGGCATTCAAGTAACTGCCTGATCACAAGGAATCTGGCTGCTCGCTCATGAGATGTTAACCTGATGGGTTACGACAGAATTGTCTAATTTCCCCCGAATTGCTTCTAAATAAAGGAGCAAGACAGATAGAGGGAAACAAACATGGGGGAGTCATAAGAAGAAAAATAAAGGGGCTTATTGTAATTACTCGACCCTCACAGATGACCCAGAGTACTGTCATTATTTTTATTCGTTCAAAATCAACTCTTAAGAAGAGTGATGTCATGATGGTAACATTTTGTCCCCCCCCCCCCCCCCCCCCCCCACCCTTACACTTATTTAAAGAGTCTGGATCAGTCATTTGCACTCTGTCATTCCACTTCTCTAATGTTTGTCTTCTCCCGGAGCAGTGGATTTATTCTTGGAGATGGGCCTGTATTTCTCCTTACATCCCCGAGGCTGCAGCGGGGACATATTGCAGCCTTCTCACGTCCCCCATAAAAACTGTCAGTGGGTGAGGAGTGAGGACTTTCCCAAGACAACCCAGGCCCTAATGCATTCTAATACGCTTCATTATAATGACATCTCCCATCAACAATGAGAGGGTGAGACTCACATAGAAAGATGAAAAGTGAAAAGGAGAGAGAGAGAGAGGGAGAAGTGATTAAGTGTTTGCCTCTACCCAACCGTCAATTATCTTGTCAAAGTCACAAATCTAATCAACGCCTCATTGCGTCTCTCCTCTTCGCTCTCCCTTCTCTCTCTCTCTCTTGGTTTCTTTTGCTTCTTCCTTCCCAGCTTCCCTCAAAGTCCTTCTCCCGCTCCATATTTGTTAATAAATTGAGAGCCACGAGGCATTGTGTGCAATCTTTTTAATTGCATGTATTGTAGCCCTGTTCCCAGAAGGCTCTGTTTTTTCATTAAGATATCAGCAGGGAACTTTATTAATCAGCGACGCCGAAGCATACGATAACGATATCTCCCATATGACAGTCGCAGGACTTGTGTTGTGCATGACCTGGCTTGAGTTTGCCTGAGTTATTTGACTGGTGAGTTCAGTACTCAAATAGTCAAATTAAATGCTTTTGACGTGCTTGCGGTAGTGACATACGGAAAGTCACGCTTTAAGCTATGAGATAAAGGCAAACACACACACTCACACAGCACTCTACCTGTGAACACCGCAGGGGTTCACGCTGCCAACTTTTACACTGCACAGAGAAATGACAGTCACCATTAAAGCTGGGCTCCTGCCTGCAGCATGAAGCCTAGAGGACTTTTATTTGGCAGAGACAGATAGACACAGACTATTCTGTGTCCATCTCTCACATCCATCCATCTGGACGGGCCTGATGATGTGTACTCACACGTACACTGACTGGCCAAAAAGTAATTGTGTGAGTAAAGTGTTGATGGATGTTGGAACCACATCATCAACAATGAGAGATGTTACTGATAAATCAAAGGACATTGTGATTACTGCAAAGGTGTCACCCGATGCCATGATATAAGTTAATCTTATGAAATACTTCACAGTAGATTTCAGTGTACACCAGATAGAGAAATGACAGTTGTTGACCCCGAGTCTTGACCCTTTACCAATCACTGCATCGGTCCCGTTCCCCAAGCTACAGACTGCTACCTAATGTGTGAACTTGAGCGCTTATCCCCAAGGACCTTGTGAAAACCAGCCATAAACTAAAGAGTTGACTACCATTTGAAACACCCTTGTGATATTATTTTTTTGTACAACCACAAATTTATAACATGAATATTTTTGTGCCATATTCTGGTTCATTCAGATTTCACATTGTTTTGCATGCCTATTTGTTCATTTGAGATAAGCCTCAAATACAGTTTTCTTTTAAAATAATGACCTCTAAACCTAATTACACAGATTTGGATAAAGAATGGACAGGGTTGTCCAGTTAATGGAAAGCTAATGGAAACATGTGAGAGATTTATTATGTTAATTCATTAAACTATCAATGAATTATGGATTAACTTACTACTTAACAAAACTAACTAAATTATATATATTGTCTCATTGCTGTTATCATGCACATTACCTTGGAGAATTAGCTTTCCACCACTTTCTATTTTTACGTTGTCAGGAAAATAATTGTGTTGCGTAAAAAAAACGAAACTAAATAATGTTCATAATCATCATTTCCAACAGATCACCCCTCTGCGAGGCCCCAGGGAAGGTGGCACACTTGTGACTATCCATGGTGAGAACCTGGGACTGGACTTTAGGGAGATTCAGGGTAATGTGAAGGTGGCTGAAGTGGATTGCACTCCAATACGTGAGGGCTACATCCCTGCTGAACAGTAAGTCACATGTTGATCACAGTAAATGGTAAAAAAATAAGGTAAATGGCCTGCATTTGTATAGCCCTTTTCTAGTCCTTAAGGACCCCAAAGGACCCCAAAGAGCTTTCACATAATGAGCAATTAAAAAAGGTGACATGACTAAGCATTAAATAACATATCATGAAATGGTCATTATCAGCTTAAAAACATTCATTCAGAGCTGCAATGCCAAACCTTTGACCTTGTGGTAATGAGTGTAATCACACAAACACTAATGCCGGTTGCTTACGATGAGGAAAAACCCCTCTAATGGTGTCCATGTTTGTCCTCACCATTGCTAGCTTCCCTATTTTAGGCTGTAATCCTTCTCTGAATGAATGAAATAGATCAAAAATGTATCCAATGTTCTTGAGGTTCTAATACAAAAGGTTCCCCCTAATTTCCATAGACTATTCCATTGAGTGTGATCGTTTGTCTCAGTTCTGGCACACCAATCAATAGAGGTTGAAGTAACACAGAGATAGGTTACAGCTCTTCACACTAGGGTTGCCAACTCCCTGAAAAATAAATAAGGGACACCTCGTGGCCAGGGCCGGGCGACCCAGTTGTCTTCACCCTTCCCAGTGTGGTGAATTTTCTAGCTCTTTTTTTGTGTGTGAAATTATTTTTTTAACCATTTGACTTGAATTTGATTTAAGTAGATGTGTATTCTTTGTGATATGAACACATGTGAAACAAATGATCATTTAGCCATTTATTTTTAGCTCAAAATGACAACATTAACACGATAAAACAGGTCTCTTTCTTAAACAGAAGCCTGTCATGCTTAACTTTTGAGAATATAAGTAAATCTTTCTTTAAAAGAACTCTGTCCTGCTTAACTTAAAATAATAGAAAACAATAGAAAGAAAAACATTCTTGTAACAGTGCACATTTAGTGCATTTAGTACAATTGGCTTAATGCTAATCAGCTGCTCCTGTTTGTAAACCCGCTTGTTCCCATGATTACGCATCTTAACTCATCATCATTATTCATCTATGTATTACTTTTATGTATTAGTCATCTATTTGTTGTAATCATCTATCCTTACAGTTGTTTATTACACAAAATAAATTATATTATCACACTTCTGGCCACATAGCACTGATATTCACTGCACATGCCCATATTAACTTTTTCCAGCCAGGTGTTTTCCTTTTCCCATTTTTCCCTTTCTCTGAACAAACATTGCTGCTCTAATGCTGGGCTTACACTGTGCGGTTTTAGGCCCATTTTGAGCCGATTTTTGAGTGATCGGACTAGAGATGGCAGGATACCACTTTTTTATGTCCGATACCGATACCGATATCATAAATTTGGATATCTGCCGATACCGATATGAATCCGATATAGTGTTTTTTAATCAACAAAACTGTTTTTTAAATATCTTGCTGCATTTTGCAAGTCTGCAAGTTCATACTCAAGTTTAAAACAACAACTACACTAAAGCTATTCTGTTATACCTGTATACAAAAAAAATATTTCATAGTTCAGCAATACTGATCAATCTAATAAACTTAGACCTACACCATTCTCCCTATTCTGGTATTTTAAAGAGTACTTAGCGTAAATATTAAGCAACCTAACTAATAGGGTTCCAACTCCCAGCAACAACAAAAATAAATAAATAAAAAATAGGGAACCACCCCTCACGCTCCACCTCATGATGCTTAATCGCCGTAATCAACCTTAATTTGATGCAGTGTGAAAAAAAATGCACAGAAATATTAAATAGATTCAACATCTTTCTTCAACAAAATTGCAGACTGCACAGATGGTACCTTCCCAAAGGAAAAAGTACTATAGCTTACTAGGGTATATATATTAGACTTAATAGTCACTATATACAGTAATTGACTTCTATTCATTTTACATCAAATTAAAACTTTGGGTGTCAGATAATTATTTATTAAAAGCTCGACATTTTAAATGAGAATAAGAAAGAAAAGTATGTCTTTGTGCCCCCTTTTCCCAGTTAATGCCCTATCGGCCCCCCTGGCTAAACTTTGCTAGATCCGCCCCTGCACAGTTACCAGCGTCAGCTACGTAGAAAAAGATCCTGGTGTAGAAAGTAAGATTAAATACATTCTAACAACAGCGTATCAAGCTTAAACGTGCTGCTGTTGTTCAGCCGCTGGTTTCCTCTTTCTGGTGCAAAGTGGGCCAAAAACAAACAAGAAAGATGGACTCGCTACAGAAAAGCCGATCAGCTGATCATTTAAGCAGTTTCACGATTGAAGTAGCAGCCGTGGGAATGCTTTACAAACATTCAGAGATGGACTTACACACTTGCTTTACTTCTCTCGGGGATAACTTTGTCGGAGATGAAATGCCAGGTTGCTAGCGAAGCTCCAAATGCTATCCAGACCACCGACAGGTCCCGCATGCCACAGCCGCTCTATCACGTGATGCATACTGCTCCGACATGCTAACGTTCTGAGGTGAGTTACGGCGTGTTGCAAGTTTTGTGAGGTGCTTTCGTGATATTTAATGGATCGGATTACATTTTTTATTTTTCTCCGATATCCGATCCAGTAATTTAGGTCAGTATCGGACCGATACCGATACGTAATATCGGATCGGTCCATCTCTAGATCGGACCGATTTTGGCCTTCATCGTGCATCATGTAGTATACGTGGGGTAACGAGAAGTGATTAACACCTCACAACCAACTCCCGATCATCAATCGCTCGTGAGGGTCTCACCACAGCCGCTCACACTGCTCGCGAGCAAACACGTAAACGTTGGTGTAAAAGATGGAGCAGCACGGCTGTGCAGCGTGTGATCTGGACACAAGCGATGGAGGCACACAACCGTGAAAATAGTTGGATTTACACTGCTGCTCAGTCACAGCTGCCCGATCAATGTTTTTCATTAGCAATTTAGCAAAGTTGATGGTGGTGGTGTGTGTGTCTGTGTGAGTGTAATGCTGGGCTTACACTGTGCGATTTTTGGCCCATTTTGAGCCGATTTTTGAGTCGTGCGACCGTTTTGGCGATCGGCCCGATTTTGGCCTTCATCGTGCGTCGTGTATCGTGTAGTATACGTGGGGTAACGAGACGCGATTAACACCTCACGACCAGCTCCTGATCATCAATCGCTTGGTCGGGAGGGTGTCACCGCAGTTTGTCACACTGCTCACGCGCAAACACAAATGTCGGCGAAAAAGACGCCGCAACACGGCAGTGCAGCGTGTGATCTGGACACAAGCGATGGAGGTACAACTTGTAGAACTTTGGAAAGCTCATCCGAGCCTTTTCGATGTGGCCTCAGAAATTATCACGACACAACAACCGTGAAAATAGTTGGATCTACACTGCTGCTCAATCACAGCTGCCCGATCAATGTTTTTCATTAGCAATTTAGCAAAGTTGATGGTAGTGGTGTGTCTGTGTGAGTGAAAGACAGAGAGAGCGAGCGACAGATTTTCTGTTATAACCTTCATTTTATGGAGGCACAGTGTGAGCACTCAGGTCGCATCAGAGCATCGGGCGGTATAGTGTGAGACTCTGCATCGTGACCTACCAACTTCTAACCCCTGCGAGTCAATCGTGCAGTTTGAGCAGGAGCTGAATAACGTGACTGAAAAAATCGCACAGTGTCTGCCCAGCTTTAGGTGTACTGTCGTCCGAGACTTGCACCGCAGTGTCGGCGTTTGTTTCCCTGTTGGCCATGCTTGTTGTTGTGGTCATCTGTTGTCTTCCGGTATTTTCTCCGTAAGCGACCTTTCCTTGACCAATGAGATGAGCGGTAATCTGAATTGTCATACTCGAATTGTCATAAGTGTGCTGTCAGCTCATTGGTCACAAAGCAGGAGAGGGGCTGGGAATTATGTTTTCAAACAAAGCGTGAATTCCATTAAAAGTTATAGACTACTTTTGATTCTCACTGTATTACGGGACAAAGTGCGTCCCTTATTAGCTCAATACGGGACGTGTACTTTTGTTTCGAAATACGGGACGATTCCGTATTTTAAGGGACGGTTGGCAACCCTACTTCACACTATGAAAACTGTATCCACTGGAGGGACCCCACAATACTCAAGATAGGTCTGAAAAGTTCAATTTAATTCAATTTCAATTAAACTGACACTCAGTTTATGAAAATGTCACGCAATGCTTTAGCTACTGTTGTTAGCTAAGGCATTTGTAGCCTACAACCAAGCTTCTTTCAGCTGCTCCCTTATTTACAAGGGGATGGCACCGTGGCTGGATGCACATATTTGATTTGGCACAGATATTTATACCAGATGCCCTTCCTGGCACAATCCTCCGAGGGATTTGTGTCTATTCCCAGGCTCGAATGGGAAACCCTTTATTTATTAGGTGAGTGCGTAAACCTCGACATTATGGAATAGTCTAAAACCAGCCTTTGTACATTTGACTCTTATCAGTGACAAAATGCGTGCTGGACATACTGGCATAAAAGATATCAGGATGATACGTTTTTTTCCAGCAGATTGAATTAAGAACTTGCAGAACAAAGTTAGAACTTAGTGGAGAGGCATTAATTCATTTTCCTGAGTGGGATTTAATTGCACTGTCTTTACCACTACTACAGGAATGTCGCTAGAGACATTGTATTTAAAACTCTGTCATGTTGCAGAATACAGAGGGACTGATGTGGCACAGATGTTCTCAGTCAGCACTGTGTGAACTCCCTTGGCAAAGGCTTGAATGTAACGAATGTTAATTCAAATGGAAAAATCCTGCTCTGCATTTTCAAGCCCAACCTACAGCAGCAGTCTGTTGATACTACGTACTAAATATTGAAGCATATTATATAGATTCTGTGTGAGCACAGTCACAGACCTTTGCTGTTATGGGATTTAAACTGAAAGAACTTTGACCACAGCTGAACACTTCATGTCCTGAAGGGCAAAACACTTCCCTAAGCACACAAACAGCACTTAGTTCAGTGTGTTAGCAACTTGACATATCCTTAACAACACTGAGGGTCAGTTTGGTAAAGTAAATCCGTTGGGCATCTTTCTTTGCCTTTAGACAACAATTCTGATGGCAAAAGAGCCAAACGGGACAGGCCAAAAAAAAATAAAAAATAAATAAATAAAAAATAAAAAATAAAAAAAACAATTCAATGTAGCGTGGTCTTGGTGGTTGCATAAGAGATATGATCTCAAAGTTGGCATAATCTTCTGACTAGCAGAATGTATATGAATGTAAACTAATTTAAAGTCAGAGCAGTGCACTTATACAGTAGAAGCAATGCTGTGGGTGACAGAGCACAGTTCCTCCCTCAGTAGCACACACAACTCCAATAATCTTTTTTTTTTTTTTTTTTTTTTTAATTCAGGAGGTTACATTTAGTTGACATACGAGTTTATTCCAGCGCTTTGGCTCCTTTCAGGTGCGGTCTGTAAAATTATTAAAACTAGTTTAAAGTTGGCTTATCAACAGACCCCGTGCTTCTTCTGCTGAGAAAGAAAGTTGTGTGCCAGCACTTTCTAAGCAAATGCTGACCCAGCAGAAGAGGTAGCTGCATTTGAGGTCATATGTAAAAGGATGGAGACTTTTGCTTTCTCTCCTACAAGTTGGCAGCGCGGGGGAGGTGAAGCTGTTGGCAAATAATGCATTATTTTATCAAGCTTTAAGACAGGTCTAGCTATAAATCTATTAAATAACCTGCTTTGCATTTCCCAGCGACGCCAACTGGTATAGTACAAGTAACTGTGCAATTACACATGCTTTGTTACATATTCTACAATTGTGCCAATGTTTGTTTCCAGGATTGTGTGCGAGATGGGTAGAGCTGAGATGAGCCAGTATACTGGGAACGTGCAGGTCTGTGTCGGGCAGTGCACATCTGAATTTATGGCAAAATCCTCCAAGTACTACTACTTTGTGGTGAGTGTTAACTTCTGTTGTTTTTGTGTAATTGTATGTGGAGTTTTGCAGACTTTAAAAAACTAGCAATTTGATGGTTAAAAATTGAAACGTGTGCTTCTATTAGCAGAAGGGCAACTATACTGCATGTGTCACCCTCGGCATGTTAGCACCTTGCTTGTAGCTGATCAGTCTTCTCACCTACTGTGTTAAGTAGGTGAGAACATGTATGTACATGTTGCTTTTTTGGCTGTGTTCCAACATGGTGTGGTTCTCACTGAGAGTCTGCTTCTCAGCTTTTCTGTCATGCATGTATCAGTCGTGAGACATGACTGACAGTTACTAATGAGAAGAAAATGAAGAAAAAACACGAACGTTGATAAAAAAAAACCCCGAAGTGAATAACAAATAAAAATTGAACATTAACACATGAAAACACACATTACACCTTTTTTAACATTCACTCTGCGTATAATTATTCTCACACTTTCGCTTTCTGAAATAAATTAGCAGTTGTTAATGTTATGTACGTATTTTATGCTGTGTTATCATTTTTACTGCTATCCATTAATGGGTGCTGGCTGGGTTTATTTCTCAATGGGCTCCCTGCACAGGATTATAGGATGTTAGGTCTAGATGTCCCACTACACAGCAGGCTAAGGATGAGATTATAAGAACACGAAATGGACTGGAGGAGGATTTACTTTATGCCCCACTTCCCCTGAACTGCATCTGCTGCTACTGTTACTTTAATTTACAAAAGTTTTTCATCAGAGAACACGTTAAGTGGAATCAGTGGGTGCAGGTTAAAGTACAGCACTGTGGAAAAGTCTTGAACTATCCCTACTTTCTTTCTAATTTGAGCGAGACTTTCTGGCCATTTTCAGGGGAATGTATTTCTTTGTTTGTCAGACTGCTTATGAATCAGCTATAAGTGACTTTCTTACCAACAGGCTGTTACAATAACATTTATTTTTTTATTGTTTTTACCAGATTCCAAGGATTATCAGTCTTACGCCAAGCCGTGGGCCAGTCTCTGGGGGAACTGTCGTCAACATTACTGGCAGCCACTTTGATGCTGGGAGCAATGTGTCAGTCATGTTCAAGGACCAGCCGTGCACTTATCAGAGGTTAGTTGGAACAAGCCAGCGCTGACCCCGTCAGTCACACTTTAACAGTCAATTAAACGGTCAGGTAAAGCTACTCTTTCACACTACAGGTACAAAACCTTTCTGACATCACAACAATATCTTACTTTTACACATAAAATGAAATATCACAATGCCCAAGGAGGAACTTTGCTACATTATGATTAATCAAGGGTTTGAGTACACCCATTGCTGAAAAAGAAAGTTTTGCAGCTGGACCCCGCACAAATGTTAAATTCAATTAAAACAACTGCATAAAGACAAATGAAAATTAATGCTAAGTACTTCAAATTGCCTTTGTGCTCAACCCTGTCACAGTAGCAGGCTGAAGGTCTACGTTTAACCATCTACACAGCTGCAGAAATATATTAAATACCTTGAGAGCAGAAATAGCGCTGACTTAGAGGTTTTCCAATTTTGAGATTCAAATTTCTACTCAGTGATGATAAATATTGCACCATAAATGATTGGGCAAATACAGCATCGTTGCAATGTACCATTTGGCATTGATAAATGCTCAGTTCTCAGTTCAGTCAATACATTATGGATCAATGTCTATTTAACCAACCGTTCAAATGTCTTAACTATTACATCGTTTTTAGTGTTGGAATAATTTAGTAGTCTGCTTAAAAAAGGATATTGACTAGAGAGATGGCTTTTGGGTTTCTTTACATTTAAATACCACTGTACTGATTCCTCCTTTTGTCTGTTGAACTGTACCACTAACATATCAGTACATGTAACTAATGTTTCATCCTGTCATTGTTTTAGGAGGGGTGGCCTATGGCTTACTTGCCGAACCCATGCTTCCCTACATGGCATTGGAAATGTGTCTGTGTCTGTGAGCATAGATAGGGCCCACCTTCAGAAAGACCTCCAGTTTGAATATGTGGAAGATCCCACCATCACCAAGATAGAGCCTGAGTGGAGCATCTTCAGGTATACATTTCTGTCTGTTTACTTTGACTCGTTGCTCACTGCAGAGAGATATCAACAGAATATTTTGCGTCCTGTGGATGGAAATATCTCAGCAGCACAGGTTATTGTCAGATCCTTGTCAGGAGGAAATGAAAAGGTTTAATCGTCTACTGCAACATAATACAAAATTGACAGCGTACAAATTTTGCATTGGGTGCATAAACTAAGCAATGAATAAATAATTCAAATCACCATTTGTCAAAGCAATCTGAGCTGCCTTTTTTTTTTTTTTAAACCGTCTTTTCTTTTTCCCCTTCTTTTTCTCTTTCAGTGGATATACTCCGATCACGGTGACAGGAACTAATCTGGACATCATTCAGACACCACTCATCAGAGCCAAATACAATGGCCATGAGACACTCAATGTAAGTGAATGTAGATGCAGCGTGGGTGATCAAACAATCACCTCGTGGTTAATTGTGTTATTAAAAACACAATTAACCAAGATAGAGCCTGAGTGGAGCATCTTCAGGTATACATTTTTGTGTTGCAATGCATTCCATTGTTCACAGTTAGGTCCATAATTTTGCAACTTGTTGCTATGTCTTTGATCTCTTGAAATCTGCTTAATTTGTCATGGAATAATGAAATGACAGCCCACACCACTTTGTCCACTTCCTTTGTAGTCTAAAGATAGGTGCACATGTAATTCCTAAAGAGTTAGTGGTAAAGTGTTGTTACAGCCCTTGAGTCAAATGTGAAAGTCTGTACTTTAGTCAATTCTGGATTGTTTGATTTAAATATCCGCTGTGTTGGTACACAGAGGCAAAACCACAAAAAAATCAATACTTGTTGACCTATTTCCATGCAATTTTATTTTACTTTTACTAATGTGGCCCAGGAACAAAAGAAAGTGGCTAATTTAAATGAACACGGCGAGCTATATAGTCAGCCATAAAGTTTCATTTAGTCCAGAGCATTACTAAATTCTTTATTTGTAGGGCTAGGAAGAAAATTCAGTGGCACTGCAGTGCAAAATCAACAGGTTGCAACTGAATAGGGAATAATGTAATTCATCGCCACTGTGTAACAAATAGGAACTTTGATATTGAATTAGAAACCACAGTGATTAGCCTCTTTACCCAGGCGAGGATAGGTAATGCCATGCTTGGGGCTCTGCGATCTCTTTGAAATAAAAGGAAGTAACAAAAGGTGGTAATGCTATCTTTCTTGGTCCATTTAAGCATAGCCCGACACCACGTTTAACATCTGTGCTCAGATGTGCCTCTTTTAGGCATTGTATCTCAAGTGTCTCAGCGTGTCACGATATAGTCTCAATCTGACACAGCTCAGATCTAAATGAAAAGGAGTAAAAATGGACATCCAAAGCATTTGTCCGCAAAAAGAGTTTTTGTTACTTTTTCTTTCTTTCTTTCTTTTCCTCTATTACCTTCTTGTACCAGTGCATGATCCTTGTCAAAGATGTCCTTGCAGGATTTGTCAATTTGATATTCAAGGAGCCAATTAGGGTGACAGGCAATAGTTTGAATGACTGCATGGCAGAGGTTAGTGTGAAAATGTGAAATGTCTGAGAATGAAACAGAAACGTCTGCGGAGGCGACCTGTGCCCTGACAGACGGAGAGGAATGAAAACGTTAAGGGGATGTTGAAAGGTGTGCGTCGTTTGACAATTGCGCGTCAGTCTGTCTTTGTTTTTAAAACTGGTTTTGACACCAAATGAGCAATTTAAATAACATCACATGTCAAATGAGAAACCTCAGCAAAGACGAGAATGAGGGGAAAAAACAGGAGTGGGACACAAAAAGATGTGAGGCGCTGTAATTGAGCAAAAAAGCGGGATCGAGAAAGATGACTGAGGGAATAAGAATTTGTCAAAGAGAGAAGAAAAGATCACAGACAGGAATAACAGGATGGAATAAAGAAGTGATGAGAGGCTGGGGAGGGTTCTTTGTGGAGGGTAAAGAAGGGATGGTAAGACTTAGTTATCACTCCTGAATCTTCACACATCAAAGCGTGATTGCGGTGAGACTGCACAAGCTTTCTAACTGCACCTCATTTAGTGGCTTCCTTTGAGGAAAATACAACAGGTTCTTCTTTGCACTTGGAAATGGAGGAGCTTCCAGTTTCTATTGTGTCTCCAGTGGGTTTAGTGAAATGCACAAGTGTGACATAAAAGGCTGACACTAATGACTTTTGACTGTATGGGTTGGCACATTAGCACTGCCAATAAAGTGAGTGAGCTAACTGGGAACACAGTCAGGCAGTTTGGGTATGATGCATGCTGAGATCCAACCACGAGAAATTTGTTAATAAATAATCTATATTTTTGTATAAATGCAGTAATTTGCAGGCGATAAATTCACTTATGTGCTTTTCTTTGTGAATTAGTTCTGCGACATACTAGGTCCTACAACTATGGTGTGCCAGGCTCCAGAGCTGCCCATCAGCCTAGCCAGACACCAAGAAGTACCTGAAAGACCTGAAGAGTTCGGCTTTAAATTGGATGACTTGCAGATCACACTCAATAACACCAACTTCATCTACTTCCCCAATCCGGAATTTGAACCGATTAGTCCATCCGGAGTCCTGGAGCTTAAACCTGGATCGCCCATTATACTGAAAGTAGGAAGATATCACTCACCCGCATATACACTCAGTTTTCATTGTTATAATATTTTATTATCTTTTATTGCCTTTTGTCTGAATGTAAAGACTTTAAATTAAGATATTTTGCCAGTAATGATTGTGTATATCTTAAAATTCATATAGTACACAGCTTAGAAATGATATCTGTATCTTGGGTTAGTCTGTGAAAACTAACCCGAGATCAGTACCATGTCTCAGGTTAAATATTATAGGTATAGAAAGCTCAGCTTAAACTGATCATTTGCATACCCAAGTAAAATAAATTGTAGAGCATTGCACATAACATATCTTTGCCCAGCTTTGCAGTACGAATATATAGATAAACATAAACATATATCATTTGACTCTTATTTCTCTAACCCTTCCACTTTGACGCTGACAGCAATAACATCAATCATTATTCTTTTGAAGGGGCGGAATTTCCTTCCAGCGACCAATAGCGGAAATGGAAAGCTGAACTACACAGTTCTGATTGGAGAGAAGCCCTGCATTTTAACAGTGTCAGAGAACCAGCTCCTCTGCGAGTCCCCTAACCTGATTGGTCGACATAAGATCCTGGTGAGTGACACAGCACATGTCGCAACGTCAAGACATAGAGCAAGACAGACAAACGACGGAGAGGCAGGCAGTGTTGGAGAAGGCTGACAGACCTAAAAATCGATTGAGAGTTTGACAGACAGACCAACAGACATTCCTTGCGTTGCTTTCTATCCTTCCACTTGTCCACTCCCATTCAGATTATGGCTCTAATCCAATCAGCTGTGCGGTTAGTGCCCACAAGCAGACAAAACACAAACAAATAAGCCTTCAATAAGAAGCATTAGAGCCCCAGAAAACTCAATGAAGATTCCATTTGTGGTTTTAAGAGAGACCACTTTGAACAAGGCATTTCCTGATCTTACCACCTGAACCCAGCATCATAGAAAAAAACAGAAGTGTGTACACAAATCAATATGTCTGTCTGTGTGTCTGAGCTTGGACGTTGACTTAACCACATCAATGTAATAGCTATAATCTCCCCTTTTGTCTGTTACTGTCATAAGGCACGTGTGGGCGGCATCGAGAATTCACCAGGTTCGGTCCACATCACGTCCGACAGCCCCCTCAGCAGCACTGCAATCATTGGCATTGCTGCAGCCGGTGCCCTGCTCATCCTTGTCATCGTGGCAGTGCTCATTGCCTATAAACGCAAGTCTCGTGAGAGTGACCTCACCTTGAAAAGGCTGCAGATGCAGATGGACAACCTGGAGTCACGTGTGGCTCTAGAGTGCAAAGAGGGTAAGAGGTTCATGCTAGTGCAGATCAGTATATTCATTTTACACATTTGTTTCCAAGAACATCTAAAGAATTTTGGTTCATTAAATCTATTTACACGGTTTAATTAAATCTTTGTTAGCAATACTAGAAATTTCCTATTTAATCAATAGGTTATGAGAAAGCATTATATAGGAACAAGTCCATTTACCACATCATCATTGTGACAAGAACTTGTTTGTGATTAGGTAGGTTGTAAAGTTTTTTTTTCTTTTAAATAGTACCTAGTTTTCTATGGTACCTCCAATATCTATCCACTTTAACTTTTAGATTGCTGTCTTTGTGCTAGAGGAATTTAAAAACAAAATAGGAAAGAGGTACCTTTCATCAGGTAATAATGAGGACAGAAATAAAACAAAATCAAAAAGTAAAAATGTAGTGAGCCACAAGGAAATGCCCTTCAAAATTATACAGGAAGCAACTAAGAAACAAAAGGTAAGCTCATGCAGATAAACAGGAAGATAAAGATAGATAAACTGAAGGCAGGGTAGAGGCAAAACATCTAAGAAATAACATGTTTTGCTGGCAGACCATGTTAGATACTATTTTAGATATTATTTTATATGGTAAAATCTATATAATAATAGGTTATAGCCTAGCTAAGAGTTATGTAAGACTTATATGTATATATACTAATAAACAATTTTCTGTTTGGTTTATTAGCATTTGCAGAGCTGCAGACAGACATCCATGAATTGACCAGTGATCTAGATGGTGCAGGTATCCCCTTCTTGGACTACAGGACCTATACCATGAGAGTCCTCTTCCCAGGCATTGAGGAGCATCCTGTCCTGAGAGATCTGGAGGTATGATTCACCAATTTTTATTACAAAGGAAAATGCAACTATTCTTTCTTTCTTTCTTTCTTTCTTTCTTTCTTTCTTTCTTTCTTTCTTTCTTTCTTTTTAAATAAAATAAATAGGCACTTTTAGTCTATGAAAACATTCCTACTCTTTCAAATTGACTTTCTATTAGGATTCTCTGTTTGTGATAAATTGTTGACACACAGACTCTATATAAGGCCCCGAGTCATCCAGGCCGGTTGGTGACCACCAAGTACTTGTCGCTAAAGAAAAATTAATACTCCTCAACCAGTTGTGAATTGTTCCTGGCAGTCGCTGTAAAGTTGTTTACTAAGCACCAGTCATTCAGACCTAAAGACCAATCACACACTAGGTAAAAAAGGTGTTCCCTTTTACTTGTTAGCGAGTTGTCGTAGGAGGTTGAGTGTTGTTCCAAAAACAAGATTGAGATTGCTTTGGTCACTAGCAGATTGCCATGGTCTCCCATAGTTTGTTTGGAACTTATCTGCAAACCCTTGCAAAGTACTCACTAAGCAGCAGTGACTCTGTGAGAAGTGCAACACAAATCAGAAATGGAGGCCGTAAAGTGAAGTTTTCCACTAGCATGCCCAGGTCAAATATTTAGAGCATTTCAATTAAATAGAAAGCTGTAGTTTTCAATACATTCGTGAAAGAAGACAGCTGTAAATATAAGAACTTGTACCTATATTCTCATCAATCAAGTGTGTAACTGTACGTGTCTAACTGTTTATCCGTCAAATAACTGATGCAAAACAATTAGCCTTATTTGAAATTAGAGCAAAATGAGCAAGCAAATTAACAATGTGGTAGGGCACAGTGGGTGAAATAGACGCCGATGTTGTTTGTGTCGCTGTCTGGTAAACAAAACCCCTTTGACGGCCGACAACAACACGCTTTTTCAAAAACAAACAAGGCAGCCCTCAATTCAGGAGTGTGGTCTCATTAATAATTCTTAATGATACGAGAAGCTGTGCCGTTTTCTCTCCCCACCTTAAAGCAAATTAAAAGTCAATCACAGGCAGAAAAGCAAAAGAAAAAAAATCAAGTCATTTATCCTTAGTTGGTGACATTGATAGACAGCCGTAATTGACTAGGTCGTCTTGTTCCATTAAGAGAATGTTGGACCCCTATTTCACTGCCCTCAGGGTTAGCCTCTGTATCCTTGATGAGAATTTCCCAGCAATAAGCAATATTAATTATATTTTAATTGGCATAAATATTGAACTGTATAAGGAGCATAATGTGGAAAAGGAGCCTACTGAAAAAAGCAGCAAGCTCGTCTCGGGCTGCTGATGACTACTTAATTGTTATTGATGTATCAGATATCGCCGTATCAAGTTTTTGACTGTCTACTGTGGACGGAAGTAGCACAGGTGCTGGAAAGCTGGTCTAGGTTTACTTAAGCAGTTTTGTCAGTATTAAAATATTTGAAGACATGCCAGGTGCTAGAAATGTAAGTAGAAAAATTAGTTAATCAAAAGCCAGCACATACAGGTATAGCACACGCGGTGTTCCTTGCATGTCATGCAGTATGCAGCCTGTACACAAAGAAAACGATCTCACGCTCAACACATGCATACACCGACACACTACACATCTTGGCAAGCAGTGTGAAATTAGGCTTGCAATATAACAATAATTCCCAGCAGATTACAGCTACTTCCATGAAAGGTGGAAAGACAGAACATATGCTGGTTGACAGCTGCATTGGGTGCAAAGAGATGCCGTCTTACCGCGAGTGCTCTTGACAGATAAAAAGACATAATCTCCTTAGGTGCTATTTGTGTGGAAAAAAAATGGAGAAGAGAGGAATGTGTAGCAAGTTACTTGTTTAAACGGTGCAGGGATGATCTGGGCTCAGACAAGGGAAATTCACATCATTGCACTCCCTTTCAGCTTATATAGCAGCATCAAAATAATAAACATTCCCTAAAGAGGCTCAGTGTTTACTTGCCTTTATTCTCAATCTTTAGATGAAGTGCAACAAAGAGTGTAAAATGTTAAACTTCTCATTTCCCCAGATTCATCCTTTTCCCTTATTCTTTTCCTCCCCCTTTTTCCATCTTTTATTCAATGGGATGAACCTATTACTTTTAAACTGCACTTTTATGTAGGGAAATAGTGTATTTATTAATTTATAGTTTAATTTTTAATTTATAGTTTTTGTTATTACAAGTCTCGGTGCTTCTGATTAACATAAACACTCATAGTACGTGCAATTGCAAAGAAAGTGTTCTAAATGAATAAATATTTTGACACTTTTTTTCTTTTTACTGAAAGTTTTGTTCACAATTTTGATATTGACATCAACTAAATTCCAGGGAACAGAGAAAAACTAAACTGAAAAGAGAAAGAAAATGTGGGTGCCAGTTGCAAATGTCCTGCATATACATGCTTACATATACATTTAAGTACGAAAACGCATAGCCTATAAATGTTTTTCATACCTTTTCCTTGGTGCCTTATAATGTATGGACATTATAAGGCCTTGTGTGTTCTCCACTTATCAAAAAAAATTCTTTCAATCTGAACATTACGAAACCTATTTAGAATATTTTCTTGTTAAAGCTTTCTTTGCGGCTCTCAATAAAGTTTTTTATCAAGTACAGGTCATTCCACGCAATGCATTTAATAATGTTCCCAAGATACATAGTTTTAAAATTATGCAATACTTCAGGGGTTTGGAACTCCAGGCCTCCAGGGCCGGTGTCCTGCAGGTTTTAGACGTGTCCTTGATTTAAGTGGCTAAAGTATCTCCTCAACATGTCTTGAAGTTCTCCAGAGGTCTGGAAATTAACTAATCATTTGATTCAGGTGTGTTGACCAAAAGTGATATCTAAAACTTGCAGGACACCAGCCCTTGGCACCTGGAGTTCCCCCACCCCTGCGATACTTGATAGCCCAGAATATTGCCTATTACAAAGTTCATGTTCTTTCATATATGTTTTTTTTATATATTTAGATGATGTTGTCGCAAGCATGGCTTTTTTAACCACATTAATTTTGTACCCTGAATGCTCAGCGAAGGTATTAATTACATTAAACAAAAAAATGATAGTTTGAATTTTGTGGATATATGGTAAATGGTCTGTATTTGTATAGCGCTTTACTTGGTCCTAAGGACCCCAAAGCGCTTTACACTTTACACATCCACCCATTCACACACTGGTGATGGCAAGCTACAGTGTAGCCACAGCCGCCCTGGGGCGCACTGACAGAGGCGAGGCTGCCAGACACTGGCGCCACCGGGCCCTCTGACCAGCACCAGTAGTCAACGGGTGAAGTGTCTTGCCCAAGGACACAACGACCGAGACTGTCGGAGCCGGGGCTCGAACCGGCAACCTTCCGATTACAAGACGAACGCCCAACTCTTGAGCCACTATCGCCCCACAAGATATCGTATGACATCATCTGCAAAAAAGCTGATGACATGGTCTTTCCCTTTAATATTTATTCCTCTCATGTGCTCACTTTGTCATATGGGCTGTGCCAAGGGTTTAGTATATAAACGAAAGAGAAGAGGCGATAGACAGCAACCTTGACGAGTAACTCTCTCAAAGTCTCACGAGTATTGCTATTCCCTGAATTCCTCTGTCATATCAAGCTTTCTTAATTCCGGTGTTTTCCATCCCATTCTGAATCACGTCTGTAGCATGGTCATGATCAAAGAAAACCTGTTTATCCTGATGCATAACTTTTTTCTTCCATGCTTCCATTCAGCACTATGTCCTCCATTGTGTACTGAGGGATGTTGACCACAACTGATCACGAAGGTTTTTCTGGTTCAGAGGGTTGGAGCGAGAATTCAGTTCTCAACAAGTGTTCCCAACAACTGCAGCAAAGAGTTTTCCTCAGGACACTCTTTTAGGGCAAAGATGGGAATAGATGAAACACATCTAATAAGAGGAGACTAATAAGACTAATAAGAGGAAAGGATTAAGATGGACAAAACACCAACACTATGGACTATGGACATGCCAATTTTAACTTTGTGTTTGGGTAAAAAAGAAACACATTTGTAGAACGATTGAAATAACAGAACAATGTAGAGCAGGAGAAAAGTTGCTTAAGAGGTTTTTGGCATTTTATTCAGCAAGGTGGAGGAAATGTGATGCTTTGAGGGTGACAAGGTGGAAAATTTGTTCACAATAGAGTCACTTTCTCAATCCTATTGACTGTTTTGTGATTAGTCCAACATGCTATCTGTATAAACATTACCTAAAAGTGTCATTTTTAAAAAGAAGACTTAACACATTGTACATCTTGTCAGGTAATAAATAGCAGTGCATTTGAATTACCCAGTGACTAATTGAGTCTGTATGTCATGGCCTTGAATGTACCACTCAAAGTCTGTATTCTTTAAGTAAGTGAACATTTCTTCTGTTTCCGTGCAGGTGCCAGGCTACCGCCAGGAGCAGGTGGAGAAAGGGCTGAAGCTCTTTGGTCAGCTCATTAACAACAAGATCTTCTTGCTGTGTTTTATTCGCACTCTGGAGGCCCAGCGTGGTTTCTCAATGAGGGACCGCGGCAATGTGGCCTCACTCATCATGACAGTGCTGCAGAGCAAGTTGGAGTATGCCACTGATGTCCTTAAGCACCTGCTGTCCGACCTCATAGACCGCAACCTCGAGAGCAAAAACCACCCCAAACTGCTCCTCCGCAGGTAATGAGCAGGCATGAAAACCAAGTAGAGCACTTGTTAGACTGTGATATCAGTGAAGTTGAAGTTACATAGTTGGTGAAGGACAATTTAGTCTTCCTTGCTGTATATTCTAACCAAGACATATCCTACCTTTTTGATAGTAAGTTAATGGTACTATGCTTGACCGTATTGTGTTGGTTCCCCTTATGCTGCCAAAACAGCCCCGAACCATCGAAGCATGAACTCCACTATGTGTGCTGTGGTATCTGGCACCAGGATGTTAGCAATGCATCCTTTTAGTTGTATAGGTTGCAGGGGGGGGCCTCCATTTATCAGACTTAATTGTCCAGCACATTCCACAGATGCTTGATTGGAATGAGATCTGAAGAATTTAGAGGTCAAGTGAACACCTCAGACTCATTGTCGTGCTTCTCAAATTTTTGTGAACCATTTTTCTTTTTGGCAGGGTTTAAATCCTGCTGAAGGTGTACATGTTCTGCAAAAATGCTTAGGTAGGTAATATGTGTCAAAAGTAACATCCACATGGATGACAGGGCCCAAGGGTTGAAGAAATAACAGGGCACCAGTAGGTACCCACCTGGTGCTAGGGTTAGGGTTGCCCAAAGCATCACAGTGCCTCGCTTCTCATAGTGCTTCCTGGTGCCAAGTGTTTGCAAGTAAGCAAAGCACATGGAACACACGCATATAAAAGAAGGCATGATTTATCAGACTGAGCCACCTTCTTCCATTGCTCTGTGGTCCAGTTCTGATGCTTAAGTGCCCATACTTGGTGGACAGGGGTTAGTATGACCACCCTGACTGGTCTGCAGGAATGACAACAAACGGTGATGCACTATGTGTTCTAGCGCCTTTTTATCAGAACCATAATTAACTTTTTCAGCAATTTGAGCAACAGTAGCTCATCTATTGGACCCTGTTCCTAGTTCACAACTTTTCTTTCCTTGGTTCACTTTTGATAGAATCAGGGTTATTCACTTCACCTGTCACTGGTCATAAAGTTACAGCAGATCAGTCTATAGGTACACATAAAATGCGTTATCTAACACAACATCTGCTTTTCTGAACCTAGCTTGGTATTCTTGTTGGTTTGGAATAGAAATGGACGTTTTATACAGGTTCCTCTTTACTGTGAAGCACTGGATGTGTCCCCTGACATGTTTGGATTAACTCCTGTGACCTTGAATTGCTGGCTCTGTCTCAGAAACACCAGAGTGTATTACCGTGCACATCATTAGCAAAATAATTATAATTAATTAGCACTGAATCCAATTTCAAATAGCTCAAGAGGAAAAAAAAAAACTCATTTATGAAAACGGGAGAAAGTGAGACTGTGAAAAGCTTGCACTCTGGCACAATCACAATCCTCCGTTGGATTTGCAGTCAAAGCCTTAATGCCATGCACTTGAACACAGCACTGTATGTGATTATGCTTCCTGCCTACAGTGTTTGGTAAATGTGATGATTATGGTTTCTTGAGTGAACCGGCTTCCTCACAGCTGTACGTGTGTAGCGCGTGCATGCTCACTGATACTTACACTACACACACATGTTATGTTGTTTTTACTTGCAGGTTGTCACTCAAGTCTTGGCATCCCCAGATAATTTGACAAGCATATCATAAATGAAGTTGTCCATCTCATTTCGATTCTAATTCTTATTCTCCTTCTGCCTAAAAACACCCTCACTCACTCTCGGCCAACGAAGACAAATGCATGAACACAGCAAGGATATGCAGACGGGACTGAAATTAATGCTGTTCACCGTACCATCCAGAAGACAGTGGGCACATTCACCTCATGAACGCCTGTTTAGGCTCTGCTTGGTGATGCAGAGAGAAATTATTGCCGTCTGGGCTGGAAGCTGATTAACTGCAGCCAGAGCTCACCGAATATGGTGCAGCCACTAAACAATGGAGTAACTGCTGATCCCGGCAGTAGATACAGCATAAGAGATGGCGCGTACAGCAGAGACAGGGAGAGGCGGTCAAGGACAATGCAGATACTTAAAGCTGTGTCACCACCTGAGGAAAGCTGATGACTTTAAGGCACGCAGGCGAGTCGTGAGAGCAGCTCTTTGATCACTCAGTTTATGCGTCACCAGAGCCTTGTGTGTGCTCTCCATGCAGATAATTATTAATCTCATACGAGAATTTGATTCAAAAGTGAATTTAGGATTAACTTCACAAGGAAATAGTCACAGAAAGTTCTACAGCGACCTGTGCATGACCAACAACTGTAGACACCGAATATAAGATACTTTATTTTGACACTTCCTTCTCTTCACCCTTGGTGACAGGGCAGATGGAAACCCCGGCGACAATGTCATTGCATTCAGCCAGCAGTGAGGAAAGAGCACATGTTTACAACACATCCACACCCAGTTTGAATCCCTATTTGTCATACACACGATTGTGATTGGCACTGATCAGACTGTCCTTATCTCATTCTTCCTCCACCGTTGCGCTTATTAGCTCTCCAACAACCCAGCATGCATTTCAGATGTGATAAGGCAGTTTGAGCAAGCTCTGCCACCCTGTAGTGTGGGCTGACTGGTGCGTCGCTGGATAGCAACTGAAAATAGCCCAGATATATAGGCAGGGGGCTGTGAAGATGGAGGAAGTAGCACTCCACCCCCCAGTCCCTCTTTAATTTGTTCTGTCTCTTTTCTTTTTCTTTCCTTGTTTGTTCATTTTCAGTATTCTCCTCCCTCACTACCTGACTCCGTCGTCTCACTCTTCGCTGCTCTCTCTCTCATGTTTGTCTTCAGTTCTGAAGCTTGTGTCCCTTGTGTAACATCGTCACTATCTTTATCACTCACTTGCTCTCCTATACTCACTCCCTCAATCTATATTCCCAGCTCTTCCTCCCCTTCTACCCCCTCCCCTCCCCTGTTTTCTTGATTGCTAAATCAATGCTTAAAGTGCGTGAGCAGGGTGTCTCTGGCACAGCATCTGAGCACGGATACCCACTGCCTCCTCTTCCAAGAAATCTGTGTGTGTGTGTGTGCCTTTTTCCCTCTCTCTCTCTCTCTCTCTTTCCACACACGAACACACATCCTTCCATCTGTCCCATCTCAACCTGTGCTGAAGCACAACCACCAGGCAAGCTAACTAACGAGAGCCTTCCACAACCATCTGTCGCATTCCTTGCTGCATTCTCCTCCTTCAACTCCTCTCTTTGCTTCATTCCTCCATCTCTCCAAGCCTCCCCACACCAGCATCCCTCATCATGCAGAGTTAAACTGCCTTTCTTGCAGCCTTAAGTTTTGTTTGGCGACAGTCGACGCGTCAAAATAGCAGTTTTGATTTTTGGTCAAAAGATGAAAACCCAATATGTTCATGTGTTAATCACAATATTGCTTTGGCTTCATGCACAGACATCCTGTCATCGCACAGGTCTGAAGGGCCCCTTGTATAAGGATAAGCGCTCTCTCTGTTTGGGTGTGAGCAATAAATGCAATAAATGTCGGCGCACATGCATCAACAAGTCCGAGTCAGTAGCAAGCCATCACTGCAAGACAGTTTGACACTTATGATGACCAATCTTCCTCACCCACCCAGAGCCATAGTGACAAATAGAAATGGTTTCTCATTTCAAGCTGTGCTGCTTTAGCATGTGGCTAAAATCAAAGAAACTGCAGTTACTACTTCCCCTTAATGCAAGAGAGACACCTCAAGCTGAATTTGATAGACAGGCAGACAAACGGATAGGTGTCATGAAATAATACTTTGTTGATTGTCACGATATATTTTGGACTTTTAACAACTCATTATTAAATTGATTTCATTTAAAACTGTGAAATACTTTCTGGTTCCAGCTTTTAAAATGTGAGAAATTGTTTGTTAGACAGAGTAAGGACTTGTTAATATTGTTGTAACTCTATTATTCTGGAGGAGCTGCGTTGTATTCTAAAGTGTGAACAAACAGTTTATCAGTAAATGAAAAAAAGTGATTTGATTTGATTAAAGGTGACACGAAAGGTTCTTTATAACTTAATTGGCTGGATATTGATTAATGAGTCACACTAACTGTGTCATATGGACATTAAAATGCACGTAACTTGCAGGTGTGGCCAACGAAAAGATTAAATACTCGATGAGGCATGGAGTCCCATCTATCCTACCTCGGTAATCAATGGGAACGAAATATTGCCAGGTCCCCACAGCTCTAGCTCATTCTCAATGCTCACTGTCCCACTGTCTGTCTGCCAAGCAGACAAGCTCGACCATGCCAACACGCCACGGCACATTTCATTGCATTAACCCAAACATAGGTTGTGCTGTGTTTTGAATCTGAGCCGAGTAAAGGTTTGGAGAACATTGTTCGAAAGTTATAAAACCGAACGCTAATGTTAGATGTTCAAACATCTCCGTCACAGTGCCATTTTTATCCTCGTTCCCCAAAGAGTGCGCTATGAGTGAGAATGAGCATAAGCGAAACAGTGCGGCTGTGCCAAGACTTCTTAGCACTGCAGGGTTACCACCCACTGCCAGACGCATGCACAGACACATACAATAAACACTAGTCAGCACACATGATAATTTCTGAATACATGCGCAGTGGGATTAATTTGTGCTTTTTGCACACTAGCCTTAAAACAGCCTTGCAATTGTCCAGGCACACACAAACACACAAACACAGCTTTCATTGGAGATTGGAGTAAGAAAAAGCAAGTTGAGGAATTCATTTTTTTTTTCTTTTTTTTTTTTTTAAAGAGGCAAAGGCAAGCTATTTATTTTAGTTCTTTTCTTCATTTGCCTTGTTCAGTACTGCCTCACTCCTTCCTTGCCAGTGCACCTCCTCCTTTCTCCATGCTCCTTTCATCCCTTTGATAGATAGGCTACATTTGTGGAAATGGAGAGGATTTGGAAGCGTGTATGATTACAGGATCCAGAATATTGCAGCCAGCGGGAGGAAGAGAGAGAGCAAGAAAGAAACATGAAAGAAAAGATGAAACGTGACCTTGTTGACCCTTGGATCTGTGGATGGAGGAAGGGCGGCAAAATAAAAGTGCGGGCACAGTGAGAGGCAGGAAGTTAATCCCCCCCAGGTGCTGTGCCAGTGTTGAGAGGGGGGTACCAGACCAGCCCACTGGCACAGCAGACATGAAGCCCCCCCTCCTCACAGCTCAGTTTGAAGTCCCTTTAAGAGGCTGTCTGAATGGTGAGGGGTGGGAGGGCTGCAGGTGGCAGTCGAAACACTAGGGACAAAATCTACACGCACACAAGCGGGCACAATGGACACTAATCCTGAAATATTGATGCCTATGGTAGTTGCTCATTGAGGATGGAGGCAGGGGTGTGTGGGTGTGTATCTGAGGTGTTCTGACAGATTGCCCACACACACCCCTGCTGCTGGCCAAGAAGGTTGCTGTCAAAAGACATTCGATCGTTGCCTATCCTCCTTTTCTCTTTGCCACCACTGTTGTTATTATGTATGCATATTAGCCATTCACATGGGATCACTCACTCTGCTAGCCCAGGTCAGCACATACACACAAAAAGAGATGCACACCATTTTGCCACACCAGTGGAGCATGGATGCCAGGCAGAGAAAGGGAGGGAGATGTATTCATTCACTTTCTATTGTGCACGGATCGAGTGTTAGTCCAGTGAATAGGCAAGGGAGCGCTTGATAATGAGGCCAGTGTTATTACAGAGCCGCTCCAGCCCCTAACGACATCAATCCACTGGGATCAAATAAAGGCTTTTAATTGCTTTGCCTCATATTAAAATCCCTACCACTGTAGACAAGCTGCCCTTGGCGTGCCTGAGCATAAAGGCAAGCCGAAAGATTGTCTGAAAGGCCATCATATAGCACGTGCAAAGGCTTTCCCAATACATGGCTTTGCAATTATGTTTGCATAGCCCAGGCGTATTCAATGGCAGTGGCCATCATTTTCAACTTAATATTTGACAATGGTGTTGAATATTAATGATGTAATAAGAGCACAGGGATCATATGTTCATGATGTGCTTTGTCGCTGTCTGTTTCCAGGACCGAGTCTGTTGCGGAGAAAATGCTGACCAACTGGTTTACATTCCTCCTCTACAAGTTTCTGAAGGTAACTCTTTAGTTTTCTGTGATTATGCTTCCTGCTCTCCATCCATTCATCCATCCATTGGCTTAACCATTCATTCAGTTGAGGTTTGCAGGGGGGCTTGGAGCCCATCGCAGCTGACACGGGGTAAGAGACACACTGGACAGGTCACAAGTCCTACACAGGGCTAGCACAAAGACACAAACAACCATTCACACTCAAATCCACACCTGCAGCCACTTTTGAATCACCAGTTAGCCTAGCGTGCCAAAAAGGCAAGGCACTTCAGCAATATGCCACAAAAAGCTGAGCTGAGAAGAAAGGGGAAAGGAAGACAGATAGGACAAAGCATAAAAACTGTGGTGCTGAGGCATGGTGCTCAGTGCATCAGGTCCCCCAGCAGCCAGAGCCTTGTGCAGCATAACAAAAGGGTAGTTCGGGGTCACCTAACTAAATATAAGCTTTAAAGAAGAAGAGTTATAGTCTAATCTTAAAAATAAAACGGTTTTCTGCCTACTGGATCTAAAATGGTTCCACAAGAGAGGAGCTGATAGCTGAAGGCTTTGCCTATCATTGCACTTTTCCAAAACTCTGGGAACCACAAGTAAGCCTGCACTCTGACATAAAGTGCTGTATAGGGATAATATGATACTATAAATTATGATGGTAATGATGGTACATTTAATTTGAGGTTGTTTTTTTTTTTTCATGAAGCCCGTGAGGAGAAGCTAATATGGGACAAATGTGATTTCTTTAGATAGCCCCTGTTAATACTGGTGTTTTGGATCCACTGATGGCTTTTCAGGGACCTCTTAATAGTTCGGATAGTAAGGAACTATAATAGGACAGTTGGCCAGTGTTCCTAATTTTAACAATATTTAACAGCTGAATTATTGTTACTGGTTGTTCTGGTTTCCAGCGTATGGATATATCAATATAGCACAAGCATAATCATGTCTGATGTCCTGTAACTCTGCATGTACTTTTTTGAGTCTGTTAAATCAGATGTTTACCTTTAGTACAGCTGGGTACAGGAATAGCACAAATAGCCTATGAGTGTGCATAAAATACAGCGTACACACGGCATATTTTGTGTGTCGTCTGGGCTTCCATTTGGAAAATGTTTTCATAATATTCAAAAGACAGCCTCTCTGCCACAGCCACCGAAGATTCATCTAACACTTGGAGGATTTGTTGTCCTTTTTTAGCTATAAAGCATACTGACATGTTGATGCAGCACTGAGGTGTACTTTTTACTTCACAGGACACCACTATTCACTAAAAGCAAAACCACAACTTCTCTCCACCTTTGAGTCTAGAAAATGTCACAATCATCCTGTTTCTCTCCGCCATCTCCGTAGTCATCACTTTTCTGCAGCTGGAGGAGATAAATATAAACAATGATAAATGGCCAGTCTCTTCTTTTTGATAAACAGGAGTGTCTTGGGGAGGGTTTTCACTTTTTTTTTTTAAAAAATTGTTTATCCATCAAACCTTCCCCTAACTTCGGCAATGGCTCTATATTGATAGGTGGTACAATTTTCTTTAATTTAGGTGAAACAGGTGCAATATTATCGGGAACATGACGTTTATAAGTCTTACTCAGCAACACTTGGAAGTAAAGCGGTTATAAAAACCCACCACAAAATTTTATCTTCTGAGACAAAAATACGCTTCGCTGTCAGTGAGCTGAGCGCAGAAAAAAGGCTTTAAAATGTCTTCATTCTTTTCCAAACGTCCCCCTTTCGTCAAATCTCTTCACAGGAGTGTGCAGGCGAGCCTCTTTTCTCCCTCTTCTGTGCCATCAAGCAGCAGATGGAAAAAGGCCCCATTGACTCCATCACAGGAGAGGCACGCTACTCGCTCAGTGAAGACAAGCTCATCAGACAACAGATTGACTACAAGACGCTGGTAAGGGGTTCACCTGCCCACGGGTCCAAGGGCTCACTGGGGACACTTAATATGCTTTCGGGGACAAGGCGAGAGTAAAAGGTTGGTTATGGGTGGTTGGTCATGAGATTTGCAATGGGACACAAAGTTGTCGTTGTTACGCTTGACATGAAGGGGGCACGGGAGGGGCGACCTCACTTCCTGTTGAGACCTGAGCTGTCAAGCAAAAGAGCAGGGCTTTGGGATGAGGAGGAAGGAAATAGACTATGTTTGTGTATGTGTCTGCACAAGCGCACAGACGATGAAGCTCGCTCCTCATGGAACCTCTATTTTACTGCCCAGATCTGTCTGTTATCCTGGCTCCACTGTGACCGTTGTTGTTTCTGGAGGGGAAACTTAGACATTGTTCGGTTTTCTCTTCTAGTGTCAGACCAGTTTGTTCTCAGCATTCTGGGAGTACAGATTTGCATACATATTTCACATTGTCTTTTCCAACACCAATAGTTTTCTACCCACCCCAGTTCTTGCAGTAGAAAAATGTCTAGAAACTGCCGATAGTTAACCCTTTTAAAGGGAATTTTTCATTTTATGTACAACGTGGGCATACGTGTTTGGAATGATGCTTTTATAAAAGATGAGACGTTTATTCTCTCACCCCTTTAACGTGTATTTGTGCTCATCTTGTAATTCAGGTATTGCCACCAACACCCAAAGGCAGTACTGTAAGAGCTGATGAATATGATAATATTGTTATAATTAGCTACTTTAGTGCTCATCAGTTCAGGTAGCAAATTACTCTCGTCTCAAGCTCTGAGAAAAGAGCAGTTTCCATAGTGAATATTTTCTTTTCCTGCAGTTCTCTCACGGACCCCTTGGCAGGCACAGAATTATTGCATTTCCATTGAGTACCAATCATCATTATTAACATAAAACACACAAACCTATTTCCTGCAAAGTTGTCAACAACCTTACTTTTTTTTTTACCTTGCTCTAAATCAACTTGTTTTTAGTATATATTCCGAAAGATCCATTTTGCATCTGTAAAATAAAACCTTATGATACCGTTTAACCCGCAAGTCCTTATTAGACTCACCACAGTGATGGTTTTGTGCGTGTTTCAGGTGGTAAACTGCATACATCCAGAAAATGAGAAGAGTCCAGAGATCCAGGTTAAGGTGCTAAACTGTGACACCATAAGCCAAGTGAAGGAGAAGATACTGGATGCCATCTACAAGAACGTCCCGCATTCACACCGCCTGAAAGCGTCTGATATGGACCTGGGTATGAATCTTTGCCTTGTTTATGTGAACAGTGTGGGAAAAAAATAGAATAATGAAATAGAAATCTGAAATAATTCTATGATTGGGAGCTCCTTCACATTCCTGTAGATACTGTTCAGCTTATCAAAACAGTTCTTAAGATTCAGTGTTTCAGATCAGACAGCCTTTATTGTGGACTCAATGGTCCAGAAGAAAATACAAACAAGAATAAAACACAAAAAGACAAAAAAAATATGAAATATAGAAATGATCTATTCGTGTGCCTGGAGGAAGCTGGCTGAGCTGAGACAGACATCGATTTTTTATTTTATTTTATTTTTTATCTTCTCCACTCTACCCAGGCCTTCTTAAAAAGTAAAGTCCTCTTAGATATAGAGAAGTTGTTTTGTGTTTTGTTTTTTTTTACCTCGGGAGACTTGACTTCCTGGCTGTGATGGCTCAGATGTCTTGAGATTGGTCTCTCTCCTCCCAAAACTTCCCATCGATCGACTCAGATGTCAACTAGCGTCTGAGTCAGATGATTGATCAGCTAATCAATTGCGACGCTCAGCGAGCCATTCCTTTCCTTTTTATTTCTTCCCTTCGTTCTCTGTGTGTTTCTTTCCTTCCTTCCTAAAGCAAGTAATTACTTTAATGGGCCACTGTTAGGGGAAAGAGGTGCAATTATGTACCTTCTTGGCAAGACATCCTACTGTAGTGCTCAGGGGTTCTTGTACACCTTTATTGGTGTAGGGTACACATGCACACCCCTACTACATGTGAGCATAATATTGTTATCCGTTATTGTTGTCCTGCCAAATACCTACAGGCTGTCTTTTCACTGTGGACTGTTGCTTTTTATGGTTTAATTTTGCCAGATGGATTTTTTCAAACCCCTGTTGTTTTTTGGTAATAGCATATTTATAACCAACCTCAGCTCTCAGATGGGCTAGGAATATACCACAGGGAATCTGTCTGAGACAGCTAAGTAAAAAGATTAGTTTAGCCTTTTGACAACACTCCTGGATGAAATTGTTTTATGGCCCCATTTGGGCAGGACGTGTTGTTCTATTATTGTTTTATTACAAGAGGGAATTGGCAATTGGAGTTCTCTGGTCACTCGCTCAGTGCGAGTGTGTGGGTGTGTGTGTGTGTGTGATTGCAAGCATAAGGGAGAGAATGAATAAATGTAAGCAGAAGAGAACGCGTGTATAGAGCAATTTGGTTATTTTTTCAGTGCTGTCTAAACATTTTGCACCCCACTTGTGTGGTGTTCTTTTTTTCTGAGTGAAGTTCAGGCGACAATCTAGTAGTTCACACTATTTTATTATCAAAAGGTTAAAGATTTGAGTTGCACAGCTGTGGACTTCTCTATATCAGGCAGTCTGCACACAGAAAAGTGGAAAAATATTTATAATTCAAAGCATATATCAGACACGCATATATCTGTGATTGGCTATCGCTGGGAAGAGGCCGTGGTTTAGCGCTCCCTGATTCGTTCTCCTCGTGGTCCTTCCTCTTGGCATTGGTCTTCGTCCTCAATCTGGGGTCTTGTCCTGTGTGAGAAAATACCTACCTACTCTACACTTGTGTCAGTTCTAACCGGTACCTCAAAGTTTGTATCTAGTTACGCTATCAACAGTATAGAAACACTATGTTATACCCCCACACATGGTCAAGGCAGTGTCTCCCTAACTGAAACTGTGTTGTGTAAGCATGTAGCAATTTTACCTTCAATACTAAACACTCCTACATCTTGGTTAAGCATTCACACCGTGTGGTTAGTGCTTGTATCCGTCTAATGAGGAGTGTAACAACTCTGTTATGAGTAGACATTTCAAATAATGTTAGAAAGAAACTTTATTAAAATGTATTTCTAACACTTGCTGCACAGATTAAAAGAAGTTTCTCTCTTAATCACAAGTCCATTAGTAGACTTAAAACAGGTTTGACATATCCGTTCACGTCTGTGATTTGTTTTTTTCCTGGTATTGCACAATTAACACTGATGATAACTCTTCAGTGGAAACACATCTTCTATTTCACTTTATTTTCTAACTACATGTACAGGTAACACCAGTGGCTTTTGTAACTTCTGACACACAGTTGTTGATAAGGATAATAGGATTTTTGCAGGCCTGTCTTGAGATAAACTTGCCAGAAGCGTTGTTATCCTGGGGTATTGTTTTTAATTCCACTGCCCTCTGCTGCAGTCCTCTGTAGAGTACAAATGAAGATAGGACCTAGGAACAAAGAAGTAAGCCCTGTGTGTGTTGGTGTCTTTGTGCAAATGCTGGCAGTAGCAAACCTGTGTCTTGCCTCTTTGTCAAGTACCACAGTCACCTTCAGCCTTTCACTTTACCTTCAGCTGTTATTCATTCCCCTGAAGACTAAGTGTACACACACACACATCCTGATTAGATACCACTGGATTTGGGAATACGTGTGATCTCAGTTTGTTGCAGTTTTCACACCAGGTTTATGCTTTTATTTGTTCCTTCCTCTCGTTCTTTTTGTTCCCCGTTCGTCTGTTGAGCCCTGCCTGGAGACAGGCGCTTATTTGCATCTTTATGGGAAGATGAACTGTATAGACAAACAACAGGAGAATCTGTATTTCCAGCAGATTTTTCAGTTGCTAACACAATTCTGGTCAATCCTCCAAAGACAGGCCTCACCAAGCATCGCGGTGATTGCCGCTTTGTTTCTCTGTTTGTGATCAGAATAGGAGATGACAGTGGCCGACAGAAGTGGGAAGCTCAGCAAGTAGTGCAGGCACAATAACATATTCATAAAGCCCATGATGTCTGCAAAAAGAATAGAGAAATCATCTGCCTGTTTGTTTTCAAGATGGCTTTCCTTTTTCACTCATTATAATGTTGCTGGGGTATCGTGAGATGTTTCTATCAAAGCTTTTGTTTTGCTTTGTAGTGAGGTTGCGCAGATTTACAAGGCCTGTTGTATATGTAATGCAGATGTAATTTGGATGTAAGGTCATGTAAAAGCCTTCCTAGTCATTGAAAAACGCGGACTGGAAGTTGCTTGTTTTGAAAAGCATGGAAATTAGATGGTCAGCAGACTCTGGGTATTGAAGTTGCACAATTTTTTGGCAATTTTGTTGTCTCGCTGAATTGTGTTGTGGTCCGCCTCGGTGGAGATTCTGAACAACATTAAGAGCAGCTTGGCAGCGGGATGAAGATGAAAGTTTGATGAAGGAAGCACAGGAACCAATAGTACCTTCAGAGGCTGAAACGTGAAGGCTAGTTCTGTGGGTAGAAATAGAAGTGCACAAACCCTATATTCACAGCCATCGAGTACACCAGCAAAACAAATGGAGAAAAGAGCAAAGAGGAGGAGGGTGATTAATTTAACTCGCATTTTGTAGTCGTCTAGCACAGAAGCATTTTCTGTTTTAGTTCTACCTATTTGCTAACCTTTTACCCCCACCCAAAGACCTTTTTATGTCCTTTTGACTTTATTCAGTCTTATTAGACAATGTTAATTGATTGTTCTGTGGAAAGCAAAGAAAAAAGAGATCAAGGTGATGATAAAATAATGTTTGACACTCTTATTAGAAAAAAGTTGTGCTTTTTTTTTACCTCTGGTGTGTGCTTGTTCTTCATCTAAGAATTGCAAACTTAAGCCAGAGTTAGAAACTAACTTTTTAGCCCATAGGGAGACTCTGATTGCTACACAGAGAAACAGCCAGTGTAGAATCCGAATATATCTGACTAACAGAATTAGGCACAAGCTATAAAAAGAAGCCAAGAAAACTAGAGCCATCAGAACTTTTCAACCTTATAACACAAAACTATTTTTTTTCCTTACAAATAATAATATTTGACTAAAAATATGTTTATTAAATGAAAGAATGGTTGTTTCCTAAATTATATGGTGAGATTTTTAAAGAGTAAATATAATCAGTTGAACGGGCTGTGTGTGGGATGGATTATGTATGTTTCGTTTGACTGGATCCCTGAATTTGATTAAGGTATCACTATTTTGGGGGAGGCCTGAAAGCATAACACTCAGACTTTTCTGTTTGGCATCGTCTGTTTTCCCTCTGTGGACTCCTCAAGGACAGTCGGTCTGGCTGTTGTGTAATTTGGGATATAGTGCTCTTATGTGGGGAGACAAGTAGAAGTAGAAAGGGGTATAAAGATAAACTCCAGAGAGCGAGAGAATAAACTGAGAACGGGATGACTATACATGCTGCAAGGTGAGGTCTTCTAACTTCTCAGAGATATCAAGTATCTGTGTAATCATTACATCTCTATTTTATGTTTTGCATTTGTGTCTCCTAAAGGATTATTTCGGCACCTGGTCTGATGGATTTCTATAAGAAGATTATTTGAAATATATATATTTTTAAATTCCATCTCAATTGCAGAGTGGCGTCAGGGTCGAGGACAGCGCATGATCCTGCAGGATGAGGACATCACCACAAAGATCGAAGGTGACTGGAAGAGACTGAACATGCTGTCCCATTATCAGGTACGCTTTTAGCGGTATACAGAAAAATGCAGCTGGATCCTGTATTAAACTCATTATTGTGTTCCAGTGATTTAATAGTTACGAACGTTTGCTTTGTGTTTGTCGATGGTGTGGACGCCCATGTACACGTGAAAATCAAAGTTTTACACCACATTGCACAGAGAATGGTGTCAGCTGAAACTTTGAACCTTATAATTTCGGGCTTGCAGTTAATACAGTACAGAAATTCACATTACAAGGTGTAATTAAAGTTCCACGACTACACCCATTAAAAAAAGAAATGCTGTAATTAAATAAAAAATGGCAGATCTTTGTTTATAGATAGCCTCTTGGGGCAGCAAAGCACTGCTTTTAATGTAGTTGCTGTTTTTAGATCGCCTTCTTACCCACATGTACTTGTGGGTTTGTTCTACGTGCTGCGTCTCCACAGCGTGTAAAGACAGCAGTTCTTAACTTAAATACCATTATGAGCAAGAGCACAAAATTACAAGGAGCATAATGTGATGAGTATGCTGGTTCTGATGCTGTAGCACCTAAAGACGTCAGTCCTTTCTCTCAAACACTTCCTCCTCATGGACAAACCCATGCTGCACATGTGAATGCCAAACAATATCAAGCATGCTCCTGTATCCTATCCTGAGCTATCCTTTTTTTGAGGTCAAAATTAAAATCGGGTAGTTTTATTATTTATTTATTTCATATTTTTATGGGCTAAGTCACAAAGTTTTGAAATTGCAAAAACTTTAAAGAAAGTTAGAAAAGTTTTTGTTGCATTTCAGCAGCAAACCTCAAATGTATCACTTCACATTTTTTTAGAAGAAAATTTGATAGTGAGCACAAGCACCTGGCATTTAGTATTGCATACAATCTGTCTCCCTTTCTTTACTACACATCATCTCACTATCTGTGGCTGCTTTTGCAACTCATCTTCTCCTTTTCCTTAAGCTGACTAGATAATTCAGAGTTCACTTATTGCAGTTATCTATCAAGTACTTGACAGATAAGGACATCCCCTTATACACCACATGTTATCTGCCTGGCTCACAAGGTGAGGCAAGGAACTTGCCAACAGCACAGTGACACTTAGGAGTAATCCCCTGTGTGGAGTGGGCTTCAGGTGTGCTGCCTCCGGGGATCATCTTGTTTTTGACTTTGATTAATGTTGGCGTGGACACACATCACTGGTCAGAGACCGTCAAACGAAGACAAATGCACAAAATACAAAGATGTGTCACTCATTAAATACATCGGTGCATTTACACAGAGACTTTGACACGAATCGGCAGGTGTTTTGTGCCACATGACTCATAACTGCACATCCAGTCACATGGAAGGAGTTTGGATGGGGAAACAGGCCTGTATTGTCAATAAGGTGTTAATAATTCAAGCAGTTGAGCAAGTAGCGACTGTGCCCTCCAAGTGCAGTTTACGTGGTGCCTAAATTAAATGTCAGCAGCAGCGAGTGTCAACAGGCTGTGAGTATGAAGCGTGGGTGGAATGGATTAGGGAGCTGATTCAAATCGGAGATAAGATAATGAAGACAGAAGTTAATTCATTTTTTCAGGCTGGGGAATAAGGACACCTTATCCTTGACAGACCGAGAGAGGGAGAAAAAAAAAACATGGCATCGTCTGTGAAATTGTCAGGAGGCTAAACAGAGCTAGAAAGGGAGGGGACATCACAAACACATTCAAGCTTCAGTCAAGGGCATCTGCAGTCCCATATTTAGCATTTCTAATCTTCTGTTACTGACTTCATTTCTTTGAAATGATCTGATTTGAAATCCGTAGATCGTTGTGAGTGAGATCAAATCCATTGATGCCCTCTATTGATTGATGCCATCTTAAAGAACCCAGATGTGCAGCTATATTTTGCCATTTCCTTCAGACATTTTCCATCAGTATTGTTTGTCCAATCTGAAGCTAATATGGCCAACCAGACACACTGAATAGAATCATGTGCTGTTCTTTATTACACTAATCAGCTTTGATCTGCCACTAGCCAAACTCCCCCCCGCACTTGGTTGTACTGTCACAGTTTGCATCGCAAACTAAGTGGAAACTTCTCATTCGGGAAAACGTCACATGGTAGCTACAAGCAAAAGAAAAGAAGAAATGGCATTTTCCATATCTGATCTTTCAGGCCCATAATGAGACATTTCTCTCCGCCTCCTCTCTTTCAGGAAAGTGTGCTCTGTTTTCTGCCTTTATTCTCCAAATGTTATTTCCCCAAATGCCACTCCTTCTTTTTCACATTCTATTATGTTCCACTGCGCTCTGCTTATTTCATATGGGTTCGACATATAAGAGCAGTGATCAGGGAGGAGATCTGCCCTGTGGGCCTCATACAGACAATGATATAAACATATTATGCATAAGGAGCAGATTGAGTGAAAGGGTGAAATAACAATGCAATCTTAATAACGCCCCGGACCTCACACACATACAAATGGGCTGAAGTCCCCACCCCCTCGGTTGCATCCACCCACACGGTGATAAAGATCACTTCAATTAACCCGGGCTTAGCCTGCAGCCTGGGTAGTCATTTTATGTAGAATAGAGGCATTATGTGCGTGTGTGTGTGTGTGTACTGGTGGGAGAGGCTGCATTCCAGTTTCATTAATTGAATCCTATTTGGCAGACTGGGGAAGGAGGAGCATGCAATTGACTGATTCATTCATTCATTTCCACACACTTCACATCTTCATACACATGCTCTCAAACACACACACACAAACACGCCACCCTAGAGGAAAGGTATTATTGAATAGAGACTTTGTGACATCCTCTCTCACACAGGCCTGCACAATGCTCTGCAAAACTCTCCCTCCCACTGTCAGTCATCATATGTATGTGTGGGCAAAGCAAAACACATAAGGGTAATAAGATATTCTCTGTTTATTCACCCGAAACAAGAATAGATGGAAGGAAATACAGAAAGTGACACCTACGCAGTGATATGTTTTTTTTTCCTATTCTTAGTGGCTGTGTCAGAAATGTGTACAAATGGGGAAAGAAATACCACAGAAAATTGCTATTGTTTTGAAGAGAGATTTACATTATATTTGTGTTTCAGGTACCTGATAATGCAGTAATGGCCTTGGTTCCCAAGCAAGTTACAGCCTACAACTCTGTAAATAACTCCACCGTGTCCCGAACTTCTGCAAGTAAATATGGTAAGCCGGCCTCTTTCTGTACCATAAGTTTCAGTTATCAGAGAGCCACTTTCTTAGCTGGACCGAGTTTGCTTTAGAAACTATATGTATTTTGTTTTTTTTAATGTATTCATAACTCAGTAAAAGAAATATCTTAGGAATTGATGCTTGGTAATGAAAATGAAAATTATTAGCAAAACTATACGTATAAATTTATTTGAAATAAAACAATCCACTCAAGGAATAAAAATATTGCATTTGTCCATTTTGTTTAATAATCCGGTGTTGTTAGAGTAACTCACTGACCCTGCAGCAGTGGATGGTATCACTTGAGGACCCTGCATGTCAGCAGTGGTGGACCAGAAATACAAGATTTCTAAAATATGAAGAGACAAAAACGCACTCTTTCCTCAGTTGTTCCGGCCTCTTGAGAATCCAAAGTGGCTCCTCTTATCCTTCCATGTGTTTTTTCCTGTGTGCCTTCTACACGTCTCCTTGAACCTGAAAAACCATCAAGTTTGTTGATGATCAAAGGGCTAAGCCTCACTGGTCACAAACACTTCAGACACTTCAAATGTGGTCCCACGTTATTAGCATTGTCTCATCTCCATATGGTCTCACCTCATCTCTCCAGCTCTAAATTAGACCAGATAGGGCAAGGTGAGTGGTGCAACAGAAGAGGGAGAGAAGGAGAAGGAGGATGCCAGGAATACCCCCCCTCCATACACACCCCGCTCCTTACCATGCATGGAGGGTTTCACCCCAAGTCCAGCACCCTGAGGCTGTACGCTAAGCGGAAGGAAGGGGGCCGGGGACTGGTGAGTGTCAGCACCACAGTCCAGGATGAGACAACGAACATCCAAGAATACATTGGGAAGATGGCCCCAACTGACCGAGTGCTCAGTGAATACCTCAGGCAGCAGAAACCCAAGAAAGAGGAGGGAGACGAGGAACCATCATGGAAGGACAGGCCCCTGCACGGTATGTACCACCGGCAGATAGAGGAGGTGGCTGATATCCAGAAATCCTACCAGTGGCTGGACAAAGCTGGACTGAAAGACAGCACAGAGGCACTAATCATGGCAGCACAAGAACAAGCTCTGAGCACAAGATCCATAGAGGCTGGGGTCTATCACACCAGGCAAGACCCCAGGTGCAGGCTGTGTAAAGATGCCCCAGAGACAATCCAGCACATAACAGCAGGGTGCAAGATGCTAGCAGGCAAGGCATACATGGAACGCCATAACCAAGTGGCCGGCATAGTGTACAGGAACATCTGTGCCGAGTATAACCTGGAAGTCCCGAGGTCAAAATGGGAGATGCCCCCAAGGGTGGTGGAGAATGACCGAGCTAAGATCCTGTGGGACTTCCAGATACAGACGGACAAAATGGTGGTGGCTAACCAACCGGACATAGTGGTGGTAGACAAACAGAAGAAGACGGCCGTAGTGATCGATGTAGCGGTTCCGAATGACAGCAATATCAGGAAGAAGGAACACGAGAAGCTGGAGAAATACCAAGGGCTCAGAGAAGAGCTCGAGAGGATGTGGAGGGTGAAGGTAACGGTGGTCCCCGTGGTAATCGGAGCACTAGGTGCGGTGACTCCCAAGCTAGGCGAGTGGCTCCAGCAGATCCCGGGAACAACATCGGAGATCTCTGTCCAGAAGAGCGCAGTCCTGGGAACAGCTAAGATACTGCGCAGGACCCTCAAGCTCCCAGGCCTCTGGTAGAGGACCCGAGCTTGAAGGATAAACCGCCCGCAGGGGCGTGCTGGGTGTTTTTATATATATATATATATATATATATATATATATATATAATTTATTTTTTTTAATTAATTTATTTATTTAGTTATATGTATTTATTTTTAAAGGGACTGACTTCAAATGCAAGTGTGATGCACTTCACAACTAGTGTGGTACTTGAGAGTGACTTTGAACTCTCCCTGAGTACAACAGCCAAATAGTGAAGAAATAGACAAGGGTGAATTTAATAGAGCTGCTGAAGAGCAGCAGCAGGAGGAGGAAGAGGAGTGGGGCTGGTGAGAAAGTTGTGGAAAAAAGTTCAAAGATTCAGACAAACATTCTCTATAACATGTTGAGTTGGAGAATGAAAGGAGAAACCTTTGTGTTTGATCTTTGATGTAATGTTCCCATCAAAAAACCACAAGAAGGAAAAGAAGGGAAACACGGGAAATATAACAGCGCGCGCGGAACTGGATCAGAATAGAATAAAAAAGAAAGAAAGAGAAACTCTCTCTCCTGTGTATCACTCACTACGCATCACCCTCAGCTCTCCAACTTCTTGAATAAATAATTACCACAAAATGAGCACACTGTTCTGCCATACCACAAGGGCAAAGCTAACAATTCAAAGCACCACATTTTGTGTCGCGCTTGTCCTGCATATAGTGTATGTGGTTTGTTAACCTTGTAACAAAGCTACAGTCAAATAACGCTCAGTGAAGTGCCCTATAGGAGACGCAGGCGTTTGAATTTTTTTAGTTGATCATACTGCGATCAAATATGAGTAGTCAATACACAGACACATAAAAACACACACACTTTGTATCTGTTGTCTCCAGCTGTCCCTTATTTTCCCGCAGACTCTCTTCTCCATACACTCCTCCTGCTTCTCTCTCTGGACAGATTGATTTCTGTCACGGTGAAAATCACTCTTTTTTTTTTCTTTTTACACTCCTCTCCAAACCGCACCCACTGATCAATTTTTTTTTTTTCACACTGTGTAAACATTCATTGAGCCATGTGTTTGGAAATGTCATCGCCGCTCCGGCCATTGGGTGGGCCATACATATTTCATCTCGTCTGACACCTGTTCGATTTTGTGTCAGGCGGCAATGCTATGTCTTGTCACTTGGAGAAGAAGCCATGAAAAATTAACCATGCAGACTTTCTGAAAGTTTCATATCCAATCTCACACACCTGTAAATTGGAAACCTCAGACCAAGAAACTACATTCTGTTGCTGACATGCAGGTTATAGTTTTCTTTGCCTTTTTGGTTGCATTTTCCTTTTTTTTTTTATTGTGTTTGTGCTGCCTGTGACTGATTCTTTCTTTTTTCCTTTTCACTAGTTTGATTTAGCTTTAATCTGTCTTCTGTGACTATCTGAACAACAAAACAAAACGTTTTTAATGATTTTTATAAAAGAAAATTAACACTTATCTGACTCTGTGTTTTGCATAAATTAGCAGCATTTCATAAACTGAAGCATGTTGTTTCTCACAGAAAACATGATCAAGTACACTGGAAGCCCCGACAGCCTTCGTACCCGTACTCCTATGATCACCCCCGACCTGGAGAGTGGGGTGAAGGTTTGGCACTTGGTTAAGAACCACGAGCACGGAGACCAGAAAGAGGGCGACCGCGGGAGCAAGATGGTCTCTGAGATCTACCTGACAAGACTTCTGGCCACCAAGGTTAGCAATCTATGTTTAGGAGAGACAATAATCTGTGAGGACCTACTGTGCTAACCTCTAGGTCCATATTTTTGTTCTTCGTCTCTACTAGAGTAGCTTTGCATGAATCACTGGCCAAATAATCATTATTTATATTATATTGGGCTTTGGTGCAGCCCATCCTTTTATCCACTGTTTTTAAAAAAAAGATGTTTTAACTTCCTTTTAAGTTATCTTTATTCTGATTAGCTGCCCCTCACAAACAAAGACTGAACAGCTGGTGGGTGGGGTACAGTGCTCACAGACAGAGCTGCGTTTCTGTAATGACCACATTAGGGATATCCTCTCTCATTAACTCAAATAAACTTTCCCTATGTTTAATTTGAAGAGAAAAATCAGAAAAGCATAATAGGTCTCCTTTATCTAGCAACTTGCTCAATTTAGCCAATACTACGCGCACAATTTATATGATCAAACCAGACAAAATAAAGTTATCCAACTCAGCAGTAGCATCTTTAACCGAAGCAGTTCAGCAGGTGAAAGGCTAAAAGGTCACTCCATCTTTTACCCCGTGTTATAATAACGAATAAAATCCCTCGCTGTATTTAAATATTCATGTTTACTTTGGATGAGTCATCTCAGTGGAAAAGATTATTCAAATGTATTCCTCTATCCCCTCAGGTGAGAACGAGAAAATGGATATTTCTGTTTGTTTTTCTTTTTTCATTACTGTTGCATTGATGCAGCAGCATATCAAAAAGGGTAAAGAAGAAAAGACCGATGAAACCAGTGAAGGTTTTTCTGTTATAAAAAAAAAAAAAATTATCAGGCAAATATAGAAATGACTATAAAATTGGTCTCTTTGAATGCGTCTTGCGACAATGGCCCCTAAGAAGGAAAAAAAAAATACAGTTAATTTGGTTTGGAGGAAAATGTGACTTTGATCCAACAGCTGAATGCAAATGAACAATCCACTCTTAAAGCACCTTGTCCCTCTTCCCCCCAACACCAATACACCCTTTCTATCAGACTCACACAGCCATATGGGGAGGGTAAAAGAAAGTGGGAGGCTGTGAGCTGAAAATGTTTAGGATGTGTTTTTTTTTTTAAATTCACCAGCACTTCCACTTTTCATCTTGTGAATGTCTTTGTTTAGCTGTTAACACAGAGAACATAAACCGAGTTCAATATATGCAATATAAATGAAAAGTGTCAGGAGTCTAAAGTGGAGTGTCTCAAACACACCGGTAGCACATCCATTAAACAGGCACAGAGGGAAGAAGCAGGATGATCATCCTTTATGGAACATGTTGGCTAATGAGCAGGAACATGGAACTAATTTGGTTGTGCCAATTCCAACTTGTCTTTGAAATAGTACATCTAGATAATAGGCAAACAAATCCTCTTTTTTTGCCGCTGCTGTTTTTGTCTTTATGAAAGCGTGTTTGCTTTCCGGTGAACAACAGCCTCTACAACCACAAAAGCATTTACAGCAATAAGAAACCCTTTCCAGTTATATTTATTTATCTCGATCTAAGCTCAAAATCTAAACACAAATGATTTAAACTAATGATACGCTGCTCGTTCTGTTGTTCATATTGATACCGAACACATCATTAAGATATTTGCAATGTAGGGTGGAAAAAGTTTATGCTTAACATTAAAACAGTACACGTTATCATCCCATCTACCAATCCCACTATAGATCTGCAAAACAGAATCTCATTTTTTATTATCAGGAATTGTTGATTTGCATTTAGCTGGGCAGATTAAACAAGTTATCTCAGGGAGTTAAGATACTTATCTGTCCACAGTTAGACAAATTGGCTATAATTTGAGGCGATTTAGCCTGCAAGTGGGCACCCAGCTAAGATGAATTCACAGTGGAGTAATAGACGAGAAACCCAGAGTAACAGCTATAAGCTTAAAGGATTTATTGTAGCTGTTAAACAGAAGTTTAACGTACACATACCACGGTCGCTCTGCTGAAAAGATTACCAAAGAGTACCTTAATGCTCTACCGTGCTACACTGGAAGGTGTTTAGGAGCTATGGCTGAATTGTGCAGGATCAATGTAGGGCACTACAAACACTGCAGAAAACAAAATTACATATCAGCTTGACATCATCCCAGTACTGAGCATAGTAATCATCATAATTTTGGTGGGGTTTTTGGGGTTTCTTCGCTTCCTCTGCACCTGGACAGCTTGCCATGATCTGGAGGAAGACTTATTCCCAAGTTTAGCATGGCAACTCATAGGCCCATCCAAAGGTCTTATAGTAGAATCTCGCACATTTACATAATACCATACAACTTGAAACACTGATGTCTGCCTTTTTGAGTAGATATATCACCGTGACTGTCTAATAGATTTATTCAGTCATTGTTATTGGACTGTCTTTATCTTGCAATATAAAGCACCTTGGGGGAACTATTTCGCCCTATATAAATACAATTGAATTGACAAAGACAAAGGTTAGTATGTGATTATTTACCATATTTCGTTTGTCTCTACCTTGACTTGGAATACTACACTTAATGTACATTCTGTACATTCACTAGCATACAATGCTACTACTGCACATTCACATAATGTTCTTCCTCTCTCCCCCCCTTTTTTGCACAAGTTGAGGAGCGTGTCAGGTTACATTTCAATGTGTGTTATACCTGCATAACTATGCATGTGACGAATAAAGAATCTTGAACTAGTGATACCACATACTTATAGTCAGTACACTTAAAGTTGCAGTCAGTTGTTTTTTGAGGTCATTTAATACTAAATACTAAAAAAAATAATATTTTGCTCATACTTATACATTGATTAGTGGGTAATTACCTTCCATCCATCCATCTTCTTCTACTTATCCGCGGCCGTGTCGCAGGGGCAGCAGCCTAAGCAGAGAAGCCCAGACCTCCCTCTCCCCAGCCACCTCCTCCAGCTTGTCTGGGGGAACACCAAGGAGTTCCTGGGCCAGCTGAGAGATATAATCTCTCTGGGGTGTCCTGGGTCTGATCTGGGCCTCCTCCCGGTGGGACATGCCCGTAACACCTCAACCAGGAGGCGCCCAGGAGGCATCCTTGTCAGATGCCTGAACCACCTCAACTGGCTCCTTTCGATGTGGAGGAGCAGCGGCTCTACTTGAGCCCCTCCTGGATACCTAAACTTCTCACCCTATCTCTAAGGGAGAGGCCAGCCAGCCTTCAGAGGAAGCTGATTTCCGCCGCTTCTGTATCTGCGATCTCATTCTTTCAGTCACTACCCACAGCTCGTGACCATAGGTGAGGGTAGGGATGCAGATCGACCTGTAAATGGAGCGCTTTGCTTTTATACTCAGCTCTCTTTTCACCACCGGTACAGCGTCCGCATCACTGCAGCTACAGCAGCGACTGCACCGTCTGTCAATCTCCCGCTCCCTTCTCTGGATGATGTAGTTGGCTTCATCGGGTGATGGCCTCCAGCTCGCTCTGGAACGGTTCGCAGCCGAGTGTGAAGCGGTGGGAATGAGAATCAGCACCTGCAAATCTGAGGCCATGGCCCTCAGCTGGAAACGGGTGGAGTGCCCACTCCGGGCGAGAGACAAGTTCCTGCCCCAAGTGGAGGACTTTAAGTATCTCGGGGTCTTGTTCACGAGTGTGTACTTGCATCTTCCAAAACGTATTTTCACAAACTTCATGAATGAATTCATTAAGAATACATACAAGCAGACGCTGGTTTGTTGAAGATGAACAGCTGATTAAAAGCTAACGTAATGCCACCTTTAAGGCCATGCTTATGTCCTAAAAATAACACCATTGTTCTGATAAACCAATTAAGTAGATTCCCACATCGTATGAGACCAAAGTGCCCAAGTTCAACAATGTTAGCGCCACTTTGAAGAAAGTTTGACTAACACTGGCTGACTCATCAACTCCTTACACAGAGTTAATAGATATACACATCAGGAGAGGGAAACACTTGCTGACAGCATACACTCACTACAGTTAAACAGTGACCAGAGTTGTTAGTCCTACAGCGGCCACCGTAGCACCGCAGGATTATGCAGTAGAACTGGGAGGTGTATGAAAACGGGTGACTAAAAATCTGCAATCTGCTGACATTTAGTGGTGAGATTCTACACACCGGAAAACCAACAAGTCTGGTGATCAGTTAACAGGGAAAGAGAGGCGCAATAGTGACTGTGAAGTGCAGGGCATATGAAAGAAATTAATAAACAAACTACAGATCCCAGAATGGGATGAGGCAGGAAAAACAAAGCAGCTATCGTCATGACACATACTGTATAGTTCTCCACACACCTTCACACATGCACACGTCGCCTCTCAGCCTCTGTGAGTCGCTCCATTTTCCTGCCATTATCTCGTTCCTGAGTGCAGGAAGGTGGCTTCTGACTACGGACAGCGCATCGTCTTTCCAGATGGATTGTTTTTGAGGAATAACCAGTTTATCTTGGCTGGCCATCTCTCTTGCTGAGAAATGATTGGGCAGACAGGCAGTGTAATTGACTGCGTTTGGCTTTCACCTTACCAATAAATACCTCTCCTTGGCAACGCCACTCACATCTCTCATATTAGCTCCATCAGTGACACTCTTGAGTGTGGGTACAGGACGTGTTCACGTGTGTGGACTGGTGCAGGGAAGGATTGCATTTTCCCTCCACTTGTACACTTGAGAGTGTGTGTGTGCGCGCCTGTCTCAGCCTCCCTGTTTCATTGCTATCCCCAACGTCGCTTTCCTTGCATTTCAATGCGGAGGCAGATGGCATCAAAACATCCAGATGACACATTGTGTTTAGAGTGCAGTCTTAATGACAGGGTAGATGGTCGTGGGGGGGTTATGTTGGCAGTTTCAGCTCCACCAGGGACCAAGAGAACCCTGTGATGATGACAGTGTTGATAGTGGTGCACCCCTTGAGATCGAGGATGACGTAAAATGTCAAAGCCTAAGCACTAGTAGGCACATACACAGATTTCACTGTCTCTGCACACATGTACCCGATAGGCCTTCCCTTAGCAACTAGGAAGGCACGTGGGCTTGATATAGAGATGTGATACCGTCTGCATAGAAAAATGGTAAGCTGCCGGGAATGTGGGCCACATTAGAATTATAGCCATGATTGTCGAACTAACAGGATTCCCTCCTCCCATTCTCCCCTTCTATCTCTCCTGACTCTGTGATTTGGTCACCCGCTCCACCCAAATTGGATTTTTATTTGCCAATGCCTGTACACACCTCATCTGCCACACTCAATGGCCTCTTCTTCTGATAGGAAACTTGTGTGGTTTCATTTCCATCTCTGGCTCTCGCCTTTTTCCCGTGCATCCCATCAGCTCATTCTTTACAAGAGGATTAGATTCTCTCACTCTCTGTCTCTCTTCTCCTCCTCCTTCTTAAAGTCACCAACTTTAAATCAAATTAGGGTCAATGGTGCAGTGTGGGAGCTAATCCGGCAGCACAAAGAGGCTTAGGAGATGCGCCTCCTGTTCCTAGATATTATTAAAAGTCAGCTGTGAAATAACAATTTCCCCCATCAAAGCTGCAAGCAGATTTAAGGGCAGGGTCTGTGAGATATGAGTCAGACACATAAACATCGGCGCTGGGAGAGAAAGTGTCGTGCACTGCACAACTCAAACTGACACAGAAACAAATATACATATTAATGGCATTTCTGCTACTGTTAGTGAAGTTTTGAAAAATGAGAGAATGACTGAATCTTTGTAACTCTCCTCTCCTTGCTCTGTAGGGTACGCTACAGAAGTTTGTGGATGACCTGTTTGAGACCATCTTTAGCACAGCCCATCGAGGCAGCGCTCTGCCACTGGCCATCAAATATATGTTTGACTTCCTGGATGAGCAGGCCGACAAACACAACATCCATGACCCGCATGTCCGACACACATGGAAGAGCAACTGGTGAGTATCTGAATCTAAATATGCTGTGGGTGCTGATATGGAAATATGCATACACACCAAGTAATTGGTGTCAAGCGCACAGAATGGGAATGTTTAAGACTCCTTAAACAGTTATTTGGATCATTGATGGGCATTTTGATTTTTAAAAGTACTACAGGCACTCTGGCATTGCCTGGGTATTGCCCTGTCAGAGCCAAGTTTCACAATACGCCTCTTCCTTTCCTAATATCCATTAACCACAGGGGTGTGTAATCTTCATTAAAGCCAACCACAAGGGGCTAATCCAATTGGCTGCCAAGACTCTCCATCTATTATCATGGATAACTGGGCCAAAAAAAAAAATTCCTGTCACTGTGGAATTCTCTAAAGTGACAGATGTTCACTCCCGGGTGCAGAAGTACACCTCTAAATTAATATCTGCTGATTAATTTATACCATATTGACCTGTGAGTCCACCTTAAAAGGTTGGCTGGGGTTAAATAACTGACAGTGCCCTGGAATGGGGTGAGCAGAGGAATGAAAAGGTGAAGAAAAGGAAGTGAACACAGTGGGAGTTAAATGCACACTAATATCTCATTAGCCTCATAGCCTCTGCCAAGATCCCAGCATGCATCACTCAACCCAAGGCCCAGGAGAACCACAGATATTGGAGGAAAAATTTATGTGTATCGAGGGACGAATAGACATAAAGGAATGGGTAGGGACAGGCTGAAGGAAAATATTATTTACTTTATCTTATGAGCCTAATTTTAGGGTTTTTCTCTGTGTTACCGGGCCAGTCACAGTGTGTGTTAAGTGTTCTGAGAAGTCGACGTGCTTCTCCCCATTAGACTTTCACTGTAGGGCTATAAATAAAGCACAATTTATCATAGCACAGCCTGAGAAAAAGCCACTGAGACTGAGCACAGTTTGTGCTGATGCCACCACAAATACCTTCTCAGTGTGGAGCGTGCGTATGATTGTGCCCTTAAGCACCTCCCCGCGCGTGCATATGCATAACCTCATGACCTCATCTTAAAAGACTGCAATCTTGGCTTCAACAGAAGCCTTCGTTTTGTCTCATGGTAGAAAATAATAATGTCAGTGTCCCTTCCAAGCTGAGCCCCCATCCCATTAAACCTGTCAGTTCCACAGTTATTGTACACGCCATTAACTTCAACTGCAGCAGGAGCCCCTATATTCTACTACTACCCCCACCTTGAGGGTTCCCTTCCTTCTGTGTCCCCTGATATAACCTAACTTATGTTAGATCCTTCAGCCTTATACCATTGTCATATCATGCCAGTGTATTTGTTGCTATAGCTTACCAGTCAACCGTTTTGTTTTTTTTATTAGACGAATGTTTATAAGTTTGCGAAATCTATACTGAAATCAGATTGTGAACCACTATTTTCCCCCATTCAGTGAGAAAATTTTCATAATTTTTCTAAAATAAAAGCAGACAGTTGCTTTGGCATGATTAATGCTGACCACGTTTCCGTACACCCTAAAGACCTGAAAGTGACCTTAATGTATCGCTGAACTTTTATAGTCCAAGTCCTTTATATCAAAGCAAGACTATCAAAAAGAAAAAAAAATACTATGCCTTTCTATACCTCTATGATGCTGCTACACTACATTTTAAAATGTGCATTGAGCAGTGTGCAAAGTGCACAGTGCTAAATATGAGTGTAAATGACCACCAAGATATATTCAGATCAAACCAAACTGCAAAAGGCATGTTGTAAACACTATAAAACCTAATTATCATTTGTCCTGCACATCTTAACGGCTGAAATAGCCTTTAGATATGTAGATATTAGTTCTTCAAGCATTTTCTTGTGCTTGACTGTCAACAGAGATGCATAGTAACTTTGCCTATGCCTATGACGTGGTTGGTGGCACACCTTGCAGAATCACAACAGATGATTAAGGCAAATGTACTAGGTGTGGACAGTTTAACAGTTTAAACTTCTTTTTCAGCAGTTTTACTTCTTTTTGAAATAAACTGTATTTTCATGGTGCAAAGTTAAATTTAGTTAAACTGTTAGTTTTGTATGTATTGTGTGACAGAGTTGTAACATGTTTTGTATGTGTGTACAGTCAGTATGTGCGTACATGAGTCACTGGCTCCCAGAGCATCTCCAGATGGTATCTTTTGGATTAGTGGCAGTGTGTTAGTGTCCGCTCTCATCCTCACTCCTCTGTATTTGGTCCGCGTGTGTCCGTCTATATGCGCTGCATTTTGGGATGGAACAGACAGAATTTTAATTATTGTGCAAAACTGCCACATACACCCCTCTTTTCTGCCATCATACTGCAACGGAATCCTACTCAGATTGCTTACTACTACCACTGTGGCAGACCTAAGTATAAGGTGCCAATCACAGGAATAAAATAGCACAGTTTTGCTTACTTAGGCCCTGACTGGAACCAAACTCAGTCAGGTCACCTTTATAAAGCTGTTAATTCCAAATTTAGCTCACTGCATGTCTATGCCATAATGGCACCAGTGAGATGTTGTACATCACAACATCTGTGATTCTTTTCCTGCCAATGGTAAGCTAATTCATTAGGCCCATTCCTAAAATTGCAGATGCAAAGGGCTGCATGAGGTGGTTTTCAGGGACCACAAGGGGGACTTAGCTGTTTGCAGGTGTTGTTAGGTACCAGTGTTAAAGTGTGGATGCATTCAAAAAATAAGAGAAAAGCAACTAGTTAGAATCACATTTGTTCTGGTCACATTTTGCCTTTAGAACAGAAATAATTCTCCTATTTACATCTGCCCAGTTTTGGTAAAGATGCTGTCTAAACTGTTGCTTATTTTGCTTGCTTAATTATACAGTTTTGTTTTTTAAACTATATCACACCCTTTTATCAGTTTGAAATGACTGCACTTTCAAGTGATGAATCAGTGGGCCCTTTTCTTACTCTGCCAGCATAAAATCTTTAGGATATGAGATGCCCTTGATCTTGGCAGCTGATATTTAACCTAATCCCTAACCAAAAGGACCGATCATGACCATCATTCAGATTCCTAAAGCTACTCAGCAGGAGTAAACTCAGATTTGCCTATTTTCAATGGATAAGGCATACTTATTATGGTGGTAATTTTGCACACACAAAATTGTGCAAAATCTCATCATCTTAGAATCCATTGCCCCATTGAAACGCCAGCTTGTCAACAATCAAGACAGCACAGCAGCCGTGTTAATATTCCTTTGATCCCTGCACCTAATCCCACTAGATTTTTTGCTTAGATTAATTTTGAAGTCATAATGCTGAGTCTTTCCTCATTCTGAGTTTAAATCCTCTTTTGTTACATTACAGCTGAATATCTTTGTGGGTGGTTGTACTAGAATAAATGCTCAGTGGATTGTTGAGGAACATTGGCGGTACTTTAAATGAATGTGTTTCAGGTTTTGTTTTTGGTTTTTTTTTACATTTTATACTCTTTTTCTCCTACACGCAGAAACTTCTGTGTAGCGTAGACTGCAGCAGTGTCTGTTGATTTTTGTCACATCAGCTAAAAGCGCAGAGCCCAGAGAAAAGTAAAGATACAGAGATCCAAGTAACACTCAGCTTTTTCTTAATACCACCTGAGCCCCTTTCACAGCAATACACAGATAAAGCTGGCCCTATATCTATTCATTTTGGCAGAAACAAGCCCTGCAAATAAACAGACTTGTGTATTTTTATTATTCCTGACAGGCACAAAATAGGACCCACTTGCACAAACAAGGCAATATGAACTGTGTCACTGGGCGGCCCCCAGCGAGGACCCCTGGACACTGCGAGGAAAAAAATGAGAGCCAGCCACCACCTGGTTTTAAAGATAAAGGCTTTATTGAATTGAGCACACACATCAAATAGAGCACATCAGCAACAGCAGGGCCTGTGTACTAGCTTTGCAAAGTGAATGAATCCTCGTCCCTTCTGGCGAATAATATGTTCATGCCTATTGACTAGCTGGCTGTAGCAAATTTGAAAACGGCATTTAGGGACTTAATCTCAGAGCAGCTCAACCGGACATAGGCTGTTGTTTTACTTCACACTCTTTGTTCGCCCATTTGAATGGCTATTCAAGCATTCTGTCACCGAGACAGAACTGAACAATCACTGCAAAACTCTTTTTTTTTTTTTTTTTTTCCCCCCACAGGAAGCCTAACAGACTACATTAGTTAGCATGACTCAGTTTTAGATTTTATTAAGAGACTACCTTTATTTATTTTTTTTACAGGTGAAAGGAATTATATTAAAGAATTTCATATTGTTGTGTCCAGAATTGGAAATATCAAGATTGGGAAAATTAAAAGGAATTTAAAGAAAACAGCAACAAACAATTATTTATCAGGGAATGAAAAGTTAAAGTGCAAAAGCTGCATGAGTTTGAGTTTGATACTAAACTACTTTTTGTTCTCTTTTCCCTCTCTGACAGCCTACCTCTGCGTTTCTGGGTGAATGTGATTAAAAACCCCCAGTTTGTGTTTGACATCCATAAGAGCAGCATCACAGACGCCTGTCTGTCTGTGGTGGCCCAGACTTTCATGGACTCCTGCTCCACCTCAGAGCACCGCCTTGGGAAAGACTCACCCTCCAACAAGCTGCTTTATGCCAAGGACATCCCCAGCTACAAGAGCTGGGTGGAGAGGTAAGCTGTCAAGAAAAGCGCATGTGCATACACACCAATTACTGGATAGATGAAGAGAGAAAGAACCATCAGAAAACCTGCATTAAGCGTGTTTCATTCCAGCACACACAATGCGACTGTAGCAATGTGATCTATGAGCTGTGAAACCCAATCCAAATTACAATGCAGTGGGAATAGATGGGAGTGCCCAGGGCATAAGATCTACAGGACATAGGAGCCAGTGTGTGTGAGTAGGGGGGAGAGAAAAAAAAAATCAAGGGAAGCATTTTTGAGAGTTGCAGGCAGCAGAAGCCGGTAATTTGTTAAAATGGAAGTTTTATTAAATTTATTTGTCAGCAGGGGAGGCAAAGAGGTCCTGAATAAAAGATGGGGTACTGTGAAGTGGTTCCGAGTATTTATGTGGCTGTAGCGTTGTTGCAAAGCAAGCCTCAGGATGAGAATATATGTGCAGTGCTTGAATGGGTGGAACCAAATGAGGGGATTCAGGCTCGGGATTGTGTGGCTCTCTCTGGTCTCCTATAAGCGATGCATAAAAAAAGATATGCGTGGACAGAATAGAGCAGCTGCTACTGTGAGGGGAAAATGCTGGTTGCATGTTTTGTTTTTTAATAACTGCATATAAACAGGGAATGCCTGGTATCACAGAATGGCGTCAGTGTATTTTGTACTTTTACAAATGATTCTTTCAAATCAGTGATTACTGCAAAGTGAAACTGTCTTAATCTTTTTTAAAGAGCCACACTAATGGTCAAAAGTGGATCTTATGCCGTTTCACTTTACTGTCCAAAGTGCCACAGCAAGGGATTTACAGGTCAGAAAGAAACTGATCACTGTAGAGGTTCAGACGAGATATCCTACTGTTCTCTGTCTCCCTCCTCCTTTAGCTGGTTAGCAGGCCAGTGGATATCTCCATCCCTTGAAATCAGTGTGTCTCGCTCAGTACTACCCTGCTGAGACTTTGCTTGAAACACCACTTCAGCCACTAATAAATTACATAAGACAACAACTGCATTCAGCACTTCCATGCTATGCAGCTGGGCAGAGCCACGATATCCCAAAGCTTTTTACTTGCTACAATATGTTGATGTTATTAAAAAGGTGTTGTGAAGTGAAGCAGACCCGTGAGCTCCTGCCACCTGCTCTGAATTTGATGTGGGAGTTGAAGGTCTCCAGACAATGACAAATCCATCACACCTGTCATTACATTATTTGTATACAAGACTGCTTGCATATAAATCTATACCTTTAAAAGTATGGAATACGTGTGGTGGTTTTTCCTTTAACGGCTTTTAAACTTCAGTAGTAAACGTTACTGTAGAGACATCGGCACTTGCAACAAACTGGATGTTAAATTGGTAAAGCAGTATTTTTATTTCACTTCTGCAAATAATTGACCAACTAATTACCGGTATTTAAAGATTTCAATGAATTAAATTTAAAAAGTTGGTGGTGAAGAAGAATTCCAAAATGGGGTTGATCTCATTAGAAATATACTCACATTTTCCACCTAACACGACAACACTAGTAATGAAAGTGATCGCTGCAAAAGATATTTTGCAACAGCAAAAATGCAAACACTGCAGCAGTCTTTAATCCGCATAATTGTCACACATCAGTTCAGTTTGAGGCTTTCACAATTTCATATTGTGACAGGTTATTTCACATTTCAACAAAGAAACTACTGAACAGCTAGCTTACTTAGTAAAAAGTAACCTAACTGTAGTGGCTGGGCCTACAGCTATCTTGTGATTTATACAATGAAGACTTTAATTTTGCTTTCCATACATACCACCTCTCCCCCCCCCTTTATTGCTTATGCTTGCTTTAGTGAATGTTATGAGCTTGTTGAGTCCATTCTCATGTTCATGACACTAACAGGGCCCAGGTCAGAGCTCTAGCTTTCAGTACTGTGCAGTGTCAATACAGCTATGACCTCTGTGAGTAACACCCACCTGCCTTCTCCTTTGCTCTGTTAGCTCTGACAACTTGTTTCCTGGCAAATATCATCACACGCACTCCCAGAATTATCCATCCATACAACGGGCCTGTCCCCAAGTGGCTGTAGCTCCAGGAATTTAATATGTAAATAAGCAGCTTTAATCAACACAGTTGATATGGGCAACACAGCTGCTGCTGACAGTGACTGATTGCCTTTAGCTCAGTGCGGCGTGTGTGAGTATACTGTATGCTGCTGCAGTGTTCCATTTTAAAACATGAGGCCTCTCTGCATCTACAGGTTCCATTTAGGTCACTTTACTATGAAACGTGCTTTTCGTCTCTATGCTCCACGCATTAGTCAGGCATTCATAAACGATGAACTCCGAAGTAAACATCTGTGTAAAAATACATAACTGGGCATATTCTGCTTTCAAAATCATTTAGCACTTTTCCTTTTAGCATCTTTTTTTTTTTTTGCTGCTGTAAACACACCTTAATGCTTTGTATTGTTCCTCCTGCCCTCTCTTCACAGATACTACTCAGACATTAACAAGATGCCAGCGATCAGTGACCAAGACATGAATGCCTACCTGGCAGAGCAGTCGCGGATGCACATGAATGAGTTCAACACCATGAGCTCTCTCAGCGAGATCTACTCCTATGTGGGGAAATACACTGAGGAGGTACGTAATGCTGGGACCTATTACACCTTTGGGCAACACATCAGTGCTGTCGCTAACTAAGGGGGTACTTATAAGAGGCAAATCGTACCACGCCCAGGCATTTAACCCCCAAAAGTCATGAAAAGTCAATGAAAGAAAAGATAGTGTATTAAAATGTGGGAAGTAAAAGGGACTACCTGAAGCCAAGAACAGTGAGTGTAGGCCAGCTGGGTACAGTGGGACAGTCAAGCTCAAGCACTCCCCAAATCCAAGCCAGTATATCAATAGCTACAATCAATTTCTATAGTAACACAAATAGTAATTTGCTGGATTTTTAAAGTCCTGTTATGTTGAGTGCTTTTAGTAATAGCGTTGTGTGTCTTTTTCACGGTCACGCCGGCAGATTGTGTGTGCACTGGAGCAGGACGATGCAGCCAGGAAACAGAGGCTGGCCTTTAAGCTGGAGCAGGTGGTGGCCTTCATGAGTCTGGAGAGCTGAGAACCGCACTTCCCAGGGTGCACTGGGAAGAGACCCCGTCAGAAACCGAGCTGTGCCTGAGCGAAGACCTGTCCCCATCTTTTTTCATCATGTGACTTCCTCCCTCAGCCTTTCAGAGATGAATTCTTCCTCTAACTTTTTTTCTGCTTCCTGTTTTTGTTTTTTGTTGTTGTTGTTTTTTTCTTCCCATTCACTCTGCTGCATAGACTAGTTTACCTGAAGTTATGCGAGGGGTGGCCCGGAGCTGAGGTTGGCGTTTCCCCACAGTGCAATGTGGGGGATCCCTCAGCTTCACCACAGAGAAGCTTCAAGGGGTGATTGCTTGAAAGCTGGCCATATTGGCAATGTGTCGATCCCCCCCTGTTGGAAGGAAAGAGGGGAAAAACATTTTTATGTTGCCTTCAAGAATTTACACCGATAGGTAATTCTTTAAAAACCACAATGTTGGGTGTCCATTTTGTTGAGAACTTTTCAGAATAGGATAGTTAAAATAAAACCATCTCTAGAGTTCAGTTTATTGTAGTTCTATATTAAATATACAGAATCAAGAGGAAGCATCAACACTGATGACTGCAAGCCAAATGAACACCTCTGAAGAAAATTCATGCAAGGATGGTTTGCCAAGTTTACACTGTACCTTCAAGCAAAGCATACATATCCGTGAAATCTGGGGCAAATCCAGGCAAGCCTAGAATGTTCTTGTGTTCTTTAATGTAGCTGGAGTTGTATTTAAGAAAAAGACTGATGGGGGAAGGGAAGGATTATCGCTTCTCTGAACTTTTCCTTTACTGAACCATGATGAACTTTACAAACCAGAGCATCCCCAGCCTATAGCCCTTTGCGACATGCACACATTTTTACCTGGCCCAGCATACATTTAAGAAAGTGCTCATGATTTCTGCTTCCATTTGGCTTATATAGCTACTGCAAAATTAAGCTATTAGATGAAACCCTGGAGCCCCCGCCCAAGTTGGATCCTTTGTAAAAAAAGAAAAAGCACACAACCAACTCTGGAAGACAGTGTTTTGACTGCTGCTCCAAACACCAGTAGCAGTCTTTGCCTGGCTCTTGCCACTTCCAACCTTGTGTCGCCGCTGCGACGGTCTATCAAAGCACACACATGCACACAAAACGCACACACACTCAGCAGCTACCCAACATCCTGACTGCCCAGATTTCTACGCCAACAATGGAGGACGTAAAGGGAAGAGCTGACTGAAATGCACTGGGTAAGAAACTGCTTGATCAAGAAAAACAAGAATGATTCAATACAGCGTGTGCTACCTAAAGAGGCTCTGTTGTGAGAGTAGCACTTCTTTCCCGGAATGTCCCAAGTTTAAGACTTTTGTGTGAAGAAATCAAATGACACGGACTTAGTTGGTCAGCCAAAAACCAAAGGAGCTTGAAATTTTCAAAAATGGTCAAAAATGTATTTATAAAGTGCCACTGAGGAACTGACAAACAAAGGACTATGTATAAGACAACCACTTCTAAGACAAAAAAAAAAAATATTGTGACTTGAACTTTAAGCAACATGTGTGATTTTTCTGACCTCAGTGTGTCGAGGTGAGAGGCTCTGTGGGCGAGGTGATCCGATCCTCCTTTCTCTTTTCATCATCCCGGGTCTCTCTGGCTCTCGGCACACCGTTCACCCCCTTTTTCGTCCAGCTCCTGACTTACCAGTTTTTCTGTTTTGCACAAGCATTGGAGATGGTAGCTAGTTGCATACGGCAAAAACCCCAACTCCTGAGTGTGTAACTGTTTGAGGCGCTCTTGTCTGTATTAGTGTAGTTGTCCTCAGTGGCGGCAGGGGGCGGCCTTCTCCAAACCTCAAAAAAAAAAAAAGAGGAAAAAAGAAAAGAAATTAAAAAAAAAAAAAAGATCTGATAAAGCAGAGCAAGACGTGAGCATCACGGCAAGATAAACAGAAAATGATGGACATAGATAAGACTTGTTGGATGTGAATCCCCACTATGGGAGAGAGCGATGGAAAGATGGAGGCGCCCTCCGTACATTTTGACCTCTGCCCTTTCTTTTGCCTTGACAACGTGCCCCATGTGGTGATGTGAATGTGTGAAGACCGCCCTAGGTCCACCTTGGGTCCTTTATTGGCTTTTTAAGCGCATGTAAAACGTAAACAATTTAAGAAACTTATTTAAAAAAAAAAAAAGTGAAAAATAAGAAAATTAAGCCTTGCAATGATGATGTGGATGTGTTCTTTTATCTTTCTTTTGCTTGGAAGAATCAAGATGGAAAAAGTGGATTGTTCATGTTATAAAAACTATAACTTTCGTTTAAGGTGGAACCTTTATCCAGACCAGTCCCCCTATGACACAGTCTCGTCCCTATGATTTTTGTGACGTGATAGATGCTAAATAAAGGAGTTACTGTATACCTTTGCATGTTGACCTGTTTGGATGGTATGAAATTGAATTGCCTTGCAAAAAGATATTTAGAGACATCTACAACTGCTAGGGGCTTTTGAAGTCATTTCCAACACAACTGCTCATTTTCTGGATGTCATTTAAAGACAGCATGTACCCCATTTTGGATTTTCTTGTCCCATTTACTGTGTCCTCCATTATAGACCAGCACTCTTTGTGTGTGACAGCTGTGCCGCCTCTGCAGTTTAAATCTGGTCAGGCAGAACATTTCTTTTTATTGGTTTTATTTTTTCCCTATTGAAAACTGCGTTAGAGTATTTCATCGTGATAAATGCTCAACTTCCCAGAACAAAAAATCCCTCCTTTACAGTGATGAAGCCTGCCCATTTTTTTTTTAAAGAACAGAATATGTGCAGTTATGAAAACAGACGGGTGTGATTAGATGCAGGTTCACGTCCTAAAAAGCAACGAAGGATTGCCTCAATTTGCCAGCGCAAGATGTGAAAATGAACACCAAGAACAAATTAAGTAGGCCTATACCTCTAATTTATCATCCATAGCAGGAGAGGCGCATTAGCTTTATTAGACTTGTGTTTTAGACTGAGTTTAGCAAGTGACTCCTTTTTTTAGAGGGGTCATTGTCTGTTAACAACTTTCTGCAGCTTTTTGAGAGGTGATCAAAAGGTTTTGGGAATTATGTCTTTGTGCATGTTTATCTCTGCAGTGTACACTGGATGTCCTCCACTGCATCTCAAAACCAACCTTTCAAGTTGAGTTTCAATTAGCAGATCTGGAGGAAGTCACAGTAAGGCAAGTCTGGCAAATGTTGAGCGAACAGACTTTGTGTGGCCACAGAACCCCTGCGTTTCGAGTGCACTGCGTGGCACACACCACACTTCAGACAAGGAAAGTCTGAACCCTGAGTTTATATTTAGGATACAGAACCTACTGGAACATTTGTTCCATGCAAGTTTGGGCTCTACTATATACACACTCTGAATGTGCAAATTGGACTTTTGGGATTTCACCTTCAGGGTTATCAGCTAGTGTTAATCATATATGGTTGTTCATCTTCATTTCCAAATTCACAGAACTTTTTGATCACATCTCATGCAGCATACAGAACTTCTATTATTTCAATTTAGGATTAATTTTAGGGACATCCAGGTTTCTGTTCCCAGCTGTGTGTTACTAAATAAGGTGAGAGCCCTTGGCTGTGATTGCAAGTCTGCTCCCCCGGTGTCTCATCCTGTCTTTCATTTCTCCCCCCCTCACCCTGTCACTTCCCGGGCAACAAAGGTCGTCTGGTAGTAGCCACCTAGCGTTGCCAAGAGCACAGATAAAGTTTCCACCTTCAAACGTTTTCTAGGAACTAAAAATGTCCTCCTAGCTCAGTGTTATAGCAGATGTTACACAAACATGCTAGAAAAGACTTTTACTAGATCATATTTGAAAGATAAAGAGTATCTTATTGAGAGATGAAAACGAAACCTGGGGGATATAAGGCGAGCTTCTCTAACTTTGTTATAATTAATTGTATACCTGTGTATGTAAATATAATGCATTCCTATTTTGCAGTCAAGAACAAAATACTATTTGTAATATAGAATAAACTTTATTATGAAACCAAGCATTTCACGAGTCTCGTTGTTCCTTATTGTGCCAGTTTGTGAGAAAAACCTACCTACAGTGCAAGCAAAGTAACACAATTCCATAACAATCAGCTTATAAAGACTACACTGTGTCTTTATGAGCTGGATGGCACTAATTTCCTTTTCAATTCCCGTGACAGTCGCTACAGGGTATGTTCAGGGACGTAGAGGCCATCGCAAATCCCCCACTGTGGGGTGCCAGACAAAGCAGCAAAGAAAAGCCACACAATAATGCATGACAAAGAGTCAATTGTACTCTGGGATTTCTCATTACTCCCTTGCTGTTGACTTTATACATGCCAGGATACACAAGGGATAGAACTGTACTGTAGCTGCAAGATCTCTCCGATGATAAGAAACACCATCATCTTTAAATCTTTAAAAAAGGTTGTCCACATAATTTTAGACTTTAAGTGTCCAAATTAGTCAAAATATGGATTCATTCATTCATTCAATCAATCCTGCCCACAGTACCATTGGGGAAGATAAAGGAAACTGTGGATCTGGATCTGAATGCAAGTGGCTTCAAGGGTAAACCTCTAAATAAATATGTAAATTTGCATCCAGCAATCATAATGTATCTGAAGACTATCACACAGCAATGACATCCAATTCAGCTAAAGCCATTAACGTCATCATAGAGGCTGACACCGGCTAGCAAAGCATAAAGAAACATCCCTGCCAACTGAGAATTGAGGATGAAAGCTGAGGTACAAAAAGCTGGTTGATCCGTCGTGAGCAGCAGATAGTAGCACTGGATGGAGTCAGGTATTTTAGCAAGTAGGTATGCAAATGGCATCCTTAAAAATTATAGTCCTAAGCCACTGTTTTTACATCATTCATTGTTACAATTTAGAATGTAGAGGATTGGTTCTTGAGATATTACATCACATTTTTGAAGCAACATCCTAAGATTCGGTTTATACAATACACAAATACAGTGAGATATACCCCAGACCCGTAATGTATAAAAATAAAACATGAGAACACAAACAGTATCCTATTAACTGAAAAATTACTTGTACTATAAAAGTGACAGGGCATAAAAACTGTATGAATGAGAACAGAAAATGGTGATAGAATAAAAAAGATTATTCGAGAAGGAAGTACACAACAAAACAGAGCAAATGTATTTTGTTGTCTTAAGGTTCTAGAGACCAAGAAGGGGATATTTCCTGCATCTTATTGGAACTAAAGATCTATGTGGGACCAGAAAAGGTCTCAAAACAGAAGGAGAAATGATGAAAGTTTTTAATGAGCCTAGTGAAATTGCCTCAAAAGATTCAGGCCTCAACCAGCTGAACAGTTCAGACATCAAACGGAAGAGAGAGAAAAAACATGTCATCACCTTAAAGTTAAAAAAGAAAATCCTACATCTGCATCTTGCCAAATTTGTTAGTTTTCTAATTCCGCATTCCAAGCTGGATTTTTTTTTTTTTAATGTGGAAACTGGCTAATAGTGAATTTTCCAACTAATGTGCAACTCTGGCTTACTGGACCTGGACCTCTCATTGTATTTGGCTGCAAGTCAGCCTATTAACTTTGCCAACTTATGCAAATGCTGCTTAGCTCCTAATCTGTGTTGAAATAAAATAAGCTTCATGGGCTACCTCCACAGCTCCCGTTTATACTGTCAAGAGACAAGTTACAAAAGCCGATCGTCTTTAATGAGAGGCGTTTCCTGACATGATGTAACCAAATAACCAGGTCAAAAATATTAAGTAAACAGTCGCACTGGTAAAAGATTAGCTGAACCTGTAAGCTTCTTCCAGTTGAAGCCAGTCAAGCAGACCTGAAGCCATTCAGGAAATCAAGGAGGGAAATCCCTGCCTCTAAGCGCATGTCACTCTGCAGAGCTTAGCTGCAGTAAAGACATAACTGGTTTATTTTACTCTGCAACCTGCATTATTCAATGTCGTACATCAAAGGCAGCCAAAATGCACACTTTAATGTATTAAGTTTAATTTGGCTCACCGGCTTCGTTATCTCACAAAACACACAACCTCACAGGAAACTCTTTGTAACATCAACTTTTCCAACCGGTGCAGCTGCACAATAAAGCACAACACTACTTCATTACAACAAGGCCATCTTTAAAACACCTTCCCTGAAACACCCGGGGCTGAAAAAGTCAGAGGTAAGGTTTAAAAAAAAAATGAGTAAATGGAAAACAGGAGTGACAAATGAGGAAATAGAAAGTTCTGTGCAGCACAGGAGGGCAGCGAAAGTGTGAAATGCAGAAAACAGGGTGACAACCTGCTGGACGGGTATATATGGATGTGAGAGGCTGCAGCACTCCAGCAGGCTTAGTACCTGACGAGGACGAGAGATTGAATTGGCCTAGTGTCACCCTCCATATACCAACCAGTGAACTGGGAGTAATGGGTGAGAAATAGAAAGAGGGAAGGTGGAGGGAGAAATAGCAGTAGGGAGAGGTGGGGGGGCTGCCAAGTGTTACCCTAATTTTCTGACTAGTGAGCTGGGAATAATGGAAGAGGAGAGAGGCAACTCTGTGAGGTGATGGGTTGAGAAAGGTTGGATGGAGGTATCAGAGGGGCAGGATGATCGAGGGCCGGCTATGATTGCTTTGCACCGAGGATGGTTTTCCACACTCCCATGATCACCACAGCTCTTTCACCTCAAATCCCCACCCTGCCATCACATCCCCAAGCACTGATGTGATGTGGCTATGGAGGGGAAAAAAACAAAAAACCTGAAGGTCCATCCACATGGAGGTCGAGGGATGGAAAAGAAGAAGTAGTGAGCGGTTTGGTGCTGTTGAGACATTCGGCATGTTGCAGGGCATGCAGGCTTACAGGGCAGGACAATCAATAACGCTGGACCTGCTGCTTTAGGGACTTGAACCCATAATCATTCCTTGGTCACCTTAGCTAAAAAGACTGATCTTCAAGAAGAGAAACTATATTTACTGTCAACAAAGCAATTCAAATGACTAATCTCACCATCAGCTTCTAGGTCAAAGTTCCCTCACAAAGAAAGACTTGAACGAAACTAATGTTACAGAAAGATACGAGGAAGTTTTCAAATCCAAGCTTGTGCACTTTATGGCATGGTGGCATGCTCATTACTTGCACATATACCTAAGTTGTGTTTAATGGTTTGGTTTGGCTAATACCACCCACCTGACTAAAGGGGGAGGAGCCAGAAGTGTCAAGTATTAGAAGGTGAAAACAGCTCGATTCTTTTTTTCTTTATTTTTATTTTTTTTTAAATCATCTGTTGTCAACCTCTGTCATACGCATCTTCGGTGGAGCTGGGAGCTGATCCTCGATGAGGCCTTCCTCAAACCACAGCCTCTGGCCTAACTTGTTGCTTTGTTATTATTGGTCATTAGCTGTACCCCGCCTCTCGCCCTATGACAGCTGGGATAGGCTCCAGCGCCCCCCGCGACCCTGAAAAGGAGAAGCGGAAGCGAATGGATGGATGGATGGTCATTAGTCATTTACATTTGTGTCCTTGCTAGTGAATTTCCAACTCTCTGCATAAATACGGTCTCTCATCCACATTTGAGCTTCACAAATGTGCATGAAAGCATGTAACTGCATGGGTTAATATTTAGAATTAAAAAAAATCACCACCACAAGTTGAATCACAAAACAATGAAATCCATCACAGAATATTACCAAAGATATTATCCATATAGGCCCTTTAATTATTATTTAATTATAATAATTTGTACATTTTTAATATATGACCACTTTCAGCTCAAAACTAAAGCAAAAAAAATGTTCAACTGGGCTCATTTCTACTAATTTTGTAGTTTTTTTATTCAACGTAGAACGATGATTATTCACACTGTATCAGAATCAGCAGCTCTCACTACATTCCCTCAGAGTATCTCCTCACCTTCACTGAATTACAGCAGGTTAAGTTGCTGCATTGTGTCCATAGAAGGACAGCTTCACGAATATATTGAGCTAAAGTAGAAAGTATTTCAGTTTGGCAAGCATTCATCCTTGCCAAGACTTTTACTAAAACATCTGGCTCTTGCTTGTGATTTCAAGTTTTGGAATTGAATTTTTCGTGTGGCTGCTATCACTGGCTGCTTTTCTGACTACCAGACTGGCAGGATGGATGACTTGATGATAGCAGAACAGTCTGGACACTGGTTGACGGGTCTAATTTCAGCAGTGGACTCAGATATTGACAACTGCACACAAGCAGATGGAAGTAATTTCCGATATTAGTCTATTCTCCTCCGTCTGTTCTGTCTTGGTAAACATTTGTGTTGCTGGTAACAGGAGGGATAGAGTGGGAGAGAAATGAGACGGACATGGATACATCCAGAAAAACCCCTCATAGTACAGATGGAGAATAAAGATACAAATCTGTCAAAGGGTTTAGAGCTAAGACTTTAAGTGACCTTCAAGCTGAGGTGTACACTGTGAGTCTGCTGAGTCGAACCAGTAAAAGTATAAGTGTGCGATAGTTCTACCAGACAGAACTCGAGTCCTGTGTAATGCATCACCTTCTAACTCCAGGATAACCGGTGCAAATGCTAAAAATTATTCTGATGATACCAAACTCCATCTCTGAAACCTTCATTCCAGCATTGCTGACTACTTCCACTGCATAAATAAGCTGTACAGTTGCAGAGTCAAGAAAAACAGCCTGTTATGGTAAACATTATTACACCTATAACGCACACACAATCTCTCTTCTAAATCCCCCTCCCCGCATTTCAGCTCCTAATCAATAAGATCCATGGAATTCCTTTTAAGGAGCCCATTTGCTCCTCGGACTCCAGCGAATTACCAAAGCTGCGTGAGCCTGTACAATACAATAAATTGATTATCTGGTTCAGATGTTCATTGAATTTATTTTGATTCTATTGTCTGCTTTCATGCCTGGCACGTTCTTCCTCTTGATAATGGATTACAGCTGTGTAGCAGATCGGTACGGTTTTGTGCTCTTGGAATGGTTTTAAACTGGAATTTCAAAAAACATTCCTAAGCCATTACTTGCAACAAAACAACTTTATATTAAAGGTACATATACTGTATTCAACAATAACTATTGTTCAGATCAGTAGTATCTTTTGTCATTATAAAACTAGTATCCTCTTAACATGAGCAGGTACCACAAAACAAGACCCTGATAAATATGCGCCATTCTTACGTAATAAAATACAAAACCATAAATTTTAATGACCAAATAACTCAATTAGTTAAAAAGACAATGTTTAGTATCCCCCAGTTTAATGCGAGGCATGGCTCATAACTACTCTGAGACTTATTAAACTGCACAGTTATTCGTTTCCTTCCTTTTTATACTTAGGAAATCCATCATAGCACAAACACACTGCAATGAACAGAGCCTGTAATGAGTTACAACTTAAAGGGGAAAAAAATGGGTATTTTTTTTAATCATTCTCTTTTTTTAAAATAAGCGTTAGGTGACTACAACTGAACTCTCTCTTCTTAGGGTCACTTGAGAGATCTTTTTAAGCTTTTCTTCAAGCCAGGAACAAATTGACTAAACTTGCTGTAATTTAGTTATTTACAAAAAAAAAAAAAAAAAAAAAAAAAAAAAGAGAGTGTCCATGGAAACTAAGGCTTTAATAGGTACCGGTGTGCTACAAATATGCATGCCATTAACCAACTAGGTATTGGTGAAAATCTGCACCTTATTATAAGTATATTAACTGTTATTCAAGCTTTCTAGCCATACACAGTTATGCAGCTGAGACTGAGACATAGTAATGACCCAAAAATAAACCATACTGTTAAAGATTTTTTTTAATAAAAATCAGTGGAACAACACTAACATAAAAAAAAATGCATGACTGCTAAAATTAGAAACTTCCCACCTTTGAATTATGCTGAAAAACTAGTTAATGCATTTGTGACTTGTAGGCTGGAATTTCTTAGTATCAGGTTTTCTAAACGCTCTCTGAAAGCCTTAAACTTGTAGTACTAACAGGGACCAGAGAGATGGAGATAATATTTCTCTTATATTAGCTCTATTTGTTGCTGGCTCTTGATAAATCCAGAACTCTATTTACAATCCTAAAATAAAGTTTTGAATGATCAGGCCCCATCATATCTTAGAGACTTTTAAGCACAGACTTTCTACAGTTTCCAAAAGTAATGGGAGGCCGAGCCTTCACTTATCTCCTCTGTGGCACCAGCTCCCAGTTTGGATTCTGGAGTCAGACACCCTCTCTATTTCTAAGATTAGCCTTAAAACTGTCTTTTTAGATAAAGCTCAGGGGACCCTGAACCATTCCTTACAGAAGTTATGCTGCTATAGGCTTCACATTATATAATGAGTATTTCTTTTCCACTCCTATGTTTTTTTCATATGCCCTTCCTCCATTCTTCCCCCCAACCAGTTATTGCAGATGGCTGCAGTTCCCTGAAGCTGGCTCTAACAGGCTTCTTTCTGTTAAAAGCGAGTTCTTCCTTCCCACTATCGCCAAATGTTTGCCCATAAAGGATCATCTGACTGTTGAGCTGTTGTCTGCGATATCGTAGGATCTTTACCCTTACAGTCTAAAGCACCTTGAAGCATCTGTTGTTGTAAATTAGTGTAATTTAAATCAAAATTAATGAAACATGCAATACAGAAGCCATTTGTTGTCGTCTATTATGTCAGCAACACCACTGCTAAGAGAAATGGTGATATGCTAATTGTTTGAACTGTCAAAATGAAATTGCTCAAAACAAAAGTTACCCATATGGACATTAAAGCCTTTACAGCTTATCCAGAGGTAAAAATAAATACATAAATACAATTTCTAATTTAGTGAGTGCACAAAAGGATGATCATGAGTAATGTTATATTGATTGTGTGTAAGATAAAAGAGTAGAAATATGAAGAAATTGAGAGAAAATGACGATTTGCTGCTCTTTAATACAGACTCAAACATTGGCGATGATAATATCAGGAAAAAAATACATCTGTTTTTGTGAGCCGATCTGGTGAGCCAGCACACAAAGGGCAGCCCTGTATCATAGTCAGCCACCTGTGGGCTTTTGTCCCTGGCCCGTCACGTCACATATCCCCGCCATGTTAGCCTGTCTACAATGGACAGGAGCCCATCAGCTGGATTCAGCACTGGCCCTGGCCTCTGTGATCTGACTGCTGTATGATACACAAAGCAAAATCCCACTAGACAGACTCACACAGGGATTAACACAAATACCCCCCACCCTCACCCAATAAAAAAAAAAAAACCCATATGTGAACAAAGCCACACACGTTTTCACAGCTTCTCCAGCACCAACATTATGAATATGAATAACCCTCTGGCCCAGATTTTAGCGAGCTGTACCATTCGGTGCTGCGTTCAAGCCTTCAAGATGTCAACACAGCGACAGAAGGGCAAACTGAGAAACAAATCTAACAACACAGTGTGGGCCAGCAATAGGCTATAGGCATCAGCCAGTGATCGAGGGTGATGAGGGAAAAAAGGGGTGTCCCAGTGCTGGCCCAATATGCTTTATTTAGCAGAGCAAATCTGAGCAGAGCCCAGTGACTTGCACCAGTTGTTTATGCACTAAAAGTCCATGTGGTGAACTAAAAACTTTGCAATTCAAGAACCTAACTTGTCGAGAGACTTGTGACGACAGCTTGCTGAGAGGGTACAGATTGTAGAGGGGTACAAACGATGGCAGGAAGATCTACCTCTAATCCAATTCAGTGGCAGCCATTTGAATAATTGATGTGGGGACATAAATTGGTTCATTCCAGATGTCCCCTGCTCCCTTAATCAATACTGATTCCCTTAATCAATGGTTGGCTGCCCAGCCCATGACTTTGGCTGTTCTACCCCCACACAGCCAGGCTGCAGCCAAAGCTTCCCACAGTCCGAGTCACAGGTGGTTGGCTGCAAAGTGGCTGTTTGCAGTGATAGACTCTGGGTAATTGAGGCTCTTACCCGGCGGGGTTGGGGTGGTGAGAGCAGTGGTGGGGAGACTGCAGATTGGTCTCTTTTGTGGAGAAGGCACATGGCTTCCATTGGGAAATAACTGCAAACTGATTCCAAGACTGCCTTGAAAAGAAAACTTTCATCATGGAGAGAGCGACTTGATTAATTAAAAGACAGAGGAACATGGATAGATGCTCTAGGTTGGTAACTAGCTAGAGTGATATTCAGCGTGACTTTCCTAGAGATGTGAGAAAGGGCAAGAAGACACTCACTTGCTGCATAAAGAACCTGAACTTGCTCATTTCTATGCTAATAATCTGCATACAGAAAAGCTGACAAATATGGAGTACACACACACACAGAGCCAGATAATAGTGGGCAGAAGGAGCTGTGTGCCAGGATCCCAGGACAGAGTGGAGCATAGCAGTGTGTGACAGCTGTGTGGCACAGCTGGGGGAGACAGATAACCCTCAGTCTGTATGAGCTGACAAAACATCCCTCCTCAGAAGACTGAACACAACTTCACCTGGCTCTGCTTGCTTTCTCATCATCCCTCTGTACCCGTTGCTCTTGTTGTTCCTCTAAATACCCCTCTCTTTCAAACTGCCTCTCATTTTCTACTCCCACAATCCATGTGCCCGTTACATCCCTCACCTTTTCAATATCCTTTTCATATCTGTTCCTTTTCAAAATGTAGCCTGCAGCTGACAGGACACCGTCTAGCACCTGGCTAGAGTGGGCTGCAGGCTGCCAGCAGGACACTTGCGGTGGTCTATAAATGTCAGGGTATAAGTGTCAGGGGGATGTAACGGGCAAAAGGACTCACATCCAATAACAGGTATAAAGCACAGGCAGCTAATTTGTTAAGGAAGAGAATAAATACAGTGTGCTGATCAGGAAAGAGAAAATTAACATAACAATCAAATCTGGCACATGTCTTAAAAATCATGTTTCCAACAGACTTTTGTTACATCTTTCACACAGCTTCAGATGACACCTGCAGAGCCATTTCAAGTTATGCAAAAATCCGTTTCTGGGACGGTGCTGCATGCTTGATGGAATCCCTAGAGATCGCGGCACAGACGTGCCTGCTGTATTCCTGCAGTTTGTTGATTTTTCAGCCCCAACGAATTATTAAAGCATCGAAGTCTTGACATATTATCATCATCCAATAAATCAAGATGTGTCCATTTCTATTTCACATCTGAAATAACAAAAACATGATAGCAAGATGGATTTCGGACTCTACAATTGTCAATAATGAAGCCACAACATGTGTTTATAGCACCGAATAACTAACCAAAACCGAAATGACAACTGCAGATGGGGACCTCTTAAGGGGGAATTGCACTTCAACTTGCATTAAACAAGTTGCAAGTATATTTGAACCAACAACATAATTGGGGTTCTTAAAAAGCTTTTTGTGAACATTGCTAGCCATTTTGTAAACGCGTGCAGAATACAGCACATGTATGTAAACTGTGTTTGTATGCTTGCTTATGCTGATGTAATGTTTAATATCCAATCAGCATTCAAACACACACTTTGGCTCTGAAGTCTTGCTTGGAGCTGACTGGCAGCATCCTTGGAGGGAGGCACAGCTATAATCAATTTACACAGCAATCACAGATCTGCACACAGCAACCTTCAACAAGTCCTTGAAAGCTTGAATCTCTCTGCTGATCACAAGCCGTCAGCAGAAGCTGATTAATGAATTAGATGTTCATATGTGCGTTTAAAGTCACACCAGCTCTGCTACAGTAGTAATCCTCACACTAGCGTTTGGCAGAATGAAAAGCGGCTATCCGTTATGTCTGGCTGTATTTAGAATCAAATGTCGCATACGTGATAAGAGTCACTCTGAATTTTAAAAGTGGGACAACAGAGCACATTTTTAATGAAAAATAGGAAGGGAACAGTGACAGGGTAGAGTGAAAAAAAAGCAGGAAGCTGGTGGTATGATCTTTTAAAGTTATTAAACATATAGGAATGAAACCAAGTCCTTTTTATATAAGTCAGATATAACAAAAACGATGAACTACGGACTGAAAAAAACCACAAGGCACAACCTCATTATTTGTAAATGCAGAAAATCTGTCAAACTGATACGAGTGTTTCCTCCCATTTCTTTGCAATATAAATGTTGCTACTAATTTTACTAGATACACATAGGAAAAAAATGGAAGGATGCTTGCTGTACTCTGTCAAACAGGAGATACGGCAGAGCGAGACACTTGTTGTGAGACGCTCGCTCACTGTCAGTATCCATCTGTTTACCTTGCTGCCAAAATGGCGCTGGTGAGGAAAAACAAGTGTTCTCTTCAAAGGCCATTAAAAATGGATGCGGGAATTAACAGATCATACGATTTTGGTGGTTGTTTTGGTTTTTTGTATGTGTGTTTGTTTGTTTTTCCAAAGCTCTCAGACCACTTTACGCCTCGGGTTGAAAGATCACCACTCTAAAACATCTCATCACATAACGACAATACTGAATCCCCCACCGTTATGAACCTGAAACACACTTGCAGCTAATGAGCTGAGCAATTAACTTCTAAACGTGCAGAAACTCTGTCACCAGGGAGTTAACCACATGCGCTGCCTGTACGAAACAAAATATAATTGATTGTTCCCATATTTTAATCAGCCTAAAAAGGGAGGCGCTGGTGGAAGGATGAGGTTTTAGGACTCAATCTGCTAATCGATCAACCTGACACAGGTGTTGACAACCTGCCATCGGGAGTTGACAGTTAAATGTCCAACAGCTCGTCACAGGAGTATATGTGACAGATCTAGTGTCGGGTATGACTCGTAATGGGCCCTTGGGTCCCACCGCAGCCAGCAAGAGTGTCATTTAGGTGCCCAGAGGTCACATTCTAGTCTAGCAAACACAAACAGCCCTGTTGGTAACCAGGGACATCATTGTCACTGGGCACTGAAGAGTGTGTGCGTGTGGGTGTGTGTAGAGACAGTGTGAGATGGAGGGGGTTGTCTTTAAGGAAAAAGAACGTACTGACAGAGTGGAGACAAAGTGGAGAGGGAAATGCACTTTTCAAATGTCACCTTGCCTTGCCACCCTTTATGCTCAGAGAAAGAATGGTGTGAAATAGTAAAAAAAAAAAAGCTTCTCGTTTTCAGAACGTCTTGGGATGTACAAAGGAAAAGGAAGCTAAATCTCTGGTATGCTGATATGGTTTTTAACACTATATAAAGTCCAGCATTATAACTTCAAACTCTGTTAAACCTTAAAACACACCATTCTTTAACTAATTGGACACACTGCACATTATTAAGAATGCTTGATTTGACTCATATATACTGATGAAATGAAGCCAGTTACCAGTTTGAAGATCGAAATAAGTAAAGCCTTGTAAAATAAAACAGTAACTCCTAATTAAACTCGTCTTGAACACAGTTGGCAGATAATTGTTAAACATTTTAAAATCTAATTTACTCAAAGGCTGCCAAAGCAGATAAATGCAAAAGGCCTTTCATTTTTAACCTGTTTAATTTTAACATTGCCCTCCAATCACCAAATCAATGCTGTATGAGTATGTATGAAGTATGACTTTTTTCTCCAATACTCTTAAATCTTTGGTTCATTCAAACTCAGATCTGGGTAAGCATAAATGTAAAAATCCAGTAGTGTCTGACTCACTAAAAATTTGGTCTCAAATTAGAAAGCATTTTCATTGGCGTCAATGTTCAATCTTTACACCATTAATTCATAATCAAGCATACACATTGCTCTCAGGATCAACATTCCAGCTATGGACTTCCAAAGGGATACACACAATCAAGGATCTGTTTATTGATAATCTTTTTCCTTCGTTTCAACAACTTCAACAAAAATTTTCCATAGAAAACAGAGATTTTTTCAAGTATTTACAAATACGTCATTTTATTAAAGAAACGTTTCCATCCTTTCCCAATGAACCACAAAAGCTAGTTTCAGATGATCTATTCTTAATGAACCCGCTAAAGAAAGGAGCTATTTCTAGGATCTACAACCAACTTTTGCAAATAGACAGTACAACTACATTGGACCACTTGAGAAATGCTTGGAGTGAAGAACTGGCTACTAACATCACTAAAGATCAATGGACTAAGGCACAAGAACTGGTTCACTCCACTTCTGTCTGCTGCAGGCATGGACTGCTACAATTTAAGGTCTTGCATAGGCTCCATCTGTCTAAATTGAAGGTTTCAAGGATGTTTCCAGGGGCCGATTCAAGATGTGATCGATGTGGCCAGAATTCTGCCTCATTGTCACATATGTTTTGGACATGTCCTAATATCGCTACCTACTGGTCTAAAATATTTAAAACTTTGTCTGATATTTTTAAAAAACAGCTCCCCCCAGACCCAGTAATGGCACTATTTGGTGTAGCTACAGTTAAAAACTTAAATAATAAACAAATTCGTGCTCTGAGCTTTATAACATTGCTTGCAAGACGCCTTATACTTCTAAATTGGAAAAATAAAGCCCCCCCAACTCATTCTGCTTTATTAAGAGACACAACGTATCATTTACAGTTGGAGAAAATTAAATTTTCATTAAGAGATAATGTTAAACAGTTTTACCTAATTTGGCAACCCTTTATAGATTACTTTAATAAGTAAAACCGAGAGGTTTGGCCTCCTCTCATATCTGCCCCAAGATTATATATATGGGCCTACGCAGGTGTTGTTGTTTTTTTCTTGGGGGGGGGGGGGGGGGGGGGGGGGGGGGGGTTCGTTTGTTTTTTTTTTTGTTTTTCTTTTCCTCTCTCCCTCCTTTGAATATACTTGTTTAGGATAATAAATGTGTATGTATAGACATAGATATGATTGTTTATATAATGATAATTATATTTTATATAAAAAGGATGGGGAGAGGAAGGAAGGGAAGGGAAAAAAAGAGGGGAGGGGAAGGGACAAGGGGAAAAAAGAAAAAAGGAAAACTATGTCAATGTAAATGAAATATATACTTTGTTGCCTGATTTGAATAAAGAAAGGAAAAACCTTAAAACACACCATTCTTTAACTAATTGGACACACTGCACATTATTAAGAATGCTTGATTTGACTCATATATACTGATGAAAAGAAGCCAGTTACCAGTTTGAAGATCGAAATAAGTAAAGCCTTGTAAAATAAAACAGTAACTCCTAATTAAACTCGTCTTGAACACAGTTGGCAGATAATTGTTAAACATTTTAAAATCTAATTTACTCAAAAGCTGGCAAAGCAGATAAATGCAAAAGGCCTTTCATTTTTAACCTGTTTAATTTTAACATTGCCCTCCAATCACCAAATCAATGCTTATTTGGGGAAAAAAAACATGTAAAAGCATTGATGGAGTCAGTTTTCATCATTATTCACTAATCCAGTGAACTACCACCTCAACTTTTTTCCCCCACCGCTTTTAGTCACACATGCCTGAGACTGTCTAGTAAAAAATGGGTACTCCCCAACTGGTTGCAAGTGTTTACCGGAGCTTGCTAGCTGATGAGCTAAAGAGGGTTCTTCACTAAAAACCTCCTTGCGGTTGTATTGATCAGAGAAGAAGAATGCATGAAAGACATGGACTTTTCTGTAAACACCTGCTAACTCTCCACTGAGCTAACTACTTGGAAATAAATGTAACGTAATCTGATACCAGAGAACATTCACCTTCAAAGTTTCAAAAGGCACAACTGTAACTTCGAAGACAGGTGGGTCTCACTTTCCGGTTTACGCTGCACTTTTCCCAGTTTCACTACAACTTGGTGAGTAGCTTTCTCTCACACAAACTAAAGGCAGCTTGCTAGCGAGCAAAGCAATCATGTGAAGTTTTTTTTTTTGTGTAAAACTATACTGTATACCCCTTTGCCACCAGTTTCACACAAGCAACTAGCAACAGCCTGTCATGGAACGCACTCTTCCCTGGCCAGAGGTTTCCAGGGGGTCAATTTTAAGGTTAATCAATTTCACAGTAACATCCAGCAACTACCACTAAACAACCGGGGAAAACGTGACCAGTGGCTGCCACATGAATGCTAACTAGTCTTTAGGCCCGTATGACTAAGCTATGAGATGGTTTAACTTTTGGACCACTATCAATTTTTTGTGAGGTTACTGATACATAAACAAAACAGTTGTGTGACCAGTGTTGGTCATACATGTAATGTGTTCCAAAGAAACGGGATACTGTAATTTCAGTAATTCAGTAATGGAGCACATTATGGCATTAAATCCAGCAATTACATTACAGATACACTTATGTTGTTACTCGCATCACAAAGGTTTTTCAGATATCTGCATGCTGAGCAGATGGGAAAAAATAAATAAATAAATTAAAAAAAAAAAAAATCAAACATTCTTGTTTCTTCTAGTGCTCTTGCATGGCAATCAGCTGATTTCAGTTCATGTGCCAGAGGAAGAAGATGGTGGAGTGATAGACAATTTTGAGGAATGGTGGTATGGACATTACTTTTATTTTTATTGCATGAAAGAACGATGCTGAAATGTAAACTGAGTCCAGAACCCAGAGTGATGTCAAAGGTCTGAGTGTATGCAGACCACAGCCCAGCATCCAGAGCCAAAACTTCAGCAGGTAACAAAGGCAGTGATGAGCAGTCAGGATTGTAGCTTCCAATTCCACCATATTTCTACAGTAACAATCACGGTGGCAATCGCTTTAACACTGGCATGTTTGCTGTGTGGCAGGCAGGAGATTGGACCCAAATGCAGGACTCAGAAACAGAATGAAAGCCTTCGAATGTCACATCTATGCCACAGCAGAGCCTCTGTACTACAGGTCACTGCAATGTATTACTTAAAGAACACCTCACATTATATGTCAACTGGGGAATCTCCCACTATACAGTTACAATAGTTCAACAGGTCTTTTTTCCTTTTCTGCCACAAGAGCAGACTAAATGCAAGAGCCAACCCACATTTAAATTTGAATCACTTTAAGAAGATACATTTAAAGTAAACTAAACTATTTAGTATCCTAATCAGATACAGGATCTCAGATCCCTCATGCAGCATGATAAATCCCCATCACTGAATGCCATAATGAGCATTACTCTCCACTGGTTTAGAACAATTTTCAGTCTGTTTACTGACTTCCATCAGTAAACAGATGGAAGTCAGAATGTGCAGCGTCTCTTAAAATGGGAAACACCTAATAAAGTAGATCCACACAAAGTATTTAAAAGTATACTGCCAATCCCAGCTGAGTGCCACAGAGTGATGCATGATCTATCCACTCCATGCCAGAAAGGAAGTTTGACACCTTCTCCCCCCGCACTTCAAAAACACATCAATCAAATCAGTCAAAAATGCCAGAGACCTTCTACTTGTCAGTGTGGGCTACTTTGCTATGATTGATGGTCTGATGGTTGTCTCTCTCCATTCCTCCCCAGCGCCCCCTCCCTTACCCTTGCATCAATTTGCACACCATGTGAAAAATAACAAATGATAACGTTTTGAAAAATGATTCACAATATCCTCTAGCAATTTAGATAAACAATCTCTTTTTACCAAAAGGAAGGAGCAAAACAGAGACAGACGGCGACAGAGAGAGAGGGAGATGTGCCAGCATTTCTTTTTATATTGACATTTATGGCTTAGAGGCTGTGAGAAAATGTGCACGAGGGCGTGTGTTATTGTGTATGCGTTGAGAACAGAAGATGCTTTGAATATCAGATGCACGCTGAAGCCTGCAGTGGCCTCTATAGGCAGTGTGTACATGCGAGGATCCATTACGCGGCATTCTCATCGGGAAGGTGTGAAAGACTGAGATTCAGACTGCCAGAATTGTCTATACACATACACATATCTGTCTACACTGATTCAAATTGGCCTGCGTATGAATACCCTCGAGTCCCCACCCCCCACCTCTTTCTTTCGGTCTTCCTTATTTGTCTTTCATAAAATCTCCATCTGCCACTTTCTGAAGTGCCACTAATTTTTTTTCTGCTCTTTTTGCTCTCTTCCTCGTGTCTCCTGCTAACATGATTTGTCTGCTTCGCTCAATATCCGCATGTATTCTCTCACTTGCATTCTGTTTTACATGCTGTTACCTTCCATCCTTCGCTCCATAACGCTGATCTGCCCCTTCCCTCCATCCACCCCGCCACCCCCACTCAGAACTGTCAAATGGCTTCATGCAATGAGCTGGAGAGATGATGAGAGAGATTGTAATCCTAATGGAGTGACATGAAGCATTGTCCTAGCCGCCTTTGATAAATGAATTTCACCAAGCACTTGCTCTGTGGTGAACCATGCTAATTAGGCACGGCAAACCAAACAAAGATGTCTCTCGCTAATTGAGGTGAGGTCAGAGGGATTGAGGGGAGTGTGGACATGACTGAAACTGTGTGTGTGTGTGTCAGAGACGGAAAGCTCAAACTCATCTGTCTGTGGGAAGCGTTTGTATGTGTTTACATGGGTGCCCACTGGGAATTGACTTGATACCCTCTTTGGGGAGCCGGTAATGGCGGCCTTTCCCTTTGAGCATTTGCTCTGCAGCTGGAGACAGAAGGTTAGTGGATGACCTTGTTTCCCAAGAGCAAAGGGATTTGTCCCCTATACAGTAGCACAGTTTCCATCCCACTTTTGCCATTATAATTCTAGTGGGGATCTGTGTGAGGTCAGAGTGAAAACTGGGGAAAGAAAAAAAAAAAACAACAACAAAAAAACAAGGACACACCACTCACTTTATACTCAAATTACCTAAGCACTCTTTTAGATTGATTTCATCTATGCATTTAAATGGATTTGTCGAGGAACAAAGGCCTGAATGCTGCCCAGTTCAGTCTCTTAAACAAACATATTGACATGTTTAGAGATCCAAACACCCCCTGCTGTTTAGCCTCCCATCATTGATATTATTGGCGTGTTTACAATAACTGAATGGCTATACATCTGTCCTTCCTGGGATATCCATATGTTCATAACTGATCCAGAGAAATGCCGTTGGACAACACTATGTTCTCAGGTCATCAGGGACATTAGAGAGTTTGAGAGCGACAAAAAGAGAGACATAGAAAATGTGTTTTTGGATAATAAAGGAAGGTCATTCAGGAAAGGGCTTTTGAATTTGTATCATTATAAGCCAGTTAATGCACAAGAAATGTATTGACATGCCTTTAAAATAATGATAGTTAGAAAAACCCTGAAATTTCACATTTAAACCACTTCTGTGTCTATATTTCTGCAAGTGAAGGTTATTTAAATAAGCAAGTTAAATGCTCAACACGGTATCAGCAACAAATATAATATCTCGAAGTCATGAAGCAATATGAGAATGAAAGCAAGTATCGAAAACTTGAGTCGATATAATATGCAAAAAATATAAAAGTTCACTGAACTTTTATATGACTGAGCTTTTAAACATTTTTTAAAATGATATCTAGTGTCATCTGCAGTGTCAGTGTACTGAGTCAGCCTGTTTTCAGTCACTGGCACAGCCAGTGCTATATGCAGTAAAAAATAAAATTATTATAAATTGAAATTATTTATAATGTGAAAGTATATTGCTCAAGAATACTTACAAGTCAGAAAAAAAACAAGGAATAGTTTTTTTATTTACTTGTTTCCATATGATAACTTAAGATGCACCTTCTAATTTGTCACATAGGGGCAAATATCAAAGTTTTTACATGATAGTTAGACAAAGAGGAAAAAAGTCCATTAAAGCCCCACATGGAGGGATCATGCATAATTAAGTGGGTGAGATTAAAGGTTGGTCAGCTGGGAGTTGTATATGGACACAAAGATCAAACCTTCATCTGTGTCAGTCACCCTTTAACTGACTACAGGGTGGTGCATTTGCATGTATGGCACAATATAGCCATTTATCAGCACAAATGTTGGCAGTGTGTGCATACTTCACGGCGTTCCAGCAATGTCAGGTTAAGGGATGGACACAGACAAATGGACAAGATCAAACAATTTGGTTTCTTCTGATTTTGCATATATACAAAAGCCATCTAAGCCTGTGTTTCTTTTATATTTTTGTAAGAGTTATTCTACTTTACAGACAGCATGAAATATTTATCTCATGAACTCAGTAGTTTACATAAAAGTAGTCCTAATAAAGTATGCTTATATTAGTAAACCCATAGTTTATATGCCAAAATCCTACATGACATTTTAAAGCAAAAGTCTTAAGTTTTGGTCCTAAAACTTAGAGGAAAAACTACAATTACACAGCTTATGCATGGAAATATTTTTAACTATATCACCTATGAAGACTTAACTTCCTTTAACTGCACACGCAGACATGACTGGCATCTTTAAGTGTGCATGTTCTATTTTCAGTCAGTTTCTATGCAATCTTCCAATTGTAGCACCTTCAGAACAGTCCAGTTTGAGGCTAATGGTGGACAACATCAAATATTAGCTATACCACACATACTTGTGATAGAAACTGCACAGTAGGAAAGGACATATTTCTTCATTTATCAGCCCGATCATCTATATTTGTGACCATTTGGCTGGCTTCTATGTCTCGACATGTCTGAAAAGAGAACCAGCCGGCTCTCTCTCTCTATATGCCAACTAAATTACAGGGCTTTGTGTTTGTGTGTAGGAGAGTGAGTGGGAGAGGGCAAGATTGGTCTGTCTATGTGCATGAGCATCTGAGTACAATATCTTTCACATCTCAAATCTCCTCCTAATCTTTTTATAATTGCCTGGTGAGCCTCACTGCTATCCTTCACCTTAATGCCTCTTCTCCCTCCCAACCTTGCTACTTCACATTCACCTCCACAACAACAGAAAAAATTACACTCCATAAAAGGAGACACAAAACTTCAGTTACACACCAGATAAAACCTCTTAGATTATCTATCTAGAGTAATTGAGCTCATGTAATCCCTGGAAAGAGGAATAAAAAGCATTGCTTTTGGGTGGCTTGGATATTTTACATTACCTGGAATAAAAAGAAAGCAAAAATAATATAATGGTGTTATGACTTTCACCAGAAGTGTCACTAAGTTTCCTTATAATGCTCTCTTCTTTGAAACTCTGCTCTAAACAACATCTGCTAAGGCTCTAGCACTCTACCTAAGGCAAAGACTTGGGTAGGCAAACTGCCAGTAGCAAAGATAAAAAGTCATCCCACATCTGCAGCGTTTGCATGCGCCAATAAGTGTCTGTAAAATCTGTGTGGCAGCAGTCTTAAATACTAATACAAATCCGGACTCAATGACCCATGGGGACCAACGTCACAGTCAAGAGAGAAGTGCTCCATCTTACAAAGGACTAGCCACCTGGCTTGTTCCGCCTGAGAGCATTGACCCCAGTAACCACCTGTTCATTCACTAGCAAAATGTCAGCCTCATAAAATAAAAATACACACATTCCCCCTGATATTTTAAAAAGCTCGATGCGTAGGCTGATTTTAATGCAGTTTTTCTGCTATGTTGTAACTTTGTTTTTATCATCTTTTATTCTTTTCCTTTTTTTATTTCACAGTTAATTTCCTTACCACTGCTTTGTCACATACAACTGCTTTGTTACATGACTCCGCCATTTTAATAAAATAAGCCATACCTCATTTAATTTTGGCTCATTTTCCCCAACAAAGGCTGTTTATTTGTGCACCAGGTGACATTCACAGTTTTGCACCCTGAATTTGTCCCTATGGATCAGTTCTGCTATAAAGTGATGATTCAAATGCTTGACTCAACTCACTTTAACTTTGCTAACTTTGTGTGCCAGCAAAGCACACTGAAAAGCAGGAGTTTCATATCATCCTGAGAACCAGCCCATTCATTTATGTCCTCTGTATTGGACATTTGTTTATAGTCTATATCTTTTGACTTATTGAGCTACCCTACTAAGTCCTAATGTACTAAATAGAGGACATCTCTGAGCTTTTCACTGATATCTCATGTGTTCGTGTGTGCTCTTTTAGCTTCAAAGAGGCAGGAAATCGCAATAAAGTTCAATAGGAAGATTCTTTTTTTCTTCAGTTCTCAGAAAGATATGCCACGCCAGTGTAACTGTTGCTCACCACCAAGTTATTTGGTAACTTTGCCAACCTGTGACTTTCTCCTCTTCCCCAAAACGAAAAAACTGAAGGGCCAAAATTTGAAAACACTGGAGGAGGTCCAGCAGATGCATAAATGCTCAGACAGAGAGAGCTAAAATTATCAGCTGTACTGGAAGCATTGCAATGGCCTCCACAGAAACCACACTCAAGGCTAAATATTAATCAGGTATGGGGTTTTTTTGTTTTGTTTTTATGGGTGCGAATCTCATATGATGCGGCTCATTCAATAATAGTTCTTATGTCATATACTAATTTAATATATTAAGTGTAAATACAACAAAGTGTTTCCTATGTTTGGCAAAAAAATAACAAGATAAAATCAAAACTTCACTCACTTGGCATAAATAATTTATCCGTTATTGCACATTCCTGTCACCACATACTTTATGTGAAATGTGTGTTTGGTTGGAAGTATTTGCAAGTGTAAAAACTGAATAAGAATGTTTGGGGACAGCTGAAAGCGCAGAGAGTCCGAGATGCCTGAGGAAAGGAGATAATTGGGAGTGGAGATGCTTACAAGCTGCTTTTGTTGCCATGGTGATAGACTTTATGTAAACACTGAACGATCCAATCTTCTTACAGAAGTGAGAGAGAGTAGGGAAATGGAGGGGAGAGAGAGACAGAAGTCAATCATACGAGCAGACAGAGAGAAACAGACAAAAACTCAGGCAGACAGCCAGACAAATGCATGCAAATGCAGAAGAAACGGATACAACCTTTCCTATGGCCAGGTAGAGACTCTGTGCTGCAGAACCATGTTGTTCCACAGCGATTATGAGGTACATGGGTGGTACAGATCCCATCAGGGCCTCAGGCATCCGAGCTAAAGTCAGTCAAGACACTAACACCTATACAACGCCCAGAGGAGCACAGACAGAATTACATTCGGCACATTCAATCTCTGAGCACGGGCTCGAGATGTATGTGTTTCATGGAAATAATGTACAAATTGCAAAAAACAATGAAATTGAGGAGATTATGCTCACTCTCCAGGCTCATCTAAATTCTGCTCCCACTGGACCTATGCAAGCATTTTCAGAGATGCTACCTTTAAGTGGTACCCTTGTTTCTGGGTAACAAAGAATATTCCTAATTCAAACCCCTCGAGGAAGGAGAGCACTCATTTCAGGAAAACAGAATAGAGCGATGTGCCAGTGTGTTTTGTATTCATAGCAATGGAAACGTAGCAAAAACAAAAACATATATTTCCAACTACGCTGACCACCAAAATCCTTCCAAAATAAACTTCTGAGGAAAACTCGCAGCAAAATACAATGGCGGATTCCCCTGTCCATTATGATAACATTGTAAATGTCCATGTTCTTTGATAGATGGTCATACTGAAAGAACCACAGACAGTCAAATGACAGACAGGCCTATCCTGTAAACAAAACTCTGGTGTTTGTTTCTTTGCTCAATGCTACTGCTGTCAGTTGAGGAGGAGATTTTTCTTTATTCATGCAGTTGGAAATCTGTTTATACCAGATGTGGAAAATATCCATGTATCCATCCATGACAGTGATCCCAGCTATTGAACTACAACTAATGAATTTGCAGCTTAGATGAATATTACAGTTCTGATTCACAAGCTTGTATTTACTGATTAATTTTTTTTGTTCCAAATTAGCCCAAGAGAAATTATACATGTTTAATTAACTTTTATTTATCTTGCATCAAATTGCAATAACAATCATCTGATGGCATTTTATGCTGTAAGACCCAACTATTTTATAGACAGAAACCCAACGACCAGTATTTCCCTATGAGAAAGTACTTGGCATCAGTGGAGTGAAGAAACTTGCTTTTAGAAGAAACCCACCTCTGGCAGAACCAGGCTCGGGGAGGACAGCCATCTGCCACAACCAGTTGGGGTGAGTAAAAAAAAAGAGAGAGAGACAACAAACAGCACCAACACCCAAGTGAAAAGCAAGTTGGACTGCTCAGACCATATGGGGGTAAATACCCTTTTCTTGCAACACCAAAACTAGCAGGGACAAACTGGTTTGCGACTCCCAGTCCAGTGCAAACACCTGCCAAAATGAAAGCTTTCGGCACAAAAAGCGGGCGCAGAAGAATATGCCTGTGATTAGGTCGGCCGGCACATCTGATCAGATCAGAGCGACTCCTTGCGTCCCAAATAGCTACAATGGAGGTGACGAATTTAAAGTTAGCATGACACTTAGAGCCTCTAAAGACACATAAATGGGAAATGTGCCACAGTGAAATAAATTCTCCTTTAAACCCTAAGCCTTTGGCACTATTCAGAAACCAAGCAGATGGCAGGGTAGCAATTAATTTTGCTCGTGGTGTGACTACTTATTTCAGTAAAACTACAAATCTATCATGTGACTGCATAGCTGTAAAATATACTGTTTGCTCATCCTCGTAGTCGGCATTGTATTGTCATAAATCTGTTGCATCATAGTGCATCAAATTCTGAAACCTATGTTTTACAGCCTAAAATTACAAGACTTTACATAGTACATCCTTTTTCAGAGCCGGCATGTTGTCCAGGAAGGCAGACCATGATTCTCCATGTGTTCCCTCCATCTGTCACCTGCCATGTCATCGTGTCCAGGGGCCCTGATCCAGACTCCCAGTAGTGGGATTGCTAGATAAAGCGGGGAGGAGTGGGTCAACATCCATGTCACTCTAATGGACATGGGGCTACCAACTGGGGTGGTGTGTGTCTGTTTTCTTTCATGTATGGATAGATGAATGCATGTATTCAAAAATTCTTTTGACAGTATGTCTCCCAAAATAACTTGTGACCTCCAGAGGTCTGCTGACAGACGGATGGGCAGAGTGAGACAGGCACCAGGGCGGACATTTCCCTCAACCCGTAGCAGAGGTCATTAACCGAGACTGTGATCCACAACAGCAGTCATTACTGTTGGAGCTGTGATCCCTAATACTGACATACCATAATGTTCAGGCTGTGTCAGTAAGACTGAATGACCCGTTTCAGTGGTCATTATAGAGAAGCCAACAGGTCAGTGGCTTTCGGGACAAATTGAGGGAGTGTGAGAGAGAGTCTGAAGAATGGAGGGCAGCAGCCATATTGTCAAAGTCTGTAATTACAGGGTAGTGTCCATTCAATCGTGCAATTTGTGACTTGGCGAATGGTGTGTGACTGCACATACAGCTGTTTGTATGTCGCTGTGTGTGATTCTATGGTCATAGCTTTTAACACCAATTACAGTTATCCACTGGAAGATAATAAAATCCCATACTAAAGTGCAACTTAGTTGTACATACCTACATTTATTTTATGCTGATATAAAGTTAGAATAAATACAACGCATGGTAGGGCTGGTTGGCACTGTTGCCTCACAGCAAGAAGGTCTTGGGTTTGGATCCACCTTCTGGGTGGGGACTTTGTTGATTATCTCCAGGTATGTCAGCTTCCTTCCACAGTCCAAAGACATGCAGTTAGTGGGGTTAAGGTAATTGTAGATTTTTGAAATTGCCCACTGGTGTTTTCTGTCTCTTGCTTCATTTTTTTTATACCACAGTATCTTGGCATAGCTATATTATTGATAACACAGTGTAAGCAGTCACTTAGTCTATCAGTCTGTCATTTTTAGTTCCTATATTTAAAGTTCCCTTCGCTAAAATCCTAATTTCATTTGTGTTGTTGTCCACCTGGCTTCTGTAAACAGAATCTGTTGCCTTCTGACACCATCTGCCCCTCATGCCATTGTGGAAGTTTCAAAAATAAACTGTAAAACTACTAAAACAAAATCCCTCATTCTGAAGTGGAAATGGAAACTTTTCAAACCCATCTGTACATGATGAAGCACACATCTGATCTCAAATGTAAGTCTGGAGACTGAGGACACTGGGAATATTGGCTCAAAGTATACTGTTATCCTGTCGTTTCTTTTTTTTTAGTAACATGAAACCAATTCAACTTTCATTCATAACAAAAAAGGCTTTTGACCATTGTTAGGGGTAGGGATGTTAAAATAAACATTCTCAATTATAATTACAGCACCATTTGGAAAATCAACAATTTTCTTCTAATTATAACATTTTATCCACCAATATTTGTTCCTATGTCTAAGTACAACTATATTTATCATTCAGAAAATGCCACACTGCTAAGTTTTTATTAGTGTCCGATCGAATTTAAAACTTAAAATTTGACACAAAAAAATGTTAACTAGCCAACAGTCAGACTTTTTTTTTGTATATATCCCAAATTGGAGATCTTGAATAATTTTTCTTGCCAGTGAAAAGTATAGCTTTTTATCTTTAATAGCTTTCTAGATGTATGTGCTCAAACACGGTCTCAGCTTTCAAAGTGAGAAGAAAAACATGCTGGAAGTGGGTTGACAGACCATTTTAAATATACACTTATATGCAGCATGATTTGATATATGACCTAACAAATCACAGCAGAGATGGAATGACCGATACATACAAGAAAATACAAGAAAAAGAACAGTATATTAAGTGAAAGCTTGAATTGAAGACTTTTACATGCAATAGTACTATAATAATATTTCTCCATTGTGGTTATGGTACTTTTACTTCAGGATATGAATTATCGTTCCACCACTGCCAGCTACTTAACATTCATGGTAATTTCCATCGTGACTAATCCTATAATATAAAACTGGGGAGCCCGAAGTCTGGCTCCTACACTGAGCAGCATTCAGTCAGCTGCCTGACATTCCATCTGTTCATCACATCCTTTCCCCAATTGTGTTGGTGGTGCTCAGAATTTGATTGCAACCTCTTAGCACGCTGGTTTTTACGTGTTTATTCCAGCTGTTCCAATCTGACAGGCAGCTGGTCTTTGTGTGTTAACGTAAGGTGCGTCTGTGCGTGCGTGTGTTTATGACAACGTGTTACTGTCTGTAGGAGTGTGTGTATTACAGGGCAGAGGCACAGTGAGCAGAGCATTTGTTGTTAGTGTCAGAAGCAGGAACAGTAAGCCGAGTGGTGGAAAACACAGCTGATTGAGGTGAAGATGGCAATTAGGAAATGGGCTGTGAAATAGCTCAACATTGCCATCGCCCTCAGATACTTTGCTCAAATTCTTCAAAAATAAATAAATAAATAACATATTTGGGATGGAGCTGTGTATCAGTTAATAACAAACATGAACGGGCCATGGCTCTGCAGATAGTGAAAATTAAGCTGCTGCCAGAGCCGCTTTAAGATGAGCTCAGAGAGAAAGAAAAGCGTCGTGAAGAATTCTGATGCTCTCTCACAGTGTTGAAATGCAAAAGCTGACTAATAGCATTACATGGTTCACTGCAATAGGCAAAAAAGGGAACTTTGACAGCCTTTGAAAAACAAACACCTCATGAGATGCCGTCTTGTAAACAAGCTTTTTTGCCAAATTTGTAGAACTAAGGATGCTATCCTCAACTCGAGGTACAGGTGTGGATTGAAGTTTGCATTTCTCAGAAGAGGGAAAAGTGCAGTCAATTCTGCGGCTTAAGTTTCTTCTACTCGCTTACTAAAGTGGCCTTTTGATTTAAAGCCCGATTTTTGTATTTATTGCAAGAATACTCTTGTTGTCACTACTACAATGCTTCCATCACCATGACATAACAGCACATCATGGTGATGGAGGGGATTTATACATTGTGCATTTAAAAAAGATTATTTTTTTTTATCATAATCTTGTAATAAGTATCTGTATGATTATATAAAATTCCTGTATTTTTTATAACATGCCCCATTCTATTTAATCTGTATCGATTAGTAGCCATTAAAGCTTATAGTTGCTGATCAGTCGCTGAATACAGATAAAGCTATAGTAAAGAAACCTGACCTTGGGCACTTTACAGTAGTAAATGTGTCTTAGTTGGACTTTATTTCCAGTCACTATGGCTATGCTATCTTTAATACAGAAAATAGTAAAAAATTATGTTTCAGCTATGGAAAAAAATCCCCCAATATGTAATTTCTTATGCCAGCTCTGCTTTATCAGGTCCTGAAAACCAATTAAATACAGTTCCCAATCAGCATGTGTGTCCAGGGGAAATCCAGACACTTTTCTTTGATTTTACCCAACAAAAGCATTTTACATAGAAAACTATTTTATTATTTTAGCAGTTTGTTCACTGAATTATAATTCTCCTGACTATTATTCCTGTCCCCCTGACTATTTCATGAAAATGCATCATGTGGTTTTATAGCAGCTCCTAAAGCTGAATTAAATTTCTCAGTTAGCTGGCCATATCTTCAGTCTCAAGAGAAATTTACCACATTCTGTTACTTTCCAAGAACATCAACATGTAATTAATTCAACTTCCTTGTCAGGATCTTTCTGTTCTTTTTAATTAACAACATAACTTGGGCTCCATACGAAAGGAAACTTTGTCTCATGTCAAATAATCACCAGAGCTATGGCAGGACTTGCAGACGCACTGACAGATGAGCACAATGGGAAAAAAAAATCCACACCTCATTGGATGAAATGACACGATAACATAATTGACAATTGATTTCACTTTGCATGCATATAATTTAATTGTTTCTGGATGGTGGTTTGCTTTAGTTCCATCTAGCCTAATGAGATATACACAAAAAGCGATTAGCATCGCTTGCTGTACAAGCCCAATGAGCTTTTTATGAATTCACAACACCTTCTCTAATTGCTTACATTTAAGTTCATCTAAAACTTCCCATGCCAGATGTTAATGCAGATCTAAGCTCAGTGAGAAGTATAAAATGTTCTCCTGACCTTACTTCTGACTTGGTTTTTTCTACTGTTGACTCTTTAGTGCAGATTTTGTTGTCTACAACTTGATATTCTGTTCCATAAACACAATTTCAGCACATTTTGACAAGAAATACAAAAAAAAGAAAAGAAAAAAAACCCCTAAAAGTCAATCATGGCAATTAGACACAAGTTATGAGTTTATCCACACATTGATGTGTTCATTGACTTGGGCCTTCTCCTGGTAGGGATGGTAATTAAAAGTTCTTAGTGGAGTGGTTTAGGGTAATCTGGGCCCACTTAAAAGCCTAAACGCCCAGCGCTGGTGGGGCTTAATTGGTAATGTGTCATTTATATGATTAAGCACCAACGAAGGTCTGCCACCTTAAAAGCACTCTTTATTCTTGGCACTTTATTAGAATAGAGGTTAGTGTGAACTCTAATGAAAAGAAAATGTGTTAATACAATGGCCTCATTAATTTCCAGAGAACATCTTTGCTCTGATCCTGTTCGCTGATAATCAATCAATTTCATTGCTCTATCCCCTTCAGGACATGGAGGCAATGTAGTGTTTTATGGTGATGTGTGTTTGTTTGCAATTCTGTTGATGGACAAAAGGAATCATTTGGGGCAACCATTAGGCTTACAAAGCGATGTGGAACAGCATTTTAAAGGAAATTAAAGAGACAGGGGAAAAAGTGAAAATGTTAATGGCCATCATAGATAAGAGGGACGAAATCCAAACATTGTTTTGTTTCATGTCTCGCTCCGATTTGCATGCTTGTAGCAAAATTCAGTTAAACAGCTGCACTGAGTAAATTGTCTTTATTCTCTTTATGAATCATTCTTAAAGGTAACATTTTAATTATGGCAGCTAAAATGAAGAAATTCACTAAATGAACGTGTGAGACAGAAATAGAAATACAATTTAAAAAAAACAAAGCAAGTATCCTATGCTAGTAAAAGAAGTGAAACAGATGGTAACATTTTACATTCACTTAGTTAAGCGTATATTTAGGATAATCATCAGCTACAAGAAATTCAAACAATCCAATATTTTTGGAAACTTAAACATGATTAGCAGACAAAAACGTATCTTTACTAACTACTGACAGTCTAGAAGTATTGCTGTAGTCCCTCTTCCTATCCTAATGAGTATAGGAAAAGTATGTTTTTTTTATGCTCATTGAATTTACTCATTATAGAAGCTGGAACAGCTGCAGTCAAGTAAATTATACACTGATCAGGCATAACATTATGACCAGCTGCTTAATATCGTGTCGGTTCACCTTTTGATGAAAAAAATTAAATAAAATAGCCCGGACTCATTGAGGCATGGACTCCACATGACCCTTGAAGGTGTGCTGTGGTATCTGGCACCATGATGTTAGCAATGGATCCTTTAAGTCGCATAAGTTGCAAGGTGTGCCAACCATGGATTGGATTTGTTTGCCCCGCACACCGCACAGACTGGTTTGAGATTTGGAGAATTTAGAGGCCAATTCAGCACCTCAAACTCTTTATTGTGCTCCTTAAACCATTCCTGAACCAATTCATCCAGTTCTGACGCTCATGTGCCCATTGTCAGTGCTTTCAGTGGTGGACAGGGGTCAGCATGGGCACCCCGACTTGTCAGCAGCCCCATACACAACCAATAATGATGCACAGTGTATTCTGACACCTTTCTATCCGAATCAGCATCATCATTTTTGGCAATTTGAGCTACAGTTGTTTGTCTGTTGGATCGGACCATATGGGCCAGCCTTTGCTCTCTACATGTATCAGTGAGCCACAGCAACCCATGACCCTGTTGTTGGTTCAACACTGTTACCTTTACTGGATCACTTTTGATAGACACTGACCACTGCAGAGCAGTTTTACAGATGATCTGACCCAGAACATCTGTAAAACTAGCCATGACAATCTGATCTTCGTCAAATTTACTCATATCCTTTCGCTTGGCTATTTTTCCTGTTTCTAAGATATCAACTGAGATGAGCCTTTCTTGAGGCAAATGCTCTTCTTTATCTTCACTCCTTCAATGCCAAATAACCTGCCAAATGACGGGGTCTTAATCCCACGCAGTTTTGAACTTCTTTCTAAGGTGTCTTACAAGCAATCTTCACAAGGAACTGCCTGCTCTTACACTTGGACTACCACAATGTGTTTGGAGAACTTCATTTGATGCTGATGGTATAAGGGTGGAATGCCTGCAGATGGTTTTGCAGTGGGTCTTGTCTGCAGCACTGATGAAGGTGTCAGTTTGATGGGGCAAGATCTCTTCAACACCTGATCGTGCCTCTGTCAATACCATCCCTCTCCCAGTGCCTTTGAGCAGCTGCTCAGAACGTGCTTCAGTGTTTCTCGCTTCAAGCAGTGCTGGCTATCCTTCTAGCAATACATGTACTTATTTTGGGGATGTTCCTGCAGAGATTTAGAAATTTTCCAAACCAACCCATTGCAGCAGTTTGGTCATTGTTGTGTTAAAATTTTGTACAAATAAGATCCCCATTTCTGTTTTGGTGACATGGAACTTTCACAGTTCCATGTCACAGCAGCTGGTCTGTATCAAGTACAGATTATTATCTTAAAAAGGCCATGATCTGATATCTGATGCCCATGTTTCCACTACTTCTGCTCTCTCACACACACACGCGCACACACACACCACAGTTGACCACTCACTTGTCTCCACACAAGTGTAATCGCAATTCAACAGTCTTTGTGGGGGGGCCTGGTTGCTACTTAACAAGCCCATCCACGCCTGCCTACTCGACCGTCTTTGCGTGTTTCTCTACTCGGCTGCAATGCAAAGCTCTGCAAGGGGAAATCAACTTCAATCAGTCACGCTTTCCTGCTGCGTCAGGGAAGAGAGTCTACACCTCTCAGTTTTGATGAACGAGGACTCGGCTGTGTGATTTTGGTGTAAAAAGCCAAGTTCTCAGGCCGTGGATTGTGGCCAGCTGCCACCTTTCCATCAAAGGTGGAAATGTACACACACATGCTGCTTATCACTTCTCATGAGGAATGAGATGAGCAAAATGGATCATAAATGAGCTGATTTTACAGGCTGTTGCACACAAGTTTGCTCTCACTCAGTGGATGTATACAGTCACCCTTTTTGAATGTGTATGCTACTTTATGTGTATGCAATTCATTTAAATGTCTCTCTTCTGTTAAAGATTAAATTAAACGTCTACAAATGGATGATATTTGGATATACAGAAATGATGTGTTACACAGGAACTAAGCAGCTTGTGAACTTACTGTACCTTATCCACTTTTCTCACAAGCAGCAAGTACCTTACCAATGTTTTTATAGAGACTATTTAACCTTTTACAGAGACTGTAGAAACGCCTACGTATCATAGGCTCTGTAAAAGGTTTTTAAAATCCTCGCAATTTCTTTAAAAAAAAAATAAATCATTTTGTGGTTACTGTAACTTTCATTTCCAGCAGCCAATCCGGCATGTTTGTTATTATGTTTCTTTTCCTTTGGTTGTGCATTACTACAATGTTTCTGCATTACCACCAACTACTACTAACTGGGAGAACAGCGTGATGGGAAGTGCAATATCTCAGTCTGAGAACATTACACCCCTAAAGATCATACTTTCTCTGAATCTTAGGTTTGTTTTTTGTGGTATAGGTAAAGAACAGGGTTCGTTATTTTGCCACCAGCGGGAATTTCATCAAGATTTCCAATGTTATCCATATATTGTTTTTTTTTTTGGCCTGTCCCGTTTGGCTCTTTTGCCATCAGAATTGTTGTCTAAAGGCAAAGAAAGATGCCCAACGGATTTACTTTACCAAACTGACCATCCCAGCCTTGCCGTAATGGTCCATTTGATTCACCTTTTATTGTTTATTTTATTTTCACTTACTGAATACGGGACAGACTTGACTGGGGGAAAGAAGGGGAGAAAGAAAGAGGGAAAGAGAAACAGCTGAGAAGAGGGACGGGGGAGAAGGGCAAAAGACAAAAACCAACAGAACGGGCAGAGAAAAAAAATGCATATATCAATCACCTGGATCACCTGCTGAGAAAGAAAAAAGCAAGCAAGCAGAAGAGAACAAGAGTAATAGAATAAACAACATCACAATGATATATGGGAATATGACAGTAAATACTAAATGTTAAACATTATTGTGCAGCACATAAGATCAACAGAACACAGTGTGCTTTGAGGTAGGAGCCAAAAAGGGTGTAGTTTGTGGGTGTGATCACCCGTGTGTACACCTGTGAGCATGGACGCGCTTGTTTTTTGTTTTTTTAAAAGGTTCCTTCATGTAATAATCTGCTAGAGGGTGTGGGGGGGCCACAGCCCCGTCCTCCAGGGCGTGAAGCAGGTGTGGAGGAGATCAAAACTCCAGACATCCAGAGGCCCCCAGAACACAAGAGACCAAGGAAGACCAACAGAGGGGCAGCTGCGCCACTGTCCCGGAAAGAGCTGAGGAGAGTCCCAGATGAGGGCTCACTCAGCAGCCGCGGAGCAGAAGCCAGGGGGAGTTGCAGTGACGCGCCCGTGAGCTCCGCCGGCAGCCAGCTGCGCCTGAGTGACCGAGCCCCAGGCCGAGAGGCCGGGGGCACCCCACCTCCGAAGTGGCCCGAGCGAGCCCCAGGCTCCAGGCCCCGATAAGCGGCTGCCAAGGAGTGAGCCGGTGTGTACCTGGACGCCCATCCCCGGACACAAAGAACCACCAACGCACCGATGTCTGAGGGGGTCCGCCACTGGCAGGGGAAGTGGTGGTAGGGGGAGATAGGCCTCCAAACCTTGGAGGGCCTGAGATGTCCCCAGAGAGGTGGCGCCTGACACCCAACCTGACATATAGACACAGACATACAGGCACACACAGATACAAACATCCATTCCCACCCTCATGCTCTCATATGCACTTACTCCACACTCAACCAACGTGGAGACAGACATAAAGAGACGTTGTACACACGATCACACTCCCCAAGCGTACTCTACAAACCGGGTCTAGGTGCCCTCGCCCCTGGAGGGGGGAACTGCACCCAGACCCAGGTGGTGTTTCCCTTTTCCCTGCGGTGGGGGGAGGCAGACCGCCCCGACTCCGCAGCAGCAGGAAGGCTCCACACTCCAGACCGCAGTCGGACGGCCAACTCCTCCTCCTAGCCCCCCTGCTCCAGCAGGTCGCAGAGAACGGGGGTGAGATATTGTTAAAAACACTGCTCATGCAAAAGTAAACAGCTGCTGAGAGGAGGCTACAGACAGATTGCAGAAGTACATTTTGAAGGGGGCAGGTGTCATATAACTTGTTTTTAAACTTTTCCAAAGGTTTCTCCAGGCCTGTGAAACAAAAAGTTGGGGTTGCACAACCCTCGACTATACAAGCGATTTAAATTTTAAATTAACTTAATTTTCATTAAGTGAAAAGAGTTTATAGACTGAATTTAAGAATTTGTCTGCATGATCTTTTTTATGTTTTATTGGGTCTTAAAAACCTTTCATATGGTGTGCATTTGAAGAACATGAAGTGAACTAAATATCCTTTTAAATTTTTGCGTAAGTTGAAGAGAACATGATATCTGATGTCCCTAATATGAAAACCTAGACCCTCAAGCCATCTGGGGGTGACCTTAAGTTTGATTTTATTTCTGTATCACCAAATCAAAACATAGTCACATCAAGCCATTTTACACAGTAAAGTCAAAATGTCCAAATTACAAGATAACAAGTCTTACTCAAATAGAAACAATATTGCCTTTTTTGGAAAGTTTTAAAGATGTTATTTTAGAGGAGAAATATTAATCTGGAGAGACATCAAATCACAGAATTGCTGTAGTGTTCTCTTTGTGAAAAACAGTAAGCAAGAGGACGTATTCCTGATACTGCAGGGAGTAGTACTACAGGAGAAGTGGAAAAATGTCTGAATGTGGCTAAAGGAAGCAAAAATGGTGACCAAGGATAATGAGAACAGAGACAAAGCAATGGTAATGATGGATGGAATGGGTGACAGAAAGATATAAGTTAGTCTACAATGCAGAAACAAAAAGAGCAGTGAGCAGGTGAGGAATATGGACAGACAGAAAAAGAGAATGAGAGGAAGAGAAAGGAGGCGGCAGGGGAAGATTAGCCACAGAGCTGGAAGGGAGTAAGAAGAAGAGAGGGAGAAGAGGGAGGAAAAGAGCTGCACATAATGGATTGATTCTCACATTTCTTTGAGGGCCTGTTCTTCCTGTCTCCTTCCAGATGAATGGTAATTGCCCCGCCGGCTTTAATCATGTGTTGAATTGGGAAAGAGAAAAAAAAGACGAAGAAGAAAAAGAAAAAAAAAAAAAGGAGGAAAGTGCTTCTACGGCGATTGAGAATCGATCGCTCTGGGAGTCGACCTATTGCTACTCCGCTTTATCCCCCATCACACAAGTACACACCGTGATGCAAACACACAAACATACTTTGAGCTTCTCGCTTTGTAACAACCACACATTAACGTGCAAACCCATGTCAGAGCCAATGACAGAAGCACTAATTACAGTGATAGCTAGGTGCAGAGAGGACAAAAAAAATGAGGGGAGAATGAGAAATATGGAGGCGATGAGAGAGTTGATCAGTGGAGCGCATGCTCCCATCTTGGCCTCAGTGTCAGCTGTGGCAGCAGACTGAGAGGAAGGATAATCGTTTCGTCAAGGGTGTGATTGCCATCACATCCCTTATCCTCCACGAACAATGCTTGTGCACCTTTTAGCATTTGTCTCTCATTTAACTTGGTTACAGTCTGAGTAGATCCATCATCCCAGCCTTTTATCCTGCTCATCAACACACATACATTTGCAAGTGAGAATGCAAGCAAGAAATGTATGCAGGAGATTTAAAGAGTATTCATACCTCTTCCCTTTTTATACACTAATGTACTGTGTTTTAATAAGATGCTCACTGGCATTTGAAATACCACTGCAAAGGGCATCAATAAGAAACAAATACCCACTTCTAAAGGTAAAATTACACCATAAGAGCACTAAAGAACAGTTTGCTGATGTTTAAGCAAACAGAACAAAAAATGTACTTATATGATCAGACATCCAATTCCTCAACTAATGAAACTCTTCTTCAAATTTAGTTTCTAATCTCTCAACTTAAATGTGGTTTCTTCTCTTTAACTTCTCTAACATGCACTCTGTTATAGCCCAGCTATGTTGTGACGCTCTAACCAGTAGGGCTGCCACAAACGATTATTTTGAGTAGACTAGTCACCGATTATTTTTGCGATTAGTCAACTAATCAGATCATGCATCCACTGGACGTAAAACGTACAGCTTATTGCATCAGCATGCACCTGGACTTATATGACTATCATCAGCTTACAACTTTAAGTGTTTAAGGTATGTGCAAACTAAAAATAAAGACAAGATGACAGTTTATTCAACTTTTAATGAAATTTGCAGATTGTTTCAGTGGAGTTTAATAAACTCAGCAGTCTGCTCCTTGCTATCTAAAATATAACAGGACACTGGTGGAAATTCTCGACCATCTCACACTGCCGTTTAATCAGTTTTCTGTTTGACGTTTATTCAGCTGTGTGAAAACTGTAACTTTAATCTCAGCCAAACAGATTCACTCAGGAACAAATAAAACCCACACACACACAAAAAAAAAAAAAAGCCAAACAATAACAGTTTTAAGTTATCTAAGTGACTTATATATCATGTTTAACCTGAGTAGCGAAAGTCCACGTGGGGTTTGAAAACGATTTGCCGGGAGTCCGCAGTTCTCGCCGGCTCGAGTGACCATTGAACCCCCCCGGCTAGCTATCGAGCTGGTGGGTAACAGACATCTCCAAAAACATCGGAGCACTTTTGCAAATATGTGATGTCTTGATAAACCGAGCAGATATTTAAAGTTTACACAGCTACATTCTCGCCTGAAAATATGTTAAAAGTTTATTTTGTCACCCAGAAAGAGTAAGCGGCTCAGCCAATTCCAGAAACTGGAATTGGCTGAGCCGCGCTATGAATTCTGAGATAGGTTGGGCCACAAAGTTTAAGCCCGACCCATCCTTAAAATCTGAGGAAAAGTAGGACGCATTTGTCGGCTGCATTTGCAGAAGTCTTCGAATTTGGAAAGCCTTCGTCACGTCGCTGTAACATAATCAGCCTTCAAATGCGGCCTCCAAAGGATGTGGCCTGAATTTGGACACAGCTACGATACCGCAGTTGCTTCTTCCTCTTCTGGGTTTAACGGCAGCTGGCATCTTTGTCAATGCAGTGCTGCCATCTTCTGTTTCAGTTCGTTATAACACTCTTAAATCCTACTACTTATTTCTGCGTCTTTCAGGATCTTACAAGGCTTTAAACGACACGTCGACTATTAAATTTGTCGTCGACGATTTTGATAGTCGACGTAATCGTGACTAGTTGACTAATCGTGGCAGCCCTACTAATGATCCTCAGCACCATAAGTTGTTCGAGTTTGAGGTCCAAGGTGCAAGTGATCATCCAGTTAGCAATCTAAAAACAGCAGAGAGGTCCAGAAGTGCATGAGAAGAAGATCTTGAAGAGGAACCTAGTCAGATTTGGCAGATTCCTGAAACTTTATGATAAAATCTTATCGATTATTTGCAACCAAGAATCTTCAAATAATAAAGTGAATAAAAATTACTGTTCATAACAACAGTAACAGAAGCAGAACTCCAAAAATCTGGAGGCTCTGCCAGTGACAAACACTCAGACGTCCAAATCTTTTTTGCCAGCAAACCCGTCAACCATCCACACACTGCTTGAGTTTTCCTGGTTGTACAGATTTAATAGAAAACGTATACTTCTGGCTGCTAACAGATTATATCTCTCACAGCTTGAATTTTGACTGCTTTCCATTGTGATTTAGACAAAAAGCAGCATAGAGTCAGTGGGTTTCCTTCCTGTACTGTGAATTTTAAAAGTTTTAACACATTTAACATGATGGATTTTTATTCTCATTTGCGCCATGATCCAATACCATGATGGAACAGTTCCTTGTGCTTTCATTTTTATACAATGTGATATTTGATATTCTTACAAAATCCTGTGAGTGCTTTAAAATATGATTTGATTGGGGCTAATAAGGCATCTGTAATTTAAACCCGATTAATTTCAAAGCTTTGACTTAAATTTTAGCACACTCTTGTTGAGCATAAGAAATTACAAGACAGTGGATATGTCTGTGGTTGAATATCACTGTTATTTATTGGTGCTCTACAGAGTATAGGAAAATGCGCTCCAGTTTCTGTCAGATATTTAACTGTGCTGATATACGCATCATCCATTTACTAGAAATTAGCTTTATGTGTTTCTGCAAGGAAATATCATCACATCTAAGCAGAAATTAATCTGCTCCTATCTGATGAGGATATTAAAGTCCTTCGTTATTTCTACCCTTTTCATGAGCACGTGCCTGTTAGCATTAATCAACCTTTGCTATTAGGTGCTCTTCCAGGGTTGCAGCCCCTTATCGTGGAGGTTGAGTGGTTAGATGAAGGGATTAAAGGGGGGATGGCTTTACAAAGGGTTGGGGGTTGATGGCAGTTGACGTGGCGGGTCAGTTCATTCATTTACACTACATTACTCTGTTGTCGATTTGGGGTGTCAGCACCTCTGCCAGCCTATCACCGTGTGGTTACCTGCGCTGAAGAAGGATCTGAGGGCAAAAGGAAAGTCCGTGTTTGGCCAAATAAAGACTGATGGACAAGGTGTGACACTTAAACCCAGCCACTTAACAGGCACTAATGCTTGTACCAGATTACCTGTCGAGGCCACCGCGTTGCCATCCAAATCACCATTTCAAATTGATAGCGCCAGCAATGCCACAGAAAAATACCTCTGATCAGCCCGCTCTCAACCTCAAATCAGATGGTCACCGTCCTCCATTAGAAATGCCATTTTCCCACCGGTGGGTTTCAAATTGAGTTTGAGCATACTGAATATTCCTCTGCTTTGATACCTATGGGCTCTGTGAGAGTTGTGTGTGACATTATTCACCATTAAGTGTAGAATATTAGAATGTGTCACTCGTCCCAACTTCATAATGCCACACAGGCAAGACAGCAGGTCATAAATCTTGAAACAGACCATCAGTAATTTATCACATCTCACAAAAAAATAAAAAATAAAAAAAGCGAGTCGACAGACTTCTTCACAATGTTGGAAAGATCGAAGCTTTTTAGAATCGAAAGATAGGATATTTTTTCAAGCAGAGGGATAAATAGATTTGGCTCCGTTGCCTCGATAAATCCACAGCTTGAAGCGCTATGACGCAACTGAACAGCTACCTGTGAAATCAACTTCCGAGCACGTCTAACCTCAGGTCATTATTTGAGGCTCCCCTAATAAAGACACCACACATTACTGTAAATCTATTTCACTTGAACAGTGTAGTTATGCAAGAGCCCTTCATGTAATGTGATCACTTCTGCAAAATGCATGAGGTTTTTATAAGAAGGGCTGCAGTCAACCAAAGAAAATCTTACCTGCCTGACTGCAAAGGCAGGCGGGATCATGATATATCACTGCAGTGTACTGAACCCCTTTTTCAATTTAAAATAGGAAGAGTCAAATAATTTGGAGTTGACTCGGATTAAGAATAAATATTAATTAGGGCAGTAGTCACGCATGATTTTGAGCAAGTCCACAAATCTTTTCCTCCTGCTGCCAAAAACCATTAATATTTAAAGGCTATTGATGTAATGCTTGTTCTACTAACATGGAATTTGATTAGATACGATCATTAATTAACTAAACATTTGACCATTGACCTAGAGATTACAGGTAGATGGAGTTTGGTATCTATAAAGGCAAGTAAAACCTGCTATTAACCTTTTATAAAAGTTAATAGCAGAGTTTCAAACTTTTTGACTCTTCTTCGTCAATACCCGAGTCAACTGCTCACATTTATAGAAGATGGTGAAAAAAAAGAATCACTTATCTTGCAAAATAGATGAATTTGACTTGGAGCAGTGGGCTGCCATCTGCAGCACCCACGGAACAGTTTGAGGTTTGGTGGTTTCAGTCTTTGTTCTACTGAGAGAGGAGCGAGCGCTAATCAATCACAACCCCACTTAGAATCTAATGTTGAGTCAAGGCTAAACACCTAAAAGAAATTCTAAAGGTAGGATATTCTCAGGTGCTGAACGACATAACAACCACTTAAGATAGAGGTAATTGAATATAAAATGCTAGTTCAGATCTCATTCGTTCAGAGATGAGGAGTTTTTTGTGGTAAGTGCTATGCTACTAAGTTGTTGACTGCGTGTTTCAATCAAGCACAGTGTTCAGTCATTATACCTTATGCAAACAGCTATATTGGGTTTTGGAACAGGGCCAGAGACAATCTGTGCAAAACGATGATTAACAAAGCAGCAACAGGTGCTACCTGCAGATCAGTCTAAGCACAAAGCAAGAAGGAAATGTAAACACAGGTATGGTGAAAAAAAACTTAATGTCTGAGCACCAGCATGATGATATAACCATGCAATGAATACAAATAGTTGAAAACTCTCTACTACACTTTGTGTAATTGTGGTTTCTTTATATTTGCGGATATCTGCCTAACAGCAGGGGGGTCTGGGCCCTAATGTCATAATATATGTCTTGGGATAAATTCTTATTTTAAAGCTTGCAAATTTGAATCAATCGCCAAATGATTACTGAATATAATTTTAAAATCATCAACTTGGGGCTCAATGTTTACATGAGGAATATCTAATCTTATTTCAGCTTATTCCATTATCAAAATGTAGGTGCAGTAAAGTCAAGTAAAACTGACTGTGTCAAATGTGAGCCATGTTTGTCCTAGCTCCAAATGTCTGGGCCTTTTTAGTGGAAAGGTTCATATGTTGTTTCAAAAACATCTCTTTAGGTAATTTTATATGATAAAGAATCTGATGTCAGTCACTGGTTCGGACTCTGCATTTTAAAGCCTAAATGTTAGTGTTTTGCTGCATTGCTAAAATCTTTAAGCCAATATTAAAACTCACAATGAGTTTAAAAATGAATGCTGTGTTGAGAACAACAACATTGTGGCTTGCATGGCACTGGCTGTCAGCGTGAGAGCATTAATTACACTTCACCAGTGCAGACAGTTTGTGGCTAATAAACTGAAGCGTCAATCTCAAACTCATTTATGTGCAAGATGCAGCATCTCTGATTACGTTAATCAATGTTAGTGAGACTGAATGGAAACATGATGCTGTGATGAAGTCGCCCTCTTAACTAGTAAAGTTAGAAGTGTTTGATATGGAGTAAATGTGATCAGAGTGAGAATGATTAGCACTCAAACTATATTAACGTACAGTTGAGCAAGGCATTTAAATACATACCAATATTGGAATTAACAATTTTAAAAATAGCTTACTCAGATTGACAAAAAATGCATGTATGGTTTTCCAGGGAAACACTGGAAAAACATTTTTATAAATGTGTTCACATGTAAAACAGAACGTTTCAGATTATTTCAGTAAATAAATTAAAGTCTTTGAGCAGACAAAGCCACGAAATGTCTTCTTCACATACGCAGATTTTTATTACTATTTTCAGCCTTTTTAAAAAAATAAATAAAACTTGTGAGCCATTTAGTCTCATCTACATGTAAATTAAGTTGTTCTATGGTACCTTTTTTTGACGTTCTTCCTCCTCTCTTGATCGACAGTTTCATTTTGTTCAGATTGATTTATGGGTAATATGAAACTATTATCGATTTTTTTTTTTTGTTGGAAAGTCACGGAAAGTCATTGGGCTAACAGCACGTTTTAATTACTGTGCAAAAATCTTGCGCAACCCCTCATTTCTTTATATTTTCTTCCCAAGGAGCCAGACTTTGTCATTTTTAAAGTGCTCTTGAGCAATAGTTACCCAAGTATTCTGAAGGTAATTTAAAAGTCTTTCTTTGAGCTGCTTTTTCATTATCTCATTTTCATTCCAGACCTTGTACCTGACCAATTTCTGAAAATTTTTTTTAGCCACTTAACAATGACCTATGAATTATTCAAGCATAAAAAAGGCATCTAGCAGACGGTATGAACCAGTTTTGACTTGACAAGTAACAGACTTAGCAATGAACCAATTTTAAATTGTATCTTTAGGTACTTTTACAAGCAGCCTGTCACTAAAATACATGATTTCTTTAGTCAAATCTACAAAAGATGTAAAAGCTAACACAGTATACCGACACATATAAAATAGTATTTTTATACTAACAAGGTGATTCCAAAACATTGTGTGCAGTTTAAAGAATTCAAGGATCTTTACTTGCATTCATTGTTCAGAAACATGTCAGAACAAGATGATGTTCCTCAGGTCTCAGTCCTAATTATGATGAGAATTAAAAAGAATTTGATGATAATGGACAAGTGGAGGAGAAAAGAAGAAGCGTCAAGCCCACAAAAGTATCTATACCAAATTAAAGTCATGTCCTTAAGAAACAGAAAGAAATCCGGAGCGATGCATCTAGCACTTTCGCTCATCCATCTACTGTTTTCAACTGGGCGTCGTGTACCTGGAGTCGAGTGTTTTGACCGATGCATGAAGCTATACATTTTTATTCATAAGTTGAAATGGCCACATTTTCTTTGTCAGTATTTATTACACAGCGTGCTGCTGGGAAAAGCCTGTTCTAAGGTTTATTTTTTAGCACCTGACGGTTCTTTTTTGCTTCTCATCGTAAACACTCTGCATACTATTTCGCGTGATTCATTTTACTTTGAAAAATCTCAACAGGATCTTCAGCTTTATTGTGAAAGGCTTATGTGGAATATAAACAAGTGGACGGTGGAGCCACGCAATCGTTGTTGCTAACAACAACGCATAAAAGCAGTCGCTTGTCCGTCTGTAGTATGGTTATGAACTTTAAGAAATAAATTCTACAGTGACCATCAATACGATGGTAACATGAAACAATAGACGTTTTTATATCGTCATCCGATATATATATCGTTATATCGAACAGCCCTGTGTGCAGGAGGAAGTCAGGAGATTGGTACAGTACAACAGTGAGTGTGTCCTTTGAGTGGTAGTGGATCCATCTGTAAAACACCGCAGAGGCTCTGTCATGGTTTGGGGGGCTACATTTCACTAGAAGTATTGGAGATCTTGCCAAAATTCCTAGAATTATTAATGCAGAAAAGTACCATCAGATTTTGATTGACTTTGCAATTCCATCTGGAAAGCATCTGATTGGCAACAGCTTCATTTGTCAGCATGACAATGATCTCAAAGACACTGCCAAGTCTCTAAAAGCATACCTGAATAGAAAAACACACAGTGGAGCACTACCAATCAAGGATCAGCCTCCCTAGAAAGAACTCAACATTATTAACGCAGTGTGGGTGTCATTGGACTGGGCTGTTTTGGGGTGTAATAGTATGCTCAGTTGAGTTATTCTCTTTGGGTGATGTATGTTTGGAATCCTGGTACTATGTTCCCTTTTGATCATTTCTAGCCCTTAGGTTTTTAGTTATTCTTTTGACATGCTTAGAGTGTGCTTTTGTTTTCCTTCAGTTTGTAGTGATTATGTTCTCCCTTCGTCAGTGTCTAGTCTTGTCTCTGTTTTGATTTGTCATAGTGTTAAACTCCAGGGGTTGCAAAATCGCTAGCCCGACGTCCCGGGGCTCATGCTTCCCGTTTTATTTTGATAGTCCTTGTGCAGTGTTCAGTATATTCAGTTTTGCTTCCCCTTTGTCTCGTCATGTCAGATTAGGTTTAGCTGTGTACCCCTCCTATTGCAAATTTCCTCGTTACTCACTGCGTATATATTGTGTGTGTTTTCCTTTGTTTCTCGACGGATGGTCTGTGTCTGTGGCCTGGTCCATGTTTTAATGTCCATGTTCGAGTTTCATGTTTAATGTTTTCGGTTGCCATGTCATCCTGCTTTCAGAGGCATGTATTGAGGTTTTAGTTATTTTTCCCAGTTTAGGTGTGGTTAGGTTAGTCTTCTTCGTTTCCCTTTTGCCTTTTCCTTTGGATTATGTCAACCATTAATAAAGGCTCACTCTTAGTTTAAGTTCAGTTCTGTTTCCGCTGTCTGAATTTGGGTCCATACTCACTCTCCACTCCACGTGTCTGACAGTGGGATCATTTTGACATAAAACAGAACAAAAGGCAGAATCATTCAAAGAACAGAGTTGAATTTCCTTCAAGAAACCTGGAGAACTATTCCCAGAAAACTAGTTAAAGAAATTACAAGAATGCTGCCTAAGAGTCCAGGCTGTGTTGAAGAATAAACGTAGTTCTACAAAATACTGACCCGTTTTACATTTTCCTACTAAAATACAGAGAAATTAGTGGCTCAGGATCTTTGCAGAGTACTGTATGTCTCAAAGTTGGCATTGCTTTCCTTTTGCAACTGTTTTTCAACCATAGCGAGACGTCAAGAAAATAAATGCCAGTCGATGGCTATTTAAGGTCAAAACGTTTGCTGGGTCATTTTTTCTTCTCCAGAAAGAACTGACCTCACCATAAGAAGAGAGTACAAAAAAAAAAAGCCGTGTTATTGCAGAGGATGTGAATTTTCATTTTGAACCTTACTGAATAAAAAAACAACAACAACAAACAAGCCAAAAGTTCAGTACTGTTGTTCTGACCTTAACATCTGACCTCAGTATGAAGAACGCACATGTCAAGCAGTATATCCGTGCAAGAATTCATAATGTTTTCACTTTTTTCCCCGTTTCACTTCTAAGTTCAGTAACAAGGTTGAGATGGCAATCGGATTCACAGGCACAATTTGAGAAACAGTAATTTTCAGAGCGATTTGAGCTTAATGCTCTAGCACTGCTTATTATCTTGAAGGTGGCATCAATCACACAGTGAGTCACCACTCTAAATGTTTTTAGAAATATAAAAAGCAAGGGAGAGGCATCTCGTTTATAGAGTGTGTGAGAGAAGAATCAGACTTGGGTATTTGTACTGACAACAGCATTTTTGAAAGATGGATAAGTTTGGATGAGCTCACAAAATGTAAAAAGATAACTCCCAATTCCAAGATAAAATGGACAGCGCACTTCTTGAGGCTCTATTGTGCAGATAAAAACACTGCAGGACCCGTAAGCTATCAACAGCCTAGCCTTGATGGGTTTCTGCATAATGCGCCTGTTGCATGTATGCAGATGTGAGCTGGTGAATTTTGATCACCCTCTCTTATCTTACCTGTCACTGTCAATCATCAGTTTCCCATTTCTCTTTATTTCCACCCATATTATCTTTTTCTTTCACTCCATAATCCATTATTCATTCTCTGAGAGGTTTACATTGTACTCTTCTTTGTGGTTCCACCTTTTTTCTAAAAGCCTCTGTCACTCGAAACAGAGGACAGGTTGATGAGCACTTCCAATTAAATGTTATATTTTTATTATTTATTTTTACAGCAGTCTTGAGATTTCATGTTGGCACCTACAGTGTCCCAACATGAAACATGCCTGTAGTCATCTATTTTCTAGCAGATTCTGGCACTCGCACTGCCACATCTGTCATCAAGAGGCAGTACAACTTAGCAGACTGTAGGTGTGGGAGTGCTGCTGCCCACACACACTCGGCCTAGTTTAGGGTTCAAGTTGGTGCCAGTTAAACATCAGCTGTTAAAGCCCTCACTGTGGCCTCGGCAGCCCACTGTAACCATGCCAGATGGCACCATCCACAAGGGAACACATGGCACCTCATGACAGGGCCCTTCAAACGTCAACAGTCTCTCTGAATTATGGAGAGATGGAAAATACTCTCCCTTAAAATTAACACTTCAGTGTCTCTAATGAGATTCAGTATCTATGGAGGCTGTGGCAGTTTCCTCTGATAACATCAGAAGGCGGTGTCATGTCAGCTATATTTTAGCCATCTCTATTGCTTTTTTGAATCATTTATCAGTAGCAGGCAGGACTCACCTGTGCTGCAGTGAGGACACAGTGTGATACTATCAGAGGGTGTGTTAACTGCTGCGTTCAGGCTTATTGAAGAATAGATTATGACATTAGGATGCAAAGCACATTCCGTCTTAACGCAAAGGAAAGGCCTTTAACAGGCTTGATAAGGACTTTTTCTGCTGATCTCATTCAAACGTGGACGGTCCTCAGGGGACAGTTTTGGCCTGGTTCAATGTTTACAGTGTCATTCATCACACATACAAGTTTTGTTATCTGCCTGGGAGTCAGAAACCGTACACACACAAGTAGGTGTCCGTGAACATAAAGCACGCACACGTACGTGCCTGCGTAATCACGCATTCCTCCCAGAGGAAGCAATATATCTGGACCTTTGAACCTTCAGCCATTTACCTACCCAACTTGAGATAAGCAAGCTTGGGTTCATGGCCCCCCCCCCCCCTTATCCCCTAATTAAAATCTCCAAAGTCCTCTCGACTCAGACACTTGAACCCCTTCAACATTACACTGCTATAAGAGAAAGAATTAAGACTGTACCCTGATCAATCACACATTTTGGTTTAGTCTGCACTGAAAATATATTGGTTTTAAATCAGAGAGCTTCAGAAAATTGACCTCTTGAAATACAAAAATAATTAAACAGGCACATATCACTACTGCCAAAATCAGACATAAATAGGTCTACCTGCTTCATTTGGAGCAACACAGCTGGTTGTTTCATCTGCTGGGCTTTTAACTTATAAACAACACTATCAATATTACTTCAAAGCACTTCAAACATATTCCCAGCACCATTTCTTTTCCATTATTTTTTTTCAGGGCAATAAGGGCGAAACTAAATCAAGGCCATCCCAACTCTTTTCCTCTCATCTCAGCCCATCATCATTCCATCCTCCTGTGTTTTGTTCTTTCAAACCTCAAAGGTCACTCTGCACACCTTTACACAGGTCCTCCAATTTGATTGAACCTTCCTGCTTCAGTCCATAAACATACACACATTCTACCAGTGAATGATGACATACATCAAAAGCTGTCCATCACTACCTAATGATCTTGACAGAGCATTAGTTGGAAGGTACGTCAGCTTATGGGGACAGATAAAATAGAGATAGACAGAGAAGGAGAGATAATCCAAGCTAGTGTGTGTGTAAAGAGGACATGATATACGAGATGGTGAGGACTGTTGCACCTTTCATCATCTCCTCCATAAAGTCTAGCCAGTCATGAAATGAGGACATTAAAATACTACAGCAAACACAATCGTCAAAATGTACAGCTAGCTCCAAGACAGCTAACATTTCTGCATGAATGACTGCAATTCTGATTAGTCTGCAATTCAAACACAATTTGCAAATTCAAATATTGAATAAATGAAGACAATGCAAGGGGTGTGAAGAATACCCTAATTGCAATCTCAGTTTTCATATGAAGATTTGAGCGTCTGGTCATGCAGCGGAAAAGGATTTCTGACTCAAACTAGTAATCAGGCTGTAAGCTGTCCTTACACGTGCAGTGCTGTGCTGAAATTTCTAGATATTTCTTAGCATGTATGTTAAAACTTACATTTCATTCCCAAGAAATGATGTTAGCTAGTCTTTAAAGCTGTTAGTAACCCTTTTTTGTTAGTACAGTTAAAGTTAAGGTAAACCTTTTAAGTTGAACAGTTTACATACAGTGGGGCAAAAAAGTATTTAGTCAGCCACCGATTGTGCAAGTTCCCCCACTTAAAATGATGACAGAGGTCAGTAATTTGCACCAGAGGTACACTTCAACTGTGAGAGACAGAATGTGAAAAAAAAAAATCCATGAATTCACATGGTAGGATTTGTAAAGAATTTATTCGTAAATTAGGGTGGAAAATAAGTATTTGGTCACCTCAAACAAGGAAAATCTCTGGCTCTCACAGACCTGTAACGTCTTCTGTAAGAAGCTTTTCTGTCCCCCACTCGTTACCTGTATGAATGGCACCTGTTTGAACTCATCATCTGTATAAAAGACACCTGTCCACAGCCTCAAACAGTCAGACTCCAAACTCCGCCATGGCCAAGACCAAAGAGCTTTCGAAGGACACCAGGAAAAGTATTGTAGACCTGCACCAGACTGGGAAGAGTGAATCTACAATAGGCAAGCAGCTTGGTGTGAAAAAATCAACTGTGGGAGCAATCATCAGAAAATGGAAGACATACAAGACCACTGATAATCTCCCTCGATCTGGGGCTCCACGCAAGATCTCATCCCGTGGGGTCAAAATGATCATGAGAACGGTGAGCAAAGATCCCAGAACCACACGGGGGGACCTGGTGAATGACCTGCAGAGAGCTGGGACCAAAGTAACAAAGGTCACCATCAGTAACACACTACAACGGCAGGGAATCAAATCTCGCAGTGCCAGACGTGTTCCGCTGCTGAAGCCAGTGCATGTCCAGGCCCGTCTGAAGTTTGCCAGAGAGCACATGGATGATACAGCAGAGGATTGGGAGAATGTCATGTGGTCAGATGAAACCAAAGTAGAACCTTTTGGTATAAACTCAACTCGTCGTGTTTGGAGGAAGAAGTTGCATCCCAAGAACACCATACCTACTGTGAAGCATGGGGGTGGAAACATCATGCTATGGGGCTGTTTTTCTGCCAAGGGGACAGGACGACTGATCCGTGTTAAGGACAGAATGAATGGGGCCATGTATCGTGAGATTTTGAGCCAAAACCTCCTTCCATCAGTGAGAACTTTGAAGATGAAACGAGGCTGGGTCTTCCAACATGACAATGATCCAAAACACACCGCCCGGGCAACAAAGGAGTGGCTCCGTAAGAAGCATTTGAAAGTCCTGGAGTGGCCTAGCCAGTCTCCAGACCTCAACCCCATAGAAAATCTGTGGCGGGAGTTGAAAGTCTGTGTTGCTCGGCGACAGGCCCAAAACATCACTGCTCTCGAGAAGATCTGCATGGAGGAATGGGCCAAAATACCAGCTACTGTGTGTGCAAACCTGGTAAAGACCTATAGTAAACGTTTGACCTCTGTTATTGCCAACAAAGGTTATGTTACAAAGTATTGAGTTGTATTTTTGTTATTGACCAAATACTTATTTTCCACCCTGATTTACGAATAAATTCTTTACAAATCCTACCATGTGGATTCATGGATTTTTTTTTCACATTCTGTCTCTCACAGTTGAAGTGTACCTCTGGTGCAAATTACTGACCTCTGTCATCATTTTAGGTGGGGGAACTTGCACAATCGGTGGCTGACTAAATACTTTTTTGCCCCACTGTACATTCATCATGGGTGAATGCCATAGTAATTTGGACAAGTTGGGAAGGTCTCTTAAAGACATTTTTAAACAACTGCAGGTCCCGAGGTCATCAGGTCAAACAATTGCAAATACAAGTTCTTCTGATGTGTCACCACTTTATAAAGGTCTGTAAGAAGACCACCAAATTGTCATCCTCAGATGAGAGGAAACTGATTGGGGTTCATCCAGAAAATCGTAGAGTCACAAAGGCTCAAGCCTGCCATAAATTAGAAATTACTGGAACACCAGCATCACTGTCCACAGTGGAGAGAGTTTTGTATAACCTGGAATGAGAGCGTGCTGACCAAGAAAGCTTAAAATTGACTAAAATTTGCAGGTACCCACATGGACAAATCAAGGTCAAGCCTTCTGAAGAAAAAGTTTCATGTTTCACATGAGACAAAAACAAAGACAATTGTCACAATGACAAGAGATATGTTTGAAGGAATAAAGCTGAGGCTTTCAAATCTGTATCAACACATACTGGTATACACAAAATGAATGGAATAATGAGGGAAGAGGACTATCTCCAACTTCTTCAACTCAGATCAACAGCTAGATGGTTAAAATTTGGATACAAATCAGTGTTCCAGCAGGACAATGATGCCTTGGCATCATTGTCCTGCTGGTTTTGGCATGGATAAAGCAGGCTAACACTAAGCTTCTGAAATGTTCTTCCTCAAGTACTGACCTTAAACCTTTTTGAAAATTTGTGGCTAAAAGCTGGGTCTGTGCAAACAAACTTTGTGGGGGCTTTTTAAAAAGATGTATGCTGTACAACCATTCCACCCTGAAAACAAAACAACAAAAAAACAAAACAAACAAATCCTTAAGAGCCCCAAATTATTATATCTATGATGAGTGAATGTAAACGTATGACCACAACTATGTGTCCCGTTGTGTGCAACATGTGAGAAAGGTAACACCAGACAGTGATCTGATTCTTCCAGTTTTGTCTGGAGAGCATAGTGTGTTCATTATTGTCATGGTTTCATGTGATGACAATAACACAGAAAGCCCATCAAAAAAACAACACAAATATAAGATATTCTTTGAAAATTGGTTTCACTCTTTAATTTAAGTTATTCTGTAATTTCTCCGATATCCTAAACCTCATTACTGACCCAAAAGAATTCATGTGCCATTTAAATTCCAAAGTGATTCATCTTGGCGTTTTGCACTGAGATTTTAAAAAAAGAACTTGTAAGAAAAGGTCAGTATCTCTTGATGTGGAGCGTTTGAATGCGTGCAGTGGGTAAGTGGGATTTACGGAGACAGTAAACCCACAGATGCTTGTCGATGCCTCTGCTACAACTCCACAGGCGCGCACACACACACACCCTGCGTCTCTAGCTCCCCTAGTTTACTGCATTGCACCAGCAGCAGTTAGCACATAAGCACTAAGAGACAAAGAAAAGGCATAAAGAAAAAGAGGAATTTTGTCAGAGCTTCAGATAGAAAGAAAGCACAAATTAGAGAGCAAAACACTCGCTGGTAGTCTACTGCTATGGACTTTCTCCTTCCTCTGCATTGATTCTCCAGATACATTTTTTAATACACCCTCATCAATAGCACTGGTGGTCTGACAAATGCATTTTTCAAACAGTTGGCAGTCAATAGTCATTTAGTCTGTATCTTGTCCCTTGAGTAAAGGGTCTCGATCAATTGAGGTGATGAAAATTCAAATAAATCAGAAACAGGAATGAAGAAGAGCTCTCTTCTCTATCCAGTGCAGTACAAGTGGCTGTGTAGAAAAACCAATATCTACTGCTATATCTTTCAATGGAGGATCAGTTAGAGCTGTGTGTTCAGGGTGGAAGAACTAGAACTTGCTGGCCAGTGCATTGTTAAAGCTTCAGAAAGTCAATAGACTATTAAAGACACACATTCTTCTGTGTTAAGAACGTGATGCTGCAAGAACCAGATAAGATATCAAAATGTTGTGCGGGGTGATGGAAAAGTAACAGTCTACTGTCAAGCTGCTGAGCACTTGCAAGATTTCAACCAATTTAATGCGCAAAAACGTTTTGGTTTTTTTTACTAAAGAGCACATAGTGTGAAAGGATCATTGCACAGTGGATTATAATATTATAAGGATATAACTCTGTAAATTTAACACAAAGGTAATATTTTACCTATTGCCCACCTCTGAAGCAAAATCAGAAATCTGGCAATCATTGCAAACATGAGGAATGTATACTGCAATGTATCTGACTGCTCCAACACAGCTTACTGAGTTAGCACACATTGCTGAAGCTACAACTGGAAACACTGTTATTTGTTTCTGCTGCCTCAGCTTCACAACTACTATACCCCTAATGATCTGTATTGTATCTTATGACTGAGCTACGTGTGTCTTACTACACCCTCCAACCTTCCAATCTGCAAAGACAGTACAGCCAATGTTACAAAATTACACCATGGACTAAGAATGTGACGGCTATTCTCGAAGATTGAGTTTTTATTCATCTGCTAAAAATATATTTGGCTCAATAAACTTCTCACTGATAACAAACTTACTCTGTCCTTGTGTACACACATTTCTTTTTTTTTTTTAGCTTCCCTTATTGTAGATCCCAATCTACCAAAGTCATACCATTTAAACTGTAAAACTGCAGGACAATTAGAACCCATGGAGACCTAATTACAGCCAGGACCAAGACTCCAGCTTCTTCTAATGGAGCAGCAGAGCACGTCCCCAGGGTAAAATCTTCTTGCCAGTTAATTATGCCATTATTCTATTATTCTAGACTGCCAAAGAGCGCTGGAGCTAAGCTTGACCTCAGGAACTCAGAGAGTGAAGAGAAGACATCCCCTGTAGAACCATACAGCCATGGATGACTCCATGACTGCCTGACTGCTCCCTCTTTACCTCCACCTCTTCCCCTACCTCTCGCAATAAACACTGAGAAAGATTAATAATGAGAAGTTGGACCTGGTCCAAATTAAGCATGTAAGCTGCCCAATGGTAATCTCCCCCCTTGCTCTCACTGAATAAATTTGGTTTCTTGCAAACGACAGCACTGGATTTTGCAGATGCTTTTAGTGAATATGAATAAAGGGGGGTAGAAGGGGCAAAAAGAGGATTTATAGCCTCTTCTAGATCAAGAAAGTGACCCTACAGTATAAAGGATTTGCCCTTAAGTTTTACTTTTTGTAACTATATACAGATGAACAACATTTATGAGCTGAGGTGATTTACTGCTTCCCTACAGAATGTATTCAAAGCTTCTCACTGCACATGTAAGAGTAGAAGACAGTTTTAACCATCACTTTAGATCACCTTAGATCATACAGAAAAAAAACATCACTAAGCCACAGGCCTTTTATGATAAATTGCACACCTGCAGGTACTTCTTCCTTCCTACTCCAAAAGTGAGTGATGTCATTCAAAGGCTATAATGGACCTCTAATGAACTCTAAATCCCATGCCAGTACATTTACACTGCATTACTGCTTCCTGACCCTTGACCTCCCAAAGGAGTAGAGCAGAGAGTGCTCCTGTCTGCAAAGCTCCTTCAGTCATTATAAAAGCATTCTCACAGAACGCGGCTTCTATACAAAATGGACTGTATGTGACTGAAAAAAAACATACTTCAATCCCAGCCTCTAATGGCTGGATTCACCCTTAAAATTGACTTACTTGCATCTATACTGGTGTTAAAAACTGAATGTAATATGCCCTATGCCTTGTTATAAGAGTGAAGAGAGCAAATAATATTGCAAACAATCAGAGAGCGAGCACTCACGTAAAATCCCAGAGAGGAACTTTCCAATTTTAACCCTAAAATTCTGGCGTTGAAACATTGCAAATTGCCTTGACAAATTTCCTCATCAAACCTCAAGAAACACTCCATCAAAGGGGAATCCACAGCCTCCACATTCTCACTCATACTCGCTCTTTAACAAGTGATGTGCCTCGTGTTGCACCATGGCCAAAGAAAAAATTGGAGAGGTGGGGTGAGGAATGGGAGGCAGAGTTCAACTAATTACCTGATGATGGAATTTTAGTGTCTCCTTCATTATAAAGCAGCTTCTAAGTGTTATTGATCTTAGGAGGAGTGTCTCACAGTGATGTGGTATTAGAGGGTCCAAATGCTCTGAGGCCATGCATTATTCAACGGGCATTCTGAAACGACGCCTCACCAGGGTCTGCCAATTCCTCTCAGGTGGCGTGGGAGTTGCTGCAACTATCTACACACCCCACCCTAAATCATCAAACACATACACACAAGCATATGAATTGCTCATGTGAAAACATTAACATATACACACACACTGTGTGTGCATGAGTGCATGTACACTGAACCGAAAAAGTCTTGACTTTTCTCTTCTAACTGGAGGCTGTAGATTTGCTTTGCTCTGTAATCGACCTTCAGTGAGGGGTTAATCTATAATGAACTGACTTTTGCTGCTGTCTTACATTTCCAACAAGTCATTTACAGACATTTCCCTGTAAAGACTGCAGACAGCATACTCAGAATATAGACTTTGAAGGAGGCAATAAAGAGGAAAAGAAGAAAGCACTACACACAGACAAAGTTTGATAAGTGAAAGCTTCTTCACATCCTAAAGATTTATTGTCAAGCCAGTAATTTTTCATCTTGAACGAAACTACATGGAACTGTATATTTGTTAGACTGTTATGGCAACCAGTTAAAATGTATCCTACCTAGACTTTGCTGGAAAAATATGTTTTTTATATTTTTATATTGCTGCCCTTTACAATGGATTCACAGCATACTTTCTGACTGTGACCATAGAAGTGAACACCAATCTGCCATTTAAATCTTTTGTCGCGAGCCAATCTGAATAAAGTTGGATTTAAGATGAGTTAAATGCTTTTTTCCACCAGAAAAAGAACAAACGTCTGCAATAGGCCTATTTTAAGATTTTTTAAAAAAGAGAATTTTTAACTGTGAACCATTAAAGCTAGTCTTGCGGATTTCAAGAAAGAAAATGAAACCGGAAATGAGCGGGCAATGTAAGATTTTTCTTTAATTTACCATGCTTAATAGGATTTAGTTTGGTTTATTCTGCAGCTTCTATTGACTATCAGACTTGACGAATACAGCTGCAGCATCTCTTTGTTCTGCTATGAAAGGCAAAGGCAACTTAATGTTACTCATATCAAATAAGAATTGAATGGGTGATCATTATTTAAGAAACCTACTTGCCTAAATTTACAAGATAGTCATGTTTGTAAGCATTGACCAGTGAGAATTAACCAAGGGTTGCATTATTAAAATATTCAGAAATGGATAGACACCCAAGAGATGAACAAAAGAACCAAAGAACATCTCATCCATATATCCATTCATCATTGTTTAGCACTGGCTTCAGTTGAAGTCGGCTTAGTCTCATATAATGTATCTTTGTTTTCGCTGATTGCAATTATCTAGGAGATCAATTGGGGTTATCAATACCTTACAGCAATTAACATTTAATATCCTTCCACAGCCACTTACTCCATTAATGGCTGATTGATTATGCGAGACCTGGGAGCTCTGCGGCTGGGAATGGCATGGATCCATTCTGTCTGTCAGTCAAAGTAAAGGCGGTCTGCTCTGCAAGAGAACCTCTAACTCCGGCTAATACCGTATTGATATGAGGTTACTTCAGCCAAAAAGAAAGATCATGAGATCCAGGAAATTCTTGTGTTTGCAGTCTGTCGGTTTTGGTTGAAGGAACTAGCATTAAAGATTCCTCCTCCTCCTTTTCCCACTTGTCTGTTAGGCACAGTATGTTTTGCTTACATTTCACCCTCATATCTGCCACCACTCCGAACACCCTCCCTTCCACCCCTGCAGTTCTTCATAATCTAATCAGCACTGATGTATTTTCAGAGCAAGAAGGCACTGCTTTCCATTTCAATCAAATTCAGCCCTTTCAAAAGAACCCATAATGCAATCGTTCTGTACAAAATTCAGGCCCAATTTAAGCCCTATAGACTGCAGATGACTGATAAACACTCCACTTCACTCCACGTCACTCTCCTCCTTGTGGCTTTCCTTTGCTGCAATGCATCATCATAAATAAGAGCTAGCTCTGTTCTCTCTCTTTGAGTATAGTGCAGGCCAACTTTAAATTGGCTGTATTAGACAGTGGAAGGAGGGAGGGTGAGGAAATAAAAAGTTAGAAATCCTGGCAGGTAGAACATTTAAACAAATGTAATTGGGAGAAACAACAAGTCCCAACTGGGTGGACAGGTCCCAGGAACAGCTTCCCCATTACCAAGTGAGGGGGATGGTGGAACAGCGATCGTTTTGGTGGGGGAGAAGAGGGAGATTGGGAAGGTTTCGCTTAATAAACACTTTGCTTTCTGCTGACGATCAGAGGGGCAGAGCGAGGGATACAACGACAGATCGATAGACTGATTTGTTCCGGGCTATCCATGTTCATCAGACAGTTCCCCCTCCCTTAGGTAGTGGGCAGAAAGTCTTAGAAAAAAAAAAAGAAGAAGAAAAAAAAAACGAAGAGGAAGGGGTGGCGAGAAGGAGTGACTGAAGGGAGGAAAAAGAAAATAGCAGAAAAACAGCAGGAGAGTTGATGAGTTACAATAGCAGACAGACAAATGATGATGGGATGGAGTAATGCGTGAAGAAAATAGCGGCATGTGGGAGGGAAACTGACTACGAATGGTGAGAGGAGAAGCAGGAGAGCATTTGGATAGGCTGAGGGTCAAGCATGAAACTAAGTGACTATAGAGATGGTAGGAGGGGTTGGCAGTGCGGGGGCGATGTAGAAAATAGGAAATCCCTTTACACACCACTGAATCATTTACTCAAAAACCTACCTTAAATACTTTTCTTTAGCATCCCCTTTTCTGCAGATAGAAAAGACAGTCAAACCCATCATGTACACCAACTCTATTCATCACTATTCCTGACAGCAAGCTCAGGTTTGTCTGAGCATTTTAAAAAGAAAAAAACAAAACAACAACTCAGTATATCCACTCCCTGCTTATCTCGCTCTTAGGGCAACTTTATTCAAGAAGAGATGATGAGAGGAGGAGGGGAAACTGTGAGATAATAGCACAGCAATTTTATGTCTTCTCCACAAAAGCACAAGAGGCCCTGGTGTATAATGGCAGCCAGCAATTGTATCTGCAAAGATTTCCATTGCCATTACAGCCCTGTTCACAATTGCAGAATTTGATGTCAGTCAAAAACCTATAGCACTGCAAATTATTGCATGTTCCTTCAAGGAGCTCCGCAAAAAAGAAAAAAGAAAAACAAAACATGTATTATTGCACTATAGTAGATACAGTTTGATCAATGATTTCACAGTTCATAACTGATCCTGCCTTAACCCATGCCAATTAGCAAAGAAATTAAAGAAACATCACAAAACTGCAGAGTGACATCAGTGTATCATTCATTAAAAAAGAGATTATGAACCTTTTTTAGTGATCCATTTCACCTTTACCCCACCGTCAAGCTACAAATTAGTCCATAGGGCAGAGTCCTACCATATAGTCGTTCTTGTATGACGTGTGAAAGCTCTGGCAATACATAAATATCAAATATTATGCATGATTTAAATATGGTTGGTCTCACCTTTAAGATGATCTTTTCTTGCACCTTTGGGCTGCTTTTACTGTCACTAATAGTTATCAATTGGTTCCTGGAAGTTTTTCTGTCTCACCTTGCATTCTGTCTTGTGGGTCAAAATGATGATCATTCAATTTGATATTCATTTTGGAGGAAAGTGGACAAAATCCTAAGGAGACAAATGTGCCCTGCAGGGTGGGTGGGGAGTAAAGATTGTATTTGCATCTGTAAAAGACTCCTGCATTTTCTATGTGCAGTCGGCTGGCACATAGTTCATGTCATTTGTGCTGAATGTTCTCTTCCAGAAACTTTTCAGACATTTCGGACAGTTAAACCTTCGGATTTGACAAGTTAATCCTGGAGAATGTATTGCGCAATGCCTTCTTAAACTGACACGCCCCCTTCGGCCTTGGAAACTGCACTCTTCAACAATCATCCACATGAAATTGGTGTCATTTAAAACACAAGCTAATATTTGAAGTCTCAAATGTGAGGTACATGACAAAACTGAAAGTGGTCACAATGATAACCTTCAGGAAGCAGACTAAAAATCTGTGATACCTGTGAAACCTATCAAAGGTGCATAAGAAGATGATTTAAAGGGGCGATGTGTAGGTGCAGTTTTTGATTTTTATGGGCTAGTCTGAATCCTTTGCACTTCCTATTAATAACACTACATGTTAAAGGGGGAAATGCATAAGTAATGAATAAAATATGATGTAATTCTAGAGTTACTCTGGGAGTGAGTGAAAGCTATATGGCTATCTTTGTAAACACTATAATAAATAGAGTTTAATTGAAGAAACGAAAGTCTTTCCAAAGTTTCCTTTTTAAAGGCCACCACTTTCTTATTTCTGCCACCTGCTTGTATCATTAAATCCCCCGAGGTTTTGATCTAAAAAGTGAGCAGCACAATAAATAAATAAATAAGATAATAGTAGAAATACACAAAAGGCAAATCTCCCCACATAAATGAGGAACACAGCCAGGGGTGAATAGATAAGAAGCAAAACATAAATGAAAAGTGTAAAGGTATAAATGGTCCACAGACTGCAGGTATAAATATGTATTATGAACCTGCTCCGCTGGTGCATTGCTCTGAGCTTCCATTCTTCCACATGGAAAACAGCTACGGATGCTACGTTTTAACCAATCAAATTTGCCCCTGGGCAGGTCGTTTTTGATGCAGTGGAGCGCAGTAATCTCAGCCAATCCTTTTCTGTGACTGCTGGGGCTTTTGGGTCAGAGAGACGAGGGGAGTGGTATGAAGAGAAAGTCACCAGGCAACTACGGTCATAGCCTGTGGCAACAAATATGCAGTAAATCCATAAAAGCTTTAGTTTCTGTTCAAGTTCATTATTACAAAGTTCACCTAAATTTATTACTGGAACAAACTTTTTTTTTTTTTTTTTAAATTTCATGTACGGTTTTGTAAATGACTCAAATTTGATTCACATTTTATTCCATTTCATTTTATGTTGCTTTAGATTTTAAAATTCAGTAACGGAGAGATAATAATGTATATACTGCTGAACGGCTATCTGGTGTGTGAAGCACACAGAGATGTGTGGCAAGGTTTTGACAGAAGACACTTATCTATGTTTGCTTTCATTTGCCTTCAATCCCCCGGTGTGGCCTGAGTCATTTGAAAAACACACAGAAAATATAGCAGATATAAAATTCCTGTTGTGGAAAAAAAGAATCCAATATGATGTTTCACACGATTAGAATAAAGGAATGGAAATGAAGGGGTGAACCGTAACAATCACATTTGAAACACCATAGAGCCAAGAAAAATATATTTTAATGTCAGTTAAAAAAAATGTCTTGACTTGGTGACTTGAACGGTTTAGAAGTTAACTTTCACTCCATTTTATTTTTTGCACTGGAGTAGAATAACAAAGGAATAAGTTTCACCTGCTGCCATCGGCATCATCGTGATAGTTTGCTGAGCAATCCTTATCCTTTAAAACAACTTTCAGAAATGAAGAAGTCAGAGGAGGAAGATTATCCCACATTAATATTAATAATGTGCTTTCTAACTAGAAATCACACCTAGCAAAGACTGGAAAAAGTATGCATGTTCTTTGATATTTAGTGAGCTTCATTTGAAAACACTACATTTGAAATAAGGTGCCAATTCAAAAAATAAATAAATAAATAAAATGCACGTATGTTCACTCCCCACAACTGCAAATTTACTGACAACCTTACACATAAATGCATGACATGGATGAGAAAAAATGTCTGTTGGGATGATATTACTTTCTGATTTGCTGATTGCCTCAATGCTATCAGCTCAAAGGAAACCCACATTAAAAAAAAAAAAAAAACTTCCATGGCATTATTTTTAATGTATAAAACCAACATCCTCCTTTACAATGTCATCATCAAATTGACAGTACGGACTCTATATATACTAATGGCAATTCACGGACCTGCTTGCGGCAAACGGTTCCTGTTCGTTGTAAAAAAGGCGACTCCTTTCTGCTTCACTCAGCCATTTATCACACAGACCATCACAGCAGGGCTGGCTATTACTTCTTAAACATGAAAATATGTAATCAAACAAGAGAGAAATCGTGTAGTTATAGAGTTATACTTTGCTTTATAGCTGCACCACTTATTAAAATCTGTAACCATTAAGGAGTTATGAGAGTCTGGAAGCCCTTTTGATTGGTGTGGTGTATATAGTGATTGGGTTTAAATGAGTGAAACTGGATGTCCAAGCTGAATAAGCTGAATCACCGGTTTTAGTTTAATTGGATTTAGGAGTAAAATGCCTTAATGACTTGGCATTGTCTCATGTGGCAGCTGTTATGGGACTTTAATTAAGTAGTACAACTTCATTTAATGGTAAACATATGGAGTCAGCAGGAGCTAACGCAGTTGTTTTTGTTTCAGGTGAATTTAGGTTACTATAGGTCACCTACAACTTCCCCAAAAGCAGAGCATTGTAAACAAGACACACCAGTTTTCCCTTGGAGACAACAGTCACTGCTTTGAATACAGTAATAATGTATGAGATACAGTGGAGGGAAATTATTATTTGATCCCCTGCTGAATTTGTAAATTGGCTCGCTTAAAAAGGAACTATTATCTCTCATTTTTAAAATATGAACCAAAAAATTCCAGAAAAAAAAACAAAAAACACACATAAAAAAAAATTATAAAGTAGCTTTCATGCCATTGAGTCAACTAAGTATTTGATCCCCTACAATCCAGGCAAACCTCTGGCTCAAACAGACAGGCAGTGTGTCCATGTGGCACATAGATTACCATCAATCATTCGATTACAGAATCTCCCGATCTAAACTTATTATGTGTATAAAGCACACATGTCCACATAACTGTTTTCTTCCATTCCAACCTCTCCACCACTATAGGCAATACCAAAGAGCTGTCAAAGGACATCAGGGACAAGACTGTAGACCTGCACAGGTCTCTTACGGGCTACAAGACAATCAAGCAAGCTTTAATGAGAAGGTTAGTGCAATTATTCGGAAATAAAATAAATATAAAATGATCAATCACCCTAGGTCTGCAGCGCCATGCAAGAGCTTGCCTCATGGGGTGAGGATGATTATTTGAAAAATTGCCACAAAACTACATGGGAGGAGCTTGTTAATGATTTGAAAGCCGTGGGAACCACATTCTCCTTTACAAGAAGAAAACTATTGAAAACACATTACACTGTAATGGAGTGAACTCTTACAGCATCTCCAAGGCCACCATGCTGAAGGTACATGTACAGGCTTGTTTGCCAATGAACATCAGGTTCAGAGCAGGCCTGGGAGCAAGTGTGTGGTCAAACGAAACCAAAACTTAGCTCTATGGCATCAAATCAACTCACTGTGTTTCGAGGAAGAGAAATGCTGAGGATGAGCCAAAGAACACAATCCCCATAGTCAAGTGCAGAGGTGGAAACATTAAGCTTTGGGGGTGTTTTTCTGCTGAGGATACAGGATACCTTTACCACATTGATGGGCCATATAAAAAAAATCTTGGATGGGAACCTGCTTCCCTCAGCCAGAACACTGAAGATGGGTTGTGGATAGGGCTGCCACGATTAGTCGACTAGTCACGATTATGTCGACTATCAAAATCGTCGACGACTGATTTAATAGTCGACGCGTCGTTTGAAGCTTTGCAAGATCCCAAAAGACGCAGGAATGAGTAGTAGGATTTAAGAGTGTAATAACGGACTGAAACAGAAGATGGCAGCACTGCATGTACAAGGATGCCAGCTGCCGTTAAACCCCGAAGAAGAAGCTGTGTCCCAGAATTCATAGTGCAGCCCAGCTCAGTTTCCAACAATGGCGGCAGGTAGTTAGTTTTAATATCACTCTTATTATTCTTTCTGGGTCACAAAATAAACGTTTAACATATTTTCATGTTAAACGTAATGTAGCTGTGTAAACCTCAAATATCTGCTCAGTTTATCAAGACACCACATACTTTCAAAAGCGCTCCAACGTTTTCGGAGATGGTTGTTACCCACTAGCTCGATAGCTAGCCGGGGGCAAGGCTCACTAGAGCCTGTGAGAACACCGGACTCCCGACAAATCGTTTTCAAACCCACCACCGTCTTTCACTACTCACTTAGATAACTTAAAAATGTTATTGGCTTTTCTTAGTATTTTATTTGTTCCTGAGTAAATCGGTTTGGCTGAGATTAAAGTTATAGTTTTTACACAGCTGAATAAACGTCAAGCAGACAACTGATTATCAGAAGTGTGAGATGCTCAAGAATATACTCCGATGTCCCATTATATTTTAGATAGCAAGGAGTTTATTAAACTTCACCGAAACAATCTGTAAACTTCATTAAAATTTAATAAACTATCATCTTGTCTTTATTTTTAGTTAGCACATACCTTAAACACTTAAAGTTGTAAGCTAATGATAGTTATATAAGAGCAGATGCTGCTGGTGCAATAAGCTGTACGTTTTACGTTCGATGGATGATGATCTGATTAGTCGACTAATCGCAAAATTAATCGGTGACTAGTCGACTATCAAAATAATCGTTTGTGGCAGCCCTCGTTGTGGACGAGTCTTCTAGAATGACAATGACGCACAACGTAACACCAAGCCAACAAAAGAGTGCCTAAAGAAGAAATGGAGTGGCTTGGCCAGTCTATAGACCTCAATCCTGTGGAACAAGTTTGAAGGGAGCTAAAGCTTCAAGTTCAGCCACCAGCAAAGAAAATTAAAAGATTTAGAGAGCTCCTATAAAGAGCAGTGCGACAAAACATCCCTCCTGAGATGTGTGGAAACCTGGTGACCAACTACAAGTAATGTCTTATAGCTGTTCTTACAAACAAAAGTTTCTCGACCAAGTCTTAAGTTACATTTTGCTTGGAGATCAAATACTTATTTCACTAAATGGCATGCAAATCAGCACAAATCAATGCATGCCTTTTATATAACTTTTCTTCTGGATTTTTTGTTGATATTCTTTCTCTTTCAATTAAAATTAAACTGCCATAAAATGTGAAACAGTTCAGTTCTTTATAAATGAGCAAACTTCGAACATCAGCAGGGGATCCAATAATTCATTCTCCTACTGTATTAGGCCTGGCATGGCCATTTGTCCACATTTAGGTGACTTCTAATGCATCAGTTCAAATAAAGCTTCACTAGAATCACCATATCTAACACAATCTTCATGTATAACAAAAGGGAGAAAAGGGGCTTAATCTTGTCAAACACAGCACACAGCAATCAGTAGGGCTGATCTTCGATGAGGGAGGTGGATTATAATCAAATTGAAGCTCAGAGTCTGGCTATCATCCGGTGGAATTAACTCTGGCACATCCACAGACCACAGGAGTGCAATGAATGAACAATAAGCGCTTTTTCGGATGAACGTTTCACTTTTTAGGACTGTTTTCGTGGAACAGGGAAAACAGACACAATGCTTGTAGTGAATGAAAGCAAAAGAAAGTGATAGCTCGGGATAGTTTAGTACTTTTTGTGGTATAAGATAAAGGCCATTATGGCATAATATTAAGGTTTTATGGAAGAACTTTTAATGTATTGGTGTATTCAAATTGTATGAAAACAAGACTTTATTGGAAGAGATCTGGGTAGAGTGCTGGAATGAGTTTCTTCAGATAAATGTGCAGAATTTGGAATAAATCAGTCAGCGTTAAATAGCAGGTAGGCTGAGTCAAACCCCTTGATAAGGCATGTTGCATTATTTATGGTTATCTGTAGTGGCCATTCATTAACCACCTTTCAATAGATGACAAAGACTGATAGATGGTTATCTTGTTAGAGGAAAAATTTATTCATTGGGCACATTACACAAATTTAATTGATGGCTAGATAATGCTGAACAGTTGACTTGTTAGCAAGACTCGCTTTAATTAACGTCAATATGCACTGGATGTGTCTTCACACCGGAGAAAGTTACAACATTGTATGTTCTATACAAAGCACTTGTAAGCAGTGTCAATGCGCCATTTTTTCAGAACACACTCAAAAATTCCTTACAGTTCAATGCCAGATCAAAACAGACCACACCTGTGATTACATGAAATATTAAAATAATGTTTCAAACTTTATAACTTCAGTAAAACAAAGAATTGTAAAAAAGGAGGTCTTTGTCAGGGACGTTTGGATTCACTGTGTGTACCATTACAGTATGCATGCACAATGTGCCCTTATGCATTCAGAACTTCATTTGTGCCCTTGCATGTCCTTTTGCATCCTGTCCCTCAGGCCTAAAGTAATTGTCACGGATGTCAACTTAAAAGGAAAAAAAAAGGCATAGAAGCAGAGGACCATGTCCAGGCAGGACAAACAGGACAAAAGCTCAGTCAGGCACTGCCTTGTGGGACTGTGACAACTATAACAGAGAGCCTTCACCAGTTTTCAGAGGGCAGGTCTCGTGGCCTCTTTATTCATCCAGAAAATGTGCCGTTTGTGTATTAAGCCATTTATGGTAATACAGGAAAAAAAATCTAACAATTTAAACTGAAAGTGATTAAACTAGAAGTCATTTAACCTGACTTTTTGATTTAAAGCTTAGCACAGCTTAAAGTGGAGGTCAAAGAATATCAAATCAAGAAGTTAAGAATGATCATAAATGAGTTGTTTCCCTCAGCTGTTAAGATAGTCCTTCAAACTCCAACATGGATAGCTATGCAAATTCATCTTGTTTCAGCAATGAAATAATGTAGTTATCCAAAGAGGCAAGGCATGGATTATAACTAGTTCTGCATTAGTATTTAATCACAAGTCCTGAATTTACTGTGACTGTTAATTTCCATTTGACTTTAACTGTTGTGGACAATTCCAGTGTTTGTATTGTCGAGAGCAGCTTTAGATACGAGCTACAAGAATCCATGATTTAGTGATTATACAAATGTTAAATTAGTAGCATCCTTTTAGGGTAAATAGATCCTGTGCACGAGAAAATGCTAACTTCCTGGTTTGAGACCAGATGTGGGGTTGTACATTTCCGGTAGCTTTACTTTGGTCAATCGCTACTGCGAAGATATACTCCAAAATCATGTCCAAAACTCGAAAACGGAAAGATCGCGTTAAGTTACAAAGAGCAGAAGGTGGAAGCACTCACCACTGTTGTGTCACGAAAAATCTAATGATCAATTTTGACGTTTAAAGAGTTTGGATCGATCAGTTGTTTACATCACTCAACACAAGCAGAACTGCATTACTGCATGCAGAAAACACATCGTCCACATTCAGAAGCATATCTCTGTAGTGACTGGTCTTATGATTTAAACAGGCAAATGTTCAGCATTCAAACTACAGGTGAAGAATAGTCAAACCAGATTTTTCCCCGTTATGTCGATATCAGCTAGTCAAGTACACACCTACACAGCATGTTAACAAACCGTGAAAAAAGCCACACAAAAAATGAATGATTGCTGGTAACGGTTTCTATACATTAGTATTTACGAAGGATATGTTGTGACTTACCTTCAAAATTACAGTGGTCCCTCGCTATAACGCGGTTCACCTTTCACCTCGCTGTTTCGCAGATTTTTAGTGCAAGATCGCTGCAGACGATCTCCTCCGTGACGTCTCTCCTGTACAGAGAGAGGCTCCTACAGTACAGAATCGCTGCATCGATCGCTAGCAGTGTGACTCTGAAGTGCAGTACTGTATGTCGTCGAAACGTTTTGCACCGTCAAAAAATAAAATTGGCTACTTGATTTCACCTATCGCTGGTTGTTTTTAGAATATAACACCCGCGATAAACGAGGGACCGCTGTTTACAGATACTGAGGATATAACATTTGAATCCTTTTTCTCTTTTGCTCTGAGGCGTGGGGGAAAAATATCGACAAGTTGATGAACATCATTTACAGATATATTGGGTAAATGCCCAAGACATCTATAGAAATGTAAATCGCCGCTTGATTCATTCATTTGCTTAACTTGTTTTGGACCGTAAACCAGGCGCGAATAGGACACCGGAAACAAAGCTCCCCACAGGAGTTTCGGCACCGGAAGTAGCATATGCTAACGTTTATAGGTATGTTATATTGTAGAGTTTCAGCCATCCATTTTCTCCCATTTAATAATAATAATAATAATAATAATAATAATAATAATAACAACTTTATTTATAAAGCGCTTTCAAACAAAGTGCTGTACAACTATTTGAAACTAAAAAGATTTTAAAAAATAAAAGCGATACATAGCAATACAGGTAAAAGACAATACAAGTTAAAAACAGTAAAAATTTAAAAACTAAAAGCCATAGAATTAAGACATGTAAGATAGGGTGAACAAATGTGTCTTCAGCTTGGTTTTAAAAACCTCCACAGAGCATGCCTGCCTAACATCTTGAGGGAGGGTTTATCCAAACTAGGGTCAGTGAGAGGCCGGAGTCCATCCCACGTATCACAGGGCAAAAGGCACACCCTAGACAGGTCGCCAATGTCTTGCTGGGCTAACACTGAGAGACAGACAACCATTCACACTCACATTTACACCTATGACCAATTTAGAATCACCAATTAACCTAACCCCATGCATAATTTTGGACTGTGGGAGGAAGCTGGAGTACCTGGGGAGAACCCACACAGACATGAGAAGAACATGTAAACTCCACACAGAAGCAGCCGATGGATTTAAATCCAGGACTTCCTTGCTTTAAGGCAACAGTGCTGCCTACTGTGTAAAAAAAAAAAAAAAAAAAAAAAAAAGAAATCACATACTGAAGTATAAATTAATGCATTTTAATGCATTTTGTTTGCAACTAAATACCTGCAAGAATTCAACCTTAGAGATTAATTTTTATACAGCTGTTGTTATATTATAGCAGATACAATATAAAAAAGTAAAATAAAATAAACAATATCATGCTAGCAAATTTAGCTACCAGTAGCTTACTGTAATTAACTAATGAAGTTAGGTAGGTATTTTGGACACACAAAGACAGCTGCACTCTCCACACATGCACAGTTTCTATTTTAGTCTGCATGCAAATGTGCAGGTGTCCATGCAGTGTTGCATCTGCCCTGACAGCTGTGCAGTTTCAACAAACTGGAGGGTAACCAGGCAGAGTGTCATGGAATCCCTCTGAGGATGCAATTTGCGACATAAGATACCTCGCTTGTAGTAGGGCTACCAGTGACATCTTTGAGAAGGATAAACAAAAACTCTCCATAGTCATTTGCATGTCTGTGCATGAAATACAATCTGCTTATAAGGGGTGAAGAAAAGGCGAAAAAGGAATTTTATTCTGTTTGTGCAGGGGATGCATACTTTGGTGATGGATCCGTTAGGCTCCATATTATAAGAAAGAGAGAAGGCTTGCTAACTGCTTTCCTAAAGTTGATTATAACTACAGATCATAAATAGCATAAATATATATATCCATCCATTCGCTTCCGCTTATCCTTTTCAGGGTCGCGGGGGGTGCTGGAGCCTATCCCAGCTGTCATAGGGCGAGAGGCAGGGTACACCCTGGACAGGTCGCCAGTCTGTCGCAGGGCTAACACACAAGGACAGATAACCATTCACACTCACACCTAGTGGCAATTTGGATTATCCAATTAACCTATCCCCACAAACTGCATGTCTTTGGACGGTGGGAGGAAGCCGGAGTAGAACCCACGCAAACACGGGGAGAAGATGCAAACTCCACACAGAAAGACCTCGGCCTGATGGTGGAATTGAACTCAGGACCTTCTTGCTGTGTGGCAACAGTGCTAACCACCGTTAGCACTGGTTAGCACTGTGCTAACAGTGGTTAGCACAGTGCTAACCACTGTTATTTACGGTGGTTAGCACCACCGTAAAAAATTACAGTCACTGCATTTTTTTAAAAAATGCCCACAAAGACTTTAAGTCCCAGTAGTTAATGTCTGTTCACAGCTTGTGAAGTTTGTGTTTGCCTGAGCTGGAAATTGTTGAAAAAGCATCATCAGTGTGAAGGGACATGGAAGAGCACAGAGGTGTGGATAGCTCCAATTAGCATCTGAACAGCAGTGAAACCACCAAGCGAGAACTTTCCTCACTCTAGCATCCAATGAACCAAAAATGAGAGTCACTTACAATTAGCTGCTACACCAGTTGTCACCAGCTCTACACACTGGTCAGCTTGAGAAACGTATAACAAAACTACTAGCAAAACAAATCATTTTGTCCTCTGCTTTATATAAGAAGATTAAATCTCCCCAGCTGCACATATAATATCTACTCCCCTCCTCAGCAGGTGAACAATCATGCGGAGGCTATACACAAATCTTAACTCATATACAATAAAGCTCTCTTTTTCCCTTCAATGCACACATCTATGAGTAAATAGGAGATGGAGAAAATGTTTGTGAAATTGGCTTTGAGCTTTGACTCCCTCAATAAGTCTAGGGTTGAGTCAAGGAATTTAGGTTTGTGGCAGCAGAGGCACTGGGAGGGAAAAAAAAAAAAAGATAAACATGATCAGTGCTTTCCTTTTAGGGTTCATTACTCTGCCGATCCCTGGTGAGCCAGAGTTGAGAAGAGGAGTTAATTCCTACCAAGTGAGAAAAAACACATTAACTGAGACCTATCCATCTTCGCCGCACTGACACCTCCATTTAAATCTCTTATTTCTAAAGGATGCAGACGGAGAATCATCTTCTTTATGTATTACAGAGGCTGTATAAATGTGTGTGATGCCTTTTGCAGTAAAAAATTTTCATCATGATATTTTCAATTTAAAAAGAGGCCAGCATTTCCTGCTCTTTTGAAAAATTAAATGATATTTTCTGTGGATTAATATTAGACATCTGGCAGTATATTTATAATGCTAATGCAAGTTGGTGTGTTTTCATTTGCTCCAGGGAGTGAAAACTATGATTTGGGGGAGGGTCACTATTAATCTACCTAAAGCCCATATTTTAAACATGAGCCACATTAAAATTACACTTGACATTTCATCAACAAGAGGTCTATAATACCTTTAGGGGAAGCTATATGTAAAGATGAAAAATTGTATTAATAGTTACCAAGTCCCACACATGAGGTCAATCTGCTTATAGAATCTTTTCAATAGAAAGTTTTCGTCCCTCTCCGTCTTTCCTGTGGTCCCTTGTCCCCTCCATCTCTCATTAATTTTTACCTAAATCTCCCACTACCTAGCTAAAATATATGCCAAGTGGTTTTGTCACTGGGTCCCTTGTTGGTTGGTGTAATGAGCAGCCTTAGAACGAGATCTGCTGACTTTAATCAAATCAGCCGCGGGTGTCACAAGCTCCCCAATGAGGGCAGCTTTGTGCCATGTCTGCCAATATTATGCCCCATTAAGAAACAATGGCAGAACGCACACCCCAAAAACACACACATGCTGATTGGCGCTAATCAGAGAATGAATTAAAAGTGCTAGAGTGCCCTGGGTCTACTTCATAGAAGTAAAATTAGAGGCAAAATAATTGACGTTAAAAGACATACAATATGTCACAGTAAACAAGTTTTACTAAAAATCACCTCCATGGAGGTTTTTGGATTTTATGAGAAAAAGAATAAAACAATTATTATAAAACAGAAGTTTGACAAAATTAATGAACCTACTGCTGCACTTCTCTTTCACTGGCATTATAGCATTTAAACACAGAAGTAATTAGCTTAAGTTTTGTTTTTACCCACAAAAACATTTGTAGTCCTACAGGAGTTCTATTAGTGTTCCAAGCCAATCTACAGGATTGAAACTGGGCCCAATCCAAGAGCTATTTGATGCTTCAATATTGGCTACATAAAACTAAATCTGTTTCCAATCTTTCGTGTTTTGCTCCAGGTACACCAAACTGTCAAATAAAAGCTGTTTTGAGACCAAAAAAACAAAAACAAAATACTGGAAAGTCTCTTTGCACACTGCTTTGTGAACAAGTGAGATGGATAGCATAAAGCAGCTGGAGTTTTATTAAATGCGCCACACACACTACCAGGAACGACTCAATACTCAACATCATGAGAAATCATTACCTAGAGTGCTCACAGGTATCGCCAAATATCATGGCCACGACTTTCTGTTGTCTGCCACTTATTATCACAAGCTAAGACTGCTTTTTTGGCAAATACATTCCCATTTCTGCTCTCTACACATGTTTATAAAGATTGGTAATTTCACAAGATTGGTCAAACTTCTTGACTTGTTAACAATGGGAAACAACCTGAAAACATACCATCACTGAGTAAAAAAAAAAACAAAAAAAAAACCTACTCATGGCACATTGATTACTACAAATCTACTTTATGTGGCACAGCTCAAACTTTACACACATGTACAAGCACACACTCCCGGTGGACCTAACCTTCAGGGGAACAGGACTTGCCTTAAAGTGGGAAATAATTTCCAATACATATTAATGAAGCAGAGTTGAATCGATGCCCTTGGAACTTTATGAGAGTGTGTGCCAGTGCAATGCTGCGACAGCATCATGGTGTATGTGTGGCTCAGATTTTTGGAGGTAGCGACAGAGGGTGTTAGCGCTAGCTTGGCTCAACGGTTAGAGCCCTCATCTATCATGCTGAGCTCAGAGTGTGATGGGGCCTCATAGGTCCCGTGGGAATGACCCTGATTATGAAAAAGCCTATCAGGTCCAGATAGAAGGACTAGCAGCATTTTAGTTCTTCACTACTTTATGTGTAAGCTAGTTTCTGTTGTGGATGGATGCTTGGATACATCAGAATTGTACATGAGGACAAAATTATTAGCGCCCCTCGCAAAATTTAAAGTTCTTGTCAAAATAAAATAGATTTTCTTTCCCCAAACAGAGCAAGGGATTTTCAACATTCAACATTCCTAAACGTGCTGCTTTACTTTAGATAACATAGATTTTTTTTTTTAGAACACAATAACAGAATTATTTCAGGGAAAAAAAAAAAAACAAAAAAAAAAAACGCCAGGTATTTTTAGCATTAGAAAACTGACCTTTTATTGAGCCATAGCACAAACCACGCCAAAAACTTCACAAAGGGTTTGAGTCATCACTGGAGAAAGCAAAAACAAAAGAAAACATTATCACAGCTTTTCCAAAAGTCAAGAGCTGGAGTGAGAAGTATTATCAAGAAATCCAAAGAGAGCCCCACAATACATAACAAGCCTTGCAGAGTTAAGAAGCAAAAGAGTTCAAAGACTTTGGGAAAAATAACTAGTGTCTAAAGACCTCAGAACAACTGCCAAGACACTTGTGAATGACTTAGCCAAGTTGGGAATTGTAGTCTCAAAGATGAGAATCATTAGAAAGCCACACAGGAATGGACTGTGAGGTTACAGACCAAGAAAAAACTCACTTCTGCAGAAGAGACACCTTCAGTGCAGACTGAAGTATGTTAATAACAAAGCCTAGACTTAAAAATCTGTGGAGTAAACTGCAGACCAAGTTCCATTCCAGAAGATCATCAAAAGACCATCAAATATGGAGGAGCTTGAGAGATTTGCCAAAACAGAAGGAGCTGGGATTACTCAGGAGATGTGTGTGAGGATGTTATAAACTACAATAAATGACTACGGGTTGATACCAGCAACGAGGATACACAACTGACTATTAGCAGGGACACTAATAATTCTGACCAGTGTAGTTCTTGGTTTTTGTGAAATAATTCTGCACCATTGTTTTCAGACTAAAAGTATAAGAAAGCACAAAGAAACCTATCTGGAACACTAGGAATAAGAAAATAAAAACCAAAGTAGATTAGAAAGTTATCTGGCTTTAAAAAGAGATTATAAATTAGCTGAAAATCTTTCTGCTGTCAGAGATAAAAGAAGAACAAAAGCAGAGACTGAGGATAACCAAGTACAGACTCAGTAGCCACAAATTGGTTGTCAAAAAAGGAAGATATATAGATATACACTTCTTGAAAAATACTTTAACATTTTAAAGAACTTAATGATTTCTGAAATTAGATATACTGTCTTCAGGAGACCGAGCAGCAAGTGTACAAACACTGTGCACATGTGGAACTATCCATGCAAAGTCCTCCCCCTGCAGCTCATTGCTGAAATCATCTGCTTGTTCATCAAGGACTTTGAGCGTGTACTGAACAGAGAACTTTACAACCTCTGCAGCACTCACGTGACTCAAATATGTAGACCCTAACTAAAGCCAGTGGTTCCTGCATACGAAGGGACATTACCAGGTGAGCAGACATGAAATTAAGAATTTCCACATATCTATAAATTTAAATTGGGCCCAAAGCCTGAAAAAAGGTAAGCCTGTTTCTAGTAATCTTTCGCTTTTCCACCCAGCATTGTTCACACACGAGGAAGGCATTTTTAATCAGTTTATTGGCTTCCAGGAGACTGAACGGAAATGGGCAGCACAATGTCAGTTTGCAAGAAAATAAAGATACTCAAGAGTGTAATTAAAAACTGTCTTGCTGCAGTAACACCACACACGCGTGCACACACACAGACACACAACTGCAGCATGGTTAGGCTTATTGTTATTCCTCCGCTGTGTTGCCACTGCATGATCACGCTGATACCCTGGGGCAATTTGTTATGGACATCAGAGGAACAGCAAAGGTTACAAGCAAGACAAAGCATCAGCCGGCCTATCATAGCATCCACTGACTCAGCACTTTTAAAAGACATCACGTGCTGTTGGTAGGGAAAAAAAAGGAAAGAAAAACCAGAGCCACTCAGATGACAAAGACAAAGCAAGGGTGTTAAAAAAGGGCAACAATCTGACTGACAACAGCAGAATTAGCTCAAAGATGTCGTGTAAATTTAATCTTATTTTTGAAAGCAAGTTAAGCGGTTGTAATTGGGTGGTGAATGTTACACTAAGTACATAACGTCTTACCCTCACACTGTAAGCCTAAATGGGACTTTTCCCATTGACAAGCCATGGAAAAAAGGAAATTTATCAAATCAGCAGGAAGATAAATAATTAAAAATGAAAACACAGGCTATATAGGGCAAATTTCTGAAGAACACGTTCCCATTCGCCAGTTCATTCAGTGCAATTACCTGTAAAGGCCAAACTTATCTTAAAAACAAATCAGATGGCATTTCACACTCAATTTACAAACACAGGCCCTCAGACTGATATTGAGCTGGAGCTGCTACTGCATAATCCATATCTCAATGATCTTAAAGCCTCAGAATCCTCCTCTAAGATATCTGCTTTTTATCTGGAAAAGTTAAAATCAGTAATTTTTATTCTCCTGGGGCATTGCTGGCAAATTCATGTGGCAAATTCATCTTTATTCAACCAATAAACATCCTCCTCCAAGTCTATCTTACTTTAAAACCTATCAATCCAGATACAAAACCATAATAACATAAAAAAAAAAAAAGATAGGTCTGATTTTTCTGCCTGAATAAGGGTGCTAAAGACTACAGGCATGGTGGTTCCTTCATCATTTCAATTAACACACGCAGAGGTGTCACAACCCCTGCCACTTCAGTCAGCCAAAGCTTTTCCAGTGTCCACAAGTGGAATTAAACTGGACAACCTCATCATAAACTCAATATTGTGTGTCCCCTGACAGGTACTGCAAAGATAAATATTGGTAAAACGATAAAATATTTGATAGTGACAATGAAGCCTATAAAAGGCGCTGGGTGGTTTTTGTCTCACAGGAGCTTTTTGCGCGAGAGAGGGACAGTAAGTAAGAGTTTGAAGAGAGTAAAAGAAAAGGAAACACAGAAAGAGAGCGAGTCGGTGGGACCACAGGGGAGAGGGAGACAGGAAGAACGAGGAGTATTTAGGTCTCTTTAGTGCTGAGTTGCAGCCACTACTTGATTGGGCGCTTTGGGAGGAAATGGAAAAGCTCTCCAGGCAGGTGCTTATCTCTGACCAGAGCTTACAGAGTCAACTGACCGCCAAACTGCTTTACCCTGACAGCCAGACTCTCAAAGTAAGTTCCAATCAGCCTGGGAAGAGCAATGTCCGGGAAAGATATTTCTACCAAGCTAGTCGAACTTTTTGGTAGCAAATATGTGCTTTCTAAACTTCTGCAAGAGTTAAGAACATTGACATTTATGTTTCACGCTGCAACATCTTCCATTTCAACCATTTCTCTAGGTGTGATGGAGCTAGAGGGCAGAGAGATGACACGCAGGTTGTCAACCAACATGTGAATGTGATACACGTTGCTCTAGCAATACCACATCATCTTTGCTTCGTCAATAACACGATCTGCTGTCACTGCCGGGAGGTAAAGCGAGCAGGAAGAGATGCTCTTGGCCCAGTCCAGTCATCCACTCAAAGCACTGAACTGCCAAGACTTAAATTGTGTGATCAGTTCAGGAACAAGGAGGTGCAAGGGCTTCAAATGGTCTAGAGGAAATGGGTCCAGATTTTCTTTTTTGTGGGGATGGGGGCAAGTAAAGTGTTTCAGGTGCTGTCCTTTTTAAAATGATTTAGTACGATGAGACCAACCCAAAAAGGAAAAGATAAAGCGCTTACTTTTCTGTTAATATACACTTTATTGTCAGGACTTTATTTTTAAAAGTTGGAAATGCATGAGAACATCTCAGGCTGTCAAAATTTTTATTCAAATTCAAACTCTTTATATTAACTAAGTGAACTGGGCAATATATAGGAAACAGTGCCTTCAATATGTTCAGTGATACAGCAAGTGATGATATGCATGTGTATTATGCACTGATAACAACTACCAAACATAACCTATTAAATACAAACTGAACATCAGTAGTTGTCCCCCTCAGCTTCATATCGGTCTCTGTGAATTTATGAGGTAAGTCTTTGGTTCTCTGAAATCCCATTATCCCTGCATGTATGAGATGTACTGACAGTCCCACGGAGGGGTGAATGAGCCTGGGGGTAGGTGGGTGGATGGGGAGGGCTGCTGATAGTGAAGAAGAAAGAAAAGGTAAGGTCCTGGGAGAGAAACTGAAAAGAAAGGCAGATAAAGAGAGAGATATAGCGGTGTGGTTGTGTGGGGCTACGAGCCTCTGTGTCCTGCAGGGGATTACAGATGGCCCTCAGAATTAAATCAAAACTGTGCTGATGCCAAGAAACGGGCTCTGCGACACATCGGGTGCCACATGAGAGGGGGATGCGACTGGCGTAGAGGGAAGAGGCTAACGGCGAGGGCTGCAGCCATGGAGTGAAAATTGCCTTCAAATGAGTTTTTGAAATATCTAAAAATAAATTGCCTTTGAAAAAGCTCAACAGACAGCTGATATGCAGGCTGGATGAGGGCCAAGTTGAAAGTTGCACCTTCTCTACAGTTCTCCGTATCCCAACCTCTTCTATACCTCGCCATCATTCATTCATTTTCTCATGTCTCGTTCCATTCTATGCACACTCTATGCGTGCACGTACTGTAATAACACGTGGGTTTAAACAGAGGTCAAGTCTTTCATTTTGGCTTCATTACCAGTTAACAACAGTTGGATTAGAAAGTGAACAAAGCCCTTTCTCCCGACTGATAATATTTATCCACAAAGTTCTGTGCATGAGGATTCATTCCAAGGGGACAACAGATGGTAAGGTCTATTTTTAGAGAAAATGGATTAATAATATGTAAATTCCCCTTTCTGCTTATCCTTTCATTTGCACTTGCTGTTCCTCTTTCGATATATATAGATAGTATACCTGACAACAACTTCCACTGATAATGACATTAAAACAGCTTCAACTGTACGCCTAATCATCTTACACCTGTACATGCTAAATATTGTTGAACCTGACCTTATTCAGGTAGCAATTACAACAGCAACAATTTTAACACCAAGTCTGATGTGGCCTGCCTAGACATGTAACAAAAATACAGGATCTAAGATCGCTAATGAATGCACAAATAAATCACATTATAACAATGATTTTTGAAATGCTGCATATTAAAACCTAAATAAAAGTACACATGCTAAAATAGATACTTTTGCATGTTTGTACAGGTAAACAATTCAGCAGTAAGCCAAGCTCCATTTCAATTTATAGGGGAGCCTAGCTATAGCCACCAAGCTACTGGCATTTACTATGTGGCGACTTCATATATTACATAAACGATAGTGAAATTCATTTGACTAAACTTATAAGATATGTTATGCTTATGACACAGAGGCCAAACATAAAACACTACCCAGATATTGTTCTTCTTTTCAGACAATGTTTTGAAAAGCATAATCAAATAACGGCACTGCATCACATGGTTAGAGAGACCATTTAACAAACATGTGGCTGCATACTGATGATTAAAATGTCTTCCTTCCCATTCTAATTAAGCAAACCAAAAACAACCGATAGGCTTGTAAATCCACAAAGCTGATGTGTGCAATGAATTATTGAGTCTGGCTGAAATGTCAAAGGCAATGTTAAGATCATACTTGAAACATTTTCATCTTCAAACCATCACTTCTCTGTAATAGCCAACAGCATTGTGCACTAATGTTTTAATCTGAGAAAACAGATTTTCCCAATGGTGTGGAAAATCTGAACAGAAAACAAACCCAAATCACGGACCTACCTAATAACAACATGTTAAATAGTTGAATATGCGAAACTGCTGCAAACAAGAAACTTTCCCATCTGTACAGATTTGTAAACACTTGGTTATGCGCAGTCTGCTCATTCTGCTGATTCCCGAGGCCAAAAGTGTATTGTATTTCCTCAGCCTGTGTGTCTCACTGTTATTGTTTTCCCTTTATATTTTTTATAGATGCTCCAATACTAAAGTATAAAACTAGTTACCGCCAGGCACAAGCAAAGAATAATCATTTTACTGAAGAAAATTATATAGCATTCTCCAAAGACGCAAAAAAATAAAAAGTGAACCTACTTCCTACGTAACTTTAATATCTAGTCGACCCACGGAAAATTCACCCTTAGTACTTAAATAAATAATAGTGAGAGCCATATAATAAGAAATAGGGATAAAAATGTTAAAAGTCATAGTTATAAAGAAGTAATAAAGCAGTAAGGAATATTTCCAGAACAAAAAACAAAACGCAAACCCCAGTGACACAAATGTCTAATTCACCTCAGCATCATCAGTCTTCGAAACATTGCTTGTTGGCCTCGCTAAAGGAAATAGAAAAACACATGCACATCCACACCAAAACTGGGGCAGATGTTGGGCCAAATAGATAGAAATAAACCAGAACATAAGTGAGTAGATCAACATTCAGAGATTATAGTAACATGTGAAGTACAGAAAGAAAATTATACTTCAGCACAAACTAATAAGAATTGTAAAGTCAAGGAGGCTCATACATACTCATATACAGGGCAATCTAATCTTACTCACCGCCTAATGAAAGTAGTATTATGACAACATGGCCATTATGAACCATGGTCATTAAAAGCATGAAATATGTGAATAAAGCAGTAGTTCATAGCACTGACCATATTACACATGCTAGCATAATAGTGGGAGTCATTCAATGGGACCTCTTACATCATGGCTATAACCAATAAGATCACAATCATCACCACCACTTCAAACATGAAACTGATCAATGATCAGCTGATCGGCTTTTCTGCCGCAAGTCCCGTCTTTCTTGTTTGTTTATCGCCCACTTTGCGCTAGAAAGAGGAGACCAGCGGATAAACAACAGCAGCACATTTAAGCGTGATAAGCTGTTGTTAGAATGTATTTAATATTACTTTCTAGTATCAGCTGAGGTTTGCTGGAGCCACGGCTGTAAAAGCTGCTGGTCATGATATCCGTTTGGATATGTAGTGAGAGTGAAACATGAAGATGAAACCAGGAGATGTCCTTACTGAATCATCAGAGCTGAACAGGTGAGTTGAAGAGAAGTTATGAACTGTTTCTGAGAGATAAATAACTCCAGGATCCTTTTTTACGTAGCTGATGGCTGGTAACTGTGCAGGGGCGGGTCTAGCAAAGTTTTGCCAGGGGGGCCAGGTAGGGCATTAACAGGGAGAGGGGGGCACAGAGAAATACTTTTCTTTGTTATGTCATTTAAAAACTTTGAATAAATAATTATCTGAATCTTATAACAAAAGTGGTCATCTGATTAAATGTATAGAAATCCATCATTGTATATAGTAAGTAATAAGTCATATATACACCTTATTAAGCTATAGTACTTTTTCCTTTGGGAAGGTACAATCTGTGCAGTCTGCAAGTCTGTTGAAGAAAGATGTTGAATCCATTTAATTACTGTAGAAAAATAATTGATTTCTGTGCATTTGTCTTACACTTGCATTAAATTTAAGTTGATTACATCAATTAAGCATCATGAGGTGGAGGGCGGGGGTTGGTTCCCTAATATTTTTGCTGGGAGTTGGCAACCCTATTAGATAGTGGAAATATTAAGCAACCTAAGTACTCTTTAAAATACCAGAAAAATACCAGAATAGGGGGGATGGTGTAGGTTTAAATTTATTAGATTGATCAGTGTTGCTGAACTATAAAATGTTTTGGGTGCAGTGTATTTTTGCAGGTATGACAGAATAGTTTCAGTCTCTTGTTTTTTAAAACTTAATTGTGAACTTTTACAAAATGCAGCAAGATATTTATAAAAAACAGTTTTATTGATTACAAAATATCAGATTCATATCGGTATCGGCAGATATCCAAATTTATGATATCGGGATCGGTATGGGACATTAAAAAGTGGTATCGTGCCATCTCTAATTGACATAATCCAACATAGTATCCTTGTTTTATTTTGAAGTATGCTTTAACTTTTTTGTTTGAAACAGTTTGCAATTGCGAAAAAAAAACAAAACAATGTTGCAATGGCTAAAATGTTTTCAGTAGGTAAACATATATAGGTAGGATACATGTACTTAGGTTATCATAAGGTAATTATACCTTATGATAACCTTAAGTAGACTAATTTTAGTGTCAGTTACACTGCACAACTATTAAAGAAACATTTTTTAATCAGTCAGTTAAACTTATGGGATATTGATTTGGTCAGTTAAGTAGCGGGGGGGGTGGGGGGGGGTAATCAGTTTCAGCTACATTTTTTTGCTCTTTTTTTATTTTTTATTTATTTATTTTTTTTGCTCTTTTTTTTTAGCATGAGAGGATACCTCAACTGATGATGTGTCAACCCAGAATGGTGCATCATTATGTGCTATTGCCAGAAGTCTTGCTGTTTCTTCCAGCACAGTCTCAAGAACTGGATGAGAATCCAGGAGACAGGCAGGTAGGAGAGCTCAACCAGATCGTATAAGGTCCTTAACCCATAACCCATCAGGAGTTGTATTTGCTCCTTTGTACAAGGAGGATCAGGATAAGCACAAGCACTGCTAGAAACCTACAAAATTACCTTCAGCAGTATTAGTGTCAGTGTCTCAGACAAATCAGATACAGACTTCATGAAGGTGGTCTAATAGCCCAACGTGCTATAGTTGGCCCTTGCCCACTGCTTGGCACCACGAAACTTAATCTGCATTTCCCATAGATGACCAGAACCAACCAGGACATCAACCACTAGGATATCCATGGAGTGAAACACAGGCCTCTACAGGCTAGGCAACAGTAACCTGACTGCCATTACTTAGTAGGATCAAATCCTTACCCATAGTCAGACCCTACACTGTCGCAGTGGGTCTTAAGTTTGTCCTATTGCACAACAATACCCGGCCTCATCTGGCAAGAGTATGCAGGCAGTTCCTAGAGGGTGAAGCAATTAATACCCTTAACTAGTCCCTATGTTTGCCTGACCTAAATCCAATAGAAACATCCTAACATTTTGGTCCATCCAACCCCATTATGTTGCACCGTAGACTGTCTAGTAGCTTAGTGATGTCCCGGTCCGGATCTGGGAGGAGAATCCCTAGAACACCGTCTCATTAGGAGCATGCCACAGTGTTGTCAGGCATGCATACAAGCACGTGGGAGCCATACAAACCACTGAGTAGCAATTTAAGTTTCTGTAATGAAATTTTGTCAAAAATTAACTATGATGCCTGATGCATCATTTTTTCCATTTTCAGCCCCTGTAGGTTGATAATTTTTATTTTATCATACATTCCGTCATCTTTTTGTTCCTAACACATTACACGGTCCATATCAGTATAGATATTAGCATCTTTCCACAAGCAGTTTATTTTTTTTTTATATATATATATATATATATATATATATATATAATAGAAGTTCAGCACAGTGCCAATGAGCTGAAAAGAATGACCCCAATGAAACAAAACATCATCAGAACTACTCGATAGCATTCTATTGGCCTTTTGCAAGCTGTCAAAACATTCCCAAAGTTAACTTTACAGTTAAGGTTACCTGTAGTGTCTGATGCTGAGACAGCAGCAGATACGTGCTAATGTTGTGAAAGTCTAAAATGTAATCCTAACATGTTACACTGTTGCACATGTTTTGACACCCTGGTGATGGCTCTGTTCCATCTCAGAATATCAAATCCCCCCTGACCCCAGTTTTTGACCACAACTACACTTACCTTAGTGGTTTTAGTATCCTCTCTTTATCCATAAGGATTTGCACTCTTCTCATTTGTCCTACTTATTATTTCACAGACCTTGGCATGTAACAGTATTAGGACATATTTAGTATGATAGCTGTTTAGACAGCAAAGTTGCACTGCTATTATAGAACTCCACAAAGAGATCATTGTGCACCTTACGTTTATGATTTGCACTTTTACACACATTCATATCACTCTTCAGGTACAACTTCAAATAGGTAGACCACAAAAGGCACGTCTGTGCAAAGCACCATCCTTTAAAGTAAAGAAAGACAAAAAAGTACTTAGATCTGTTCATACATCAGCATCACTCAGATGCTTCCTTCAGAAATCACAAATCGGGTAAGGGTGACAGGAGACAATGATGGGAAAAGATACTCGAAATTGAATGCTTTTTGTCCATCCTCTTGGATAATGACAGTGAACGTTCAAGGATTCAAGCAGTTTATGAGCTACTTTAAGCTTTTCCTTAATGTCCTCCACTTCAATGCAGCTCCCCTTTAAAGCTGCCTATTAAAGCTGATCATGAAGGCATGTCTGCCATTAAAATGGTCTCTTTTAGCTGTATTTGCCTGTGAGGGAGTTTTCCCTCTTCATTAAAATGACAACAATGATTCAGCCTATACATATGCAAATACACAGAAATCGAGATAAAATTGCAGCAGGCATTATGCTTGCGTAGTGTGTCTGCATGAACAGACCTGGGCTTCACAAAAGATGGGATTTGAGACAGCAGCCATTGCTCTCGTCCCTTTAGACAGTCCAGATGTACTTGAGGACTTAAACCAAACAGAATTAATTTACCCATTTAGGATGGGAGCTCCTTCTGAGGATTAATTCTAACTTTCAATAGTGAGAAGGCAGATGCCTTGGCATGGACAGAAAGCAGGCATGCAATGGTCTCAAAGGAGACAGTGATCAACATTATACTCCAAAAACTAATGTACATTGTTAAGGGGCTGTACACAATTACTCCAAATCCCTTAGGCACAATTTAATTTCAATGATAACCGTAAAGAGAAAGAAAAGTAGAGTCAAAGAGACAGATGCCTTGAAGTGCACGTGATCCAGGACTGGCCAACTGACAAGATTATCCATATGAATTTACTTTTGAGACAAGTTAACATATAGAAACACTCAGTGTCTCTTTGAATAGCATAAAGGCGTTGAGAGAACATCAAAAAGATGAGAGTGACACGCTGTTTGCGACCACAGCTGAGGGAAAAGCTTGGTGCTGGCATAAATGAGTCTCTGAAGAGGACAAATGAGAAAAGGTCACTCATTAGGATGTGATCACAAAGGTTTTGTGAGGTTCCATAAAAGCAAACAAACCATGTTATCATTTCTCCACCTAAGGATAGAAATTTTAGCAATTTTCTCAAGCTATAGTTTGGTACAAAGGAAGAAAAGTGATGTGCCATTCATTTCTTTAGTGAATGGAAAAACAAACTGTTTGATCATTAATTGTTGGAGTCTGGCACAATTCATCATACTTTCAAATTGCAGGACCACTTCAAACAGACTTTGCACTCTCAGCAGAAAGTCAGAGACTTGGAAACTATGTGAAAACTGTGGAGAAAGGGATTCTTCTCAGATTATGCCCATTGAAAATACAAGAAAACGCAAATGTAGAAGCCATCTTATTGCATAATATGTGAAGTAACCCTCATTCTGTGACCCTAAGCCATATGCCAACATTTGAATTTGCATTGTCCATACTCATGAGGGCAAAGGAAGAAATCTCTGGGTGTTGATCAATCTAACGTGACCCTAGGCTTGTCATACCATTGTTACACTATCCAACCAACAGAGTGGCCCCTGTCTGTGAACACACAGACCCACGACTTCTGGCAGATCAGCAGTAACATTAACGCTGCATTACAACCGCATCTGTGGACATTATGAATAAGCAGTGATTCAAAGCAGCTGCATTCATTACGCAAACGTGATTAAAGTGCCGGACCCCTCGGGCATCCGGGGGCCTAATGATCCCACTCTGCTTTTTTTATTCATGTCGGCCGAGGGCATGCCACTAAGCGGTAGCCCTGGGTGTCTCCTTGCACCGAATGAGGCCTCATTAACAACAGGCCATTCACAAACCCTGCGTTCGTACTCAGCGCCCAGCCGTGGTAAATGAAAGAGACGAAGCGCTCCGGATGCCCGGGTCTACCCCTGCCGCAGATGGGCCTGCCCGCTCTTCTGCATCATGATGTTGACGTCAACTTGTGTGTGTGACAAGATGACATATGTTACAGGGCATTCATCGCTGCCTGTTAAATTGCCCTCTCCGGATGCTCTATTCAGCCCCATCAGTGCAGTCTCCCTCAAGAGAATGGCAATATACATATTTACATAATGCTCTAATGCAATAAAACAAACGAACACACTCTTGTCTGTATGATATGAAGGGAGCTAGGAAAGAGAAATGAGAAAACTTTGTTGATTCCCCCCCATTTAGCTCACAGTTAACAAACCTAATCTAAAAATGATGATTTTGACAAGTATGCAAATCCAAACCCTGATATAACTTGTTTACCTGTGTCATAGAGGTCCACTATATTTTCTTTCTCTCTCAGTGTTATATGAGTATGACATGGTTCTTCATAACAAATAATATTATTAAAAACTTTGAAAATTTGTGTTTGGTTGATCATTCCTTGTTGTAACAATAAATCTTGTACTGTTGAAAAAGCCTGCTTATTTCCTCATCGCACCCATGAAAAACCTGACAAATCTTCTCTCCCAATGCCAAACAGCTTATTCTGCAATTGATTCTTTTTTAGTGTCATTTATTGATATTAATGGTTTAAGTCTGAAGAAACCAGTTTATTCACTGGGGCCTCGGTAGTGAACGAACAATACACAGCCTGGCACCTCCTTCTCATGCTGGTCACCAGCTTGGTTACACATTGCTGTGGGAAGGCATCCCATTCTTCAACCAGCATTTGGTGCAAGTCAGCCAATGTGGTCATGTTGGTCAGTCTGGCATGAACAGCACGCCTAAGCTGATCCCACAATTGTTCAATGAGGTTGAGGTCATGACTGTAGAGAGGCCTTTCCATCCTCTTGACTCACAAATTCTCAAGGTAGCCTCTGATAAAGCCCACTCTGTGGAGGAGAGCGTTGTCATCTTGGAGGATGAAGTTCGGTCCCGGACTGTGGAGATATTAGATTGCTACCAGTTACAGAATATCATGTGGATCTCTCTTTGCATTGAGAGTACTTCCAATGTTGAAAACCCTTGTTTTTCCAGTGTAAGAGATGACCCCCCACACCATCACAATGCCCCTATCAAAATCTTTACCCTATGGTAAAGAAAACAGTTAGTATAGCAATCCCTGCATCTTCTCCACATTTTTGCCCTAATCTGGACTCGTCTCTGAACATAATGACCCATGTACGCTGTGCTCCAGTATGCATTTTCAGGCCCATTCAAACTTCTGCATCTGGATTTTCCCCTCATGCTCTTTCTACCCCATCAGATGGATTCTGGATCACCCCTGTTGCTGACCAAGCACTAAATTATTCAGTTGAAAATAAGTCCACATTAAAAATGCATTGACTCACAAGAGTAAGACACTGTAGAACAAACTGCAGTACTAAACATGTACGAAGGGGATCTGTGTATTAGAGTTTTTTGTCATTTACATTCCTAATTTTCTATCAAGTACTTTCAGAAAACGAGTGACACACAGCACCTCTTTAAACAGATGGTGCTAACAAAGCAGTATGTCTATAAAGCACTATATGTGGTATGTTCTCATTACATTGACTCTTCAGAATAACGTATGCAGTGAAGACATTAAATAGGAGTGCACCCAAAGTAGTGTCACTAAATGAGCATCAAAACTGAAATATAGTCACCATCTCACCTTCAGTTCTGTGACTCATGGTGTTGAATTATAACTAGACAGGTATTTTTGCAGAACACAATCATATCAAAGCAATGTAGGCCAATGACCTTTTGCTTATAAAATGTTACCAGTTCATCACATTATCCTATTACACAGTGGTGTGAAATTCGGTCAAAACTGAATGTATGAATTCTTGAGTTATGGGGAAAACAATTAATTTTGAGAGGTCACGGTAACCTTGACCTTTGACTACCAAAATTAAATCAGTTCATCTTTGACTCAAAATAGATGTTGGGGTTTTTTTGGGGTTTTGTTTTTTTTTTCAAATTTAATGTTGTTCCCTCACAGCATTTAAAAAAGACTGAATTCACAATAACTCCATCTTAAGTAAGTACATAGTGACAGAGGAGAGTAAAGACCCGCTTTTAATTAGGCTACTGTCTATATGTTGCAGCTGTTTACTGTCACAAGGGGAAAGTGTCACCAACAACCTGTCTGTGGGCTAATCTTGCTTTTGATGTTGTTGGTCCTTGTCAGCTGCAGAGAAGAAAGAAGAAGAACGAAAAAAACCAAATGTTAAAAACAATGAAAAGTGTCTTTGTACTGCAGCCGCCATCTGAGTTTCTGGTTCTGTTTATATCATGGAATTGTGGAAAACTGCCAATCGAAGACGATTTCCGACCCTCCATAAGATACTGGACAATCTGAAGACCATTTTCAGAAACAGATTCCCTCGATCTCACTGCCTGAGGGAACAAGACAGGAGGTCGCTTCCTACTGCTGCTATCAGACTATTTAACTCATCCACCTGGGTGAGACCCACATTACTGAAGAGGACTCTGTCACTTCTGTACGCCACAATGTACACTTGCACACCTGTGCACTTATAACATCTTTTAATATCCAAGGAACATTAGGGTAATACTTGTGTCCTTTCATATTTGTATTATATTTATATCTCTGTATTTACCTACCTATATCTCTATTTCTACAATTCACTTTATATGATTGCTTTGAAATTGCTATGACCACTTAATTTCCCTCTGGGATTAATAAATTTTATCCTTCTATTAGAACAATATAATAGAATATTCTAGAATATTTTTCATTTTTCGTCATTTTTGTTATGAACGTTACTCTCACTCCCTCCTCTGTTCTGGTCCACTTTTCAAACAGTTAGCATCTGACCTATGCAAAGCATCATCTATCAGCTATATGCTCTTTGCTTCATTGGAAGACTGCAAGCAAGTATGTTTGCGTTGGTTGCACACCCATTTTCGTATAACAAACATTTATGGAAACTAACACAAAGTTTACCATAAAACAAGTACAAAAAGACTCGTGGTGGTGATGTGGTCATTGATTGGACCATTGATGTGCCACATTCTCACATACACACGCACACACACAACCAAACCAAACCTAGTCAAAAGAAACAAGTCTGCACCTAAAACTATACCACAGCGATTGCACTGCTCTATTATTTTCATGCTCTTCTGACTAGAAAATATAGGGACATAAACAATCCTAAAGCCACAAGACAAAAGTAAAACTAAAATAATGATGACACAGTTAAAAGAACTGTATTTGATCTTGGTGGCTGGTATGTATAATCCCGCAAATAGGCCAGCGGTTTGAAAAGCAGATTCAAAAACTCAAATGTTAAACATTCATCAGGACAAAAAAAACAACTCTTTTACGGACACAGGATGGTAAAATATCAATTTTACATGTCTGGATCCCCAAAAAGTGATGAAATTGATAAGAACAATTTGCAAAATACTCTCTGTTCAGTGTGAAATCAACCATTATCAGAGCAGATAAAACTCCATAGTAATGGTAATATACCATATCAAATTATGGGTCCATGCAAGCGCTGATATGCTTGTAGGCAGTGTGCAACATTTTTTAGCAGTTCTTCAGCAATTATTATTCTCTTTTTAGTATCAGTCTGATGCATGTGCCATTTCCTTCAGCTTCCTGTGCTGTCTACACTTATCAGTGGCAGTTGCTTCGAAAACGCCAGTAAGAAAGTGCCAAATGTGCTAATATTCAAAGAATATTAAAAATCTGTGGATTCATGCAAGTATGCCAAAAAATCTTGCTTCATGAGTATGACTGCACATTAAGAGGGATCAGCATGTATCAGCAAGTATCATTCATGCCGAAAATAAAGAAAGACTACCATCAAGACACACTGTTCAAACCATCTCTGAAGGTTGCTGACAGGACCAGATTCCAGCTTTGCTGACTCTGAACCTTCAGGCCTCACATGGACCAGTAGGAGGGGGCTGGGCAGATGGAGGCCTCAGCAGCTTATTAAGCCAGCTTTAATGGCCTTGACCCTGGCCCACAACCCCCGAGAACAGTCCTGGAGGGAGAAAGGTCAAAGTTTGTATAACATTACAGAGTGAGGTGTGCGGTGTTTGGCAGATCTCCATTGTTGTATCGACTATAAAACAGATGGAATTCTGTTAACCAAGACTTTTCCAAGTTTCTCTCCTTGAAAATGTGCTTAAGCTTGCAATCAAAGCCAGCCAAGTTTGAGAGTAGCACATTCCTTGACCTTAGCCCACAGCTAAAAGCAATTACAATTCTATTTGTTTTTAAAGGTTTTTGCTTTTATAAGGCACACGGGAGAAGAAAGCAAAGGGGTGACGAATGGTTCTTGGCCAAGCCAGACCCAGACCTTGAGGTTACACGGCATGCATTTAAGAATACTTAACACCCATTTAGCCCTGCAATTATATATTTTGAATGAGAATACGTTAATGTACTCTACTTAGACTAAATTACTGTCACTGAATTTGACATTCAAGAAAAGATTTATATTTTAATAACTGCAAATGTGGGATGTTTCGCTGCACACTGCCTATGTCATCAGAAATCTTTACTAACTCATTTTTGCAGATATCAATTTATCGACTCCTGCATGCCGTATCGTAGTTTTCATTGACTCAATGAATAGGATTTGGAAACCATAAAGTGGCAAAACACACCGATCTTCTAGAATATCCATCCTAATGTACAGTTTCATTACTACCCCTCCACTTCAAACACCACAGTTCTTGCACACTCACTTGCTCAGTCCCCACTATTTCCTCTACTCCTTTTCAGGGGTGTTGCAGACGCCTGAAACAGAGGGCACAAGCAAAGCAATAAGGCCTGTTGTGAAATGGCTGTGGGATCAATGGGGGTTTTAAGGAGGCCGAACACGTAGCCACAGCTGGTCAATTAGAGCAAGGACAGCACAAGTACACACACATATACAAACAGTCAAAGTGGCTGGCCTTTAAAAACAGAGTTACTTTTCATACCTCGTCAGCTGTTTGTCCTCCAGCTTTAAATGAATCAGCATTTCGGATTCTTGATGTTTCAGTGGTTGCGGTGTGAAGGCTTGAATGTAAAAATAAATAAATAAATACAAATAGATTTGGATATATAGTCATGAAAAGAAAGTTTCACAGGAATCTGTGCAGTTGTATGAAAAACTAAATACACCCTCACTGCTTCCATAGAAATAAGGGGGTAGGTAGCAGCTAGTTGCTGCTAATCTGATGTCCTGGTGTCCTTTATAAAAGAACAAGTTTTGCCAGCATTCAAGTGTGTGTTAACAAAATGCCTCAGTATCGCCCAGATATAGCAAAGCTACATCTCAGACTCTATGGGCCTCATTTAACATGTTAAATGTTAAAGTTCATGACAGTACAACAAAAAAAATCAAACTAATATGACTTTTTTGGAGGGTTGCTTTATTATTAAGCATTGCATTTCGGCCTGTGGCATTCATCAGGCTCATCAAGAACTATATTGTAGACGGCACTATAAATAGAAGACACCGAGTATACCTATCCACTAATCCACTAATTGCACGGAAAAAAAGAAAATTGCACAACTTTTTTTCTTTAAAACCATTCAATTGTCTGCATGCAGTACATTTATCCACCAATGAAGCACCAACAAGGATGGGTTGGCCATATGGTTATGTGATATAAGGCCAAAATGGGGGGTTGCCAATGTCAAATCTAGATATGTTTGATAGAGTGCAAATTCAGGATGATGATTTGAGTTTTTCTCATCCAGTGTTACAAACATACACTATGAAAGAACTAAAGTATTTGAAAAGTACCAAACATACCTAGGTTTGACACTGGTAACTGTCCAGTTGGCCTTATAATCACATGACAATACCCCAGCCCATTCCTCTTAGTGTTTCATTGGTAGATAAATATAATGCATGTGGATTGGGTGTTTTTAAGCACGCGCGCGCACACACACACACACACACGCGCACACACACACACACACACAAACACACACACACACACACACACGTTACTATTTAAAAAAAAATCTGTACAATCACACAGTTAAGGGGGTTAATGGACAACTATACTGCAACAGCAGAATGATCCCAATGATCCCACTTGCAATGGCCAAGTCAAAGTCCAGACCTCGACCTGATTAAATGCAGTGGTGGGACATTAAGAGAGCTGTGCATAAGCCAAAATTTCTCCACAATGATGTGTGAGACTGATAAAGTTATATGGAAAACCATTACGTTGAGTTATTGTTGCTAAAGGTGGTTCTACAAGCTACTGAATAATGGGTGTACTCATAACACTGCACATGGACAAGACGCACTATGTAGACAACAGGTCAAGTAAGAGATCAGCAAAGAAGTGATGTGCACTGTAGCACTTTACCCAGCATGAAAACAGCAATTCCTGTTACTGAATTAGCATAAGAGGGGGGAAGAAAAAAAAACAAAAATTCAGAAGACTAGTGAGTCAGACCTTAATGAAGCTCATTAAGTCAAAGAGAAAACATTGTGCCATTTAAGTATGACAGAGTGAGTCGCTGGCATCAAAATATGCACTTCTCCAAAGCATTTAACCATGGGTTATTTGATTTAAAACAGGAAATGGCAGGTGAATCCATTACTCTGCTTTGTATTTCATCTTCATCATCACGAGTTAAGGTCGTGGTTCTAGTACACAGCTTGTAACTAATAGAATTTTCTCAAACATTGTGCAAACAGAATTTTAACTACGCTGAGGTTTAGTGAGCACTTATGTGAAAATTTAGCTGGCTGGGATGAAACATAACAGTAAAGTTTAGTATACTCTTGTGATGATGCAAATGTGATGAGAGGTATCGCAAAGATTGTGAGATAGTATTTACTAAAATAAGCTATGAATGAATGCTCAGACATTTTTTTTATTATACGTGTACCCTTCTGTCCCCATTACTTTCTCCTAGACATGTTTTTTTGGCTAGTCAGGATCCAACCAGCATAGGTGCTGGAATACTGATGATAACAAAAAATAATTTCCCCCAGGGATCAATAAAGTATTCTGATTCTGATTCTGATAAAAGATGAGAGTGTTGATAATCTGACCTTGTAACTCCCAGCAAGAGCAAACTAAGCCAAGTATAGCACAGAGTGAGGAGTGGAGATAAACCCTTGCATCTTATCGTGCATATTTCTTCTCTTTTTCTCATCGATTTCACCTTTTCTGATCGCTACCAGTTACTGCTATAAGGCTGACCTGCTCTAAAAGTTATGATTTTTGTCGTGGTGTTGAATCTTGCAATCCAAAAAAAACGGAGTTTGTATGACATGGGGCAACATGGCTATATCTCCATGTTTCTCAGCAAGCATTCACTGTACAACACAAGGTGACAGGTTCCCAATTATCTTGATCACAACAATCAGGACGCACAAAGACACAAAAGTACACCTGTGAGATACCCTTTTTTTTTTTTTAAATGTCAAAATATTTAGTCTCATATTTTCCCATCTATGAATGTCCTTCATGTATTCACTTCTTTCCATTCTAATCTCTCCTCTCCACAGCTCTTGTCCTGTGTCTCAGCACAATACCTTTTGCTAGCGCAGAATATTGTAATGAGTCTATAAATGGGTTCATTACCTACACTACATTTCCAATTAAGCATGGGAACACATTGTGAAGGGAGAAGGAAATAGACACTTGAGAGACAGTCTACTGATAGTTCAGCCTCTTGCCTTTACATTTGCTGCTTGTTTTTTCCTGTTATGTTTTTCTTGCCTTGATGATGATCTTCTCCATACTCTAGTTTCGTCTAACAACAAGCTGTGCCTGAAGAATAAAGGCAAAGTCTTGACTTGATTATTTGTAGTGAAAACACACCTGATGTCTTCCAAAGTTATATAAAGTAGTAATTGCTCTTTTTCAAATACTTGCACCAACTCTGTTTTGAAACTAATTCTTGTAATCAAAATACATAGTACAAGAAACAGTGAAGGGAGGGTGGAGGAAAGAGGAAGAGCAGACTGAAGTAAGACTGAAACATGTAGAAAGCAAAAACAGAAAAACAGAGTCAAAACATATAATCAATACCAAGTCCCTTCATGGTTTCCATGTATATAAGATTGTGTAAATGTTCTCCCTCTATTCCCCTTTCCCTCCAGCTGAATGTTGAGCACTTCCACTCCAATATCCCGTTAGATTACAAAGAGTATTCATCACTGACAACATCCTTCAGCGGCTCCCCCAGGAAGTCGGAACTACAAGAAGGAATCCTAGAGCAGCTACTGTACCTCTGAGCCAACCAATGACAGGAGGACTGTGAAGTTCTGTGATCACCTGGAAACCTTTGGCTGCAACATCAAAGCAAATGACTGATGCCGTATAATGCACCTAAAATTTTTCACATTTTTGTTTGTCAACACAACCACTGCTCCTGTTGGATTTCTTGTGTTCACTTTGAAATGTTTACATATTCTTTGTAGGCTTTAAGACAGTTCTAAGAAAAAAAACATTTTTTAAAAAGGCCTGAAATTTCTGCAATTATGCTGCTTAATATGCTAACATTAAACTAACTAAGCTACCAATCAATTCATCTTCTACCACTTATCCGGGTCTAAACAGAAAAACCCAGCACTCCCTCTCTTCCTGGTGTTACATCCCCCCAGGAGGATGTCTCTTCTCCCTACTAACTCTTTGTTTTGTCTAGGCTCCACCTCCTCCGTCCTGATTGGATGCCGCTCAGAGTCCAGATAATTGTTAATCAGCGGAGCACTACTTAAGGCCTGTGGAGCTGTGTTTCTGTGCCCTCTGGTCATTTTGATTGCCATACCTGTGCAGGCTTGCATGCCTTTGTGACTTGTATGTGCATTTTTGTTTTCATGTTCAGACTGCTTGTAGGGGAGAGCTGCCTTTTGTTTTGACATCCCATTTTCTCCAGTTTATGTGTTGTTAGGTAGGTTATGGTTATAGGTTGTATATTTTGTTTTCTTTGGAGTTAGGTAAGTTTCTTTTATTTTTACATCAGGGATGTTTTGTTTGTTATGTTGGCCTTGGCTCTCCCTGAAGTTATACCTCAGTCTGAACCCAAATCTCATCACCAGCATTAAATAAACCTTTTAAAGTTACCATCTTGGCTCCTCCTTCACCATCCACCTTTATGTTCATCCCTTCACCCCCTAGACTAGCCAGGGGACGTAACACTGGCCACCTCCTCCAGTTCATCTAGGGGCACACAAAGACGATCCCAAGCCAGCCGAGAGACATCATCTCTGTAGCGTGTCCTGGGTCTGCCCTGCAGCCTCTTCCCGGTAGGACATGCCCAGAATACCTTCACTAGGTGGTGTCCAGAAGGCATCCTAGTCAGATGCCCAAAAAAATCTGAACTGGCTCCTTTTGAGTTGGGAGAGTAGCAGCTCTAGTCCGAGTCCCTCCTGAATGACTGAACTCTTCACCCTTTCTCCAAGGGAGAGCCAAGCCACCCTTGGGAAGAGGCTTATTTCTGCCATTCTGACTAAACTAGTTATAATATATTAAAGTAAGTACATCCAGAGTTGGTACAAGACACCTTTTTCAGAATTTTAACTTTTACAGATGCACAAGTGATGCTTACAAATACTGTAAAGCTGTTAAATTGTATCTACAGTACGCATTCAACATGTTCTTTAAGTACGTTAAGGGACTATAACCTACAATGAAAATGTAAATCTTATTTACATAAAAATATTGGTTTGTTTTTTTTAAACTAAGAAAAAAAATTAACAGGAAGTCTATACTGAACATTGCATTGTCAAAGAAGAGCAGAACTACAATAATGTTATTTTTTACATTGAGTACACAACCATAGTGTATTCTGAGTGTTCAAGGTTATGATAGATACATTCCTTCATTTATCTATCACTAATGACAACTTAAAACAAAAATGCATTATCTGAAACAGAACACCAATTGGACTGTAAAATGCTACGGTGTTAAAGCAGATATAATCTACAGAAAGATAAGAGAGTGCAGATCTTGGAATCCTTTTACTCCAAGCTATAAGATGGGAGTAATCGCTGAATGTTCTTAGAGTGAAATATGAATGAAAGTGTCATATCATTCAGTGGCCATGACTCTGCAGAGCACCAGTGAAGTTTTTGCAGAGGTTGAGATTTAAGTTAATGCACAGTACTGCAGTGCCCCCTGCTGACCATAGGACACATTTCACCTTTAAAACACTTCTCTGCCCCTGGAAAGTTCACTGGGAGAAAAGAATCTATGAAAGAATTTAATTAATATTCTATGAGTTGCTTTAGTCCAATACACAATGCCAAAGAGACTCAGAGCATACCAGTTACTCTGAGCATCTACATATGCACTGGCCATAAGTTTTTGCACTGTGATTCTTGAATTATATTGACTAGCAGACATTTTTAAATTAAACATTTACACCATATTCTTAATGAAGGCTGCCAAAATAGTGCATCAGTTCACTGCTTTATGGGCCAGCATTACAACTGCACTGGTTGTACTGACAAAAAACTGAAAACAACATGCACATATCAAGTGACTAAATGAAGTGGCTGCACAATTTTCTTCCAGATAAAAATTAAAAAGACTGATATCTATTATGCCGTTTTCCAGAATTTCCATTCTTTATCTTTGCACTCTAGTACCGTGCCTTTTTATGAGTCACAGTTCAAAATAAACATGAATCCACTTCAATTATTTGTATAGCCCAATATAACATGTATGGGTTCAAAGGGCTTTTCTGGGGGTTAAGGAGGTTGATAAATATATTAAAAGAGATATTTAACAAATGAACAACCCATTAAAAATGCATATATGCACACCCACAAGTTTATAAACAGCTCATACATAAAAATAAATAATACATAAAGTCCCACAAAAAAAACAAGGAAAAATATAATGAAGAAGCAAACTTAGAAGTAGAAGAACTTTGCACCGTATCTCCCAGACTACTGAATCGAGTCTCACCAGAACTGACAGTGGTATTATTATTAAGTGGAAATACTAGTTGAATACCAGATTTAAAGCGTGTTTATAACAGTTTCTTGAAATTGGCCTTAGAGTCTACTTCTCTAATATTTTGAGGGAGAGGCTGTTTCAGAGTTTGTGGGTATAATGTGCAAAAGCTGCATCCCCAATTTTTTTCTGTGAGGAGTACTGCGTAGCTAACAGTTTGGCAGTGGAAGATCTAAGAAGGCAAACTCGGATGTAAAGTGATTAACTGTCAGACCATTTAAGATTTGTTTATATAAATAAAATATTTTTAAATCAATTCTGTAGGATTCTGGAAGCCAGTATCTGTTATTGGTTTCCATTAATGCCCTTGCAGCAGACTTCTGACTAAGCTACAGCTTACTGAACGTTGTTTTAGGAAGCCCTGCAAAAAGGATGTTGCAGTAATCCAGTCAAGTAGAAATGAAAATCATCTTATACTAGGCGTTGATGCAGCCCCTCAGGCTATGCAGTGTCTGAAACAGGTTACTGTAACTTCAAGCCAACTTTCTTCTAATTGGGTCCCCCTCAAGAACAGAAAGTTTGAACAGCAGAAGGGTGAGGCTGCTGATACAAGGAAATATCTGATCTGTTTGGCATTATACAGAGTTGAGAGTATGAATGGTAACAACGTGCTTGTAAAGCATCCACTACAAACAGCACAACCTTAAAATCTAACATCTGTAAATTGTACCTTTACACCAAAAGGCCCAAAGATGCAAAAGATCTAGTTTACTACAAGGTCATATAGCTTTTTCTGAGCAAATATAACAACTTACGTGAAGACGAACACATTCTTGGAACTATTGTTTCAGCTTTGAAAAAGAAAGTCAATAAAATGCAAAGGTGTTATTACTAACTAATGCTATAAACAATAGGTATACAGTAGGAGGTCTAGGGGAGAGAGAGTGATTTACCATCCCCGCCATCTTCTCGTCTTCGATAACTTGACCTCTCGACAAAGCTGGTGACGGTCCACACAATTACCTTCAATTATCTTCACTTCCAGCTCACCAATTACATCCATTATTGATTCCAGACCCCCAGGCTGTAAACCTTATCTATACCCAACCATAGCCCATGATAGAGAAAGTAGAATAGGGCCAAATAATAGCACCTTGCTTCTTCTACATTCTCCAGCTTTTCAGTCCATCTATGTGACATCATCACCTATTTCAAGGATATTGCTTCACACTGCAGTGCCCTTGAGAAACAACTTCTGTGAATGGCATAAAAATTATTTGTGAGCAGTTATGACTCTGCTAAAATGATCTATGCACCAGAGTGCAAGTTAGTTACCACAAAAAAATATGTTTAAATGACCTCCTGAGTCAGAAAACTGAATAAAAGTCCAGGCAAACAATATAGCTAAAGGTTGACTTTTTCACAAAGAAAATCCAACAAATTCTTCTTAAAATTTCAACGCATGTTGTGTGGAACAGCAAAGAAAACACACACACTTTTTCTTTCTATATAAAGATCCATTGTGAAGCTTTAGGAAACAATGAAAACACGTGTCTGTCTGTAGAAAGCAAAGTAAGACAGAGAGGGATGACAGTGAGACAGCGAGGATTGAAGGTCAGCTACACAGTATGGAAGCTGTAAAACGCAGGATCACACTCTGCAGCTCTCCTGCCAGATTTTTTAATATGATACTTGCTGACATTTAGTGAGACACAAACATAAGCTGCTGTCATCACACACTAATGTAAAACATCCATCATCTTGAATACATGCCAGGGCACCTGCAGAGGGCCGTATCAATGATGCCCTACTGCCATCTCCTGTTACAACAAACTTGAAGAGCTCAGCTCCATGACTGATTTGTAATGCAACACTGCCCCCATGAGGACGTATGAAATTAAATATAAGTGCACGAGAAACTTGCCTCTTTATGCGTGTAGCTCACTCTCCCACCAGGTGTTTAAGATACCAACTGTGTTCAGGGTTGCAGTACCCTAAACTTCACTTTAATATCTGCCACTGATACAGAGAACGCTGCAGAAAGCTTAGAAGCACTGAATGGTTGGTATTAAAAACAACAAAGAAACCTAATTAATTTTTAACTTTATTTTTGAGTTGCACAAAAATGCTTTAATTCAAATTAATAAAAAATTTCTAACAAATAAAATACAAAAAGCTGCATGTTTACCCTGTAGCGTGCATCTTATAGGTTCATGTTTCAAGTTTTTGTTGTTGCCGTTTTACAATATTATGATGCATATCTTCCATTTTATTATACATATAATACTATATTAAACGTAATTATCTATTTTTAAAAATTGCTAACTATTAAGCAAGGCGGTAATCTGATAGACATGACTTAACTGATACTATGAAAATATTTCACTATTTTAAAATCGGCATAGCAAAACTCTTGACAGTGTAATCTGAATTCAAATTTTCTTCGATTTTATCACTGATCTGGGTTGATGATTTTCTGTAATCTGTGTTAACCGGTTCAAATGCTATCCTTCAGCTACTGCCCGATCTTGCTATGTTTCCGCGTAAAACTTTGCATGAGTCTCATAATTAAAGTTATGCAAATTAGTTGTGTATTATTAGGGAAAGAAATAAACACGAGAAAATGAACAAGTAACAGCTTAGTCAACTAACCTCTTCGAAGAATCTATGTTCATTACAGAAAGCAGCCTGGCATCTCTATGTCACAGGACCATAGGAGTTGCTAATTACAGTAAATTGGAAATCTTGGTTTGGTCTAGCCTATTGTTGTTGGGGGGTTTTCTGTTTGTTTGGGTGGGGTTTTTTTTTTTTTTTTTTTACTTGGTAATGATGGGGTCTGAGTAGGGGAGTAGCTTTTATTAACATAAAATAAAGATACTTTTTTTTTTGTGGTTTCGTGTTTGTTTGTTGCCAAACCGGATTAGACCACTTTTGAATAACGACCATCTTCTGGCGCCTGCCGCCGTTGAATAGAAAGGGGCGTGGTTCGACAGGTCTTATGTGGCGTTCAATGAGTACAGGAAAAGTTAGTTTTCAGTGCAGAATCGTAAGCTATGGGCTTCATTGCAATGAAAAAAGGTCCGTGTTATATTAAACTGGACATTTAGTGACGTCCAGGTTTTCTAAACGTGGAAAATCAGCAAAAACTACTTAGTTTGATCTTTTATTTACTAAGATAAACTTTATGTTTCATATTTCCATACCCTCATTCATTTTTAATTACTTTTCCCTCTCCAAAAAACATAATAAAGGCTCTGAATATAGTACGTATTTATTTTCAACAGTTTTGTAGGGGTTCATTTAAAAAATCGAGAATTTAAAAACTGACATAATAAAAAGTGAAGGTATGTTTAATATTTATGTCAGGTTGACACATCGTCAATGAGTTGTTAACTAGAATCAGTTTAAAGAAAACAATGAAACGATGTCTACAAAGTATTTATGTGCACGTTTGTTATTGTAGTTTCAGTTCTTGTGTATTACTCTTACGGTTGCGCGGCAGGCACTTGAAAGCATCACTAGTGCAGCTCACTGTTGTGTGCGGTCTGTTAGTTGTGTTTGGTGCTGGCTCCCCTCTGTCCTCCATTAAAGCTCGGCTCCATCCCCGCTGTACGGCGCAGGCCCGAAGTAGCGCAGCCGCTCTGAGGTTAGTGCCCTACCGCGCAATCTCCATCTATTTCAGCCCCGGCGCAGCCGCATCATCGAACCCGGCAGCGTTGGGGTGAACGATGCAGATTGTTTAGATGTTGACTGGAGTCGGATTGTATTTTAAATCTGTTTTTGGGGGGAATCGTGATCTAGGCGCGTATCGACTTCAACCTCGGAGAGAGAAGAATAGCTGAGGATGAGCCCACAGGCCCGGGCCTGTTATGGCGTTATGTTTTTGTGTGATTTTTTTGCGCGGGTTTCGTGCTAGCTGCTACATTACGATGGCTTTCATTGCGCCCTGTAATCGTTCTGTTTAGTGTCTGAACGTGGAAAATTGTTGGCAGAATTCGTGTTATTTTAGACGACCGGCTTTATACCGCCAAATGGTTAGCTAGGCAGCTAATTAGCTGAATGTAGGGCATTGCTAGCTTAGCTCAGTGAAGCAGTCGTTGACAGTAGACCGGCAGATCCGGCTAACTGTACATTACTGTCTGGCACGATCAATTCTTTATCCGGTCCTGTGCAAAATTAAGCTGGTTGCAGGTCACTAAATTGGTTACACATACACATTCTTGTGGAGTTGTGCGTTTCGTGCATCACTGGTCTCCTCAGTGTCTAGACTTCATGTACTGCAGCTGGCAATAAATATATTAGACTGAAATGAATGACCTGAATTTCAGTTGCATTTATTTATGTATTTATTTATTTTTTATTTTGGTGGGGGGCCAGTATTGACGTTCTTGTAGGCCACTGTAAAAGTTAAAACTGCGTGCAGATACATGATTATAAAACTATTCTATAAATCATCTTTGCACTGTATCAACGAAGCAGGTTATCTACATGAAACGGTCTCCTTTCATTTATTCATAAACCTTTTAACCCTGTAAGTTGATTGATTTGGAGTGAACATAAGCATTTGTGTGTGTGTTAGTGTGCAATATATGTTTATTTTTCCTCAGCCACACTACAGTGTAACTCCACATATTCACATATCCAGTTTTCCAAATTAATATGGAGTTTCCCATACTGTCAAAACAATTTTAAAGACCCTTTAGTTGGACATTAAATTGTGATTTGTATCTAAGTTGTGCTAAGCTATCTGTTACTGGGTGGAATGCACATCTTCCAAATTCATCACCTGTAACACCTAACATAAGTGCCCTCTATGGGCAGAGTGAAAGTGGTACAGTCAGACATGAGTGAAAAAAATGAAACGTTCTTTTCAGACAATACTCTTCCAAATGAAATTCCCTATTAATGCAGTATGACGTCCTCTGGAGGCAGAGCGGCAGTGGTGCACTAAGCACAAACACAAAGACACCATAGCATCTATCTTCATCAGACAGCTCTCCCTGTAAAAATAAATGACAGTGGCAGCTGTGCATGGTCACAGTTTTGTCTGAAATATCGTAACACTTCCAAATTCTTGTTGCATATGAATTCATTTAAGTGTATAAATAAATACCAGCATATTGTCTTGTTAAGATAACATATCAGTATTCGTTAAATTTGATGTGCTTTGATCACTTCCCTCTTTCTTTCCTCAGTAACTGTACTGTGGACCTAGCTGTGTAGACCAGCTGGCTGATAATGGATGAGCACTCCGTTCACCAGACAGAGCACATGACCACCATTGAGGCTAGCGCTGTCAGTCAGCAGGTGCATTTACAAACATAATAAATGGTGTAAATTAGAAACAAATTTACTGATATTAATCACTCATCTTGTTAAATTACCGACCCAGATCAGAAATCTCAACACCCCACTAAAGTGCAAGTCCCAGGTTCATTCATTCATTGATTCGTGTATAGGTACATGTGACCACCTTGACTGACACATCCATGATGAGCGCTGAGGAAGACTCGACCTCCTCGCCAGATGACGATCCATATGATGACACAGACATCCTCAACTCGGCTGGCACTGATGAGGTCACAGCTCACCTGGCTGCTGCAGGTGAGTCTAAACTCTGTGCTGTTTCCAGAGTGTGTTAGTTGGGTCTGATCAAAGTTACAAGCAGAAGTGCTTCACGACCTGTAGACTTATGTTGATAATTGTTATTAAGGTTGCAAAGTTTGTGGCAAATTAGACGGTCAACTCCTTACAACAGACCATTTTTTGTTTATTTTTTTATTCTTCTTAGCAGCTATGATTAATTATACAAGCCTGGTAAATCCCATAATGCCATAATTTAAGCAAAATGCTTTCAATTGAGCAACAGGTGGCGCCAGTGGATTAGTTGTGTAGGCAGCGTTGCCTTTGTCAAGCCTCTGCCATGTTTGTTTTTTTTTCCATCTTTATCCCTGAAAGTTGACATGATTTGAAATTAAATCGGTGAAATGCTATTTCATGTCTTTTTAAAAACATATTTTATATTTAAAAAAAGAGAACAATAAACAGTAACAACCACATGGGCTTTAAAAGCTCAAATCAGAGAAGGAAAATACTTTGTCTCTTTTTACCTTTGGTAAAATCTCTCCTCCTCCTCTTTCTTTCAGGGCCAGTGGGTATGGCAGCTGCTGCTGCTGTAGCAACTGGGAAGAAAAGAAAAAGGCCTCATATCTTTGAATCCAACCCTTCCATCCGTAAGAGACAGCAGACTCGTCTGCTCAGGTGGATCTAATAGCTTTTCTGACAGCAGCTACGGTGACCAAAATATCCCTCGCTCAGCTCCTAGGGTAGAATTGTTGTTGTGCTTTGTAGCTTTTAATCTGAACACAGAAGTAAAGGATGGTGTTTGTTAACAGGAAACTGCGAGCCACGTTGGATGAGTACACCACTAGAGTGGGCCAACAAGCCATAGTGTTGTGCATCTCCCCCTCCAAACCCAACCCTGTGTTCAAGGTGTTTGGTGCTGCTCCTCTGGAGAATGTGGTAAGTCTTATAAATAGAGCAGGTAGAAAGCATTAGTTTGTAACACAGTGAAACTTACCATCACACCAAACCTCAGTGTTCTCCTTCATTTATTTCAGTGAAGCCCTCTCAGTCATATGCAGTGTTTCCCTTGTCATAAGTATACACTGCATGTTAGATAAACTGAATCTGCTTTACATCTTTCTTCCTAAAAACTATTTGTGTATTAAAAATACTCATAATTTTATAGCTAATAATAATTTATTAAAGGCCATATTGATTTTGTCTTAATAACATAACCAAAAAAAAGGCATGTAGTTACTTATCTTTGACCAGGTATCTACTAGCAAATGTTTTCTTCAGTGATTTATTTAAACCTGCTATCACTCTTAAAAGCTCAGGCTGACACACTGTGATGTATCTTTCATGGATACTAGGTAAGAAAGTATAAGAGCATGTTGTTGGAGGACCTGGAGAACGCCCTGGCTGAACATGCCCCTGCAGGTGGAGAACTCGCCTCAGAGCTGCCCCCGCTCACAATTGATGGCATCCCCGTCTCTGTGGATAAGATGACCCAGGTAAGGCTTACTGCGGATTTATTCTTTAGTGGGGAATCTACGCCGTAGCTACGTCTTAACTGCAAACTCGAATTTATCAGTGAGAGAATAACAATCATCATGTCAATTTAAAGGACAATAAAATCAATATAGGAATTGCCAGCAACAACCTCAGCCACTTACATGTATGCTGTAGGCTCTACAAAGTTTCCCCGCAGAAATCTAAATAAGGCCTTCTCTCTATTCTCTAGAAGTGCTAAAGTTTACTCGCTTTTTCCTTTGTACAAATTCACTAATACACACACACACTACTCCCAGCAGAGGGCACCAGCCGCTAACAAACCAGGAAGTTTAAACTATGTCTTCTAACTAGTGAGAGGAAGAGCTTAGCTAACTACATGTAGCAAGGTCAAATGCTTATTTGTAGGTGTGTTGTCCACTAGCTCATTTTTGATGTTTTTGATTAATCTATTCAGCAGTCATGCATTTATTCTCATCCTGAAGAGCAGCATCACCATTAAAATAAACTCTAATCTGAGAAAAAGCTAATCCTTCTCTTTGATAAGCAGAGCAGCCATTGTAGGCCGTTCATCGTAGCGTTAGTACCACTGGCAGGCCTGAATTTTCTTTTCAGCCCAGGGGAGCATGGCTTGTTTACTCTGCCGTCCCAGTGCTGCTGACGCATTCTCTAGATCATCGTCACAGTAGGCAGCATGACAGTGGCCCTCAGAGACGATCCACAACCCTCGGCGCGCGTTAGCCAATCCCAGTGCCGGATGAATCCTTGGAGGCCAGGTGTTAGTTGGAGCTTGTTTTTCTGGAAGTAGTAGGATGAGATTATCGCGAGTAACCTGTTGCCTCACTCAATTTCGACAAGCCGGGTGGAAAGGTGTGGGGTGGGTGTTTTTACAGATATGTGTGTGCTGCGCGTTGGAAACAGGAAGTTGTTTAGTCCTTCTGGGAAAAGCTAGTAAACCTTGGCCAAGGAATGAGATGAGAGGAAGCTAATTTAGTAGAGACACCCAGTTCGTATCAGAAACATGTCTTCTAAAAGGATATCTGCAGTAGAATTTTATACAGCTGAAGAAATCCCAAATGAGGTTAAGCAGAGGCCCTAGTCTGTCAGATATATGGAGCATCTGTAGCAGGTGATCCCACGACTAGCTTGAGCTCATAATTACCCCCTTGCCTTGTTAGGTTCAGGAACCCAGCAACATAACAGCCTTCCTGAAGTCTGATTGGACCACTGCTTGGAGGATTAGGATTGGGGTGGGGTGGTGGGTGCGAGGGCAACATGCCACTTAACTCGCTAGCCACTGTAATTTGGCCATCTGGCCTTGCACAGATACATCCACATACGTCGCCATCATCGCAGGTGTAAATGGGAGAATAATTTTCCTACAAGGCTTTTTCGCAGGTTAATGCAGGTTGCTGAGCTAGTGTTGGCTCTGGTGGAGCTCCATTACGTGGAGGGTTTGTTGTTCGAAAGCTGGCGCGAAGCACCGACACTCCATTTTCTATCAAGATCCATTTTCTCATATCTGTTTGCGTGATGCACTGAGGAGCTGTGTGACTGTGAGTTAGAAAAGGGGGGCCTAACGGGGAGGAGGGAGGGATTTATTTCTCCCGGAACCAAATTTAGCTTGTGATGTCAAGGCAGGCGGACGCTGCAGTGCCTCATTGTGCAATATAATCCCCCGGTGATGCTTGCATATTACCGGGACGCCGAGGACACTGGCACTAAACCCCCACCTCGGCATGTCAGTGAGTGTAAGCGCGCGCCTGCTCGGGCTCTGTCGACATGATGGGCAGTGCGTATGCGTGCCACTCACTACTGCACATGAAGTATGCATACAGACGATCGATAACAAGCAAATCAGATGAGATTAAGAACGTCATCCGCTCGCTTTTTCACCTTGTCAGGCAGCTGTTATTCAAGTTTAGAAACTAGATGCACCATAAAGCTCGGATTTTTAGCTTTTAGCGCAACAACATTTTCACCAGCTGGTCACCTGCAAAATCAGCACTTTTTACTTCATTGTAAGATATTCCAAAACGGTGGACAAGCACTTGATAAATGGACTGATTCTTACATCTATACAACATGCCACATTCACGTTTCTTCTAAGCTTTTAGTGCTTCCTAACAAACATTCACACTCTGATGGATGCATCGGAGAGCAACTTGGGGTTAGTATCTTGCCCAAGGATCCTTGGCATACAAACTGGAGGAGCCAGGGATTGAACCACTAACCTTCCGATCAGTAGGTGACCTGCTCTACCTCCTGAGCTACAGCCACCCCATCTTGATACCGTCTTGATAGAGTCTGTTGACAATAAAGAAATAAGTCTGTACAGTGCACCTATTAGCACAGAGTTAATGCAGTGCCCTTGTTTGACAGTCAATTTTAATTTTTAACAATACTGACTGTCTCGTCCTTGTTAATACCTCTGCTCAGTGTCCTGGAGCCTTTGTTGGAACAGGCTGTCTGTTGGATCACCTCTGATGTGCTCGCAGTGTCTGTCTGATACGTTAGGCTGGAGCCATAGCCATAGATTGGTCTGTTAGTAAACCTGACCCCATTGTTCTCCTTTTAGAAGGTCTGTTTCTATTTTCAGGCCTTGACCACCTCAGCACATGCTGCAGGTACCTAATGCACGCCTCTCGCAGCCTGCTCAAGGGCGTGTATGCCCTGCAGCTTTGCACATTATATTTCTGTCTATATAATCTGTTTTTTCCATGCATTTTTTTTCCTCTTTTATTTTCCTTTAGGCACAGCTGCGAGCATTTATCCCAGAGATGTTGAAGTACTCAACAGGCAGAGGGAAGCCTGGCTGGGGTAAAGAGAGCTGCAAGCCAGTGTGGTGGCCCGACGACATCCCCTGGGCCAACGTTCGCAGTGATGTGCGCACAGAGGAGCAGAAACAGAGAGTAAGACAAACACTAGTATAACGTGATATTTTGCTGGGAAAGAGTACAAGGTTGTAAGTGCACAAAATGAATGTAGCTTGTGAGTACAGATCACTCAACAACAAAAGATTTTTATAGATCCGAAAGTGACAACAAACTAAACAGATGTTGTATTGTCCACCCATGAGAAAGATTCTTTTTACACAGTGTTTTAATCCTGTTCTGTTACATTAGCTAGTTCTGTTTGGTGGTGTCTAAAGATCCAGAGCTCTTGCCTTTGCAAGAGTCACCTGCCACGTGTAATTCAGTGACAGTGATAACAGTCCTTAAAGACATAGTTGATGGCATTTTGGGAAATGCCCATATTTGGTTAACTTAGAACAGTAGTTCTAACTACTAAGCCATCCTAGACAACTTTAGGATTTGGATCATTGCTTCCTTAGTGACACAAGTCGCTTTAAGATAGATTGGTGTCATATGATGTAACATACCAGAGAAAGACGCAAAGATACCATATGAAGGAGTAAAAGATACAGTAAGCTTGTTTTATTAGCATACATACAGCAGAATATAGTAGTAAATTGTTTTGCAGACCTCAAGGAAAATTGCTACAACTCATGAATCAACACTTTAAATATGAAGCTACAGCTAATGCACACCTTTGAAGCTCATTATTTTTTCCTCTTAATATAGCATGAGAAGAACAGGCTTTAGAGGTGCTGGTAAGCCAAGTCTATGCACTTTTAGTAGAACCAGCACAGCTGTTAACACCTTTTCTGTCATTTATTTTGTGTTTTCTGTGTATCTTCTGAGATAGCTTTAGAGCAAAGGAAACAGGCGCATGTCTATTCATTATTACGGTTTAATTTAATCCCATTGTACATAATTCATATTTATCATCTGATTATATTAAGAGATGTACCATGCCTTAGAGTCATCAGTCTTAAGAATTTTTGCTGACATTAAATTGTGTCTGTACTTCCTCAGGTCTCTTGGACGCAGGCGTTGCGAACCATAGTGAAGAACTGCTATAAGCAGCATGGCCGTGAGGATCTATTATATGCTTTTGAAGACCAGCAGGTAACCACGGCAACCACCACCCAGCACCACCTGACCACTGCACAAAGTATCGCTCACCTTGTGCCCTCACAAACCGTGGTACAGACCATCAACAATCCAGATGGAACAGTCTCGCTTATCCAGGTGCGTTTTATTCACTGCATGGCTTTTATACTCCTGAGTGGGAGTTTTTGCCCTTCTTGTTGTTTTTTACAGAGCCTAATGCACTTGGTGGAAATGTATTGTTTTCAGGTCGGTACAGGACACACAGTTGCCACTCTTGCGGATGCGTCGGAGCTGCCTGGTGTGACAGTTGCACAAGTTAACTACTCAACGGTAACTGAGGGAGAGGTAACACCCACATGCGTTCAAACGTGCCTAGAAATCGTTCTTTTATCAAAAACCATACTGAAACACATTAAGTTATTTACTGCACACATAGCCTCTTAAAAATGCACTCTATTTAATACCACAAAATCAAAACTAAAGCCACAAGTCCATCAATCTAATACCGGCAATATTTGCTCAGTCTCATTACCTCGTTGCTAATGTTCATCTACACTTATGGTCAGAAGTGTAAATCCACACAGGGCCAAATGTATACATGCAGGCTCATATATATTACATATATCCAACTAATATTTGGTAGCTTAGCATATTGCACCTTGACCAGACCATTTTGCTTACCATTGCAAGCTTCTGGCATTAGACGTGGCTGGATATTTAACACTCTTCTTGTTCATTTAAATTGGTTAGTGGTCCAAAAGCTTTCAGTAGGGTTGAGGTTGGGCCATTACAAAAGCTTTATGTCGTCAGCCTGTTTTCTGCACTCTAAAATTAGTTTTGATATATCATTTCCCTGTTAGAAAACCTGTGTCGAAGTTTGAACTGTTCTGATTTAAAGAACTTGGAGGTAGTCTTATTTATTCGATCCACATTGTGTAATGTACAAGTACCACTGATTACCAAATAGCACTAGCGCATGATGCTACCACCATCATGCTTGACAGTGACGCTGGTGTTCCAGCAGTTTCCAGCTCATGGCAGGCTTGAGCGTTGGTGGTTCCTGGGTTCTTTCTGAATATCCCAAACAATTGCCTCTCATCAGGGGGGACAGTTTGGGTGTTCTTCCAAGTTGGCAAAGGGGTGAAAATCGGAAAAACTTGTTCTCGCATAAAACTATTTGAACTGATGAAATCTTTAGTTATTTAGAAATGGCTCAAGAGATCTTCCCAATTTGTGGAAATCTACAATTTTCCTTTTTAAGATTTTCACTGAGTTACTTGGAGTATTGGTCATTTCTACCAGCTGTAGTTAAATAATGAACACTAGCAAGAATTAATTGGCCTCGTCAAGTTAAAACACATTGTTGAACCTTCAACAAATCCTGTTAGTGTGTTGTGAGCGTATGTTCATATTTTGGCCTGTGTGTATAATTTTGACCCTGTGTGGAACAGAGAAAATGTAAATTATGTTTGCTATATAATCGTTTAATCCTAGTAAAAGAACAGCTCGAAGAAGAAGCCTAAAATTACCATGACATTCATGCTTCTGATAAGTGTATGTAAACTTAAGTATATACTTTGTTTTTCCTCCAGGTGGAACCAAGCTGGGCCACCCTGCAGGGCGGGGAGATGACAATCCAAACGACTCAAGCTTCAGAGGCCACGCAGGCAGTGGCATCCCTAGCTGAAGCTGCTGTCGCTGCTAGCCAAGAGATTCAGCCCGGAGCCACTGTTACAATGGCACTGAACAGGTGATTCTGACAGAGCTGAATATTATGTTATGTGATTTCCTGAGATATTATAATAGGTCTCTAACCTATTATAAAGGGGTGCACGCAGTGTAAACGGTCCAGGTACAAGGACAGGACTAAAAAATGCAAACTTAGATCTGGAGAAACTTTGCTCAAGACAACTTTTAAAAAGGTTAAAAAAAAAATTACAAAATAGTCTGTTGTAATAGTAGCTAACATCCCTATGTTGTTAAGCCTAAGCCTACAAATGTGTTAACAGAGAAGAAAGTTTTGGTGCTGTCACCAGAAAATACCAGAACCTTTTAAACAAAAAAAATGTTATTATCATGTCAAGTTTTAATTTCACTGAGAGAAAAAAAACACTAACAAGTATAAAAAATGTCATAAATGCACAGGCAGCTATAAGCAGCTGGATGAAAATGGGACAAATGTGTCAGAACAGGTTACTGGATTCCCTGGAGATACTTTTTGTCCTGTTTCAGCATCTAAATAATTAGCTTGTACCCTTTTATACCAGCAGCATGCACGGTGTAGAACCATTAAACCAGTTGTTAGGCACATATTTCACGTTCTAACAGCTCTTACCTGCTGATATGCAGGTAAGAGCAGATTAAAATAGCTGCATTTGAGATGTTGTGAGTATAAATACACAGCATTACATCTCTACTTCATTTAGGCTGCTGTGTTAGAAAAAGAAAAAAATGTTTTCAGTCCTATTATAGTCACAAATTAAAGTTCCTGTAGGATAACAACAGAAGCAGGTTAATAGTTTGTTGTAGGCTTCAGTCGCAGTTAAAAGAAGCTAACCCTTGGCTACCCACTTCCTGAATAACATTTTTTTCAGCAGTTTGTTTCTGAAGTCAGTCACCTAGATACTGCCATGTTAGAATTTTTTTTCACTGGAGTCCTGTCCTGGCAATCATTTCAGATGTGTATGGGTATGTCCCACTGGGGCTTGTTACCTGCACCCACCTGAGACCCCCTCCTTCTCATTTCCCCTCCCTTCCTGCTGTTTACCTGAGCTGAGCTACTCTGGGCTCTCCACTCTGCCGTCTCTGGAACATTTTGTGTCTGTTTTCCAGCTACAGATGAGGTGCAGAGCCTCTTATCCTCACTGTTTTCCTTCTGTGCAATTAAATATTACCTGAGATGCAAGATTTATTAGCCATAGTCAAAAACCCCAGCAAGCTTAAACATCCAATCTAAATTCACATATTAAACAATGAAACAACGCACAAAAAAACGGTGTCGTTTCTGGTACACTTGATTGCATCATCAAGAATCTGTTGTCTCAGCTCTCGCATTTCCTCTTCCTTTCTTTCTGTCTCTCTACATTTCTGCCTCAAGCCTGATTATCATAAAGCTGCGAAACTGGTGTGCTAATAAGCTAGTAGTAATTCTGCTGCATAGATCCAGTATATAAAATTGCTTTATTAGACCCATAGCACCTGTCCTTTGGAGTGATGTGACCGATTCTCTGTAAGACTAGAAAAGCCTCTTATAGCTCATGTATTCCTGCGTCTTCACCCCACATCTCTCTAATAACCCTTGGCTCTCTGAGCAGACTCTGCGTGAGAGAGCTTTTGGGCTTTGTACCAGGAGATTGCATCTTCAAGCCTAATTTCTTGTTTGTGTGTGTTTTAATTTGAAATTGCATGTACAGAAATATGGGGGTTTTTTTACATATAGTGCACTTGTGATTTGTGTGTTACAGTGAGGCAGCAGCTCACGCTGTAGCGACGCTGGCAGAAGCCACACTACAAGGCGGAGGTCAAATTGTCCTGGCAGAGACGGCAGCTGCTGTTGGGGCGCTGGCAGGGGTTCAAGATGCCACAGGTACCCAATTATCAGAAATACAGCAAACACTGAAGCAACATAAAATAAAATACACCTCAAATTACAGCAATTACATAATTATAAAAAAAGTCAAGTGTTTTTTTGGTATGGAGCATTAAACTGTACAGACAATGAAGGTCTGAAAAGTCATAGTTATTACCTCACTACTGCATTGCCTGCAATCACAGGTACATTAGTAACATTATCAAACAATCAAACAGTGGTAGTTTATATATAAACTATGTTATCTATATTGGCGACCACATAAATCAATTTATCTATATTATTTACGAGGACCCCAAAGATTAGATTACCGCTCTCTGGAATGACTCCAGCCTTGCCAGTATATTTCCTCAGGTGCCCTGCAGTCCAACCATCAAGTTTAAAGTAGGTCTGATTAATGGTTGTCACGAAAAGTGCAAAACAGACGCACACATACAGAGATTCTTTCATTTATCAGAAGATAGTCTGATATTCTGTTGTTAGCCGGCATAAGTGGCACCCAATGTGATCGTCTGCTGCTGTAGCCCACATGTTGTGCAATCAAAGATGCTCTTCTGCATACCTTGGTTGCAGCGAGTGGTTATTTGACTTACTGCTGCTTTCCTGTCACCTTGAAGTAATCTGGCTTTCTCTTCTGACCTCTGGCATCAAAAAAGTATTTTACTCAGAACTGCTGCTTGCTCGTTATAGAGATGGTTGTGTGGGAAAATCCCAGTAGATCAGCAGCATATATGACACCCACAGCCTTACGACACTCAAAGTCACTTTCTTTTTCATTCTTATGCTAAATTTCAACTTTAGCAAGTAATCTTGACCATGTTTACATGCCTGATTACATTGAGTTGCTTGCCACGGGTGGCTGTGGCTCAGGTGGTAGAGCGGATCAGGTACTGATCGGAAGGTTCGATCCTTGGCTTCCCCAGTCTGCATGCCAAATATCCTTGGGCAAGATACTAACCCCAAGCTGCCCTCTGATGCGTTCATCGGAGTGTGAATGAGTGTGAATGTTGATTAATTTGCACTTTAGTTTAGAAGTGCTTGTATGAGTGGGTGTGAATGGGTGAATGAGGCATGTTGTATACAGCGCTTTAAGTACTCTGGGAGAGTAGAAAAGCGCTATATAAGAATCAGTCCATTTACCATATAATTGGCTGATTAGATATTAGTATTTTTGACCAGTGGAACAGCACCTTGAGGTGACTGTTGTTGTGATTTGGCACTATATTAAAATTAATAAGATAAAATTGAATCGAATCTAAATTGAATTGGAACAGGTGTGCCTAATGAAATGGCAAGTTTTGACGTTAAAAAAATTCTCTTGGTAGACTTTCATGGACAAACGGTAAGGAATGAGGAATATTTTTCTAAAATGTGTTTTCTATGTGTACTTTACAATAGAATAAAAAAAATTAATCAGTAAATGTGTGCAATTACATTTTACCCATTGGTGTTTGTGTGCGCTCCCCAGCCAATGGCCTTTCTAATTAGCCTCACTAAGTGTAAGCTTCCCACCCGTAGAACAACTGCGAGGCCTCTGAGCCCCCACATTGTAATCTGCTCTGTGCTGATGTGACAGATGGTGTGTATTTATGTGTGCATCTTGTCCCTTCTTTTAATGACACGTTATTAGAGGTTCACCCTCCGTAAATGCATAGTGCAAACGCTGCTATTGCCGTGTGTCTGCTGGGACTAGGCTAGTTTGCAGTGACAGCCTTCCCTCTTTGCTCAATAGCACTGACAACAATTTCGTGGATATGTTCTGTCAGTAGCCTCAAGGCTAAACATGGGGCTAATGTTTCATAAGCAATAACATTTTGCCAAAGCTGCATCCTGAGTATTTATTGTTGTTGAACAATTTGATTCACTGGTTAATTTAAACGAATCGGGATATTGAATTGGGAAACCTTTTGTAGCCTGCAAGCTGTCAATCTTTTACTTATTATGTCATCTGATCAGTACAATACACATATTACACACACACAAACATGCACCAACACACAATGTACACTAGTCCAGGGGCATGAAGAGGTCCCTCTTGTGCCCTCCTTAAGAGCTTTGATCCACTCCATTATCAGTCCATAGTCTAATCACTTGACCAGCTGTCAGCAGACACCCCCAAGCTCTGTTGCTATATTTATATAGATATAGATATATATACATATATGTGTGTGTGTGCCCATGGAATTTCTGTTTAAATCACAGTACGAATCAGACTTGTGTTAGTGGGAGTTTTAGAAACCAATGGAATCAGTTTGGTTCTGTAGCAGGCAAAGCTGGGAGACATGGTGTGTTTAATGGTTAAAAGGCTATAACAATTGCCAGGCTGTTGACTACAAAACAATTGTATCCATTACCTCATGTTGCCAAACTATTTTAGAAAACCAAATAACATCATCATGAAAGTTTCCTGTTAAAACATTGAGCAAATGCAAAAATAGGTGCTACGTCTGCATTCATATCCTATAATGGGGATTCACCTTATTCAAATCTAACATCTGCAGGCTTTGTTTATTTATTTATTTGGTATGTTGCTTCCTAAACCACGAAGAGCCATTTGGCTGTAATAGCTCACTCAAACATCTAACGGAGCTGCCAAATCCAGCCCTTCTCGCAACTATTGACCTTCGCTAATCACTGTAGTGCTACACAGCAGAGAAGACTGGTGTTTGAAGTGCACCAGCCAGGTTACACTGCTGATTGACTTGTGTAGTAACCCTACACCAGGGGTCGGCAACCTGCGGCTCTTTAGTCCTTATAGTGCGGCTCCACGTGGTTTGGGGAAATAAATTAGAAGTATTTAGCTGAAGTGTATTTTATTTATGTTAGTTATTTTTTTTAACTTGTAGTTCCAAATTGGAAGATTATTGTGATATTGAAATATAAAAATAAAATTATATTTTATTATTTTGTTCATCGCTCAAAATAAGTGTGGCAATAGCGGAAGCCGGTGTACTCGCCGAAACGCCGTGCATATATCGAGACTTTCAACCCAAGGTAGGCTAGTTATGGATCTTCGGATCCACATTGTCAGCAGCTGTTCTCCACCATGAACTATGTTATAAACAAACACCGCTCACGCCTCACAGATGGCAGCTTACAGTCCTGCGTAAAGATGAAAGTACAGCCCCGATTTGCAGACGCTGTGCGCAGAGGTTCAGGAGCATAAATCCCATTGTAAACATATCAAGGCAGACCCGACGATGTTTCCATGAACATGCTTTTCAGCATCTCTTTATTGACCACTTTTCACACACGGTTGCTGTACGCATACAGCCGGCTGTAGCTTTTCAGCTCACAGCCCGACATATACCAACAACAGCATAGATAGCGCAGACATTAAGGCGGCGAGACGTGATTGTGGGTGCCGCTCACGTGCATCCACCTCCCCTGCAGCGACGCTACAGACCACGCCCCGCCACACACATTAACCTGGTAAAATACATATTTAGGCAGAATTTTTCATCTTTTAGCAGCATAGTGCTTTTTTCCAATTATTTTTTAAAAGTCAGGTCAAGGCTCCAAAAGCCCAAAGGCGATATGAGGGTGGCGGCTCACAACAGTTTTTGTTTGCTACTTGGATCATTTTAGTTCAGCTGAGTGTCTTTCCTTTTGTTATATTTCTTTAAGTGTTCAAAATGTGTTAATTACATAAATAAAATGTAATTTTCTCTGTAGCACTTCATGGATTTCATAAGCAACACACCTTAGTTGTTTACACAAAGCATAAAGGTAAAAAACAATATATACAGTGTTATCTTCATTTTAGATGTCAAAAAGTATTTGTGGCTCCAGTGTTTTCTTCTGCGTGGAAACTGGGTCCAAATGGCTCTTTGGGTGTTAAAGGTTGCTGACCCCTGCCTTACACTGACAAAGACACATATATAAACACGGCTATACAAGGCATGACCCTTCATCTCTAAGTAACAATGTTCGAGTGGCACTTCAATTACAGATTGCACTTCATCCCAGGTCTATGTTGCTGTGCCAGGCCAAAGCCACGCTCCCTATAAGGTTTCCTTCATAATAACTGTTAGAACAGCTTAACACTGTCACAAATAAGTGTCAAGAGGGGTGAGCAAGAGGCCACAAAGAGGACCAACAATTACGACCTTACCTGGCAGCAGAGTTCCATTTTTATTATTGAATGAATTGTTTTCTTATTTTGTTCAAAATGTTATTTATTCTCAGTTACAATTATATCCACCCTTGTTTCATCTGGGTTATGTGTTTTAAGTGATTCATTTGTAATGTGGACTGGTTGCCTGTAACATCCAGCATCTAAGCTTGCAGTAATGGGAGTGGGTATGAGCCACTGCCATCCCCTATGCTGACCTTCTTGCCTGCCTGTGACACTGTGACAGCTTGCAGGGTGGGGCAGAGCACCACGTGACTGCAGCAGTAATCCCTGCAGGCAGAGACGCACAAACGGAGCTGGGAATGGGGGAAGTAAGCCGAGGACGTTCAATTGGGTCATTGTTCAGAAATGCCTTCTCTGTAACATGTCTGCCTCCTGTCACCAACAACTACCTGGAGTTGATGGGTTCCCAAAGGCCCGTGTAAAACATAAAATCCGTCAACAGGATTTCCTCTAGCAAGAGAATGTAAAAGCAGAATTTCTTAGCAGAAGAGCTGACAACCTGTGGGGTTGAAAAACAAAACCAAATAAACTGTGGATCCAGAAAAAGGACCACTTTGGGCCATCTCAAAAACGGAGTCAGTCCCTTAGAGACTCCCATGTGAAAATCCCCAACTTCACAGCAATCTAACAATGCAATCTGCATTCACAAACACATTTTTAACACTAATTCATGTCTGCAAACCTAGATGGAAATGCATGGAGGGTACTTTGGGTTCAACATCTTGCCCATGGATACTTCTGCATACAGGTGCAGGAGCTGGGTATTGAGTCACCAACCTAATGAATACTAGACAACCCGCTCTAAATTAGCCAGCATCTAAATGAGCCACCATAAACAAAAACAAGATTTCTGAGGACAGTAGAATAGAATTGGGTAACCAGTGAGGAGTATAAGATCTTCAAATGTCTAATAGGTTTATTTTAAAAAGGTACCTGTGTCCACCTGTGAATGATTTCCCTGTAATATTAACATACCTGTGACCTAAGTACGCAGTTTAAACTAATAAAAAATGTATTAGTGATGCTGGTGCTGCATGTTTAAGTCCAACTTGTCCTCTTCTTTCCTTTAGGTTTGGTCCAGATTCCAGTCAGCATGTACCAGACGGTAGTCACCAGCCTTGCCCAGGGTAACCGGCCCGTCCAGGTTGCAATGGCGCCTGTCGCCACACGCATAGATAACACTGTCACACTGGACGGCCAGGCAGTGGAGGTCGTAACCCTGGAGCAGTGACCTTGGAAGGAGCAGAAAGCACTGATTGGCCACCTAGGAGATTTGTTTATCTGTTCTGTTTTCCGAGACATCATGCTGTGTACAATGTCAAATATATTTTTAAATGTGCATCTACAGGGGAAGTGTGTTATCAATGCATTGTGTTTACTATGTAAAGAGATTGCGTTTGTTGGTGTATTTTTCCCATTTAGCGTTGTTGTTTTGGTTGTTTTTTGGGGGTTTTTTTAGCTCTGTGAAGTTGAGTATTTAGTATTTATTTCTTTACAATTAACCTTTGCTTAAAACAAAGATGAACCAAAAAGCTCGGGAGGAAAGCCACCCCTGTTTCACTGAGTGTGTCTCTTGTCTTTGTTTGGGATTTTTCACTATATTGTCCATGCTCAACTGTTTCTGTTATTAGGATGACGAATTCAGTGCCATAGTCGGAAAGTCACTCCTGTGTTTCGCCATATTCACAATTGCTGTTCCCACCTCAACTCACTAATTCTCTCACTGTACAACACAGCATCTGAGATGCAGACACTCCCAGAAAATCTTGCCCTGTTGGGTTTTTTTCCCCTTTTTTTGTTCTACTGTAATCCAAGTACATGCCAAAATTTTGCAAAGACTCAGGATAACTTTCTTTTTTTTAACTGTTGGATGGCGGAGAGGACTTACTGACGCAGTCTTTTTGTCCACCAAATTTTTTTTTCATTTTTTTCCTAGTGCATGGATTCGAGGAGGCAACCGTGTTATTTGCAACATGAACTCCTTTGTATGTCACGCAGGACTCGGTGGTCTCCATCACTTTGTATGCCACAGGAAGCTGGTCATACTTGGACAGAAGCTGCACTATTTGTGATCCACGAAAGGATTTGCCACACGAAAAAACCATGCTTGCCGAGAATCAACTCTGTTTGATGAAGGTGTAACAGTTGGTGTGACTTTCACCAAAATTGTGTATTTGGGAAAAAATGAAGTCCAATAAAATGGCTGCTGTTCACCATTCATCCAGTTTCTCGGGTATTATTATACTCTTGATCCAAAAGCCTAACAATTAGTGGATTTTGTCATATTAACATCAAACATACATGTGAAAAGTCAGCTCTATAAAACCTTTTTGGCATCTGCAGGTTGGTTTTGTGATATCCTACAGCAGGAGTGTCCAACTCCAGTCCTCGACAGCTGCTGTCCTGCAGCTTTTAGATGCATCCTTGCTCCAACACAGCTGAATCAAATGATTGTATCGCCTCTTCAGCATGCCATCAACTTTGGTAAAGGTCTGATAACAAGTCATTCATTTGATTCAGTATAGTTTATACTTCAAATTCTGAAGATAGCCATAAAAAATGACTAATAATACATGTAAAGCCAAAGTTAAATGTGCTTTTCAGTGTTACGATGCTCACTTTTGTCTTTGTATATCAGTGAGAGATCATATCCCTAATATGGCAATCTCAGACATAGCTCCACCCACTTGCTTTCCAAGTTATCTGTATGCCAGAGACAGAATCAGAAAAGAGTTGGCTTAAAGGGAAGGTGGCCTTAAAATAGAGACACTAAAACACCAAAATATTTCTGTGAATCACACGGGGAAAAAAACATGGATTTGAAAATGATCATATTCAGCATATAATTTGTTTAGGGCAGACTTTTAAAGATTTACGATGACCTTACAGCCTCATTCCTTCTACCTTTATCTGAGAAATACCACATTTCTCCACCTTTTACCCGTAATGGTGCACTTGCCAGAAAGCCCAATAACCTCCACACTCCCCTCTATAGCACCCCCCACCTTTCCCGTGACAGACATGGGCCTTGATTACATCATAAGCTGCCCGAAACCTCTGCTTTAAAGCCTGGGATTTGTGAGCAGGGCCCTTCTGTTGCAGAGCAGAACAGAGAGAGAAGCGTTCGGGCCTTAATCTATCAGGCGTCAGTGTATATCCCGCTCTTCCTCCAGATTAAAGCCGAACCAGGTTGCATTCACAGATGAAAAAGACCTTATTTTTCTTCTTTTTTTTTTAAACTATATACTCCCTTCTGGGATTTTTCGATTGGACCCCTTAATAAGGTCAAGTGTATTGTGTGCATCTGTGTGGGCAAGAGAAATGGTAATTTTCCATGTAAGTCTCTATATAATGGTGCAGTCATACACTGCGTGACATGTATGCAAACTGTCACTGCAGATTAGAGCACGCTTTCTTTCTCGCTAAGTCTCTCCCTTCTTTATTTCTTGATCACTCTGCAGTATCCATCCATAAAGTGCGTTTCATCTTTTTAAATTTGTGATCAAAGTAGTAACAAAATAGCACAAGATAAAAGCCTCGGGATAGCTGTCACCAATTTTACCCACTGCATCATATAATGCTGGCGCTTCACCTAAAAATGTATTCTTTATTCTATTTAAAGTTGATAATGGAGTTTTTGAGAGTTTCATTTCAAAATAAGAGCTCAAATATCTGATAATAATATATGTTTTTAACTTCCAGCAAAATGTTGCTTTATTTATTTGACCTCTCCTCTCAAAAGGAGTTTACTATGAATAATTTTAAATACTGTAAAACCTCATTTTGTTGGCTAGAATGCCTCGGCTGTAAAGTCTCTTACATTAGTAGAAGAAAAAGACGCTTGCAGAATAGTTTAGCAGAACTCAAATATGCCATATACAGGCAATATTAGTTAGACACTACATTTCCATAACATTAACCCATTTACATTACATGCCTGTTAAATAACTGAATCCCTTTTTCCACATGAAGAGATAACATAGGTATCTTATTCAAAAACAAGCTTTTCAGATTCATAAATTACTAAGTAGTTTGACTTAAATTACCACTTTGATTTGACTTGTTTTTGTAAACCTGGTTTTATGTTTTGGTAATTCTGATTTAAATGTAGTAAAAGTTGGTGGCTTTGTGTCATCTGGTCCTTTTTTTGAAGGCTCCTATCCTTCCTATGTGAAATGTGTTTAACTCCCTGATGAAGGTTTGTACATGACTGTGCCATGAGAATAAACATCCTAAATAACCTAAATAACTGTAGACCTCATTCTTCTGGATGAATGAACACCTGTTAGGTGGTTACATCACCTGCATTTGTACCAATTGCTTCATATGAGAAGTTCGACTGCTGCACGGAGGTACTGCAGACATCATGGTGCACCACACTGCAGTGCACACTTTCAAACTTCAGATAGATCATCTGACATAAAATCAAACCAAAATCTAGGCAACTAGGTTTCAGTGTGAGTGCCTGCGCTCCATCCTGGAGGTGATAATAATAATAATGGATTGGATTTATATAGCTGATATGATATGTTTAGTGGTGGAAAAGCTCTCAAAAGAGAAGAGGCAGCGATATTGATTCTCCCCCGCCGGCAGACTAGGCTGCAGCACGAGCTTCAGTGGCCCAGCTCCACAGGGGGCACTGCAGGGTGTGAAGGGAGGGGTTGGTCATTCTTGTTGCCTGGAGTCGTGCAAGCAGACTCTGGGGCAGAGCTTTAATCTCTACTAATCGTTTCTTAATACGTGCATCCCAGGCCCTATGCCCGTGTATGCATGCACACACACATATGGGCAAACTACTTGCAGTCCAAGCCCCCGCTTGCTCTAACAAGACATAATCTCTTACCGCTCGCCCATAGGGCTGGACCACAACTTGAGAATGCATCTCTCATCAAGTCGATGAACTCAGTAACCTGCCTTTGAGGTGCTCCTTAGGGCAGGGAACCCTGCTTTTGAGCTATGCATGCCCCTCTAGTGTAAAATGGAAACTTTTCTAATCTGTGGAAATGTAATCAATTCACTCTAAATCAATTTCAATTTAGATCTAGGCGTCTTGCCGACATGTTGCTGATGAAGCGTCTTCCCCCATAATGTAGTCTAATAGTCTAATAATGGCCTCCTCACCTTCCCGGCTCACACCTCTGTCCACCTTCAACCCAGACACTGCGTAAGAACGATGATAATCTCATTTCACTAATGCTCAGTAGCCTGCATTAGAACACAGGCGAAGCACTGTCTCAGCTCAACTCTACCCACCCAGGAAACTGTGTGTGTGTGTGTGTGTGTGTAACAGAAAAAGAGAGAGAGAAATAGAGAAAGGGGCCAGGGGGGCTGTGGGATAGAGGGGGCACTGAAAAATGCGGTGTAACCTGAGCTGCTCGGTCCATCTGGAGAAGGCCTTGAATTGACAAGGGTTATCCCTCAATGCACTTTGCTGCAAAGAAGATCGTTAGACGGAGTCTGACACAATGGATCGGTCTTTTAAAAGTATTTATTTGCATTACACACAAGCAAATATGAATGCTAGATAAACAACGACGCATTTCAGTGATGAGTCAGCAGGTGTGCACACACAATTAAGAACATGTCAAATCCTTAGATTCATGCCCAGACGGTTAGGCGTTACACGTGCGTGATATATCTGTAACACGAGACAAAAAGTGCAGTTAACCTGAATCAGTTGCCCAGAAAATATCAGCCAGAGCTGAGATCCTTTATGTCAAGTAATATGTGTATCGCCACAATCTAAGCACTTACCCATTCTCTGTTTTAATGGCCAATCAGCACAAAAAGCAAAAGAGCCTCTGCAAAGGTCCACTGATGACATCCACGTAGATCAAATATAGCTAGCCTGCAGGCAAACAATACAAATCATATTAGCTAAAGCTGAAGTGTAGGCTATAAAGCAGGATTTAAGCAAAGGCAGATAAAGAGGTTTTAATCCCCAGATCCCCCTGTCACCTACATTAGCAGACCCTGACCCAGATATATGAAGCTCAGTATGGAGCTTGTTTTTTGCGCCAAACTGTCAATGGGCTGTTACAGCAAACCAAACTAACATTTGAAAGACTGCCTTACTCTCCACCCTTTCCATTTGGGGAAGGGAGGGAGGAGGGGAAAAGGCTGCACTGAAAAGAGAAGGGTAAGATGACACCGCACGGTTTGCCAATTATGCCATGGAGCTAAGAGAGGAACCCCCTGATGGCTGGCTGAAGGCGGAGGAGCTGAACCTGTAGACATAAAGTGGAGCACTGCAGAGCTGCACTCATTTGTCCACTTGTCAAAGACTGACTGATGAACCATTATTTTAATTACATTATCTTCATGGAACAAACTGCGAAGTATCAGTTTCTCCATTAAAAATCATGTTTGTCATCATTATTGTTTATTCTCCTGTCCCCACGCCCCAAATTAGTTAGTTTAGCCTACATCAGAAAAAAAAATTGATTCTGAAAATCTCTGCTTCTTCTTTTTCCTCTGATCTAAACTTGTCCAAATGAAATAGTAAGCTGAATATATGTTTTGTTGTCCAAGTACTCAATCCGCCACTACATGTTTGAACAATTATGCGGTAAAACTGTCAGCCCGATCTTGCAAAGTGGAGAACAAGGTAATACTTTAGGATGCAGTGCTAGACTTTTTCATTGATTGCATTCAAATATCTTGTTTCAAGAAAACACTTACATTGATTTTTTTCCTTCTTGTTTTTAGAGGTGAAACCGTCTCCCAAAGCTAAAAATTGATTTCTACTTGTCCTGCCTCCTGCACGTCATCTTTTCTGAATTAAAGAAGCCAAACACTTCGGGAGTTTTATCTAGATCCTGATTGTTCTTTAAAATTGCTCGTAAAAAAGTTTATACCAAGTCACTGGAGCTTTGAGGCCAGGGTGTGCAGGGGAGGAACAGAGTCTCACCCCACCCTTCACCACCGTCAGCCACTCACTCATTGACTTAAATGAGCTTCAGATGCTTCTCTGCTTGGGGCTATTTTTTGTCTCCGTATTGTTCTCAGCTGGTGGATGCTCTCAGGCAGTAGTTGGCAAGTCTAGAACCACCGGATCCATCTACCTCACCAGTGTGAGTTCTACCATTGCCAAACACCACCTGATAGCTGTAGGGCCTCTTCTTACAAATGAGCCATAAACATGGTTGAAGCCACTAAGACGAGATGGCATTTAACTGAAGCTGAAAAGCATAGAAAGAAGTGTTATTTTTAAACCAAAAATAACAATGAAACGATGTGAAGAATAAGCTGGCTATTTCATAGCCCTGCTCTGCTGATATCATCCTCCGGGGTCGTGGTTTAAGACAGACTAGAACAGAAGTGTCAGCTCCATATCCGCCAAAATACATGAAACCAAAGGTACAGCAAGGAGAATTCAGAGTTCAATCATCAGCACATTTTAAATAATAAATACCAAATGTATCAATCCACAATTGTGCAAAAGCGATGGAAGTCTGTCTTGTCCTATATTGGCACTACACATAATTGCTCAAAGTATATATACAGAAGCAAAAATGTGCTAGTGCCAAAATGGGCAAAGAAGAGGAGTGGCTGGGGCATCCAAATGCAAGCAGTTGTTGTTATAGAGACACCTAAGGACAGAAAGATGCTGAAGCAAGATGAGCGCAGCACAGCTCATGCAACCGCACCAGAGTCATTACATCACATTCACCCCACCCACAAGCACAAGAGAGAGGAGCCACAGAAAGTAAGCCGCGATAGACGGGCATCGTCATCAAGTGGTTCTTTCTCTGCTCTGTTTATGGCCCTATGGTAATTCACTGATAGTGAGCTCTCACAGTGAATTCTACCAGTGCCATACACAGAACAGGAGTCATTGTCACCCCAACACCAAGGGACAGTCATCAAAACTATGCAAACTAGACCACCAACCCACAAGAGCAGAGCAGATGCAACAGCCTGGAGAGAGAGTGCGAGAGAAGAGAAAGAGAAATGAGAGCAAGTGAAGAAATTATTTTAGAACAGCCACAGCCTTCAATATGTCCGTAGTGTTGCAGTGACGCAGCTTAGCTCAAGACTGACTGCACTGCAGTGGACTGATCCACACACTGAGTAACAGGTCAAAGCCACTGTGCCTCAATGTGAGCAACTAAATATAAGTCCAGTCAATCCTACGAGTGAGCAAACACCCTCTTCTACCCGTCTAATCACCTGTACTCCCGCTTTTAGATTTCTAGGAACAGAGAGCTAACCCTGACAGCATACGCACCTGATAATTACATATAAATAAGCATGTTATGCAGTTATAAAGCAACTATTAATGTTTTTTTGGTAAGTCGGATTTTATGTTGTTGCTTATAACATATCTAGAGGACATTTTACAAGGTTTCGTGCAATACTAACCCTGAATCTCAACATCTTACCCACACACAATCAAGCCAAACAAAACGCTTGATGGATTTTGCTCTCTTTAATTTTTTTACTAAACAGTCAAGCAATTAATATTTGGGAGTGAAAGTCCAAGATTTTTCAGGAACAGGCGCTGTTTTTTATTCACACAGAACTGGATAACACTGACAAAATACATTAGCCACTGCTTTTTTGCTAAGACCAAACAAGGAAACATGTATGCACTTCACTGATCAGTTATCAAACCCACCGATGTCTTAAACTTAGGTTTGGCACATAAATGACCCTTACGTGGATTGATCAGTAATCCCTTTACATCCTGGCTCCTGCCCTCCCCCTACACAATCAACCTGCTCAAAGTGTGACACCTTTAACAAACCTCTTCATTTACTTGCTGTATTTGTGTTGAGGTGCATCAGTTATGTTATAACGACCCATTCATTTTAACCCTTGTATGGTGTTCGGGTCTGTGAGACCCGTGTTCAGTTTTTTTCAAAAGAAAAATGTAACAATTAATTATTTTTTCACGTGTAAATGTGTTGTGTCTTTCCACTCACTCCACTTGATTATAACTGATTTATTTATAACATTTTATATAAAAGAAAAACGAGAAGCACATTAATTCATAAATGTGATCTAACAAAGGTAAAGGGAAAAAATTAACCATGTTTGCTGTTCATATGTCTTGTAATTGGGATGGAGTAAACATCTGTTGAGTAATTTAACGTAAAATTGTTTGATAGTGTTAATTTGGAAAGCCAAAACTCTAGCGGGTCCACCAGACCCATGAACACTGGCTGAGTAACAAAAATACGAACACCACACAAGGGTTAATCTTTAAAATCTGTGATAAAATAAAAGTTTTCATCATTGTTGATGTTGTTGTTATTTCAAGAGTTTACATGTAACTAGTATGAGTACAGGTAAAAGCTGGCTTGCAGGTTTTGTGTCAGTGAAATGAAAATAAGGATAAATTCACATATCGTGTGGTGTATCTGTGATTTGAGTCTGAGCTTTAAAAACAACAAATCCCAGTCAGACTGTAGTCAGACTAAGATATCAGCAATGAAGCAACTCAACTAATTCAAAATGTCTGTCAAATAAATATGCAAGGCTTCCCTTACAAAAATATACACAAACAACTGAGCCTATTTCTCTTTTCTTTCACATCGAAATAATAAATAAAAGGGTTTAAATCACGATACTGCAGCTGAATCATAACCTTCAAACCATCTCCTGACCTTGGATATGTTGTCAAAAGAATCTTTGCGCCACAGATAATCCGAATCAGAGAGAAGCTAGCTGTCCTCAGCGCTGTCCTGGCAGGGCCCAGACGCCCCACCCTTGGTTCAGCCATTAGCTTCCCTCACCCTGGGCCCTGCAGTGCGCGGAGCTCCCATTGATTCCAGCGATCAAACCATGTACTAAGTGATTCTTCAGACGCCCAAATGGCTCCCTGAGCTAGACTCCCATTGCCATTTCCTGGAGAAATCAATACCACTAAAAAGCCAAGTCCGGAAAAAAGAAGAAGAAGAAGAACCTGTGTCCTTTAAAGGTTTGCCCGTGTTTTTCCATACCTTAATTAGTTAAGAAAGGAGCTTCATGAGATTTTAGTAAGGTGTTTTTAAATGAGAGCCTCTTACTCATGGAAGTAGAACAGAGAAAAACAAGGACAGTATTTCTGAATGAAAATGAAATCAGAGAAAACATTACTTATATAATTTTGTTCAATAATTTATTCAATTTTTTCAATAATTTAAGACATGGAAACCTGCTCTTGTTAACGATAAATGTAGGTTTATCTGGGAAATAAAAAACTATTTAAAAAGCCATCTTGTTTTGATGTGTAATGAAGACCAACTGTCAAAGGGAAAAAAAGATATGTGAGGTTTGTACATTTGCAATAATTATGTAGCTTTTCTCACAGACAATTTCCTGATGTCGTCTTTGACAGCTTAATTTAAACCTAAACATGGCGCTATAGTTACATTTCATGAATTCAAACATAGGCCAATTTATTAAAAATCCAAGATTACATGAGAATATTACCTGAAATGATGTAACACGTCCAAAGGGATGTTTAGGAAGCACTCATAATTCCCTTTCATCGTGATTAGACACGCTGTATATTTTTGAAATGTTAACACTGCAAAGTCCGGACTTCCTTTTCTTTCTGTCATCGTTAATTTAACCTCAAAGCTGCTCCAAAGCCCCTTGTTAATCGCATTTGTCTGAATAGGGAGTCTACAAGTCCTCAACTTCACGGTTATTTCAGGAGGATTTATCACTCCTCTAAGTCCTGCAGCAAGATCTAAATTCAGTCTTATGACCTGAAACACACAAAAATCTACTTCAAGTCACATCTAAGTACTTATATTTTTTTTACGTTTATATTTAGGGACCCCTCCCAACCCCCAACCCCCCCCCCCTTTTTTTTTTTGGCCTGATTAGGAATACTGTCCTGTTTCATAACACCACACACCCTGTATACAATCCTAATTACCCTCAGTGTACAGGGATTTTAAAAAATGGGAAAGAAAAGAAAAGAAAAGGAGAAAAAAATTTCAACATACCCAATTCAGTATTAATCCGCAGGATTAGGTTGAGGTCTTCACTGTATTCTCTTGGTATTGGACGGAAATAGAAGCAGGTGCAACGTGATTACATACCACAAAGCTCGAGCATCACCGAAAATAAAAAAAGAGCCTATTTAATTATCACAACTGCATTAAATTGAACATTTATTTAAATAATATTTTATCAAAATTTATATATATATATATACATTTCGCATTTCTGCTATTTAGTCTATTTCATATTAATTTCGACCACGTTTAACGGACTATTTGTGCGGATTTTTTTAACCCTCACGCCAGAAGAGGTTAAACAAAAGTAGTACCTTACATTAAATTGAATTAATAGCAGTTGAAGTTTTTAAGTTGAAGTATTCGAATAGCCAGATTTATAAAACGACTGATCTGTTAGTAGGTCATTAACCATTCATCTTTTTAAAAAAAAACAAAGTAAAACAAATTGCAATATTAGCCAAGTATTTTGGTAGGTAACACGGCCTCCTCGCCCATCTTTTCTCATTTGATGTGAACCCTCTCTTTAAGCTAGCCTGTGTATTCGGCTGCTTTATTTAAACAACTAACCTGTGCGTTAAAAAACAACAACAACAAAAAACCGAAATATTGTTCGTACCTTCCTCTCAGTCAATCGTCGTGCGTCACGAACCGCTCAGAAGTCGGACCCAACTCACATTTTAGTCCTTAACCTATCATTATCATTTAAGGATTTTCCGCTATTAACATTGTGTGGAAGTGACACAAACCTCCCGTCTGTGTTGCCCGCAGCAGGACTGCAGAATTACAATGAAACAAAAGAAATCCAAGCAGACTCCTGAACTTCCTGAGTATCAAATGTCAATTTCAGCCCTGCGCTCCTCTCTTCTCCTCTCTATCCCCCTCTCTCTCTCTCTCCTACCGGTTCCCCCTCCCCACACTGAAACCTCCTCCCATTTACCTGCGCGTTCCGGCTGCACACTTACAGAAAGATAGGTGCCCCGTGCACCTTTTTAAAGGCGCAGACACACAAAGCGGCAACAACACTCGACAAGAAACTACAGCCACTGAAATTCGCCAAAGTTTTAATATTTAAATTTTCTGAAACGTCCTTTTGTTTCAAATCTTTACTTGAATCCTACTTTTACTAACAAATTTAGAGCTATTTCTGTGTGTGAAATATGAGACAGGCCCCTACCCTTTAAATGGTATGCGCAAGGAACCGAAAATGGTACAAAACGCACCTCTGTTTGGCCTACCTGCATTCATAACAGTGGTCTTTTTTCTTCCTTTTTTTGTTTAGGATCAAACCCAGCTTCTATCCAGTCTCCCTTCTCTAGGTTAGAGTTGTGAGCACACATGCAAGGAATTGCCCGGTAGCAAATAAAAACACATTTTTCAAGCATCTCTTCCCACGAATCAAATAATCCAACCTTCACGAGCCTCTCTTTGCTCTGCTGCGTTTGAGGGCCTCTACAGTCTTTTTAAGAGTGGATCTCTCTGAAGAGACCTCAAACAGGGCGCTGTTTTTAACCCCGGGACTGCAGCACTCTGGGTGGATGAGGATTGGTTTTGTCTCCGGATTAAACGATTTCCTGACAAATAATTTGGACCAACCCCCTCTTCTGACTGGGCTAACCCGAGAAAAGGTTGCGTCGGATTCTTCTCCAGCTGGAACATGGAGATTATTCTATTTTGTCCTACAGCCCGCGTGGATTTTAAGACATTAAAATATGTTTAGACAGTTAAAAAAAAAATAGGAATGAGAGGAAAATTGCAAATTTAAATTGGGCCTTTCTGACCACATGATAAGAATTAACATTTACAGAACCTGACTATTTCTTCTGCATCTTAGCATTTTTCTGCAATCTTAATGCAAACACGTGGGCTAAATTGATTTTAATCAGTTCTTTCGTCCTTTATACATTCTAATGTGAATTTAAAATTCAATATTTATTGTAGGCTATATTCGAAAAGTAGGATATTCCTCTGTAAATGCTTTTAAAAAAAATCAACTACACGGTTCCTCACCGGCCTGGAAACTGGCTAATGGCCTGCAGGCCTGGGTTGCTATATAGATCACTGGTGCACCATCGTTTCGCATCTTTGCAGCACATGCAGACCACATTACTCTCCCAATGAGAGGAAGAGGGATAAAATAAAGGCATAAAGCAGTGCATCCGCTTCCTATTTCAGTGTTTCACATTCTGTTAAAAAGTGAGCACAATAAAGAAAGTAACTGATGTACCAAACGTAAGATTAGGTGCTGACTGGCATGGCCTGTGATGCATTTTCAGAACATAAAGCAACCGTGCATCAGATAGACTTTTTGGGACATCTATCCCAGCTCCACCAGCACCCCCTCCCACACACTACCACCATCACGGGATTAGTTTTAGTCGGCTGAGGCTGCAGTTCTTGGGTCGAGATGCTGTAAGATCAAATGACTACGTCCAGATGGCTAATGATTATCAAACACTGCATTTAAAGCCTGCACTGCCGGTTACTCTGTGCAGATTGCGTAACATTTCCTGTCCGAGGATAGCAAGAAAAATGCCTTTGCTGTAACACCACTGTAGGACATAACAGGTTCTACTTTTTTCTTTTCTTTTTATAGTCACCTACATTATAGTTGATTTATAAGTTTCTATTTATTATTCCTTCCAGTGAAAACCATACAACCTGGCGAACCTGATGTGGGCCTGGTGTCTTGACGCAGCGCTGGGCCTTTAGTGGGCCTCTGATGTCGTCCTCATCCTCCTCCAGGTTTTACGCAGAGCTGCACATCACCGGAGTGTCCTTAGTTCACTCTTGGATGCCTAATATATAAGGGCCAGTACTACCCATCGTCCTCTCTGATGGCCATACAGAGTCCATTTACCTGCTGTTGATAATGAGGCAGATAACGAAGCAGACAAAACTCGTCTAATATTTAGAGGTGATGGAACTGGGTCTGGTTACACTCATTTCAGAGTGAGTAGCGACAGTGAAATTAATCCTCGGCGACTCGTCGTTGGTGCTCAATTGATGGAGAGCATGAGCACGGAGCCCCTCACTGGCTTGAAGTGGTTTCCACCTGGAAATTCTGAAATTGGAGCCCCGGATCATCTGTGTGAGAGGTCGGTAGTGTATACAGGAGACGAGCAGCACTCGATGAATATTTAAAATACTCATTTGGTTCTGTGCTGTCGTGCTGAAGCCAGATGAAACAGGTGCCAGCGGAGGGATATATATATATGTCACAGGAGAAAATGCTGATTGATCTTTTATATCATATACAGTCATTGCAATTATTGTTTTTTATCTTTATTTGCTGGGTATATTGGATACAATAATTACATCTTAGTGATATAATTGCATTTCAATTATATTAAATCATGAGGATTATGACAATGATTTGTTCATTCTTTTTGAGAAAATATGAATTTTCAACCTAATTGTTCAGATGGGGGATCAAAGCATGCAACATCGGGAAAATGTTAATAACCCGAACAAAATATATATTTTCGCAGGAATGTCCAGTTTTGCTTAAACAAACAAACAAACAAACACAAAAGCAAATTGCAAAAATAAATAAATAAAGTGGCTTAGATTTTAAGTCCTGCTATTTTTTTTAATCATTATTATTATTATTACTATTTGTAGAAAGTAGAATCTACTGTTATATCATCTATATATATCATCATGTATTTGCGCCCCCCCCCCCAACAAACCAACTTCTGCAAGGTGATTTGTATGACTCCTGCACCACCTGTCATCACTAGCACTGTTTCCCTGCTGTCTTCTCCTGCTTTAGGCTCTGCAGAACAAGCAGCTCGGTGGTGGTCTTGGTTGGGGAGGCGTGTTAATCAGCGGCTCATCTATTAGTAAAGACCCAGCAGCATCATTGTACCGCTTGCTGCTGTTGCACCGGCATCACTGCCACCTCGTCCACCCCCTGCCGTGCCAGTGAAACAGAGCTTGTAACATGAGAGAGCACTGCCTGCCACCTAACACCAACACGAGAAACCTTGCACTCTGGCTCAATTTATTATTATGTATATGCTTTTAAAAAAAAATCATACATTAAACCTAATACAAATTTATTCAGGTTACAGCACATAAAAAAAAATCTAATTTCTGCTCTTGTAACTTATTAAACCATAAAGCTGGAGGCCTAAAGTCACAAAAAAGCATACACTGTCTCTTTTATACACATAGATTGGCTAAAATTGCCTTTGTTAGAGAATGTGCACACAAGGCAGGATCACTGCTAAAAGCCTTGCTGTGGAAAGTGCTGTAGCCAACCGTGATTGATCATAACTTGGAGCAGATAGTCATGAGTCTAATGTGAAGCCTCGGGGCATCATAATGCCTTAAAAGGCCACAGAGGCACAGGACACCTGACCACCCTGCTCAGCGTGGACCAATCAGACAGCTGGTGAATGGCTTTGGCATTACGTCATGCAGGCCCGCAGTTTGTCTTGACCAACGCACTGCGGATAAAACAGAAGCTTTAAATATTTCATTGAGGATCTCAGGTTGCTGGACTTCTGGAGGTCAGGGCTGTGTGGAGACATAGCCTCGCCCTCTTCTCCCTCCCTGCATCCTCCTTTTCTGATGCAGGAACAGGGTGTCGGGCTTCAGAAAGAGGTTGAACAATACTCCTTAGCCATATTGCATAAAATAAAGCATATAGTGTGTGGGCCTGTCATCATTTGTCATCAAAGCTGCTGTTGCTTGGAATGCCCAAATTCAGATTTAAACTAACACATCCTAATTACAAGACATGCAAATATGCTGCTACAAGATGTCAGATTTTCACCCTGCCAATTTTATACATAAAGGTGACATTACTCATCACTATTACTCATAACCTTGACAAATGTCACCTTTTAGTTTAGACTTCGGATTTGCATGTTTTACAGACTGTGTGTGTGTGTTTAAAAGATAAGGTTTCTAACATGCAAAGATGGCAAAATGAGAGACACAAGTCAGTTTTAGAAGCTTTTGTTTTTCAAGATTTACTCAAACTAGGGATTACGAGTCAGGTCAGCTGCTGTTGCCCTTTCTTTTCTTTCTTTTCTTTTCTTTTCTTTTCTTTTCTTTTCTTTTCTTTTTAAATCTTTAAATCTGTCATGTAGCTGAAGTGCAGTAGCCTACTAATTTGCTGCAGAACTCCTTGATGACATTCAGGATGTGGAGGATCTGGCTGCTCACCAGGTCTTCCCTTATTACATCAATCTTTGTGTGGCAGAATCTTTTTCATGTTTTCTGGCTGTGCTGGCACACAAACCACGACCTGTTGATCACCTGACTGACATTCCAGGCCAAGATGAAGACCCTCTAGGGCTCCGACACGCTGTGGCTTGTGGCCTGGCACTGAATATACAATACAGGAAAAATAGAAGTGTATGCAGGATGTACTGGAAGGCTGTTTGTAATTTATATTTTTTTTCTACATAACCTAAAGTAAGGAAATAGATACACAATACAGCAAATTTACAAAAAGAAAAATGAACACAGAACTATAAGAGAGTAATTATGTGGCTCTGCACTGCTACTGCAATAAGAACAGACAGGAAGGGAGAGCAGATTGCTGCGTGACAGAATACATTTTTCAGAGGAGAGAGGATTAAACAGCCTTATGTCACAGCATTTATTTTCTCCTGCTGTGATTATACAGAGCGGGTTGCGACTGAGGACAAAGGATGGAGCAGGAGGCGGCGCCCTCATCTGGCCTGTTGGCGGACACTGCACTGAACTTTGAGACTGCCGTCATAGCAAGGTTGATCGCACACAGCTCAATATCTCCCTTCAAAATAAAACCCCAATCCCTATAGCTCTCACAATCTTAACAGCTCTTAGACAGATCAATGAAGTATTTAATACTGATTTACACACCGAAGCCAAACCTCTCCACGTCTTCCTAAATTTGAAAGAGGTTGATTCTTTACCCATGAATAGCATTCTTAAAGGTAAATATGCTCCGTAGATCAGGTGCTGTGTGTCTGAGGTCATTCGGCAAGACTGGGGTAGTAATGTGAGTCTCAAGTTTCACAGTACTCACAGAGACTATGCCAGACTTTAAGTACAAACATGATGGGGGATATCAGACACAGGAGTGCAGTTCGACACTGACACCTAGTGGAATAAGTTGATAGTTAAAGTGGACCTGTTATACTATGTTATATTCTATTCCAGCTTAGCCTCTACTAAAGCGAATTAGCATGGTTCACACTTTAAATTGAGCCCTCTTTATCTTATAGTGGTCCTTAGCTCAGCCTCTCATCTCTTCCTTTAAGTCAACTTTCCTCTGATTGGCTGCCCCTCCTAATCACAAGGTTGGGCAATTTGTCCAGAGCTGAAGGCACCTTTAAGTCAGATGCATTGCTTTATATCCAGGACTTTGCCACTTAGTTGCCGTGTCTTATCGTGTCAAGTGGACCTTGAGAGGAAAACCTGAAGTGAGAGTCTTAGACGGAAAGAAAGAAAACCGAAAACTTGAATCTCATTCTCCTGTGCACGATAGATGTAATACTGATGAAGTTTATAACCAGCCTCAATGATTATTTGAAGTATCCAGACACATCTGTGCCATAAGATGAAAAGAATACTGTTTTGAGGCTTACATATTATGGTGTCTAACCCCAGATGGACACAATGGACCAGATGGAGACAAAGTATTCTTTTTGTGGTTCTTCAGATTGTCTTCTGGTAGTATTTGTATAGGATACAAAAGGAAAACAGGGGTAAGACATGCAGCAAGTGGCCCACAGAGGAGCCTGGCTGCCTCATTATCCTCACAGCGTCTGGGTCACCTGCTTGAGCTTAACAGCACACTGTTGTTGCTGATTTGTCAGTTGCACATCCATGATCCAAACCACAACTCCACCACATCCCAAAGGTGCTCTAGTGGAGTGACATATGTTGATTGTGGAGGTGAATTTAGTACAGTGAACTCAGTGGCATGTTTGTGACACGGCTGCTGGAAGCACCATGGAACAGTTTGGGCATACATCGATGACCTGACATGACCAGCAACAATAGTCAGGTAGACTGTGGCACTGGAACCATGCTCAGCTGGTACAGAAGGGTCCAATCATTACACCACCAACAGTCTGAACCAGGAAGGATGGATCCACACTGTCCTGTTGTTCACGCAGTAGCCTGACCCTACCCTCTGAATGTTGCAACAGAAATTAATCAATGAAATCTTTATTTTGAACCATTCTGTGTGTTAATCCATAATAAAAAATAATTGTTGATACAAATTTAGGATCAACAAAATGATTTTTCTTTTTAAAAAGCACCATATTCCAATTATTTTTTGCACCTTTACTGTTTGAAAAGCTCATACATATAATACACTCATCACACCACACTGGCATCAACAATCATTCCATGTCCAAAGTCACTTACATCCCTTTTCTTCCTCATTCTGATGCTTAGTTTTAACTTCAGCAGGTTTTCTTGACCATGTCTACATGCTTACACTGTGTGCACAATTATTAGGGAAGTGAGTATTTTGGCCGTATTATAATTTTTATGCATATTTTCCAACTTCGAGCTGGATAAACTTGAGTGCCTATTGGATTTAAGCATATCAGGTGATGTGTATTTGCGTAATGAGTGAGGGTGTGGCCTAAAGAGATCAACACTCAATATAAGGGTGCGCATAATTTTTAGGCAGCTTCTCTTCCTCAGGCAAAATGGGCCAAAAAAGAGATTTGAAGGACTCTGAAAAGTCAAAAATTGTAGAAGTTCTTTCAGAGGGATGCAGAACTCTTGAAATTACCAAGATATTGGGGGTGTGACTGACCACAGAACCATCAAACGTTTTGCTGTTTTGCACCCAGATGGATGGGCCCATGGCTGGATCAGTAGCGGACACAGAGCTGCACTTCGACTCAGACGCCAGCAAGGTGGAGGTGGGGTACTGGTATGGGTTGGTATTATTAAAGATGTGCTTGTTGGACCTCTTCGGGTTAATGATGGCCTCAAAATCAACTCCAAAACCTACGGCCAGTTTTTAGAAGAGACTTTCTTCAAGCAGTGGCACAGGAAAAGGTCTGCATCTTTCAAGAAGACCATGATTTTTATGCAGGACAATGCTCCACCGCATGCATCAAAGTACTCCACTGCATGGCTAGTCAGTAAAGGCCTTAAGGATGAAAAAAATAATGGCATGGTCCCCTTCCTCACCTGACCTAAACCCTATTCAGAACCTGTGGGCCCTGCTTAAATGGGAGATTTATAGTGTAGGGAAACAGTACACCTCTCTGAACAGTGTCTGGGAGGCTGTGGTTGCTGCAGCACAAACAGTTGATTGTCAACAGAGCAAAAAACATGTGACAGTTATTGAAAAGAAGGGTGGCTATATTGGTCACTGATTTTATTTTTTTGACATGTTAGAAATGTTTATATGTAAATTTTGAGTGGTTTTATTCTTCTCACTTTAACAGATGAAAATAAACTAGTGAGATGGGAAAATGCTCATTTTTCATTTAGTTGCATGATAATTCTGCACACTAATAGTTGCCAAATAATTGTGCTTATATTCTCATTCTCTTAAAGACAAAACCTCACTTTTACTTTCTTAAACATTCAGGTTTAGGTTCATTAACATTTGGATTGACCGAGTGCACTGTAGTTGTGAAATTAATCCTCAAAAATCCAGCTTGCCTAATAATTGTGCACACAGAGTAATTGTAATGAATTGCTACCATTAGATTGGCTGATAAAGTACTTGTATTGATGAGCAGCTGAACAGGTTTATCTAACAAAGTGACCAGAAAAGTATGTATCTGGAGTTTAAAGTGCACAATTTCTCTCAGGAAAATGTGCAGATAAAAATCGCACAATAATCACCCTCAGACAAAGACCATCTATACACATTGAATGTTTTATTAAAAAAGAAGTTATAACAGTTTATTTTATACACAACTATTTATGAGGTTATAAGCCTATTAATAGAGAGCATCTGTCATTTTTGACAAGCATGCCCACTTCACAATGAAAAGAAAAAAAGAAAAAAAAAACAAAACAAAATAAAACACGAGGGCAGAGAAGGTGGGGAAAAAAATAAAACAAAGAATGGATTTACTGAAACAAACCAAAAAAAATCCAAAACCCTTCTGACTTTTAAACCCTTGAGTATCACACACTAGGTACCAAATACATAGTTTCTATTAAATCAAAACTGCTGTTTTCCATGCTGCGTGTGCCTGCTAAATCCCCTGACGGCAGCAGTCGGCCAGCGCAGGGAACAAATCCACACAAGCACAAGACAGGATGGGAGGTGAGCCTCGACTCCACACCAGAAGCATGCAACTGCTCGAGGAGTCAACACATGGGGGAGGTGACTTTACAGGATGAGGGTTCCTGCTCTTTGCAGCTGTGCTGATAAAACAGAGAAAGGGCCTTGGGAGTCTCGTCTACAGATGAATAGACCAGTCACTTCACTCAAATCCTTCATCCTTATTGTATGCAGCAGGTTCTGGGAGAGGAGTGTGGCTATAGTTGCAAGACTGTAGCCCAGCTCTGGACTTCCTGTGCAGGTTTACAGTCACAATTGTGAGGCTCTGTGAATCCTAGCATCAATGATATAGATGTGCGGAGTCTCTGTTTAAACCTGCAAGCTTGTTGTCTGAAAGAAGTGAATGGGGAAACAAGCCAAAAGGATATGAAATAAAAGAACATAAAAATGCTTCAATCTTTAAAGAAATACTCTAGAATTCAAGTTGCAGTGGGAAGTGTAATCATTCACTGGCTTTAGGATGTCTTCTTTAGTTCTTAAGTTAAAGATAACTCGAATTTTAAAAAAGGCAGCTATCAGTAAAATAAGATTGGCCATTGAGAAGATTGTTTACCAGAGGAACACCAGGCCACAGCTGAGTATATCATCAATTTATTGCAAATAATCCTGACAACCAATCTTAAGATTTTTGGAGGGGGGGGTGGGCAAAACAAAAGAAGATAAAAATTAGCTGTTAACTCCCTGTAGCACTGCTGCAACATAATGTGCCATTTTTATTACAATTGTCACCTTGGATCTAGTACATTATTAGTACAATACTGCACAGATGTCAAGTAAAACAAGATTTATGAGTTGCTTGTTACAAAACCCCCCCAAAAAACCTTAACATGAAATTCTTATCAGTGTAGCTGAACCACAGCTCAACCAACAGGGACCAAGTTTAAAACCCTAAAAAACAAACAAAAAAACGTGGGTCCCTCTCTGTGCGAATACACAACTTTTCTTTTTTCTTTATTTTGCTGCATGGGGGGGGAAACAAACAAACATACAAACACACACACACACACACACACACACACACACACACACACACACACACACACACACACACACACCATGGGTAAGGTTTAGCTTTTGATGTGCATCACAAACCTCACCACAAAATAATGTATAACATTCACTTTGCTTTCAACTGCCTTGAATGTGTCAACTATAGCAAAGGTTAACTCTGCCGAGAGCTAACCCAAGCTGACATTCAAAACATCCTCAGGGCGGATTAAAGAAATAACAATCCCGGGTTCAAAGCGGTCAAACTGATCAGATGAATTAAAAACAAACCATGGAGACGTCTGCATTCGAAAGAGCACAGAACTATGTTATAGATCATGCTTATAGAGAAAACCCAACGTCTTGAAAAGGGCTGAACCACACTTTAGATTTCAGTACAGTTAGATCTATCAGGCTCACTACAGGTCATCCTAGATTGAAATCTCTCTCACACTCACACACACACCCCTGTACAACTCTGAATCTGAAAGACGATGACAAGCAGGCATGTTTATGGGGCATCTCACATATAACCACAAAACAGACTAAGAATCAGATGACGCATCGATGCTTTATCAGGTAAGTATACCAAACTATGTAACGCTATCTGTAATACAGCCATGTAGCAAATGTTTAGTCGAAGTCGGTAAAACTAACTATCGTGACATGTCAAAAACACTGCTCAACAAACATTAGCATGATTTCCATCCTTTCAGTATCACCTGGGTGAAAATGTTATTCACTATCCAAGATACAGCCCAACTAAATTTCAAACCTGAGCCATACAAGTCTAACAATCCTACATTACCACAAATAAACCCTAATGCCATTCGCAGCCCTGGGTAATTCCCTTAATTGTCAACAGACTGAAAATTTAGACGTCGAATCACAAATTGTACAGGATCAAACCGCAGAAACGGGAGAAGACTGTAGGTTAAAGCGATGTGCCTTTCTAATTTTTAAATGAATGACCTTCATGGCTTTTTGAAGACGTGGTTTTTGTGGACTTCCTTTTTATGACGAGGCACAGAAGAGGGAGTCGAAATCAGAGGTGATGAGGTGACTTCCCAAGTGGAATTCTGCCTTCAATCTTTCACTTGGGATCCACAATCCGCCACAAAGCGACCAGTGATTCTTACTGCAATCTACGAAGTGAATACATTTCAAGGTTTTCTAGGTAGTCCGTCTGCCGCGTTAGCCTCCGTGAGCAACACTAAGTCAGTGTTTTTGGGTTAACACTGAATTTTCATGAGGCTACAGAGAGGTGTCTTTTTACTGTACAAGGTATACGCTGTACAAAAAAAAAAAAAAAAAAAAAAAAAAAAAGATTAAAAAACAAACCAAGCGCGCTGACCACCCCCCAACTGGGGGAAAAATTAAAGTAGAGAAAGGAATAAAACAAACAAAAAAAAAAAAAACACAGAAGTGTCAAAACTCAAAAATGTGACTGCAATTCCTTTCCACGCATCATAGATGGACATCTTCACCCGCCACAGTGAATAACACAAGGTGTGTTCCTTTGTTTGATTTTAAAGTTAGGAACTCAGATCTGTACAGTTTAGTTATCATGTACAGGGCTCGTATTTCGTAATCCAAAAAGAGATCCTTGTAAGCAGACAGTCCACTCGACACCACCGGGGTTACGTACCAGTCAGACCAACATGGAGAGCATGCATCGGAGCAAATCCAGAGTAACAGTGGAATGTGAGGAAGACTGATACAACACTAACCTCAACAGGGAGGGGGACAAATTACTTTTAAATTTCACTCAGATCCACTCAGTAACCATATGACCATTTTTGTTGCTTTTTTACTGAGATTAAAACAGACTTTAGTGCTGTTCCTTTTAAAAAATATTTATATAGTCAGAAAAGTTCCTTAGGACCAATAACACTACTAGAAATGTGTTTCAAAAACACATATACAGCTGATTGTAATACAGAGACCTCCCTTCACAATGACAGTCTGGTGCTTGTGTGTTTGAGGTGACTCCTGATGTGGAGTATAAAATGCACATGCACGGTCAGATGGTTAAAGTGTAGCTCTGGTCTATTTTTAGTTCCCAAAATACCAAGAGAGTCTGACCAGAATGCCCACAAAAGAAAACCTATATTAGAGCTACCTTCTGTCTTCACTGCCTGTGTGCACTGACCTTACATGTGCAGTTTGTGCAGCTAGCATACATTGTACAAAACAGATCTTTAGTATTGTTGCTTATAATGCATTATGTTGGATTCTCAAATTAAACAAGTAGTTTCACATAGTGAGGACATTACATGAAAAGGCTGCTCTAAATGCTCGCTTTGATACGTTTTTGTTTTCCTACTCTTGGCTCTGCATGATGTACACGGCTCTGGCTAGAAGCACAAGAAGCTCCGCCTGCTGTTTATCATGGGCAGCCAATCATAAGGAGGCTGACTTAAAGGGAGAGCAGCTAAAACAGGTCAGCAAACATATACAGGCAGCTGCAGGTCAACAGAGTAACAAAGAGCAATGCAAGAGTAATGTAACAGTCCATGTAGAATCTGAACTGAATGATAAAAAACCCCAAAAACGATTTCATATTGTTCATATGTTTTAAGAGATATGCTTAAGAGGTATTCCAGGTTGATTTGTTAGCGTCTATTGGCACTGCACTTCATATAAAATGTGCTCGGACACTTGTGTGTCAGTGTGTGCATTTAAAAAAAACAAAACAAACCCCCCCAAATATGTGGTGACGTACACCAGAGAGGGCAAGTAAGACCTAACCTGATCTGATGGGGACCAACTAACAAAAATGGTCAGAGTCAACTGGTATTATGGGAAAAGAAAGGAAATTATATGTCGCTGAGGTCAAAAGGGAAGTTTTATGAAGTGGATTTGTGTAGAGAAATCAGATGTTCACATGGAAGCTTCTTAGATGACGCACCACACAAATGAGCAGACTGACAGGCAGAGAACGTGGATGCGTGTGAGGAGAAACAGCTACAGAATGGGAGGGGAGGTCAAACACACCAAAGGCTATATATCCATAAAAATCCTTGTTTAGTAGTAATAATAATAATAATAATAAAAAATCAACTTGTTTAAATATGAATATTATAAGTCTGCTTTCTCATGGTTAGGAAATCAAATATAGTCTCTGTGGGGGTTAGGGGGGGCAGGATGGGGGAACCCTCCTATTACTACAACTCCATGTCCTGGGCCTCGTCTTCTGAGAAGTCAGACATGGAGCTTTCAGATGAAGAGTCGCCTGCCCCCTCTTCCTGCTCCTTCAGAGCCTCCTCTGTTGCATATTTCTGAATGTACTCTGCGGAAGAAATAGAGAAAACAGATTTAAAAAGGTGAGCTGGCTGGTCTGCAATAAAAAGGAAAATACCTCCTGAAAGGAAAATACTTCTACAAATTTATATTCTGCTGGATACAAAAAACATGGATTGCTGCAGGTAACATATTTTCATTAGGTTGAACCTTTGATTTTCTGCTTGTACTCCTCTGGCCGATGAAGGTACATAGCAGCTGCATCTCCGTTCAGGGGATCGATGGGGTTTGGGTAGGCCAGCAGCTGGGGCAGGAACGACTCAAAGATGTTGGTCAAATCTGAAAAACACAAAAGGAAACCTACTGGTTAGAACTGAAGTTGTAGAGTCACCAGGAAAACTTGATTTAAAAAAAAAAAAAAGAAAAGGCGCTTTAGAATTTATTTTTTTACAAATAATTATTAGAATTTTGTTTTCCTTTCCAAGTTACAGATCTATCCTTCATGTTTAAAGTTACATAACACTGCAGCTTCATTAATCCACACTGCCAACATAATCTGGTTTATCCCAACAAAGCCCTCGGAAAAAACAAAAAAGCTAATTCACATTAGATATGGTAAACCAAGAAACACAGAAGTACACTTACCTACATTTTTACTGTAATAATGATTCGAGATGCCTGGTCTGATGCTCTAATGTGCGCATGCATTAATTCAACAATCCAGAGGTTTATGTGTTTCACAGTTTGGCTGTTGACTGGCTATTAAGAACTCCAATATTCTCTTTGTGCATGTCTCCCCACTGGATACTCTACCATTGCCTTGGAAAGTGGACTGCCCCAACTCCAGGTTGACAGTTTTAGGGTTTGCCCCCAAAGCATGTAACCTTATAAAGCTCTCCAATATGAACTGCTGTTCATTTAATGGCTGTTATTTTCGGGCAACTCGTAAATGTAACCTCTAATCTGAATAAACCTGGTAAAGAAATGTCATTCCGTTATGTGCCCAATAAAAATCTGGGTGCTCTTGTTGAGTTACCATATCATAGCTTAGTTTAGCTTAATTTAAAAGGGGTCAGTTGGGCATTAACTCAAAATTCTGAGCTTGATAAACTCACACAGGAAGAAACAAAAAAAAACAAAACACCGCTTTTCACTAGTTCTCAGCTAGTTCTCTCAGAGCTGAGGGAGAGTCCAAAACCTGAGATGACACTTTCATCTCCTAGGTGTCACTGTTGGGTCCATTTATGTAAGGAAAGCAAACACTCCCCCAGTTCTTTTCCATGGTTTTTGGTGTTTACAAGATTAAATCTAATGCTTTTGCTCCCTCTTCCTTTGTATAGGCTCATTACACAATGCTTGGCTGACTGGCCTATTCCTGTCATTTGGCTTATTTCTGTGTGGTTTGTTTTGTTGTTATTGGTTTTTTTTTAAACATCCGACACAAAACCTACAGTAATCCACACAAATACAACATTCGCTGGAAAATAATTAAGACAGAATGAATTCTCAGTTCATTTTTATTGGTTCTGTAAATAGCATTTAGTATTCTCCCGAGTAGGAACATGAGCTAAAATAAATACCAAAGGATGCTGGAACATCTGCTAGGTATATTACAGTAAAGTCATTTATACTACTCAACAGCTATTTTAACCCTGTGAAGTGGATATTATGGGAAATTAATGGGGAATTTTACTGAGAGAAGGGCACGGGGAAGCCAGGGAAGCAGGGAGACCAGCAACAGTGAGGGAAAGTAACTGAGTATAATTGCTCCCATCAAGTATATGTGGGCATGTCTTCCACAGCTGACAGATAATAACTCACTCCTGTCGAAGGTGACTGTTTTCTGACCTTGCTGGTTGAGAGTATTACCTTGTTAGTGTTCACTTTTCCCCACAGTAAGTAGATTAAAGAGCAACAGTACACCATTTGCTAAAGAGGAGCTGCCAGTATTTATTTTGTGCGGATGGCACTTTGTCAAGTTCTTCACACATAATCACACGACCCTCAGAGAGGGAACTCAATACAGACACAGAGTGTAGTCACTCACCATAAAGGGCTGTCCATGTCTGGTTGATGACATCTAAGCACACCGTTCCTGATCTGGGAAACAGAGGGAAAAGAGAGTTACAGGTTAAAAGGCCAAAGGCAGGCAAGGACGAATCTGTGTATGTTGCTACGCAGAGTTTTTCTTTTTTCTACAAAAGAGCCATCCTGTTTTGAAAATGTCTTCACGTTTGTTAAGAGAAATGCAAAATTAGATGCAACAGGTGTACTTCCCAGCAGCTTTTGAGCAAACTGTGGCCATTCAGCTGTATATTTCCTGTCAATTCTGAAAGTTGTGAAATATCATGTGACTAGAACGGCCTGTCCCTACTAAATATATAACTAAAACCAAGTTGCTGTGTAAGTTAATGTCAAGTTTCAGTAATTTAAGCTTTAGATTGTTATTGTTGACATATTCCTAGCCACAGATCAACAGTTATATAAATACACTTATTACAGACCTTACCCACTGGCTAATAAAAATGTTTCTATTAAACTTGCCATCATTTGCTGGTGAGAACAGCCTAGATGCCCTGCTATTTTTGGTATTTGAAACGCTACACTGTCACATATGGGGAGGAGGCACAAGTTTTTCCTGCTCACCTTTATGGACTGTTCAGTGGATTTACGGACTCAGAAAAGCAAAGAGCTTGACCGAGCAGGTACAAACGTACTTACAAACATAAGAAAAACAAAAGAAAAACACAGCAATTCTGAATTTTTTGGTCAAGTTTGGCCAATATTTTTCTGCTTCTCTTTTTGGTTTGTTTTTTGCCATCATTTTCTGGTGCCCAAAGATTACTGGAAATCACAGTGAAACAGTATTACTGGTACTTATATGGTGCGTTTCTTCTTTATTTGACCACTCAAAGCTAGTCCAATCCACTGTTCATCTTTGTACAAGCGCTTTGAACCTAATGTTCACACACTCGCACTCTTATAGATGCACCTTGGGGCAACTCACAGTTGTACAGTGTCTTGCTAAACGATACTTCGACATGCACACTAGAGGAGCCGGGGATTGAACTACCGACCTTCCGATTGGTAGATGAGCTACTCTACCTGCTGCCCTTTCAATACAACTCAAACATTTTCAGCTGTTAATTTTGTCATCTGTGAACATTAAGCAAGCATAAAATGAACGTGATGGCCAATGGCACTGCTATAACTGAGTTAGGTTAATCCTTTTCACATTTTAACATGAACATTTTCAAAACAAGACTTGACAACATACAAATATGAATTCTTGAGCTTCAATACTTGCATTAATAGTCTGAAATGGTGCAGCAACTTACGCTTCATCAATGTTGGGATGAAAAATCTTGTTCATGAATCCTGAAAAAGACATGGAATAAGTTAGGACAGTGCTAAAAACTAAAATTAAGATGAATAAGTCTGGATGTAAAGTAGAGTTAGTACCTATTGATGGTGATTTGAATGGGTATTTATCAGGAAGATCTACTCGCACTTTCCACACGCCTCCCTCATACGGTGCTGTACATAAGGAGGGGACACAGAATACATAACAAAAGAACAAAGCTGAGTGCAGACGACAGACTTTTATTCGCCTCAACATCATCTTCCACCCTTCGTGTATTTAAATGGATTTAAAAACAGTGTTATAATCAATTTTCTCTGCTACACATGAGCTTCCCTCATCACGTATCTGTCATTTTATGCAGTAATGCACTTCAGCCCAGGAGAAATCTTTACTTCCAAATCACTTCAAATAATACGCTGACATCAAAGAGGAAGCGACTCGGATTTTGCGGGGGTGTTTGGTGCTTGCCCAGAATAGCTGTGTGTAACAGGACCCTCGTGTGCTGTGCTGAAACTGAGAAGCACATACATGACAGATAACGCACATGACGGTTGATCAGCAATGGGGACAACAGTTCCCCTTTATTTGGCATTGTTTCGAGGCAACATAAACAGGGTCAAACACACACTTCCCCTCTTTGCTGATGCGTAAGTGACAGTGGTTTTAGTGTGACAGATGTTACAAGTAGCATATGAAAGAAGTATTTCCTGCTGATGAGGCCACACTCCTCATCCAAATTCCCCTCAAGCCTGTTCAAGCCTAGCTCCTTTCCGTTTTACACTTCGTGGCCTCAGCTCTAGTTTTGCGTTTCTTGCCTGCTGTGAAAAAGCACTTTATGTTCTAAACAAAGAGACTGACACTCCTGCAGCGGCTGCTCTCACAACCACATTTACTGTCACTTCATGCTCTGTAAATCAATCTTAACATCTCATTTGTTTTTATGGCGATGGCATTCATGTTAATAGCTGGTTTAAAATACATTAAAATGCTTGCTTAATAGCACTGCATTCAAGGAAAAAAAAAAGGTACCCTGGATAACCCCTTAATTATTTTAGAACATGTTACTGAATAAGGTCTCAGCAGCAATATTCAAAATGTCTGTGGAATGAGAAAAAAACAAAACAAAAAAACTGAAAGAAGAAAATCTTACTTCCTTGTGGTCCAAAAAACTTCACTACAAATTCATTGAGTCCACTGAGGATGGTGACTTCATGCTTGCTCTCGATGCTGTAGGACAGTTAAGGAGGATTGCTTCACGAAAAGCATACACATAAACAAACAAAGAACTGCAGGACTGATTCTATCGTTTGGCTTCTGTAGAAACAGTCAGTGAGCTGTGGTTGCTTCCTGTATCATCACATATTTTCCTGCATGGTAGACAAATGCACAAGAATAACCTGCCCGGTTTCCTCTCTCCTACCTGACATGATTGTCTGTATCACTGTGAATTATGAAGACTAAACAGAGGAATGACAGCTTTTGACAAATGATAATAACTTAATTGTTTTAATCCATAATCCTGGAGAGGCGTTATCTATTGCAACTAATAGCTCAATGCCATGCCCCTCGGGACACTGAATTAACATCAGGATGCTGACTGAAGTGTTCACCCATCCTTCATCTGCTAACTATTCCAAGTCTCTTTTCCATGTGTCACTCTCCATGAGCACCTTGGCTTTCTAGAACTTGATATTACCACACATACTTCTGACAAAACAGTACTCACTGTACGCATGTCTACAAACTGAAATGCTAATTTTAGTCACTTCTCATAGTTGTAACTAATGGAGCCGACAGCCTAAGAGTCCAAAATATACAGTTAATACTGTACTGGTAATATCAGAAAAGGAGGTTTCTATAGTATCATATATAGCTGAAAAAACTATATATATTGTTGAGCATTATTGGTGCCTTCATAGATGTGAAAGCTACCCATGTGAGCTGCACTAATGCTCCCAGGGAGTCTTTCATACAGTGGTGAAAACCTCCATGGGATGCTTTTTATACCAAGTCATGTCACTAATGAGCCCAATTAGCTATGAGATGTTTGAGATAAGATGTATTTTTAGCATCCCAGCTCAATGTTTTCAGCCTAAACTTGTTTCTGGGATCAAACTAAAACAATATGTATACATTTGATGTGTTGTCTGAAGTTTCATTTACAAATATTTGCAAAAACAATGATTTCCTGTTTTTACCATGAGCCAGGTTTGTTTGTTTTTTAAAAGAAAGGTGTTAGTAAAGAAAAACAGCCTGTGTTTTCATTTGCTACTCCAGTCATAGCTATAATTATAACATAAATAAAGTTTTAAAAAAAAAAAGAAAAAAAAAAAGAAGAAATAGTCATTATCACACTAAGCATTCTGAATCACCGCTGTTTTTACAAAACCAAAAAGAAATCACTTTGCCTAAATGTGACCAAAGGAGATCATAATAAAAACATGAATCACCATTTTCCACAGCGAACAGAAGCAGCTGTCTTGTTGATCCTGATTTGGTGTGGATCTAATTAGCAGCATCACTGACCCCAAAGGGTTAAATCAAACTGAAGGTTATTTTAAGTTCTGGTAGAGACTGCTAGGAGCAGATTGAATCCCTGGCTTCAACAAGGAAATGTGTCTATTTCAAACAGAAGAGGAACCTCTCTGTTCTGACTCGCACTGGAGTCAAGTAAGCATTATGAGGGTCTCCGATGCAAAATCCAAGGCGAACTAAATACTCATCTAAAGGTCACTAGGAAAACATAAACAAGCCCAGTGCCTAAAGAAACAACTCCTGCATCATATTTCAGTGCTCACACTCGCATAATTCCTCATTTTATTCTAGTTCTGCTCTTTATCTAAAAAGGGCATTTACACATCTAAAAGCTATATAAGACAAGGCAGCAGTGACAAGGAACAGGACGATACAGACTGTGTGTGTTGTGGTATGAAACAGAAACCGTGAGGTGTGGTGGGTGATAAGCGAATTATGGGGCTAAAACAACAGTAACTACACTGCACACTGACTGAAACTGGCCAGTCTAACTAGGAAGGCAGCGAAAAATCGACCCTGCTATATGATGTCACACTTACCTAAATTACAAAATAGAAATGCAAATGTAAGGGTCCTGATGGCCTATAAATATTAAACTGTTGAGTACGTTTAATATCTCATAGAGTAAGATAATGCTAACAGACACCACTGACATGTAACTTGCTTTCATCCAACTAAAATCTATCAGTTTTCATCTAATAAGGAAACAGCAGTCACATGTAGCCACAGATTCACCCAGTTTCAGCATCTGTCAGCAGCAGCTTCACCCAGACCAAGCTCGATTTGAATTTCAATCACTGCGGTTATACTTTCTATTCGAAAATTAAAAGAAAAAAAAATATGGTTCACATGAATGCAATATGAATTCCAGCTTTTTAATTTAGGCTAAAAAGGCTAACGTGTAGAGTACACTTGACCCACTGATTGATTCAGTTAACCTAAAGATGAAGGAAAGAAGAATTTCAAAGAAGAATCTCTCTCAGACACAAGCTCAAAACTAATATCACTTCGATGTGATTCTTTCCATCTGTCTGGTCTAACCCAATAGCCTTTTCTACCCAATAAATAACTATAGGTCTCTGTTGACAATGTTCTCACACTACAGAAAAGGAATTTGGCATGTCTGTAAGAACAGAGGGAAGTTGTAAATTCCCCAACTGTTTGATGGATTGAGATGGAATGTGAAAAACACAGCCAACCAACTTACTAGCTTAACTGAGCTCAACTCTAGATTTGTTTTTGGTTTGTTGAAGTCGACTGTGTTCAGATTTGGCAAATAAGTCGAATAAACAATGTCAACAAGCACAGAAACACTGAGAAAATAGAACCTCTGCAACATTTACATGTGTATCCCTTTAAGAACATGTGACTGATTTGGGTGCATTTAGTTGTAACATGAGATACTTTGTATCTTTAACATCTTGAAAACATGGTAAAACACACTTGGATCACAAAAGGCTCTAAAGGTATAAGCATGCAGTGTAAAAGTGCAACACACTTAAATGTTGCACCTCATCTTAAAAGGTTATAATATGAAGTGCTAAAATAAATAAGCTGATAAAAGGGGAACTAAAATATAACTAAATAATTTGTCACCCAGCATGGGTAATCCCAAATACCCAAACAGAATTAATGGAAAAAGGACAATTAACTACAGAGTTATATCATTACTTATCTCACCCCCACGCAAAGATCGCCTGTCCAACCCTTGACCTTGGATTTATATAGTTAAAATCACATAAACAGGTAAGTCAATAAATATAATCCAACACACGGAGCCCAATCAAGCTAGGAGAACATACATAAATCCACACAGATAACAGAAAGCCTTGAACTGTAACCTAAATTCCTTCACTACCAGACTTTATTATAAGGATATACTGACTTCAACATGCCAGCTCACTCTTTAATAACACAGTGTTAGACATGAAAAAAGTAATAAAATAAATAAATAAAAAAAAAGGTACAAAAGAGCTCCTCTCAGACTAACAATTACCTTGTTACTCCAGGACTAAGGTCAATGTTGTCCTGATATTTCTTCTGTAGCCTATAAAACACATTTTAAATACCTAGATGTAAAAATATGCAGTAAATAGCATTTACAGTTGTGGTCTAGACATGTCTTGTTTTCTTTCTGGTCCATTCAGGCCTCTATCCCTGCCTGACCCAGGATCAAAATATCCCCTCGCAACCAGCCTCGTTCCAAGTACAGAAAACAAACACGACGGAGAATCATAAACAGCATACTGTCAAACAATGTGGCGTCAAATATGCTCAAACATTTCGCTCTTGGAGACAGCAGTTGTTGATCTAGTGATGGGAGGCACTGGCTATTTTCAAAGCATGTTCCTGTCTCTTGCCGTTTTTGAACAGCAGGGGTCGAGGAAAAGCCAATTCCATTCATCTGATCCAATTCATGTATTGCATCAAAGGACAATGACGTGCAATCAAATCAAACGATCAAACTGACTGCACAGGTCAGTTATTTACAGTTTTGCCTGAAACTACCAAGATTTCAGCCTTAATTACATAAACTGTGACTTGAGCTTCATCCAAGTCAGAATTATAAATCACATGCAATCTGACTAAGCTAATAACATGCACACTGTTTTACCTTCCACGTCATCAACATGCCAGGCTAGAAAAAGTATGCGATCCTCTGCAACAACAACTCGACCACAAGCACAAACGAGAGTCGGAGAGTTTGGAAGTTTAGATGTGCCCTTACCTGTAAACGAATGGCATATAAAACCTGCTATTGGAGATCGAAAGACTAAAGCAGCAGCAAGTCTAAAGACTTGGGTGTTAATCAATCTATAATAACATTTTCTAGAACAATCCCCCTCCCCCATAAGACTGAAAAATATTTTGTACCTGGGATGTTGCTTTAAGTCCTAATTTTCCACCATGCAATCACACTAATGATTTCCATCCACCATTTGTTCTGCCTGTCATATGGACAGCTAGCCATTGTAGCTGCTAGCAATGCTCTGTTGAGTCATTTTATTATTGCGCCACAGATGAACAGGTGCACGTATCTCTACCTTTGTAGCCTGGTGTGTGTTTTTGTCTCAAGAGCAGAAACATGTAGCAGACGCAGTTTTCTTGCATATTTAGTAAAGCGCTGTGCTTTGTTGGAGGATGTTGAAGGTGGTCTCTTTTAGATGTTAAATCTTTGATGGAGGCTAACACATACAGTGGTGTGAAAAAGTGTCTGCCTCCTTCCTGATTTCTTAGTGTTTTGCATATTTGTCACACTTACATGTTTCAGATCATCAAACTAATTTTAACATTAGACAAAGCTAAACAGTAAATACAAAATGCAGTTTTTAAATTATGGTTTCATTGATAAAGGTGAAAAGCAACACATCATGCAATGATCTAAAGAAGCACCTGAGAAACAAGGTCACTGACACCTATCAGTCTGGAAAGGGTTACAAAGCCATATCTAAGGCTTTGGGACTCCAGTGAACCACGGTGAGAGCCATTATACCAGGGGTGGGCAACTCTAGGCCTCGAGGGTCAGTATTAGATGCGTCCTTGATCCAACATAGCTGATTCAAATGATTAAATTACCTCCTCAACATGTCTTGACGTTTTCCAGAGGCCTGGGAATGAACTAACCATTTGATTCAAATGTGTTGACCCAGGGTGAGATCTAAAACCTGCCTCGAGACCTGGAGTTGCCCACCACTGCATTATACACAAATGCAGAAGACTTGGAACAGTGGTGAAGCTTCCCTGGAGTCAACATCTCATTCAGGAGGTCACAAAAGACCCCAGAACAACATCCAAAGAACCGCGGGCTTCTCTTGCTTCAGTTAAGATCAGTGTTCAGGACTCCACCATAAGAAAGAGACTGGGCAAAAATGGCTGCATGGCAGAGGTCCAAGACAAAAAGCACTGACCAAAAAGAACATAAAGGCTCATCTCAGTTTTGCCAGACAACGTCTTGATGATCCTCAAGACTTTTGAGAAAATAGTCTCTCGACTGACGAGACAAAAGTTGAACTTTTTGGAAGGTGCATGTCCCCTTACATCTGGCATAAAAGTAACACAGCATTTCAGAAAATCCTCATCATCATCATACCAACAGCAAAATACAGTGGTGGTAGTGTGATGGTCTGGTGTGATGTTTTGCCGCCTCAGGACCCGGAAGACCTGCTGTGGTAAATGGAACCTGAATTCTGCTGTATACCAAAACATCTTGAAGGAAAATGTCCGACTATCTGTTTCTGACCTCAAGCTGAAGTGGACTTTGGGTTCTGCAGCAGGAAAATGATCCAAAACACACCAGCAATTCCACCTCTGAATAGCTTAAGAAAAACAAAAAACAAATTTTGGAGTGGCCCAGACAACGTTTTGACTTGAAGCCGATTGAGATGCCGTGGCATGACCTTAAAAAGGCAGTTCGGGCTCGAAAACCCTACAATGTGGCTGAATTACAACAATTCTGCACAGACAAGTAGGATAAAATTCCTTCATAGCGCTGAAAAAGATAGCAGCTATAGTGGCCCAACCAGTCATTAGATTTAGGGGTCATTTTTTCCACACAGGGCCATGTAGGGCTTTCACCCCCCCTTAATACTAAGAAATTGCATTTTGTGCCATCTTGTGTTATCTTTGTCTATTATTTGAATGTGTTTGATGCTCTGAAACGTTTAAATGTGACAAACAGTTAAAACAGAAAATCAGGAAGGGGCAAACACCTTTTCACACCACTGTAGCCCTTGCTCTCAGACATGTCCAGGCTCATCCAGCTGTTGTGCATACAAGGAAACCTAACATGGCAATGCTATAGCGATATTACACCTTTATATAACTTCAAAATTTAGACTGGTATTACCACGAAGGATATGACACAGCACTAGAAGAAATGAATGATTGTCCTAAAATTCCTCCTTATCATTAGGTAAGAATCTGACTTCGGAATGTGGTAAAAATTATAGAAAATTGTTGAAGCGAAAGGTTCAGAGGCAAGATGTAAAGTAGTAAAGTGAAAGATATCAAGCTACAAATTCCCTTTTCAATGAAAAACTTACAACTTAGAAAGAGAGTACCATATTTATATTTCTGTGTTTGGAGATGAGGAACTCTAAGAAAGTCATCTCTATTTTACTTTCACTCCCTCACACACAGACTGTAGCAAAAAATATACAATCAAAGGCCTTGGAGATGAAAGGCAGGAAATATAGCAGCTGCCCTCAGGGTGTATGCAATAGGTAGGCTTCCTACACCGAGAGACAAATATAAACGACCAAAAGAAACACACATTCACACCCATTAACCATTGATGTAGAAAACTATTATTTCTATGAATACAAGCTGCAATTTGCAGAAAAACAGACAAAAACACAGAAACAGACAACAAAGTCAATGTGACCAACAAGACTGTTCCTCCTGTTTAAAAATGGATTGAGAGACATGAATTATGCATGTGAGCACGTGAGACCATGAGTGTTTACTTCTTTGAAAATCTCTGCCAGCATACAACTTTATCTGTACATGTGGATTGTTCCTGCTAAAGTCCAATCCTGTGTTTAAATCTGGATGTGTTTGTGCATTCAACATTGTATGTATTACTGCACCGCGCCGAGCCGAGCAAGATTACTGTGTGACCTCCACTACACTCTGCCTGAAAACAGAGGCAGCTACTGTAGCACAGCAACCATCCTGCCACTGCAGGCAGAGCGAGTGATAGGCAGGGTGTTTCTGAGAGAGAGTGATTTAATCAACTCCACACCAAACAAACACTGTTCTCCCCTTGCAGTCATCACAAAACCTCACTGACCTACAGTCTCCCTCTTACCCTGAAGTAAACACTTTCCCCAAGTAGGGCATTTTCCGATATTGCTAATTAAGAAAAGACAAATTAAAAAAACAAAAAAAAACACAAAAACAAAAAAAACAAATGTAGCTTGGTGTTAATGGGGATTTGCAGCCTGAAAAAACAAAACTAAAATTAAAATACAAACAACAACAAAAAAAAAAAAAAAAAAAAAAAAAAAAAAAAACTAAACCCCAGCTCATCGACTCTGTAGACAGATAATCCTGTGAATACATGGTCAGCTAAAGAGGAATGAAAATGAGAACAGAATCAAGCCTGCAGCTGCAATTCAACTAGTCTACAGATGGCTCAAACCCACCCTTGTATTTACAAGAGTGATACGACAGTGGTTCTGTTTATATCTAACAAGATGTAAATAATTAATCTATATAATATGTAAACTTGCCAGTTGCTTTACTGGCTCATAAAATGACATGAACTCTCCATTAAATCTAATCCAATGCAGAGGACTTTAAGTAAGAGTTCTTCAGAGTGTCTGCAAAGTAAAACAAGCCAAACAAAAAAAGTCAAATCAAATCAAATTATTATTATTATCATCATCATCATCATCCACTACTTAAACAATCCTGTAGTGATATACACCAGAAATGCCAGCAAATATGCTTCCACGCTTGTGCACTGAGGCAGACTCTGCTCACCACGTTACAAAGATTGCAAGGTACACAACGGGGAACTGAAGTACACAGTGAATCAGAACAACAGCAACATAAATTAAAGAGTAAACAAAGGATTTTACTAATATGAGAATTTGATTTACACCAAATTCATTTTGATTCAAATTGTTCCTGAAACTGTGAATGCTGTAGGTAAAAACCTCTGGTGCTACAATGTTACTGATAATTTGTTTCAAACTACATCAGTAATGTGGAAGCAGATAGGTTAGCCTTCTGCTTATTTCATGTCTTTCCAACATCTCACTAAGAATAGAAGGAATCTCTGTGTCCCTCACCTTCTCTCAGTGCCATTTTTATTTTTTTTTTGCATAGTTTCTCCACTTTATTATTGGGCATTTTTAACCCCCTTTCTAGACAAATGCAGAAAGCCAGAATATACCACAACAGCATTATGGCTCACTCCACCAGAGCACTTGAAAAAAAAAAAAAAAAAAAAAAAAGCTATGTTAGCTTACCTATCTCTCTGCTTAAATAACAATCAAAATAAGCTGGCTCTTTGGGAGCAAAGACGATGATTGATAATTATGGTAAATGAAGATGGTTGTTACTAATACCAGATGTCAAAACGTTTAGTGAACTGCATTCCTGCTATGGATAAAATATGTCACTATTTCTTAAGCTGCACACTATACTTTACTACTCTATAGTTATTTTCACATGCTAATATGTGCTTCTTGCAAGTACAGCACCTTTGGGTGGCAGCAAACATCTACATGCTTCTGAATTTAATATTTTATATTCAAAAGTTAATTTTTTACATGATATAATCAGACTAAATATTCCGTCTGTGTTACTAACTGAAAAAAGACAACCATTTAACTCATGAAAAAAGACAACCATTTAACTCATGGCCATATGGTGATCTATTTTACACTGTAAAATTTTATAGATAACACAGCTACAAAAAAAATAATTAAAAGACAGGGGGAAATGGTTAATTCACATTTAAAAGGCTAAACAATGCAAAAGGTACATCTGCTCAATGGTAACAGGTTGTACCTTGGACAGGTGCAGGTCTAGTTGTGCTTTAGAAAAACAAAGAAGCATTCTTTTACACCCACCACAAAATGAGCATGTTGGAAATGCTGAATGGAAATGGCTATCCTTTGCTTTTTTTTTGTTGTTTAAATCTCAAGTGTGGTGTTATTCAGCAAAGCTGGGCTTAAGCTGTCTGTTTTAGAATCAGCTCCGGCTCCTTCTGAGACATAAAGAGTCTGAATGCTGATGGAGGACCGGTGTGTGGGGCCTGTGCAAAAGAAAATCTTGCAGCAGGCTTTACATATCAATGGACATATGCCCCCAAAGGCCTGACTCAACTGAAATCCGATTGTAAATGTCTGGTACTGTTAAGCGGCGCACTCACTGGAAGGTGGATGGGAAATAAATTAAAAATAAATATGTCTGTTTTATTTCTGCTTCAAAGATCCACAGTCTATAATTTTACACATTTAATAGGACTGCTTTCTCAAATATGCACAATCATTGCTCCTGAGAATAATAAACCTTGGGCAAACCTTTTAAACATAATACAGATTTCAAATTTCACCAGATGTAAAAGCCATCTGCACAAGACAACAACTTGCACTTGCAGCAAAATTGAAAAGCTCTTTTTTTTTTACCCTTACTCATTTAGTAATAAACCGTAAATAGCCAGCTCAACATGCAAGAGTTAGCCAAATGTATTATTCACTTTGCAATGCAGATTTAGTTTTCATCAGATGCAAGTCTCAGTATACCAATGGCTACCTCCCAGTGTGAGAGCCGGAGAAGCTCAGAATTGAGCAGACTAAGTTCTTTGTCTTCACTGGTGAGAGATGAGAGCCCACCCACTGCAATCAAATGTGAATCCTTCAGCTGCTCCTCCTCTCAGCCCTTCACTAAATCAACAGTCTATTTACAGCAATAGTGACAGAGTCTGTGTGTGCGCACGTGCATTTGAGCTACGTGCATGCACATACAAATGAGTTGATCATTAACACAAAACTGAGCCAGTGCAAGAAAAACAATGGCCTGGATCTGAAGCAGCAGTCTAATGAGAAAATCTAATAAACAAGATGTGCTGCTTATTGTACAGAGAAAAACACAAAAAAACTCAAGAGACATTTTCAGGAAATGGCTATGGTGAAATTCGCTTTAATTAGAGAAACACGCGGGGTTAATTTTATCAACTTGACACAGATGAGAAATGAACAGCAGCAGATTAGCACAGTGAGACAAGTATAGGGTGTGTAAGTATAGGTTGCATTTTTTTGATAAGGGCCTTTTACTTTATATGCAGGTTAATTTCAAGCAAATAAAAGCTGCAGTGGTTTTACTGCAACATTTAAATAGGCAGATCCAGCGGCTCTGGCCTACATGACCAAACTTAGTTACCCCATTGTCACTCCTTTGATTTTCCACACTAAAGCACCTCTGCATGTGAGTGACAGAGCCAGGCTGAACTCCCAAATGCTAGGGGAGGGAAAAAAAAAAAAAAAAAAAAAAATCATGCGAAACAAAGAGAGGAACTTCAGTCCATCTGTTTTTCCAAGGGAACGCAGCCATGCGTGCAGGAAGCTTCGCTGTATGCACTATGGGATTAACAGTGAGGGCCTCAAACACCCTACTGTCAGCGATGCCTTGCTCCTGGACCCCCAAAACAGGACTGTCAATCAGTGTGGCACCTCCTGAATAGTAGGGGCCTCATACACAATTGACTTTGTTACCTTGCATTCATTCACAAAGTCCTAAAAACGATAAAAAGCAGGAGCTCGGTTGGATGATATGTTTTAAACACGCCTGCAGTGACACAAGCAAAGTTATGCACCAAATGTAAATAAAGATAATAAAAACTGTGTCAACTGACAGCATCATGCATGCGGTTCAACACCCACAAAATCTTGACAAGACTTATATTTAACCGAATTTTAAATTCAATTCGATTTTTTTGTATGCTTTCAGATATTTTGCCTGTGGGAGTAATAGTATGGTGAGTAACTGAGGCAAAGGACAACTGTGCTTTACACTTTTTATACCTACAGCACATCACATTATCTTGCAACCACAATGGAAATAAAATTGAAGTTAGCAAGTTTTCTATGAACTTCTTTGTGTCAACTACTGTGTAGTTATTCCAGCCCAGTAACAAAGCATGCTGGTAGCTTATGCAACTTCCTCATCAGACCAGGGCATTCCACATTTTGCTCATGGGTTCATTGTGCCTTCCATTTAATCAGTCAGGAAAGAGCATACAACTGCTGGCTCCTTCCCTACAATAAACTGCATCTAGTTAGTTCAGTCCAGCAATAATAGCACTGAGTGCAGTTTAGCTGCCCGTGACTGTGCGACATGGCCTGACGCAGCAGCAGGAGGTAGAGAGGGAGGGGTGGGTCACAGGGGCTTCTCTAAATGGGAAACACAAAAGAACCTACCGCTGATGCTGTCCGGATGTCATTCTACATGGGCACAATGGGCCAAAAAAAACTAAGCAGAGAGGAGATAAAGCTCAGGATTGGTATTACACTTAGCAAGGGAGGAGGGATGCTTTGGAGAGGACAATCAAAAATGTCCCATGAATCTGGACAAGTGAATAAATCAGATTGCGAAAGGTTGACTGCTGCGTAAAATGTTACTTTTAAAAAATAATTTAAAAAAGTCTAAAAATGTGAACTCTCCTTGAAAACTGCAAGTTGAGAGGTGTGATGTGCAACACCTTTATCAATATAAAAGGAGGTATATGCTAATGTTGACATGAGGTATTATGATGAATACTGGAGCAGATTAAAGCCTCTGACACCCCTCTGCGCAACTCTTAGCAGACTTGAATAAAAATTGCTGGTGGCCATGCTCCAGAGAGCCCTTTCAGCAGGAACTCAAAGGTTGAAAAGTACAGCTGGGATGTCATTTTGAGGACATCAGATGTCCAAACATCCCCTCTGATAGAGCGAAATTTTATTTACAGCAGAATATACACCTCAAGTCTTTACATCTCATATTAATTACATTTTTAGCACTTAGAGAAGAGACATTTTAAAACTCTTCTCTGTTGGTTTTCCCATTTTTAATTAAATAAACAATTTTGCAGTGTGTTAACTGAAAGACCAATTTTGTAACAATTACATTAGATAAATTAGAATTGTCACACATAAAGATGTCCAAGTCTTATTGTTGGTCAATTATATGCCAAGCAAAAGCGAGAGAAGTCAATAATAAGAGCCTTGTTAAAATGACCTGTTTTAGCACGCACAATAGGCTTAGTGCTATGTAATTCACCTGTTCTCAAATTCCAGGAGCTTTCCACCTGAAAGTCTTTGTAAAACAACAAGACCAATAAAAAATTATATGCAAATAACAGCACAACTTCCTACACAATATGTGCAGTCAATCCCACACAACAGGCTGAATGTAAAGCTCTTAGAAGTGACACACTGTGCTAAGCTCCTTCAAGAACATTGTGTTCGACATCAAAATCAGCCCAACCGAGACCAAGACAGAATACCAAATGTCAAGAGGTTATGCAGATGATAGGAAATTAATGTTAATTTAATGTTTAAGAAATCCAGTCTGTCAAGAAGCGGTCAATAAATATTGTCTCATATTGTATAGGAGGGAACGAACTAGCAGGAAGACGTATTACAGTGGAAAGTCACTGTACACTAACGCTTAATGTCTTCTCTATCAATATTTCACAGAATTGTACAAAGAGTAGTGAGTACTAGCATATAAAAGCAGGCTGCAGAGTATTGGCTGGCTTGGGACAAAGCTTAACTGAGTGGTGCTACATGTTAAGGTCATTCTGACATTCATTTTCACGAATTCCCGCACGGCCTCCGTTCTAGATTCACAGCTCTCCGGTGGCCAAAGCAAATTAATGCACAAGGCCTCTCAGAACCTGCGTCTGTCTAAAAGCCAGTGTGAGTTTCAGGTTTTGGTTACACTAGGGGGAGATGCATTGATAGCAAGCACAGAAACAGGTTCTTATTGATAGTTTAGAAGAAGGGCCTACTAGAATCTGGAGACCTGCCCGCTCAAGATCAAATCCAACTCTTTAAGATCTACATTTAAAACACACATAGCTGTCATTCTTAACACTTGCTGACCACTAGTCTTGGATGGTATGTTTAAACACTCAGGCCACTGTACAAAACTGAGCAGGCGGTATTTAGCAAACCTGCTCTTGCCTGTCAGTGAAGTAGCTCAAGAAGGAGAGGGGTTTTACTACACTCCAATGCTTTGTGTGTGGGTGTCCACACTACAACCTTTACAACTCTTGTTCTGTCCGTTTCAGCACCCTGTCACAGTTGCTACACCTTACACATAAATGGTGTCGAGCGGGGGAAGAATAAACTTTACATACTCATCACCAATCTCTTACTGCAGTAAAAAAAAAAGAAAAGAAAAATATAATGCTATAAATAGTATTCAAAGAGTTATATATTATTGGTCAGAAATAATTAAATTAAGCCCAAGCTTGAAAACAAAAACAAAACAAACAACACACTGTCAATATTTTAATTTTAAAACTATTAGTTTGAAGCTGTTGGGGTAACTTCTACTTGTTTTTGGTTTAATTCTGACCAGCCCACTTCTAACCCCATATTTGCAAAGCTTTTACTGCGATCCCATCAGCTGTTCTAAGTCCCTCCCTCATGTGGTTTCCGGCTAGTAACAGGCTACCCAATCATTAAGCTGGCTTCCACTGTTCTGGGACAAAAACAAAACTACTTGTTCATACTGTTCCTTCTGGAACATTGCATGGACTGGAAATCTGACGTTATGATTCACTTTTATAACTGCTTCTGTCATCCCTGAGTGAAGCTAAACAAATAAAGCAGCGGTGCAAGAGTAAACATGGTGACGACGACTTGAAAAGCAGAACACACTAGATGCTGCCAAAAAGTTCAAACATTCCACAGTGAAAATGACTGTAGGGGACTTGACACCTGCTGTACCACGTAACAGCTGCCACACTCAGTTCCAGATCCAGTATGTCCAAAACTACACGTTAACACCCATCGAAAATGAGACAAGTTAGTACTGCATGCATTTGCCTGTTGACACTGAAGTACAGTGAGAGACACTGATCAGGTGGCCATTTTGATGCTGAAATTAACCAACTGACTAGCACGCCAGTTCAACAACGCTCGTTGCAGGTCTTCTTGTCAAGTGGTAGATCCAATAACACACATACCAAACCCTTAGTGGGGTTACAAAGCAAAGCTAGGTAAACCCAGATCGCTATACATGCAGCAATAACGCCAACGTCTTGCGACTAGAACAAAAGCAGCAGCGTTTTCAGTTGGGCTTACGTTATGTAAACAAGGTTCTGTGTAAGCGTGTGAAAGGGGCAGTTTGAGTTTGATTCCCGTCATAAAACAGAGGAGTGAACAAAGAAACCAAATTGCCACAAGGTGTTTTAGGTAGTCTACCTCTGCTACATCTGTTGGTGGTGTAGCAAAACATTTCTGTATAAGGAGAAAAACGTCGGCGTCTGTGCGGACATTGCAGTAATTTTCAGAGCTGGAGAGCAAGCTCTAGACAGCTAATGTTAGTTACAAAGAAATAATATTGCGATGGAAAAAAAATGCCGGAAGGACCTGTGACCGATCTGATTAGCTAATACAGCTGTCCCGATAAGCGACTGAAGGTTCGCAGGACAGAATTAGCTAACACTTGGCTTTGCTAGCAAAATGTTGTTTACACAAAACACCAGTCATTCACTGTGAAAGCATTTTCTGCTTGAGGGGGGTTTCAAGAAAAACAAGCAGCACCAATAGAGTTCACTCATATAACGTTGACAAACTGTTCAGCACATAGCTGACCAGATAGCGATTGAGAGACTGTTGTTTATGTTCAGAAAGGATACAGTTTCACCACATCGGTATCCATTCGCCTTTTACCCGGACTTGGAGACGACATTTTTGCTTCTTCCACCGCAGAACACCCGTGAGAAAGCTGAAAGCTAGCCACCCGGAACGCTAGATAGTCTAGCAAACGGTACTATCCGAAAGTTAACATTTGCCTCCAGAAATGCTCGCAGCGAGACGTCTTCCCACTTCAACGTATCTCTACCCTAATGAGTAGCTGAGCTGTCTCTAGACCTCTGCCGTTCACTGCCTCTCAACGATATGACCATGGTTCCGACACAGGGATCCCTCCGCGAATGACGTCATATTATGTGCGACCCAAACGTCACCATAAATGGCCATGTTTGTAGTTTTATCCAAAATATCATTGTTTTTAATATTTAAGTTTCATTTGGAAACACGTACATGCCTGTTTTTACAGTTAAAAACTGATATATTGGAAAAAATATTTCAAGATGTTCAGGATATCATAATTGCGAGCAGTGGCTCAGCTCCTCCAGATTGTCACCCCCACATGTTGGCTGTCAGGACTTGCACCCCAAAATGTCTGGCAAGACCGACAGTCCATTTCAAGAACAGTGAATGTTTTTGGGGGGGAGGGGGGCATCAGTCTTGTGATTCATTTCTGTTAACTGACTAAGTTCCCCCAGAGTTATGCGAAGCTGAAATATACCTCATATCTTATTTATAGAATACAAACAAGACTTAATCTAGGGAAAGAATAAATAAAATGGTCATGGCTAAAAATACCACTTCTACAAGACCACAATACCTATCCATCTATCTATACATAAACACACTTCAGCAAATAAAATTAAAATAAACTTAAAAAAACACATTCCAAAAAAAATCTTTGTGAAGCAGAGCCATCTGACACATTTGTACTGTGTGCATTTTTCTTGGATTTACAATATAATTTCATAAATTTTTTGACTGGCCTTATCTTACAAATCTCAGAAGAACGACATGCAAAGTAAAACAAACATTCAGAAGAGCAATTTATTAAACCCTTTTAGGAGCGTCTACAAAGACAAAGGTACATGCAAGATAGTGAGAACTGCATCGGTAACGAAATATCACAGAAAATCAAGAATTTCAAACCGGGTAGCACGGATGAGAAAAAACAAAACATCACTACTCCAAAAAGATTCTGCTCTCTTCGAGGACAGCTATTGTATCCATCTGGTGTTTAAGCAAAACAATACACACATAAGTACTTCCTCACAGTCTTTTTTTTTTTTTGCTAATCTGAGGTTAATGTTTACTGCTCTTGCAAAGAACTCAAAATACGATAAAGGTAAACATCATCTTTCCAGTGTAGAGCCATGTGGCCCTTTCTCATGATCTTCTATATTCCACAAAAATCCAGACCATCACGTTGTCATCAAGGACTACCAAAGCAGACTTTGTGGTCATGTGGATGGCAGTACACATCCCAAATCTTTTGTAGCCGAACTGAAATGTTTTTTAAAAAGCCACAGCATTCATTCATTCACATTTTTTACTGTTTACTGGGAACACATTCATTTGTCTAATGACACAATGAACCTTATTTGTCCTTGACAAACACTGAACAGAAACAAGACCTCAATTGATGGCTTACATTTAATAACACTTGACACTCCTGTCATTCATAATATGGATTCTGTACCACAAACAAGAGTGGAGGTCAGTTCATCACTTCAGTGTTGCAATGCTGTTTTTGTTTGCAAAGAGTCTACTGAGATGGCGAAGAGGAAACCTGCCACTGTCGGAATATAGCAAACACCCTTTTAGATTTGTCACGGGGGCCCTGGAAGAAAAAACAAACAAACAAAGCAAAAATCTGTAAATCTATCATATTCATGTCTGATGACTCTTTTTTATGAAATATAAATATTTGAACTTTTTGTCTTGCCTGTGCTGGACTGCCTTCGTCTATACTGGAGTTCTTCTTCATGGGCATGAGGAGGTCCAGAGCAGCTTTCCAGCCCTGCTGATAAAGTCCTGAACCTTTTTCTGAAAAAGGGATAGCCCCAGGATCCACATTCTCCTTTCCTACGGAGATCCAGGGACACCATTCCCTGTGCTGAGCTAAGGGGTCAAATACATTCTTGGGCAAGGGCCCATCCTGAAATAAGAGATAGTAAGTCAACATTTGTATTATACACCTCTGCCTTAAAAAAGGGAATGTTTGTCTTTCATGTTTTAATTTAACAAAATTTCTAACTGAAATGTAAACCAAACAAAATACTCAAATTACTCTTGAAACACTGGCTGAATAACCAGGCAGGACTGTACGGATTCCCTCAGATAAAGTCTGATGCCATCATTTAAAAAAAAAAAAACCACAACAAAAACAAACAAAAAACCTCAGTAATGTTAGTTCTTACTAGACCACCAGCTGATGAGAGGCACAGGCGCTTTGGAGGCAGGCTAGTAGTGCCGTCAGTCCCTGAGCCATCTCCCTGTCCTCTACTGCGAGTTGCGGGCCTCTTGCCCCTCGTCAAAGGGCTTGGCAGTTCTTCGCTGGGGCTAGGTGAGTCTCTGCTCCGGGCACGCAAGGCCACTGGGGAGGAGGTACCCTCTCCCTGTAACATACACCAAGACAGCATAGAAGCAGCTTAGTATATTCTGAAGTTTACATTCACTTGTTCTAATTGAACGGATTAATAAGCGTGCATCATAGCTTGTGCACAGCGTGGTTCAGTGTTTTTCCAGCTAATGGCACAGCTCGGGAAATACGCCTGGTCCTCCTCCTTACCTGGTCAGAGCGGGTGGAGTCCTGGCTCCGCAGCTTCATGCGACAAGGAGTTGTAGCAGGGCTCGGTGAGGTGGAAGTCGAATGCTCTCCCTGACCATCATTTGGGGTTGCTGAAGCAGGACTGGTTGCCCGAACAGGGGTGCCCAGTGTATTTGTTGAATTGTCTGCTTCACCTCCCATTCCCTCCATCTGATGGAAATTCCACAAGCCCACCTTGCGCATACAGTAGGAGCAGGTGAGGATCGGCAGGCTCATGGCGTGCAGAGCAGGACTAAGATGGAGAAAAACACTTTTTTGTCCCATGTTTCTAAATTTTCACGCAACTTTTAATGTCAGCATATGACAACACTGATTTCTATGAAAGGAGTTTCGAGTTACATCTCACCTTGCTGCCCAACCGCAGAGAGAAACAATACATGCTGCCATCTGGATAGCTAAAGGCTCAGAGCAAGGAGTCTCTCCCATTCTTTTTTGTTCTTCCTCAATCACCTGCAGCATACTGCTGATAACGTCCTCTGTCAAAGACTGCAAGGAAAGAGTGGCCAATAAGTATAGGTGAAGGAGTGACTCAGACAACTGTTTCTATAATCTCGATAATGCATTCTTTTAAGTGTATTCTCTAATGTAAATAATATGTATAATGCTTTAAACAGCACTGAAGTCAGTATCCTAAAAAGGCTGAAGCCCTTCTGCAGCTTCACCATAGACTTCAGCTGCTCCGGTTTCATTGCTGGCAGCTGCTGTGCAAGGAGACAGGCGCTCTGGAAGCGCTCCAAAAAGGCAGCAAGAAGTGTCGATGGTTCACAGGCTGGAACAAGCCAGAAACGCTCTGAAATAAAAGCAACATTTACCATGATCATTACATGGACAAAAAAGAAAATCAAAGTTTATTCAAGGCAAATTACTTTTGCTGATATATACGTTTTATGCAAAATGCTTGCTCCCACCTGGACATGGAAAGTCAGGCCAAGGACAAAACTTTTCATGCTGTGTCTGAAGCTGCCTTGATATCTCTGCAATGCGGCTTTCATCTGTTTAAAAGAGGAGATGTGCTTCAATTTAAAAAAAATTTTTTTGGCAGCCCGACAATATCAACCTAACCTTGCCAAAAAAAAAACAAAACAACCTGTTTGTCCTCTAGTGTTGTTATTGTGCAGTTGCTTTAAGTTTCACTCACATTTTTCAAAGTCTAAAGTTGGCTGCAAGGATGCACATAGGAAAGCCTGGCAGCTGCAGCACTTGAGCATATCACAGCCAACACTGATCCAGCCATATCTGGCACACATCAAAGGGGAAAGTATGCGTGGTTTGCCTGCCCATTTCAAACAGTGCGGCGCTAAGGGAAACTTCAACTTACATACAGCAAGGACATGTAATAATAACAACATAACATAAAAACAAGAACTAAGATGGCTCATACTGATTCAAAATGAGGGAAAAAAGGATATTGAATAGGATTCCACTCTTGAGAAAAAGGCTTCTTTGTTCGTTGCTTCGCAAGGTGCTTGAGAGTTGCTTTTCACTTCCAGCACATTCAAATCCCCTTGTACACTGAAATCATCAAAAAGGGGAAAACACATCTTCAGTATGCAGTTTTATTTACATGATTGATAAAACAAATATAACTGGTTAAAGCTATGCGTACTTCACGTTATATGTTTCCTATTTTCATTTTTTTAATCGCACACTACTGAATAGAATCGATTCGTTTAACCTAATGATGGAAGCAAAACCGCAAACTTGCAAAGTAAGGAGTTACTACCAAACTTAAGGTCCCCACCCCCTCTTATCTCTAACTGTACACAGTGGCGACAATTCAGATGCTACCATAACAAACTTGCCCGATGAATACAACAATGAAAGCACAAAGGCGTGCCAGTTCCTAGCTTAGATGCATCCAAACCTGCGGAATCTCATCCGTCTTCTCGTTATGCTGACTGAATGAAGCTAAAAGTACAGCTAGCTAAGTGGCTAGGCAAACTAGCTAGCGCCAACTTGTTCTCCGTCTTTTTAAATTGAACCATGAGCGCTCTCTGATTAAAAAAAAAGAATCGCACCTGTTGGAACCCACGCCTGTTGACGACACCCCCTCATTGAGAATTTCACGAACTTTTTCCGGGGAAACAATAGCAGACTTGTTGTGATTAGAATTGCCGAGACGATCCCCACGACTGCCGCCGAGAGTCGCCATGATCGGCTCTGCGGTCCCACGGAAAATACACCCTGAAACCGACAGTTCCGCTTCGTGATGCTGCAAGACCACAGCGCTGCAACAACATCACTTCTTCACCGTGAACATAGCTTAAATTTCAGAAGCGTAATTCCGTAAGGCTAAATTCATAGATTGACTGTTATTAATGTTTAAATGTAAAGAATTATTTATTTGGTATTTAATATAAAAAAATTTGGGATTTAAAATGTACTTTTTTGTGTGTTTTTAACATTATTATTTTTACTTTTTAAATTTAATTTAAATTTAATTTTACTTTTTAAATTTAATTTAATTTCTTAAATTTTTTAAAATTTGTTTAGGGTTAGGGTTAAAATTTTACTTTTTAAATTTGTATTTTATTATGGATCTTTTGTTAAATGTTGTTATACAGATGCAATAAACTGCAATAAATATGCATACAAAATTCCCCCTTCTGAATTTATTTTTTTGGGCAATATTACACTGTAAGATTAGTAATCCATTAATATCTTCTGCTGTAGTTTGAAGTGGAGGCTTCTTAAGACACCATATGATGCTGTGTAGTTTGTTGTAGAATAAAGAGCTACATAAATTAAATTTCAAATAAGTAATAGCTCTAACACAAATGTAATGAAAACATGAATATTTTCAACTATAAGGTATGCTATATAGACAAAAACAAAGTCGCTTTGAAGAAATTCTTATTTGGTGGAGATTTGTTTTGCAACACATCCCACTAGATACTGTTATTAGCTCAATTTTTAGAATATTGCATCACCAGATAGTAGGAAAATGTGTCTCTGTTCAAGCCAGCACAGTTCTACTTTATGATCTGGAGGCATTTGAGTAAGAATGATGCGTTCTGAGGGCCCAGCATTGTCCCAATATATTTTCATCGAGGACTTTTGGATAAAAGCAGAAACATTTTTGTCCCATCTTGCTTATCTGACCATATTTTTAACATTAGGGAAGAAAATACTAAAGATATTAGTGATTGAAATTATTGACTAAAAGTATTAAATTAAATTTTACATACATGCCATCGCCTACATCACCTGCTCACTGATTTTCAACTCTCCTCCTAATCTAGTTTCCACATCTCTCACTCTGTCTTTATGGTCTGGGTCATCAACTTTCTAAACTCTGTTTTTACTACAGCTCTGCACATCACCTTTGTTCTTGAAAATCATTACCACTCGACTTATTCTCCATTCCTTAGGCATGTTCTCCAAGACTGTGTTAAACAATCTGGTCAAAAGCCCTCTGTCTTAAACATCTCCAGGTATGTCTTTAATAGCTGCCCCCAATTCTTACTACTCATCCTCTGCACTTCCTGATTCACTAACTGTATTTTCTCCAACTGAAAGCACATGAATAGAAAACAAAGTAAGACCTAAAACTGAACCTTATGGTGCACCACAGGTGATGTGATCTCTAGATAATGAATAGCTGCCCATGGTGACAGTTTTTTTTAATGGTTTGTTTGTTTCTCCCCCCAAACATAAGAATGCCACTTCATGTTCTAAATGATAATCTGTCTCCACTCTCAGTTGTTAAAAGAAGGTAATTGGTAACCTTGACTAGGTCTGTACAGTGCAAGCAATAACAACATTTTTTTTCATTATTTGTATTTTTAATATGTGCACATATATATATATATATATATATATATATATATATATATATATATATATATATATATATATATAGAGCCTGGGAACGCATTTTGGGCCATCCACACTCCAAGTAAAACTGTTGTGTTGTGGATACATACCGGCAAGCGCCGCCCCGCCCACATCTAATGACGCAACGTCCTAATAACGAGTCCAGTGATTGGCCAAGTCCAATCCACAGCGGGGGGAGGTAACGTTTGTGGATGTCTTCCAAACTGACTGAAACGTAAAATGATTCTACGGCTCTTATGAGATGTTGTTTTTATTTGACGTGCCATTCTCCGTGACTGGATTGTAAAGGGGGAGACGATGTCGGACGCCGAATGTGCTCACAGTCCAGACCAGCTGAATAAATTCCAGAAATTGACAGGCCGGCCGCCGCACGGTGTGACGTTAGCAGGTCGGTCAAAAACATTAGCAAGATATGCTAACGACGTTACGCTTTACCTGGACGTTATCATGTTTGTACAGTCAAATTGAGTCTGTGTCATTTACATCAGCTGCTTGTTACTTTGAGTCAGGAATTTTAAACTTTGACTTTACTCGTGATATTTTAAAGCATTACATTCAAGCTAGCAACATCCCGCAATTCTGTTTGATTATCTTTTGATGTGTTGGGTGCGATCCTATCTAAGCTAACAGGAGAAAATAGCACATAATACTTTTGCATAGAGCTTTATCGGCTGCAGTGTGCTACAGTAAATGTTCTAATATCGGCTGGAGTGGATTTCATGGATTTAAGGTTTTATTTATAACAATTTGAAGGTTTAAGCTTTGTGTGTATCTGTGGTTTATGCTGAGGGTTGATAAAATATTTGATGGTTTAAGCGGATCACAGAGCCATGTCCACTAACAAGTTTCAAGCTCTTATTAGGTATGTTCTCAGTCATGGAGAGATGTGTTACATCTATATTTTCCAGCAACGTATAGCGAGGATAACTTCAGTATAACCTCTACTGGTCAAAAAACTAAAAACTAAAACCCAAACATATCTGAGCTGATCTATTGTGTGTATAAAATTTTCAAAGAATAGACTGCTCTTTGGTTGCTAGTTATTTCCTCTTATGCCTGTGGTAGATCCTAAGTTGAGATCCTGTATACTTTTGTGTTTTACAGATACAAGCTGGTCAGGAAAGGGAAATTCTGCAGTGCAAAGACCAAAACTGGTCACTCTAACGGATGCTGACATAGATCTACAGAGAAATATTATCTTGATGACTGATAAAATACTTATATTGTAGTTTTATTGCTCATATGAAGTTTTACAAGACAGTAGGAGCAAATAGGTGCCATAGTGTGCCTGAGTATTGATGAAACTACAATGGGTAGAAGATGGACTACAAAACGCACATCCTCCTTCACCACAACATGTTCTGACCCTTTTGTTTTATGGAGGTCTTATAAAAGAGAACAGTCTGTGGAAAAACTCACTGTAGGCTTAAAAAGAAGAAAAATCTAGGGCCAGGTGTACTAACGTCTACAGCAGCACAAAGCCTTCTTTTGACATTAAAAAGCTGCTGGATTTACGAAAGAGACTAAGTGTCAGTATGTGAACAGGAGGGGTTTTTTGAGGCTGGTATTATGCCAAATGTATTTGTACTTTCACTTTCAGGAGGAGAATATTTAAATGAGTCACACCAGTGTAAATTACAAAGTCTTCGGAACACAATTTACTGCAAATTGCACAAACTTTAGTGCTGGAAAAAAAAAAGTTGTGTTTGGAAAAAAAATTGCGTGCGTGTTTAGAGGCAAACCCCATTTGTTGAATCTGTAACTAATAAAAGGTTTGGGGAGTTAAATTAATGCTTAAATGTTGCAATGTGCTATTAAAACTAAAAGGCGAAGTGCGCATTCACGCACATGGGATAGTAACATAGCAACTGAGATGGCTCATCATCTGACTGTAAATGATGTTTTGTGGTCTTTTGCGCATGGTACAGGTCAGCTGTTCCACACAGATTTCAGGTTTATAGGGCGGGACAGTTTTTAATAATGCAGTTCTCCTCTGGATCAATCTTGCGCTGCACCTGAGTCCTAATCATTAGACCCCTTTGCACAGTGCTGAGAAATAACTCTTCTGATAGAAGAGTTATTTCTTATATAAAAAGCATATTCACTTTTATTCAGCCTCGTCTCATTTATCATGATTGCCTTGCTGTTTTCAGAGGAAAAAAAATTATATGAAACCTGAGCTTAAACTGGATTATTTTAGTTAGCAGGCATGCAGCGCTTTGCCTTCCTCTGGATTTTTAAGCCACTAATTTGCATTATTTCTACAAAAAGTTGTTTTTTCTTTTTACTGAGGTGAACTGGCTGCATCTTTATATATAAATTACAGCACATTGTTAGTAAATTACCCTGTAACTGCGGCTTCACAGTAATTTGCCTCAATTAGTATATCTATCCAATAGCATTTAAAAAATTTAATATAAGAAAATAGGATTTTTTTTAATCTTCTGTGTAACTCCTTTCCTCCTCTCTGTTAAGGATTTCTGCAACTGCATTAAAATTCGCTCCATCCATCATGTATCCCAGCTGACCTGTTGTAAAAATTATTTATGGTAATCCTAAAGACTGCAATACAGCCAAGGAAATTAGTAATGAATGCTGATTATACTGAACCTTAAGCACATTCTTATCAGTTAACATAGATCATAATCTTGAGCTTATATAGCGTTCTTGGTCTAACGCCTTTACGTTTCTTCCCAAGTTCCAGTAAATGTCATACAACGACTCTTGTAATGCAGAATTTCTCATAGTTATGAATATGAAAGTTGACATGTTATGTATATAACCGGTGGAGCATTAGTCAGGTTGGAGCTATAACTAGTCTTAAGTTCTAAAAAACGTTTGACTTTTTAGATGCATATGCAGATTATACTCTAACGCTTTAATTGATTTGATTGCTGGGTGATATGACCACGGCATATCACTGTTATTACAAGTACTTGTATTACTTTTGGATAATGTTTTTTATATACCTTTTTTTTCCTGTCAGTTTTAAAAAAAAAGTTTGTTTTATCTGGTAAAGCAGTGTCAAATCATGCATAAAATTAAGAGCAGCATTTAGCTCAAGTAGTAGCTTTTTGCTATGATGGATGGTACTCCTCATTGTCATTTTTAGGCTTTGATTGTTTATTTTTTTTCTGTTTCCAGGGCATCGCACACCACCTGCCCGCAGTGGGCACCGCTGCGTCGCTGACAACACTAACCTGTATGTGTTTGGTGGGTACAACCCTGACTACGATGAGTCAGGAGGCTCAGAAAATGAAGACTATCCACTTTTCAGGGAGCTATGGAGGTATCATTTTGCAACAGGCTGCTGGCAGCAGATCCGAACAGAGGGCTACATGCCCACAGAGCTGGCATCAATGTCAGGTGAAGCATTGTGTATTTAGTACTTCTGAACATTTTACTAGTGTTTACACATTGTTGGTATTTCATACCCCCACCCCCACCCCCCAAAAAACCAAACAAACAAACAAAAAAAAACAAAACACATATGAAAATCAAATTTGGTGTTGCTGTTTTTCTGCAGCTGTTTTGCACGGTAACAACCTCCTGGTGTTTGGGGGCACCGGAATCCCCTTTGGTGAAAATAATGGCAACGACGTTCACGTTTGTAACGTGAAGTACAAACGATGGTCGCTGCTCAACTGTCGAGGGAAGAAGCCCAACAGAATCTATGGACAGGTAGCCACAGAAATCAGTCGTCCTCCTTTCTGACGACCACATTCAAATTAGAAAAATTTGTACGTAAAATTTTTGTTTCAGTGTTTTATCTGCCATTTCATACTTTCTGCCTCCAGGCAATGGTTATTATAAACGGCTTCCTGTACGTGTTTGGAGGGACAACAGGTTATATCTACAGCACAGACCTACACAGGCTGGACCTGACCACAAGAGAGTGGATCCACCTTAAGCCCAACAACCCTCCCGATGACCTGCCCGAGGAGCGGTATGATGATAGAGGAGTTTAGCATTAGGGGTGGGGGGGATATTTTGTTTGGCAATATTGTATCAATACAGGGAAACCAAATATCAATATTTTATAGAATACAATAAATTTCTCTGCAGTTCACTGCTGTATTATCAGAAACAGATTGGATATAATTGCCACTTTGACCCCATTCAATTGCCGACTGATTCCGTCTTATGTTAACATTTATGGCAGGTTATAGTGACATTGTTGGTATGCTTGAAAATCATTTTGCAAGCAAAAAAGAATTATTAATAATAATTGGGCGACCGTGGCTCAGGGGGTTGGGAAGTGCATCTGTAACTGGAAGGTCGCCGGAATTATTATTGCAGAATCTTAAAAATTACAATAATATTGTATCGCGAGTGAAGTTTTCTGATAACATATCTCTTTCCATCTCTACTAGTATTAAAATGTTAAAATTCCTTGTCATGGTGTGTTTCACAGATATAGGCATGAAATAGCACATGATGGACAGAGGATCTATATTCTGGGAGGAGGAACTTCCTGGACATCATATCCTTTAGATAAGGTACTGTACCACTGAAAGATTTTATATACCCTCAAGTAACTTGTCACCAGCTAAGGTTCCAGCTAAGGAAAATCCATGTCCCTGGTGTATTCATAGTCTTAGTCTAAAGTCTAGTCTTTTTTTGAACTCCCTAGGATTTGTTTAGTGTGCCAATGGTAAAAAGAGAAGAAACAAAACTCTGGTTTTACAAAAAAAATTAAAAAATCTGTACACTACTACTAAAAAAGCATATAAAAATGCTAGCATTAGTCATTGTTTATATATCTGTACTTCTACGCAAAAGCTGATCAGATGATTTGGAAATATTTTGAATTTATCAGTAGAAGTGTCTTCCATCTTGATAATTGTCCAAGTCTGTCATTTTTCACACATGTCACTTTTTAAAATGTTTTTTTTTTTTTTTTATTTATTTATTTAAGATACATGCTTATAATCTGGAAACCAATTCCTGGGAGGAGATTACAACTAAACCTCATGAAAAGATAGGTTTGTATACTTCACATCATGATTAACTGTAAGCCTGTGCTATCCTTAACAGTAGTGCACTTTGCTAAAATATCTGTGCTTTTGACAGGCTATCCTGCTCCTCGAAGGTGCCATAGCTGCGTGCAGATACGCAACGGTGAGGCCTGCTATACCAAAGAACATATTTCTGTATAGCCAGTATCACTTATTAAGCACTGTAATTTCATACTACATCCTCTCATTCTAATGTTTTTATCTGCTTTTTCTATTGTAGATGTATTTATCTGTGGAGGCTACAATGGGGAATTGATATTAGCTGATCTGTGGAAAATCAACCTTCAGACTTTCCAGTGGAGCAAACTACCAGCAGTGATGCCCGAGCCAGCCTACTTTCACTGTGCTGCTGTTACCCCAGTTAGTACAATACCATTTCTTTGGATCAGTCTAAATTTCAAAGTAGCAAAATTACCTTAGTACTCACCAAACTCAGAATATAAATGTATACACAGAAGGTGAAATTACATGTTAGATAAGCTGTCGTGGGTTCCTAGCATATACTATATAAAAAGATGGACAAAGCCATGGTGACGTCACCTTCTGGTTTGCAGATTCTCTCTGTAAAGCCTCTAGCTGATGCATCTGTTTGTAAATCCAAATGTGACAAACTGTGAGGACAGTGCTTACAGCAATCTGTCCATCACAGAGGAGTGATGCCCTAAAGCGCAGCATGGTTTATCAAACCGTTTTACAAAATATATATAATTTACAAAGTGAATATCATTCTGGTATAAATAAATAATGAAACTGGTTATTTCATTATGTAAATATTTATACTATGAGGAAAATATTTACAGAAATGTTGAAAATGTTGTAAATCCAATAAAAAGCAGGGTCATTTTCTTCTTTAAAAAAAAGAGGGGAAAATATGAGTCTTATACAATCATCCCTATCCTGACTGTTAGTAAATATGAGGTTTTAGGCTTCACATTTCAGAACTTGAGGCTCCTTGACAATTTTGACATTGATGCACATTATTGATCAATTGTGGAGCTGTAGTAACTACAGAGGGAAGGAGTTTACGAGTGATGCCGTGAAGCTATGAGAACGAGTTGTGGAGGCTAGGTTAAGAAGATAGGTAACGATCAGTGAGCTGCAGAATGGCTTCACACCAATAAAGAGCTCTACAGATGCAATGTTTGCTTTGAGAGTGTTGATGCAGAAGTATTAAGGAGGAGGACTTGCACTTTATGGATCTAGATAAAACATTAAGTTATGGTGCCAAGAGAGGATCAGTATTACTGCATGAACCCAGGAGTGGCAGAAATATGAGAGGGTGCTGCAAGACATGTGGTGAGGTGTGATAGATAGTTTCAATGTGTGGATGAGACCAGTGATTGGCTCTAAGCCCCTGATGATGGCTGTTTTTTGTCTATATTTGTGGACATCTAATTTTGTTTTTGATGTTATAGTTATTATATGGAACCGTCCTCTTAAAATAAAAATAAAAAACTGTTGGTGATCCAGAAGGTGCAAGGAGAACCTAATGAAAAGATTTTGTTTGTTACCAGTTGGATAATCAATGATGACATTGAAGAAGTTTAGAAGCCTGAACCTTGTTAAGCTGTATACACTGTAAAATGTACCTTTTCCCCATCTCTTTTGTTTTGTACCCAGGCTGGCTGCATGTACATCCATGGTGGTGTGGTGAACATCCATGAGAACAAGAGAACTGGCTCTCTGTTCAAGATCTGGCTGACTGTGCCCAGCCTGTTGGAGCTATGCTGGGAGAAGCTCCTCAAGGCCTTTCCCCACCTTTCTTCACTCCCCACCATGCAGCTGCTCAACCTGGGCCTCACACAGGAACTCACTGAACGTTTGAAATAGACTTAGCGGAGCAAGAACACGTAAAATGGAAGGGACAGCGAGGAGAGCGGCTCAGTACAAAATTGAATTCCCAGGAAGTCTTAGGGTGACCCAAGCCCCGCCCTGCCCTCCCGCCTGACGTAGCCTCGCCTTAAAACCAAAAACAATGGGATGCCTTTTTCTTTTGTTTTTCTTCCTTTTTTTTATAGTTAAAGTGATGAAGAACAGAGTATATGTGGAATGTTTTATGGATTTTACTCAAGACCCTGTCCCCCCCCACTGGTCCCTGCACTTGTGTCAAACTAATACAGTCATGGTTTTCATCAAACAGCTGGAAATGGTTTATTTTGCCCCGGCATGAAGTCAAACACTGTTTTCTCCCATTGTTTGTTTGTTTGTTTGTTTGTTTGTTTGTTTGTTTGTTTTTTGTCCAAATCGGCATTATCTGGTAATTTTAAAAGTTCAGTGTGAATGACGAATGCATGTATATTAAAATGAAATCACTTTTTATGGGGGAGGGTGGGGTAGCTTCGTGAACTGATGTTGCAGTTTGCACATTTTTGTCTTACACATTTGTGGACATTTGGTTTTTTGTTTTTGTCATCTTTAAAAAAAAAAAAATTCTTCATGCAGAGGCGACGATAGTATTGACATCAGTCTGAAACAGTGGCAGATGGTGGTTTGAACCATGGCGGTGTTTTTTGCACATTTTAGCCAATTTAATACAATTCCCTATCTAATATATAATTTTCATTTCTACTGACCTGTTGTAGAGTTTTAGATTATTGTGAATGTTTTTGTGACTTCCTCACTGGCCTTTTTATTTCACTTTACTCTCTAAGGTTCATTGATCAGCCAATTACAATAACCTTTCTCTGAGCTTTTAATGTCAAAGTGGATCATTGCATAACTTTGACTGTAAGTAATCTTAAATTTCCAGTTTCTCCAAATTATTTTTATATCTTAAAAAACAAAAAGACATGCCATCTGCCTGGGATATAAAAGCATTCAAATCCTAAAAAATGAAATTAGTGCATGCCGTGAAAAGAGTCTTATGTTATTTGTGGTGAATTGCCTAAAACATGCAGAAACACTGTGCATGTAAGGAAGTTTTAAATGCTGGTTTTGCCTGTGTCTGGACCTCTGTAGTTCCTGTATTGTTCATTATACATCATATTGCAGCCTAGTCTGGAGATGAAATTGAAGCGAGGTGGGTATGTTCAAGATAATTTATTATTTTCTTTCCCTTTTCATTGTGTTTGCTTGCAGGTTTCATTTGTAAACCAAACCATGCTACACATCACTGTGAATTTGGTGCTTAAAAAAAAAAAAATATATATATATATCTATATATAGATATATTTAAGATGATTATATTTGAATAAAGACTTGATTCTGTTTAAAATTTTACTCCCTCTTTGTTTAAGACACATGATGCACAGGGAGTTGCTTCAGTAGCAGGCTTACACGAACATCTGTTTATACTGCAGTGCCTTTCTCCCAAACTGATATTGAGGTTTGACAAATAGAGGCAGATATTTGCATGTTTAGACAAAATTCTTAGACTTACAAGTAAATTAAAAGTCCCATAATTGCATATTGTGACATGTTGCTGGCCAAGATTGTAATTTTATATCCTGTAATCTTAAAAACCAAGTGTTTAAATAAAATATGTTCATGTTTACAGATGCCAAATAATATTCACCTTCAAAATGTGATTATGACAAGATCCCATATGTATTTTTTAATATACATATGATGGGATGTTGCCAGATGGTTTGGTCACATATGCATGAGTCTGCCTGCATTATTTTTACCTTGTTCCTTTTTCTTCTGCTTTTCCCCCTTTGCTGTTCCAAATTACTGATGCATGATGTCATTACCTGCTCCCCCCCCCCTTTTTTTTTTTTTTTTAATAACATCAAATCGTTACTTTGGGACACAGTTTTACAGGTGACCCCGAAAATGTTGTACACTGGGCTTGTATGAGTGTCGTGTTAAGAGGTCTCTAAATAAAGGCGTTCTGTAAAGAGCTCTCTGTCCCCCCCAGTTTTCTTTCCTGTACTAATGCTTAGCATGACGCACACTAGAATTGTCCAGTGTAAGACTCTTGCATGGATCGTTGCTGCCACTTTTATTCTTTTATTCAAAGTGCTTTTATTCAAAGTGCACAATAGATCAAAGTCATACATCCCTGTATTTGTTGTGTTTGTGAAGCTGAATTTGCCCAAATGCTAGTGAATAACATAACCTCAAAGGCAAAATATCAAAATGAAAAAGCTGAGAGATTAATAGTCAAAATGCAAAAATACAGAAAGTTTTTTTTTTTAATGAACATGTTTATTATATCAAATATCAACAAGATATTACAACGATTAACAAGAAAAATACCACAAATTGACATTTCTATTCAACAGCAAAAACGTTTTTAAATTACAGACAGAATTGGAAGACACTATTTTATGTGTATACATATATATAAATATAAAAAAAATCCAAATATTCACTTTAATCTTCAACATGACATTTCTGATCCCACATTTTGTGCGTCTGACCCCAAACCACCAAAGATTAAGAAATCTTTTAATGTGTTTAATTTTCAAAATTACTATTTGGCACATTAACACGAGTGTGGAGAAGGAGCAAAGAAGTAAAGGGCCAAAAGGATGAGGTAGACCACCACTAGAGCCGTGCCTGCAGACAAGACAACGAGTGGATATAAGCAAGATATTTGACATAGGAAAAACTTTGACAAATGCACATATGAGAAAGTCCTTGATAACATCTGATTCGTGCAAAATTAATACTTACATTTCTGGTATTATATCCTGATATTGCTTACCTTGAAAGTAGTCACATTTCCCATCCATGAAGATGTAATTGACCACAATTACACTAAAGATGCTAGCCCAAAGATGAATATCGCTGAACACAAGCATAAAGCCAACATCCTGGGAGGAAAGAGGAAAAAAATAATATATATAGCTTGAAATGTCATAACTGGAATTATCACATACAAAATAATAATCAATTTAACTTACATAGAATGCATTGAAGAGGATGAGCAGTGGAATCTGGATCATGCAGACCTGCACAGCAATGCAACTTCCCACTTCAAGGCTGCAAAGAGGGGACAAGGAAGGTTTAATATTTTGTGCATTTCCAGTACTCCAGATTAAAATTGAGCCCATCCAGGTGGGTTATAACACACGTGATAATATAACGGGACAATGTTATCAAACCTGAGACTGATATTGTTTTGCAGTGCAAAAAGAATCCCATTGACAATCTCAGGAAGCTCTGGCACCATGGCCAACACCGTGACCCCAATGAAGTACTGCAGCATAAGCAGATAAGCAGTTAACTTCAGTATTATAATATTTGGTCAGCTTTAATACAAGGTTTCCACTTCATTCTACATGCTACAGGTGTCTTGTTCAATAAAGTTTAGAGTTTTTCCTTTACATTTTCCTTATTAAAAAAAAAAAAAAAGCATAATAATGTATTGAAATACCTGGGAGATGGAGGAATGGGTCAGAAAGGGCTTAATGTTTTCAGTGCAGAGGTCAGCACAGCAAGCCATCAGCACTGTGGCAACAATCAGCACTCCAAGAGCCCTCCACCGGGACCAGTGGACAACATGGTGACCTGCTTGTAACATCCATACCATGAGCTCATTGACAGGTTTAACAATAAGTACTTATGACCTTAAACCGTTAGTGCCCTTTATTTCATTAACTTTAAAAAAAAAAAAAAAGAAAAAAAAAAACCAAAAAAAAAACAAAACAAAGAAAACCCAAAATCATTATCATTGCAAATATTAGATTGTAATCTGCTCTCTAGAGGAAAGGCTCTTTCAACCAAATAACATTTCCAGATCTACCCACAGATCATTCCACACAGTCAGTCCATAAGGACATCCAAATATGCATTTTATGAGGTATGATCTGCAATCTTGTTCCCCTCTAAAAGCCAGCTTGCTTATCACCTTTAGCTTGTGCTACATTTTAAATTAGCATCCAGACTTTGCTAAAACAAACAAAAATACAAACTTCTAATTTGCTAATTCTGATTACTGGTCTGCCATGAGAGTCAAATAAAGAATAATGAGTTAATGTTTAATGGCTTGAGGTGCCAAGATCTTGTTGGGCACACACACAATGACAGTTATATTTCATGATTTTTTTATTTTAATGCATAAACGTTCAAAGAAAGGCTTTTTTTAAATTGCAGCTGTCATGACAGATTTCTTTTCTGATGTATTAATTATATATTTGAATCATACCACATTAGTAATAGTAATATCACTTTCTCACTGTCACTTAGTAGTATGCATGTGCACTACAAATGGGCCTTATGCTCGACACACACACTTGACACAGTGAGGCCATTGTTAGTTCATGGGAGATGTTAAACAGATAGTGAGACGACTCCTCCTTATCAGGGATGTAAATCCTTAGGTGACGGCCAAGCAGAAAACAAGATCATAATTCTCTCTGTGAGGGAGAAGATTTTAAGGATGGGGCTGAAGGTATAGTGAGATGGGCCAACATGTAAGAGTTCTTTGTCTGCAATGTGTTTATTAACTCCTTCTCCAAAATGCTCACCAGTCTTGCTGGTTGCAGAACTGGTTGCAGTTTTATTTAAGATTTTCCATAACACAGCTGGTTTGCATTTCTTTTTCCCCTAGAAAACAATTTAATGCAATTCCCTTAATCTTCACAGGTTTTTACATGCAAAACTGCCTTATTGCAACACTGCACATGCTTGGTAATAAGGAATGCAATGAGCAATAAGCATTTTGCAATCATTTCACTTTCCTATTCCCCAAAAGATTAAACTGCATGCACAACACACCTGTTGCAACGTGGCCCATGGGCAATAATACTGGCATTAATACATGGTTTGGTGACAAGTAGATGGCCGGTGGTGATTTCACCAGTGGGGTTGGAGGTGCTGGTACCCTCTTGTGTGTACTGACCGTGTGCATGGCCCCCGTGACCATCGCTGATATGGATATCATAGATGTGGGAATGGGTCTTCAGTGTGAAGATGAGGCCAATTAGGTATGCAGCAGGCAGAAGGACAGAAATTGTGTACATAAGAGGCCTGCAAAAAAAGAAAAAAAATTATCACTCAAAACAATATCAAGCTGATCGTGTTGGAGAAGTGCTGTGCAATCAAGCATCAAGACTTACTCAATATCGGACAGAATTAAATGGGGCTCACTTTGACTCTGTTGTGAACACAAACAAGATAAGAATGAAAAATCAACAATAAAATAAGATGCAACATGTCGCCCTGGAAAAACCTAAAAGTTGAGTCTTTCCTTTGGACATTTTTAAGTGTACTTACTGAGCTGATCTATAACAAAATACCCTATAACTCTATACAAAAAGAAGAAGCAGCCACCCACCGTGTCATAGTGACAGTTTTTACAGACGAAGGACACAGTGGCATTGCCGGGAACATCGCTGCAACTTTCACACATCAGATTACCAAAGGTCTTTGAAAACAGGGTAGGTGCAAACACACCTAGGGACAATATTGCAGCATGGAAGGGGTTTGGACTCAGGTTTTGGAAGAATTTTGTTTCTCAGTTTGTTTTATGCACATCTGCCATCCTTACCTCCAATGGATATGAAGAGCAAAGCTGAGCTCACTCCAGCTGAACGGCTGTTAAATCGTTGCTCCTGGTGTTTAATACCCCCAATGATCATACATATACCCTGTGCAGTTAGAATTTTTATGCAATGAGTACAGCCATCTGCTTAAGACATCTAATTGCGAATATAACCAATGGGCACAATTCATCTGCTCTTACTGGTATGAACAGTATACATCCAAGAAGGGTGCCAGTTAACGCAGCTTTGACAACCTCTTCATAACATTTGGTGGCAGCATGATGTCCCTGAAGCAATGCCGTGATGTAGAATGTCAACTCTGTGATGGAGCCAAAAGTTGCGTTCACCACCGCTCCCACTGCGAAGTTACACTGTGCAGAAATGCTGCAGGAAGTATACACAGATACAAAGCAAAATAAACAAAAAGAACTGAAATGTTATATGTAGTTAAGAGTTTCTGAAAACGTTCAGTGGGATTAACTTGCTACATACTAACACATTAATTCATAAATTCAGAGGCCGCTAACCAGCGAGCCCCAGCTAGTGCCATCTGGTGTTTTACCCATGCAAGCAGGCAAATTTGCTATTGTTGTAGTTGTCAGTGTCACTCAGTTGTCAATCAGAGTGTTTCTTGTCCTGTGGACAGACCTCAATTGCGATAATCTTGGACTGCTGTGCAGCCTCTGAGTTTAAAAATCCTCCACCTGTTGCAGGTTCTGGTTGCGAGCAGGACTATCATGAACAGCTGCAGTCCAAGACTTGCTTCGCTGCCTACTTGTTGGTAGGGAAAACAGATGAAAGGAGCTGGGGCTAGATAGTTACCAAAGGCTAAAAACAATTAAATAAAAAAGGAGTGAAGTTTGAATTTCACCCACTATAATTTTTCATCACTTCAAAAATAAAATGAAAGAATTTTACCTGGCTATTCCCATGCCAATATAATAAGACAGGGGAATAATGGAAATCATGGCTGTAGCAAACTTTGTCTCGGCTCTGAAGTAATTGTTTTCTTTGTCAGCGTAACCAATGATCAAAGTGATAAATACCAACGGAAGCAGGTCTGCAGTGGGCATAGGTTTAAGGACAACAGACAGACAGTGGACAGACCAGCAGTAAAAATACTAGTGGCTATAGTAGAACATCTTTTCTGCACGTCTGCCCTGGCCTGAAAATTTATACAGTTACAGAAATCAGACAGCAGAAGGGTTATTATCATTATAGCTAAGCTATGAAGACGAAAGGCCTATATCATATCTTTCTGAGTAAATACAATTACAACATAGTTTAAAAAATTATTTTTCCTTCACAAGACTTTTAGTAAAGTTGACCTCTGGCCTTGACCTTGTGGTCACGGTCACCAAAACGTTTCCTACATTTTTAGCCGATACATCTGTGGTATCAATTCTACAATCCTTGGGTTATCGTGTTCACAAAGTTGAGTGTCACCAGACCGCTCAGCGATCATCCCCCAGGCCTTTCAGGCTGAGGATTAAAAACTGTAACTGAGCCCCTTACTTTATATGTCTAACAACTTAAAAAGGATACTGAGGGCGAAAATGTTGATACCGTGGACTGTGTATTTGTAGTAATGCATATTGAAAGCTTGATAACAGCATAAGAGGACTCTGGTTCCACATGCCTGTGTCTGCAAGGGAGATCGTAGAATTTAAAAAAAAGATTCAGTAAACATGCATTAAAATTGATTAGCTCCAACATTAACAAGTTATACACAGTTCAGTTTTGCTGAACTGTTTTGATCATACTTTCACTTTGAGGCCATGTGAAAACTGAAAACTTTTTTTTTGTGATATGGTTCAATTGCTCTTTTAAAAAAGGAACAAAGTGTCACAGACAGCATTAAACACACACTACCACATTTAAAGCTTGTGGGAAGTACAAAGGATCATGGCTAATAAGGTGGCTGTAAAAAGTAACAACACTGCGGTTGGTATTTTGAAAAGCATAACCATTGCGGTAATGGAGGGGGAAATCCTTCACGCATCCTCTGCCTTGATATCTACAACATCAATCTGTTTCAGTAAATAACCTTGTCCTTTTCCAGTGTGTGGATGTGAAGGTCCTCTGGTGCCATGAGAAGGACGCCGGTTAGTATACGAGCGTTGATTTTTGCTACTGGGATGGTGAAGACCAGCAACCAGGACAGCACACAGGCGAGGCAGTGCATGACAGCCAGGACAGGGTAACCAAGTAACAACCAAATGCAAGTGCTGACACGACACTGTGGAGGCAGATTAGGACTCATGGTCAGAAGCTTACATACACTCGTCATGCACGTGAAAGCCGTGGCAACTTTTTAAAATTCTAATCATTTCTTTGTTCTTTTTCCCTGAGGTTGAATTAAATGTAAACTTCTATATAAATATTTCAGAACTGTGCACAGCACCACATAACTGAGGTCAGTATGATTTTCTTACCCAGTGCTTTGAAGTATTCTTTGGTGGCAGTTCTGGGACAGGGATCTGGATAGGTGGGGGTGAAGACACTAAGGATGCAGAGTCTTTGTTCACGACAAGGTCCTCACTGTCCATCTCATGAGGAATAACCTCACAGTTTGGAGGGTTCACAGAGAATCTATCAAGTACATTATCAACCTGAAAAAAAATTAATAAATTCTTATTAGAGGATTTTAACTGAATGCTGTCATTAAAACCTATTTATCCTATTAAAAATCCTGATTTTTAAACTTAAAAATAGCAACTCTAGCGTCTACACAGTATCAAATTTAGTACACAAATTACATTAAAAGGCTTCATTACCTTCTCAATACACTTCCCAAATGGCCAAATAAAGTACCATGCCAATGTGACACAAACTTTTCCTAAAAGAAGAAACTCATTAGCATTATTTTCCAGATTTACAGAAAACAAGAGTGCTGCAGTTTTTTAAAGACTACATACCATAAGCAGAAGCTGCCACTGTCAGAAACATGACAGCAGAAATGAGGATGTAGATTAACGCTATCCACCAACCAAATAAAAATACATAGCACACATTCCCAAAGGTTACCACTGAACCTGAGAGACAGAAATCACAAACGCAGGTTAGTTCTTTAGCGTAAGAAACACGAATTTGCATGTATGAGCGTGCTGGAGTTAAACAGAGTTCTAATATGAAAAAAAGGCAAAAGGAACCCAGGCGTTCTTGAGCCTTAACAATGCTAAGGTCAGAGTGCAGCTCTTTCATGATCTCCGATTGGTCTTCAATGGGCTTCTCCGTTACACTGGCCTTCCATTTTCTGAAACCAAACTGAAGAAATAAAGGGGTATTATTGTTAAAAAGAAAAACACCTGCAGCTTTGAGTGCGTGTATTACACTCACAGGTTCATAATCAGGGGTGTGGACTCAAAAAGAAAAAGCTTTAGTGTCATTCTGGAGATATTCCGAGTTTTTGTTTTACATGTAGCCATTTTTAAACACAGCTTTACCACAGTTTAGAAATAATGTGAGGGACCAGTTTCGACGGGACTAGAAATGAGCATATCAGAGGGACAGCTCAGGTTGATTGGTTTGGTGACAACGTTAGAGGCAATCTGCACATGTGCCGGGAAGTGGACAAAGTATATTAAATATGGAGCTGCCATGCAGGGGGGAGAAAAAAAAAGGAGGATGACCACATACAAAGCTCATGAATTTGGTGAAAGACATGTAGAGGGTTGGTGTGACAGAGGTGGCTACAAGAAGCAAGAAGCAGAAGAAGAAAGAAAAGACAAAGAAGTGAAACTGAAAAAAGTACATAAATGTTTACAGCTTTATCGTAATAAGCAACCACTAATGTCAGGCACATCATGCTAACACTGAACATATATTTGCTATTCTTGTGGGAACATTCCTACCAGCGTAAAAATTAGCCCACTAATCCTCAATCATAAAGTAAAAGCATCTTCTGTAAGGAAAAACTAGCAGACCGTAAATTGCTGTTAACATCTGTATTAAGTGGAGTACGTTTTTTTGTGCAACACAGTAACAGAAGAAATGCCAGGACAACAGAAGAGCTGTTTCAGGCGGTTTAGCAGCGTTTTCCATCTGAGTGAGTAAAACCCCCTTAAGCCTGCATGGATAACAGACTACAGGAGAAGAAAAAGCCCCAAAACACAACCCCATGTTTTTCTGCGTCACTTCTGATACCTCAAACGGCTATCACAGAACCACTAAAGTTTATGGTTACTAGAAATGAAAGATTCTGTGTGATTACATTTCTAAATTCTTGCCCTAGACTCATATTAAATTTACTGCGAAAGCTGTGCATCCTTTTCACATGTGCATTTTAAAATGCTTCAAGTCCCTTTTCTTTCCTTTATGAATAAAAAGTGAGAAATTAGATGCCGTAGTATGTAGTAATTGTTTAGCACGTAACCACTGCCCTGATTGAGTGGTTTCCTACCTTGTAGTTGTTGGCCTCCCTGTGTGCCTCCACTTCATTGTCAACTCTGATTGTAGTCCTTGTGGTGCATTCATGCCATCCATCTTCTCCATTGCGTGGTGGAGAAGACCGGGCTGAGGTGACATGCCCCCCTGTGCAGATTAAAAAAACAAAACCAAAACAACTTTTCTACCCTGTTCTAATTTAAACCTCTCTATATTTTAACATTTCACATGTCCATATACACAGAATATTATAATGCTTTAGCCATGTTGGGAAAGGTAGTCTTGATCATCCAGAACCAGCCAACTAGAGTTATTAAATCCAGTCAGGTATCTGCTACTTTATTCTAGTTTCAGCTAAAGTCATATTCACCTCTATGGACACCAAAAAAACATTTTGGGGTGTAGTGGCAGAAGTGGTGTCCAGAAGCATCTGGGGAGGGTGTATCTGCAGGGCCTGTCTCGAGATGATGGGCCCCAACACAGAGCCTATCAGTTAGGGAGAGTTGCCGTGGATATCGATGCTGTTCTTGATGGACACAGGTCTCTAAATATGGAAACATTATAAAGAGCGTGAAGTATGGTTTTCAGAAGAGAACAGCGTATCAGTTCCATTCATAGTGTGTTAGCTGACCGACATGCTTCCATGAAAATGTGTGTGACAAACACAAACCTCCTGAGAGTCATACAGAGTCCATACAAAACCCATGCTCTCAACAGCAATCAGTCAAGACTGATTATCAGTGCATTGCAATGCAGCGCTAAGAATCCTGCTGGGCTTTCAAATTAAAAAAGGAATGCATACTGGTTATGGTTCATGAAAAGCAGTTGATTTAATGGTTGGCAGCCAGTGGAAGGCAAAGATTAAAATGAAAAGAAATTACTGCAAGAAGAAAACAGCAGCAAGTATGTGATTTTTTCATTAAATCAAAACAGAAAAAAATAGGTTAAACGGAGTTAAAGTGAGCAGTTGTTGCCTCTAGGAACGTTACTAAACACCATCCCAAGGAAGCACCATATGACCTACATACATACATACAATACAACTGTGACCATCAGGCTATCCTCCACAACGCTATCTGTTTAAACATTAAGGTTTAACAACAGCAACAACGTCGTTTTCAATAGAATTATGACCACAAAAATACAAATTGAAATTAGTTTTAACTTTTGTTTTTAACCGAAAGCGACTTTAAAGAGCACGTGGAACGCAAACTTGACAAAATACTCAAAACGTCATTTTTTAAAAGTCTACATGAAAGGATCTGCGCAGGTGTGGAGGAGCACACGCTGAATAGTTTGGTCTCACCTGACGATGAATCAGCCTCGGATATTCTTGGTAAGTTTTCCACATCACCCGGTAAAAGTAAACAGTTTTTGTGGGACATTTTGGGTTGTTGTTGTTTTTTGGGTTTTTTTGGTATGACACTTTATTCTCCGAGCGTTGCTCCTATCCTGTAATCCTCTGGACTTGACTTCCCTCCCTCTTTATTCTGTGCAGTCCGAGCTGCTATTGGCATTAGCAGTCAACCATTAGGACGAGGTGAAGTGGGCGGTGGGGGAAGCGGACGGGAAACAGCAAGAGTATTATATTTTCTGATATATAAATACAGACAGAGCGCCTAACTTTATTTTATTTTTTCAACTTCACTTTTCTTAATATTATTTTTATACGGATATTATTATGGTTTTTTTCTTCTCCAAATCTCATAAAACCAAAACTGTACTTATGTTAGTGCCCCCATTGGATCTATATAATATATCATATATGGTCATATAATAATAATAATATATAATATAAGTTATATATTTAATTACTTTTTTATCACTTACCTCGCTTTTTAATTTTATGTATAAAATTTAAGTTATTTCTTATGGCATTTTTGTAAGTTACTTTGATTCCTACTAGTGTTTACGTTGATTGTTATGTCCATTTTATTCATAGCCTGCGGTAAATTTCAAGAACAGAAGCTGACCCAAAAGGCACATTTCCATTCCAGCTCTTCAAAAAAAACACAGTTTCAAAATATATTTAAACCTGAAAGGTGTGTTTTGGTTTTGTTGTCTTAGCTAATTATTGTGGAAAGAAAATATCACAGTGATTTAAGAGTCATTCAGGTGTGTTCATCATTTCCAAATAAATTATGATTCATCTCATAAATCATGAAAGACTGTCCTACCCTCCAGCTGCCTTTAGGGGTTAAAAGTATCAGGATCGGTATTGGTATAGGGAATGCAGGCCCTGTATTTATTTGGTTTCAGACTGATACCAAAATTTGCAGTATTGCACATCATTAGTGCAAGCTGCATGCTGCAAGTACACGCTGCGGTCAAAAGTACTGGGCCACACTGTGGCGCAGTTTTTCCAGGGGTTGGCCTGGCGACTTTAATATGACTAAAGTTAAATCCTAATTCTTTTCTTAACAGGACATTTTAGACAGTTCTGTACTTCATACATTGTGGGGACATTTGGGTCCTCTTCTGTCCCAGCATGACTGTTCCTCAGTCCATAAAGGCATGGTTGGATGAGTTTGTTGTAGAAGAACTTGACCTCCTTCCTTGCAACCACTTTGGAATGAAGTAGAACAGAGAATGGGCTAAAATTTTACACCTACACACTGCCCAAAAATTTGTAGAAAACCTGGAAGAGTAAAAATTATTGTAGCTGCAAACGTGGAACGATTTGGAATGGGATGTCATAAAAGTTCCTGTCCTCGAGTCGTAGCGGAGATTACAACTGTTACAAAAGGCAAAACACGAAGAAAAAAAATGCACATATCTGTTTCACTTTTCACTAAAATTTTATTTACATATAAAAACAAAACAAAAGAAAATACAGCTGCACAGTAAAAGTGACAGTATTCTTATACTCAGTTTGGAGACTAAACACACAAAGCGCCACAGTTAATCTTCAGACAGCTTACAAAAAAACAGAAATTATTACTTTTCAAAAGTAATCCTCATTTCTATTTTTTTTTAACACAAACTTTTTAGGTGGACATCAGCTTTTTTTTTTGTTATTGAATTCATAGTGTGGCAGTGTGGCAACTACTAATAACATAAATAATTCTCATACACTTCTATGTAACAAAATTTATCTGTGTTGACTAAGTAGCGATTTAACACAGTTTACTTCAGCATCATTTATCCACAGTAAGTGTAAACACACGTGACGATAGTAGGTGATCATTTGGTTACAGCACGAGTACAGCGGCAGATTTTTTTTTCTTTTATAGAGCAGTTGACTCTTCCCTTTTGTTCAACATCATGTAAGCAGAAGAATCGAGTGATTTGTACATTGGAAATATAACAGATTGAGAAATCTATGAGCAGCTAATACAGTACACACAGAAAGAGAGAGAGAGATGGAAAATTCTGCACTTTTTATTTTCAGATCTGAATAAGCTCCTTGTGGAGCATTATCAAATTTTTTTAACTGAACTGAGGAGGATGCAGTTTTGACTTAATATTTACAACAGAATAAGAAAAAGTAGAAATACAGCTGCAAAAAAATGTAGAAGAAAAGTTGAAATGTACAAGTAAAAGAGAGCCATTCATTTCAGTCCAATGCAGCAAAACTGTAAAGTAAGTTTTCCTCCAATCAAAGCAGAAAGTGTAGAATTATTGCACCAGGCAACAGAGTGTGTACATATAACTACACAGTTACAGTAGCTTATTTAATAAAAGAAAAAAAAGGCTTTACTATTTAAGGCATCAAAAATGAAGTGTAAAAGAAGCTATGAGTTATCGTATGTGGATCTAATTTCATTTTAGTCCCAGTGTGTATTAGAAATTCTTCAGGAAGTGCGAACATTTAGCATTTAGCAATTATTAGTATTTATAGGGTGAGGGGGCGTGTGGGTAATGGTTAGTACCCCAACTGTACATAAGAACAAACAATTAATAGATATATAGTAGCTTGAAGATAGAGCAAAACATTAAAATATAATACAAGAGAAGACTTGCGATAAACAGCATTATGCAGCTTCTGCTGCCCTAGGAGTGATGAAATACTCGTGACATAAGACGTCAATAAAAAATATTAAATATAGCAACAACAATAAAAAGGCATTTTAAAATAGTCTTCTAGAATTGGTGAAATCTTTTTAAAGAAGTCATTCATTGATAATCCCAGGAAAAGTAAACCTGGTTAATTCATCCTTGACTGGCACCGATCGGAGCGTCGGGTCCCACCGTAACACACAGAGCTTGAAGTTGTAACCAGCAGGTTGGAGCTGATGCAGGCGGACGAATGAGTCGGTGCTTCAGGATAAAGACATCTGGGTTTCTGTATTGTTTCAAGCCATGTACGGTTTTAGCTGCCTTATTTGACTTATCATCCTGGAGTTGCTTTTAAAATGTTACTGGACACAAATAAAATATAAAAATAATTTCTTATACACAACACTTTTTATTCTATTTTATCCCTTTGCGTTTTTTTAAGAAAAAAAAAATGACCAGCTTTGTTCCATCTTAACGTCCAGGCATTGGGATTTTGCTGCACTTTAGTAAGAATTTGCGAAAGTATCCAGCACTTTTTTTTTTACCTTGCTATGTACGTACACCTTAAAACAGTCTATTTCAGCTATGATTTTAGAAGTCAGAGTCAGCGTCCATAAGCTCCGCCTCCATTAAATTGGTCCTGGAGTGGATGGGTCCGTAACCAGCCCTCCGGCCTGCTGGTACCCGAGCCACGTGGGCCATTCTTTCTGATATTCCATCAGTGATATCCATATTTCCAGGGTAGCGTGAAGACGCACTAGGCTGCCAATTGGAGGGAGGGTAACGCGGACCAAGACCCAGATCCTCTGGACGATCTCTGAAGGTCAGGGGGTCAGACAGCATGCTGTGGCCATAGCCATTCTGGCTGGTCTGGTACTGCAGGTAGGGACACTTCTCCTCGCATGACAGACGGCGCGAAGGTTGGAAGTCTGGGTAAGACCCAGGCAGAACTTCCTCCTCAATCTTCTGTTGTTGTCTCTGCTGTTCCTGCAGATTGGCAACCAGGCTTGGATGAGGAGGCAGTTTGGGCAGACGGGGCACTGAGCTGCGACCAAACTCACGCTGGCGATAAACCTGGTGGTCCACCATCTCCTCAACCGGACGCACCTCCTTCTTCCTCTTCTTCTTCTTCTTTTTCCTCTTTATCATTTCTGGTGAAATTTCGGCCTCCACCATCCACAGGCGGTTCCTCTCCTCTGGAGGGGGCACTGTGACAAAATAATAGAAAGTAAAGATTACGATTTTTTTTTTTAAACCCAAGGTCTAGAACATCTGATCTGAAATTTATATTCAAGGGAGTTGGTGTAAAGCCAGAATCATGGTCTCCGGAGCTCACCTGGTGTACCAGTGGGAGTAACAGAAATGTCCTGTGGGAGGATGGCACCTCGCCTGGCCACCATCTTTGTCACATGCTGTGCCCAAGCTGATGACATGTCATTTGATGGCTCGTTTAGGTCAAAATTGATTCCGGCTATGAAAAAGAAGAAAAAAATTAACCCTAACTAACCCTAACCCCATTTACTGGTCAATACAATGACATCTCTGCACTCAGATGTATTTATCTGAATTAGCTCAATGATATACTCACCCACTGGTCCTTCGTGGGACACGGTGTGCATGCTGAAGGACAGCTCTTTCTCTGGATCTTTGTGGAGCTCCTTCCTCATCGCGAATGCCTTGGCGATCATCTTGCTTTTCTTTATCCTCTTCGGTTCATTATCGCTACGGCCGATGATCCTGGCAAAGTAGAATGACGGATGGCTACATTAATTTTTCTGACAACAAAAATTCAGTCCTGATCCACTGATAGCAAGAGATTGAGACCTAATGTTTTGCAATCCAACAGCTGCCATTTGACCTTAGATAAAATGCTAAAATCATCAATCAAGCTCTGTCATGGAAAAATACAGAGTAAGAAAGCCTTGGCCTCGACTGAAAATGCAAACCCCCCAAAAAGTCAACAGTGCAAACTGAAATGCATGCACTGGGGGTACACAACAGGACTAAATGCATGTGCGTGTCTTCATACTTTGAAGTGATGGGGATACAATCCAAACTTTTCAGTTATTTTGGACAAAGAGCAGGCATTTAACACACCGCTATCACTGTACATATTAATATGGACAGGCGTGTAACAATGATTTTAAAAACAGACTGTTGCTAATTTTTTTTAAAAGAACATTAAAAAAGGACAAATAATCATCCTAACCTACAGTATCTCTTCACTGCTATAGCCATAACACCAGATACGTGTTTGCAGAAGTTTGTGTTAACTTGCTCACTTGCACCAGGTGCGTTTCCAGATGAGGATGGTGGCTTTGGTCCAGACCCAGGTGCTCATGGCGATACCCGTCCCAAACATGGAAAACAGGTTAATTTTCTCCACCATCAGACTGGGGCGGTTCTTAATGGTGCATTCTGGGATGGGCTTGTTTGTCTGAGAGGCGATTGTCACGTTGGCCTCACACCTGTTGAAAATACGACAGAGACGATTAGTCTGTGTCTCCAACAGTGCCCACAGTGTGTGCCTCCCACACCTTCTAGCTAGTCATATGACTGAGGTGCATTCAAATGCTGGATCTGGTTAATAAGAAGGTCTTTTACATGTTAGGGTGGGGAGAGAGTGGTTTACATTTTTGAGGCAAAATTCATTCCAGTCCAGCCAGTGTCAACACGGTGGGGAAAGAGGGCTGCATTCACTGCTTCATGCTGAGTGGTTAGATGGCGGTTTGGAGTGTGCATCAGGTTGTGGATATCTGTGTGTGACTGGATGCGGAGGGTGAAACTGAGAAGTGCTGAGGTATAAAGCAGCTTTTGAAGCAAGCAGGTGTAAACTTTAACACCTTAGGACTTGAACTGCTGCAAAACTGTAAGGTAAAACTTCCTTCAGTCCAGACAAGGATTCGAATGACTCCATACTGATCGCTACCACTGACCATTTTAGTTCCACCTAATCAAAACTTTGGTGCATAATGAGTGTATAAATAAAAGATTAATAGCGTAAAAACTAATGTTATTTTACCTTTTCTAAAATTTTTAAACAACAACTAAATGTCAATGCAACAGAAATGAACTAATGCATGATATTAACATGCTTTGGTTAATTAGTTCTCACAGGTAGCTGCACATTGGCCTAATCAGCAAGAGATCAGCTGGTTAAATCCTAAAAGGAGAGCCAAAATCTCAGGCCTCAGACTGCTCAGTGTATGATGTCACTGAGAAGGGGTATCCTTAATATGGTCACCCCGATCACCTTCCATTCAACCATCTGTTTACAAGGGGTAGCCAATGAAAAGAAAGTTGCCTTAAAGGGAGAGGAGCAGGTCTCCATGAGGGTCTGCAAACGTTAAATACTGTGAGTGGAGCCAATATTAGTGGACCAATATTAGCTATTTGCCAATATATTGGGACTGGGATTTTTAATGGCCGATACATTTTTTGTGGTATAAAACATATGGAAGAAACCGCCTTTAAGCATGTAACAAGTGTTGCTTAGTTTGTCCACCAGAGGGAACTCTGCAACCTCCCTATTGACAACACATTTTCGGGAAGAACACACAGCACAATAACCAGCTGATCCAAGTAGACTCAGGCAGGGTGTAAACAAGTAATCAACGACTGGTAACGATAAAGGAAGAGTACTTTTAAACTGCATTATCATATTATGTTAGGACTCATAAATAACAACAAATAACAAATATTGGGGGAAACTATTTATGTGTTTTGTGTTTGAAAGAAAAAAAAAATCAGCCAATATATGGAATGTTTAAATCACCAAATATTGGTCTTAAAAATCGGTCAGGCTATAGTGACAATTTATCCAAAGGTACTCTAATAGATTCCAATTATAAATATATGGAGATAGAAATTAGCATAATAGGTTTACTTTAAATTAATGTGACATATTTGGAAAAATTCAGGTATTTATTTATTTATTTTTTAGGAGATATGCATCCTGGGCCTGGCATTGTGGTCCCTTTAAGGTGGAAAGGGTAATATGCTGTGCAATAGCAGTGGTGACTTTGTTAGTGTGAGGAGTAAAAACACATAAAATTATATGTTTTCCGTCTAAAAGAAAACACAACTTACAGCACATAATCCCTGAAGCTTCTTTCCCACTCAGCTTGGTTGAAGAAGTCATAAAAGTGGCAGCCAAAGGTTATAAAGACAAAACCAAAGGCAAGGAATCCAAATATTCCTGTATCGTAAAGAAACACAAGGACAACAAATTATATGTAAGGTATTAGTCGCTTTGCTCCTTGTATACATCATACAGAATAAGAAACCTTAATGCATTATTACATCGGCGTAACTTTGTGCTGAACATGAGGAGGGGGGGTCAAATGGCAGATGATTAAACATGCAACTATTTTTCTGGTAATAACTGAAATAGTACAGAAAAGTAAAGAAGTAAAGAAAATCAACAGCCTATTTGTGCAAGATAATTCATAATTTTATTGGGGGGGGTATATTGGTTGGGTCTGATTACTTGGGGGGGGGGGGGGTCATAACCCCCCAGGAAATTACGCCCCTGCATTATTAAAATGCCTGATTTCTATGATGAACAAGCAGTTAAGCCCAGGTTTCAACTCTCAGGATGGTTTCTCTCTGATATTGATCAGGCGAGAGTAGAGAACTTACCAAGTCGCAGCATAGTCTCATTGATTTTGCTCGCTGCTTTCTCACTCAAGAGACCGGGGTGATTACTTTTGATGGAAAATAATGTCATAACACCTAGAAACAGAGAAATGTTTTAATTAAGTCTTTGCAAAGATTAAAGAGTAACTTTTATGACAGTTTGTGTCTCTTTTCAGCTCTTTGAGCTCAAAACATGACAAACCAGTTCTTCGGAACTCACCGCGAATGAGGAAGTAGCCACCAACAACAAGCACCACTCCAATGGGTGCAAGCACAAAGCCAGCGCGATACCTGTAGTTCTTGTAGCCCACAAAACAGATCCCGCTCACAGAGTCTCCGTCAACCTTTAGACAACCAGGCATAGACAAAAGGAATCATAAAACTGACCAACCTCAGTTGTAAAACATTTTAAAATCTCAAAGAATGAGGAATTTTAGTGAAAAGCCTCATACACACCTCAGCGATTGCTAGGATGGCCACAGTGAGGACAAAGGGGATGGACCAGGTGACCATGTGGAAGTAAGAGGTTCTACCAGACAGTGGCTGGTGAGTAGTGCCCAGAGCTTTGAAGGATGTGTGCCAGGCATATGTCAGCATGACAAACCAAATCACACCTGACATCAGGGAGTAGTAGACGATGATGAAGATGGTGACACATGACAGCGTTTCCGAAGACCTGAAAAGAGCAAGATTAGAGAATTTCTGTGATTTTTTTCTTTTCTTTTTCTTTTCTTTTTTTTGGGGGGGGGGGCATGCGGAGGGGGAAAAAATCACATGAAATCGTATCATATTTAACGCTGAGATCGAGGTTTTGCACTCACGAGGGCTCCCCGAGTCGCATCGTGTTGTCGCTCTTGCATACAATCTCTTCACGTGCGCCATCCAGAAATTGGGCCAGCCAGCCGATGCTGCCCACAAAGAAACAGGCGTTGATGTAGAAGAGAATGACAGCTGGGTAGCGGTTGGAGTTTTTCCAGTCTGCAAGAAATGTGGCCTGAAAAATAAAGAGAAATAATTAACAAAGCGAGAATGTGGCTTAAGTTAAATGTGACCCAATCCCCCCCAAAAATGAATACCGTTATAGTTTGTCTCACCAGGGTAAAGAAAGTGCAGAGGAGGGTGATGGTTCCAAAGTAAGCGATGTAGGCGTGCATGTCATTGTGCTCCTCTTCAGTGAACAGAGGATTGTCACACTGGATACCACAGCCCTCCACGTCCTTGTACCAGCTCGACTGAATGTCCGTCTTCACCAGAGGAGCTTCACACTGGCCCGATGTGTTGAACTTCAGCTTTTGCACCTCATTCTGCAAACAGAGGATATAATGGGTAGTCTTACAGCTGCCTAACAGTTTGAAATCATTGCTGTTTACTGGACCCTGACCTCTGAGCCCGGACTTTTAAAAAAAGTCTCACATGACATTACATGACAATTGAACATACCGAACAGCCCACAGGGAATTTGTCACATTTGAGAAAGCTGGGCCAGCCTCGCTCCCGATCCACGATGCTACATGGACTACGTGTAGTCAGACAGAGGCTCTGGCTGGGCAGTTCAACTCGGCCGTTTTCGCATTTGGGCATGTAGACGGCGCAGAGCAGAGGCTGGATGACCGACCAACAGCGAGGGGCATTCCGCAAACCTAGGACACAAAAACAAAACTGAAACTTCCTGTGGCATTTAACTTAGAGATGATAGATTCACCACAAGAATGACAGTGATCCCATGAGTAGTTAGATTTATGAGACCAGTGATGATGACAGTGATGATCGTTATACACTTCCTATCAATTTCCAAGAGCCGGAGGTGGAGATGTACATATTAAGAGAAGTTATGCAAAAAGGGAAAAAGAAATTATTCACTTTGAATATGACTGACTGAATCTGATTCTTTTAATTTGCATGTTCTATTTGTACAATAGCAATTAATCGAGTAATCCACAACTCAGCCAGTGGAAAACAGAGAAGGTGGGCCTGTACAATATGAGAAAAATCTACAATGTTCAATGTTTTGTTCAATATTGCAATGACAACATATGATGAATAAACAAATATTGAGGCATCCATATTACATTTATTCTCCAGATATGTGAAGGGATAAGGTGCTAAGGAAGCAGCATTAAGTTGGTGGTGTTTTCTCATTTTGTAGTAAGATTGTTGCTACTGTTGAGCTCTTTTCATTTTTCATTGAACAGAACATTAAACATAAGATTTTTTTTGTATTTATTGCGTTTCAGACAGTCTTTTACTGTGTGTTTATGGCCAATTCACAAGTTCCTTAAGTTGCACAAATGATGCAGTGCCAGTTTCGCTGGCAGGCAACTGCAAGTGACAAATAACGGCTCAATTCAATTCAAATTCCAGCAGGTAGTTAACTGCATACTTTTCTTGACTGTTGCTCAGACATAAATAAATGAATATATAAAATAAATAAAACACATATGGACAAAAAAATGACATAAAAATCATTTTGTGTGACTGAAAATGAAAACTACCACATTCCCTCCCATATAAAGTGTATATGTTTTAAATGTGTTTTATAAGAGATATATGCTTCATATCAAAATAGCCCCTTTCACAGTTTTCAAAATAGAATTATTAATGGAACATATTAACAGTAACTGAACACCCTGTGTATACTGTATACAGTATACATAATTGTTATAATTATGTTGCATCAAGTCATAGAGGTCTTACAGGTCTTATGGCTAAAATTGTTTCTGATTATTGTAGATTTGAGGTTTGGCAGTCTGACAAAGTGAGATTTCGTGACGTCAATTATAGGTCAGTTTATAGTCTAGATGATAAAAACTTGGGATTAAAAATTTACAAATTAAAAAAGTTTATTTTTCCATCCGTGTAACACTTATGTACGGGCATGGTTACAGACTTCACCTTATAATACTTGCAATTTTTTTTATTATTGTTTACAAGAATGATTTTCTAAATTAGTAAAAATCGAGACAAATGATACTCTTTAAGATCTGTGAGGCTGGCCTGGTACTGACAGGTCATTAGTGAGAGTTTATGAAGGTCAAAGTCTTCTTGCGGAATATCTAAAAACCCTTTTATCAGCCGGTCTTCATTTGTTTCCGCTCTTAACACCTTTGAATGATTGTCCTTTGTTACCTTTAATGGATTTTAACCCCTCTTTTCCTCTCGAGGATCTTTTCCATTACTTAAACCTCCTGAGTACTTGTGAATTGTCACAGCAGGCCATTATCATGCATTTAACATCTTATCTCAATAGAACAATACAAAGTAAATACTGATAAATACGGTATATTGACTGAAAAACAGCCAATTTTCAGAGTTTCGGCTTATTAAAAAGCTAAATGAGTTAATTGTTACTACAAAAAAAAGAAAAAGAAAAAAGCATTTTCTTAATTATTTACATGCGGTATCAAGAAACTGACTTCTCTGACATAAAAGACAAACGTACTAAAGTAGCAAATATGAATTATGATTTTCAAATCATACCGGACCACATGGTCAACTTCTCAAAAGCCTCTTCTTGGGTGCTGGAGTCCTCCGCCAGGATCAGAGAAGTGTGACTGTATGGTAAAGGCGATCCCAAACACGTGTTATATTTAAGCACCTCGCAAGTTGTGGTTTTCTTGCAGGTATCCTCAAATATCGTCCCGTTTGGAGAGAGCACTGCCCCGCAGCCAGAAAGCCAGGCAGCCCAGATGCAAAGCATCCCGTAAAATCCAACAATGGAGCTCCAACTCTTGGAAGACATCTTGGAAGGGGGGGGGGGGGATTCAACTGCGCAAAAAAGGGAGAAAAAAATCACTTTGTTTTCTTGTGCTTCAGCAAACTAATGTACAGAAAGACCAAGATGGGTTGCTCTGTTCTTTAGATTTAGGATAGGTTTCCAAAAGCGGCATGGTAAATTAAAAAAAACTAACTTTAAAGTTTTCCCGAAGTCCTTCCAAACTGTTTCATTCTGCACTTCTCATCCGATCCCTTTTGGCTTTTCCCGAATTCCTTCATTATCCAAAATCTAACCGCCGCGCAAAATGTCCTCATGTGTTGAAAACGCGGATGGTGATCTTAGAGCGGTAATAAAGTATCCATTTGTGTCGTTTAAGCTGGATAGGAAAGTTGCAGATTCTTCTTCCCTCCCCCAACTTCCAAAAAAACTTGCCATGAAAAAGTCTGGATCTCTGTAATAGGATCTCCAGCTCACATGCGCCACCCCTTCTCCAAAACCCCCCTCTTTTTTTATAGTGGCAGAAAAATAAGGTGATAAATTATCCTATATCTCTGTATGAGTTTGAAGAAGTGTTTCTCTCCGGGTGAAGTGTCTGATGAGAGGTTTTTGTTAAGTCCCTGTGAGCTGCACTCACTGTCTGCTGGTTGTTGGGGTTTTTTTTTTTGTATCTCTGGTATGCACATGGTGGGGGAAAGCCAGGGCAACAAAACCTCCCTTCCCATCCCCCTCTGCAAGTAGAAGAATGTGCCTTATGGCAGACCTTCTCAGAGTTTCTCATCTCGAGGACCACCACCCCAAAACAGCACCGACTCTCCGGTCTGACAGGTTAACTCTCATGTGAGAAGGGTTTTGTAATTTATTCTTATTGACAATGTGAAGGGAGTAAAGATGAAATATTTGCATTCTTTCATCCCCATGTAGGATCCCAGGTGACCCTCAGACATTTTCAGAGCAATTTTAATTACATTGCATATACAACAGCCCCTGCATAATTCTGTTATGAGCTTTTTCATTATCTTTGAATAGGTACGAAATCACAAGCTAATAGGATACACAAATAGAAATAATAAGAAATATGTATGGGTATGGTATTTCTATGCATTTTGCAACAACAGTGTTAACAGTGGAATAGAAATCAGGGTTTCTCAAAGTTCTGATCACAGAGTGTAAGTGTAGAACATCAGCATGTCCAGCATTTGTAATGCATCTCTTCAAAGTATGTATATTGGTAATACAACCGTTTGTTTTTATATTATAACATGAACTGTGGATGAAATGAAGAACAGTGGGTGCTTAAAATGCTTTCTAGAGCAGCCACTTACCTGCAGGTCACACATGGAGAACGTTGGATGTACAGAAAGTGTACGTGCAGGCTGATCTGTGCTGATGACATTTGTTTTTTGGTCACAGTTATGCAGAGTAAACACTCCTTGCACTGGAATGTACATGTGCAGGCATTACATAAGACTTTCAAGTGAAAATAAAATGTCTTACGGTGCTCACCAGCCACAACCTTTATTATTAATCGTGTGGGATTATTATTTGTTTACATGAAGGCTTAGCGATTATGACATCGGAATATCTGTGTATGGGAGAGAGAGGGAGGGGCACAACTCAAAATTAGTTTCCTTTGGGACACTCATAATGGTCTGAACTTCCTCTTTTCTGGTTAAGGTGGCTATACTGTTAATAAAAACACAAACACACGGACAGAACTCACACAGTCAAATTATTTTAGGCTCATCCACTTATTGTTCTTTTCTTTTGACTATGGCGGGATACCAGAAAAAGCACATACCTAAAATGTCAAAACTCCACCATGTTGTTGATATTGCTCTAATTGGAGAGTGCACTTGTGGTATTTGGATGACTGCTGATGCTTTGTGTTCGCAGTGAATCTGGGTTAGCTCTGCTCTGTCCTGTGTGTGTGTGTGTGTGTGTGTGTGTGTGTGTGTGTGTGTGTGTAATGCACGTCTGGGCCTCTTTAAAACCTACAGTAACACGGCTGCCTCAGTGAGTCAGAGGAGCGGGGACCACACACAGAGCACTGGAGCCCAGGCCAACACACACTCACTCCAACTCTCATGTACACACTGATTCACTGACTAGAATAAGGGACACCTACGGAGCGATATACTGCGGTTTGAACTGTCACTTTGTCATCAGTTTATTCTGCATAATTACATAATTTCAGGTCTCTGAAAAGTGCTAATGAAGTGAGAATCTAAGAGGGGAGTTAAACTCACAAAGACATGTCATGTTTAAATTGGGAGAAAAAAAAAAGGCTGCTACAAACATAGGACTGTGTGCGCTCCTAAACATCACAGGCATCAGGTTTGAAGTTGAGATCTCCTCAGAGGTTTTCATTTGCCAGGGAGAGAAATGGGGTGGAGATAAGAGGTCATGTTGGTGTTTGCTTCTTCACAGTTACATTAGACTTCTGGCCACGCAAAGCTCCCTGGGTAAGAAGTAAAAATTGTGCCAGTTAACTCTTCCAGTTAGGGAACAGGATTTGTGTCATTTCTTTTTAATGAATATGTACAGTACTGTGTAAAAGTCTCGAGCCACTCCCCATTTTCATTTTCTTTGCTTCCAAGGAGTTCGCTCCTTGTACCTTACCATTTTCAGAGGACTTGTTGTTTGTTAAACCACTTACCACTGATTTAACCCCCTAAACTCCCCTAACTCAAAATGTGTTTACATTTAACAGACAACTTGGTAAAGACCAAAATTCAAATAGGATCTTTAGACACTTTATTCATAGTAGCCTGCCAGAATCTATATCTATAAAAATGGCAACAATAACACAGTTTACAGGGATAAAATAGTATTTCTGCCCCAACAGGGTGATTCCCAAAGAGCAATTAGCTGAAAACTGAAACATTTTGAGAAAACTGAACAGGTGGGCTAAAAAATATCTAGAACAGATGAACAGTACCTGAAAGCCATGTCCTTAAGGAACAGAGGAAATAGAAAAAAAGAAGTAAAGAAAGGCTGAGGTCTGCCAAATTAAACATCAGACTGAAAAATCAGAGGAAACAGATCCTTGGGAGGGTTAAATCAAAATTTGAAATTTTTGGTTCAAATCATTAGCAATATGTATGGAGGTCAGGAGAGAGGTCCAGTAGTCTACTGGGATCTGTAAAACACAGTGGAGGCTGTGTCATGGTTTGGACTGCATTTCAGCCAGTGGTGTTGGAGATTGTGTCAACATTGATGGAATTATGTACCTGGAAATGTAACCTCAGATTCCAGTTGTGCATGCAATATCAACTAGAACACTTTGACTCATGGACTAGACCAGGGGTAGGCAACTCCAGGCCTCGAGTGCCGGTGTCCTGCAGGTTTTAGATGTCCTTGATCCAACACAGCTGATTTAAATGGCTAAATTACCTCCTCAACATGTCTTGAAGTTCTCCAGAGGCCTGGTAATGAACTTATCATTTGATTCAGGTGTGTTGACCCAGGGTGAGATCTAAAACCTGCAGGATACCGGCACTCGAGGCCTGGAGTTGCCTACCCCCAGAATCTGCACCTCAAAATTCCATCCATCCATTCGCTTCCGCTTATCCTTTTTCAGGTTCACAGGAGCCTATCCCAGCTGTCATAGGGTGAGAGGCGGGGTACACCCTGGACATGTCGCCAGTCTGTCGCAAGGCCAACACACAGGGACAGACAACCATTGCCTTGACTTGAATGCCCTTCAAGAAGCCTGGAGAATTATTCCTGAAGAATACTTCGAGAAATTATAGGAAAGCTTGTTTAATAGAGGTTGTGTTGAAGAATGAAGTCAGTGATACCAAATACTGACTCGCAAGCTCATTAGAATTGCCTTATATACTGTATTTCCATGTGTGTCGATAAGTCACTGCTACACCTTTCCAATTTTCCAAGCAATATACCAAAAAGAAAAAAAAAAGGGTAGCTCAAGATTTTTGCACAGTACTGTAAATTTACAGCTCCATGAAGCAGTAAACATTTATGACTAGGCTGAAGCTAATCCTGACAAAACATTTCAATAGAACCAGACTTTGCTTTGCTTTCAGAGTGAATAAATATTTTCCCCCCTCAGTCAGGGGAGGTCAGTCTGCACAGTGACGGGTCACAAAGTACAAACTGGCTTGTACGAATAACTACTTCAAGAGGGTGATTCAACAGCACTCCAGACATTTGTTTTCCTCTTTTTAAAAGAATTCTTCTATATTTTAGTTTTAAAATAAAGTGAGAGCAAGAAGGATTCAGAATTTAAACTAGTTCAGTCCAAACACAAGAATATGAACTGTGTGGTTTGGCAAACATTTATTTGCAATGGCAACGTATTTCAATATACACCCTACAAGAAAATCCCGCGTCTCCACAGCCATGCAGGCAGTCAGCTGGCCAAAATGAAAGGAGGCGATGACATCATGTGCAGTGTGAGGTCTTGGCAGAACAATTGAGCAGGCCAACATGGCAGCATGATTGTGAAAGGTCAGCGCAGCAGTGTAAACATTTGCTTGCGGTTGTTGTCGAACGAAACCTGTTTATCATACTGTATGTTATTGCTTTAACTTTGTAACATGTTCATGGGGTGGGGGAGGTTCTGGAGCACTGAGGTAATACAAGCTTGCGAAAGAGGAAGAAACTATTCACAAAATGGTCTGTATGCATTGGCTTGGCCTTGTCTCAAGACATATTTTAAGTATGCTGAACTTGAGTGACAGACACAGTTCTAAAGGATGACATTAAACAATATGTGATTTACAGTAATTTTCAGCACATTGAAAAAATCAGAGCCACCTCACTGATGGTAAAATTATGCTTTTTGCTTTTTAAAAAAGTTTTTTTTTAAAAACTTTTGTAATAAAATAACACAAAATAAATTTTTTTTAATTCTTGTAGATATTTTCGACTGCATCTCCTCACTAAAACGTAACATCCTGAGCACCAAATATACCTTCTGCCCTTGCTTGGGTATAAAGTTTGCTTTTAAAGTAACCCTTTCAAAAGTCAGCATTTGGTCTGTCCGTGTGTCCTTTGTCCAAGAATCATAACAGGCTCAAAGGACTCTATTGGTTTAGTTCTACCAATCAACCCCGATTATGCTGGTGTCTACATGCTTCCTGTTCTCCTCATCAGACTTTGGTGTCTCCTGGATCAGCTCCACGGGTCAGAGCTGTGTTTCTGGTTGTAGTTCTGCAGCTCGATCTGGTCTTTGATCTGGTTCATCAGAATCTGAGACAAAAGCATTCCAGCCAGCTGCAAACCAGAAAACATGACAGAAGGTTGAACATGTGTCTCTTCTATTAGAAGCTGTGTGAGTGTTGGTATGTAATCCTCTACCTGTGGTATAGCCAGTCCCAGCGCAATGCCTCCTAGTAAGAACAGGTTGCTGTGGATCCAATCAACTATTTTGTCTATGCAGCCATTGGTGTGAATGCGGTTTCCAGCCTCGATGTAATCCAATTCCTGAATGTTGTGACCGCACATGGTGTTGATTACCTGCCCGCAAACGAGCACACAGTTAAAACACATGAAAAACAACAAAAATGAACCACAAAAATCAGTATCAGCATATTCTTAAAAGCAAGTTCACCGTGTCATTTCTTAATATACAGCAGGAAAAGGGGACAGAGCAGCGTTCTCGGCTGGGGTTGTCCTTGCTGCAGTTGAAATACATGTTCTGTGACCAGTCCAAGTACCTCAAAGCACCACAGCAGTCAAACTGATGAGACAGAAGAGATCAGAAGATGGAGTAGCCACCTAAAAGGCTGCCATCACCCCAACAATTCCACCTTCAGGCTAAATCCTTACCTCTTCCTGACCAAAATCAATAAGGTTTTGCAGATCAATATCATCTCTGTAGTGGACAATGGCATTGTTGATCACCTCGGTCACTTTACCTCTTGCCTTGAAAGAAAAATGAAAAAGTATTTTATGGATAAAAAAAGTAAATAAAACAATCAAATAAATCTAGAATAATATGGACAAAGTGCAGCAGAGGGCGCTCTCATCTTATAATACACAACCTCTCTCCCTGTGTGTGTTGTTTGCTTCGTTGGCTGCCAACTCTGACAAGATCAGGAGTTTGGAGCAACCAAACGTGGCACACATGTACATGTTAGGGCCTTGAAGAGTTTCATCTCCGTCAGATTTTGTAACGTCATCATGTTGCCTAGCAACCTAAACCTTTTTAAAATCATCCTATATTTAAATCTTTTTTTTTTTTTTTTGCCTGTCCCGTTTGGCTCTTTTGCCATCAGAATTATTGTCTAAAGGCGAAGAAAGATGCCCAATGGATTTACTTTACCAAATGGACTGTCCCAGCCTTGCCGTAATGGTCTATTTGATTCACCTTTTATTGTTTATTTTATTTTTTATTTTCACTTTCTAGATACGGGACAGACTTGAATGAGGAAAAGAAAAGGGAGAAAGAAAGAGGGGGAAAAAACAGCGGAGAAGAGGGACGGGGATAAAGGGCAAAAAACAAAACCCAACAAAATAAGCAGACAAAAATACATAAATCAATCACCTGGATCACTCGTTGAGAAAGAAAAAAGAAAACAAGCATTTAACAAGGGATAAACAACATCATGATGATATATGGGAATATAACAGTAAATACTAAATATTAAACATTATTGTGCAGCACGTAAGATCGACAGCGCACAGTGTGCTTTAAGGTAGGAGCCAAAAAGAGTGTAGTTTGTGTGTGTGAGCACCCGTGTGTACACCTGTGAGCATGAACGCGTTTGTTTTTAAAAGGTTCCTACATGTAATGATCTCTTAGAGGGTGTGGGGAGCCACAGCCCCGTCCTCCAGGGCATGAAGCAGGTATGGAGGAGATCAAAACTCCAGACATCCAGAGGCCCCCAGAACACAAGAGACCAAGGAAGACCAACAGAGGGGCAGCCGCGCCACTGTCCCAGAAAGAGCTGAGGAGAGTCCCAGATGAGGGGTCACTCAGCAGCCGTAGAGCATAAGCCAGGGGGGGTTGCAGTGACGTGCCCGGGAGCTCCGCCGGCAGCCAGCCGTGCCTGAGTGACCGAGCCCCAGGCCGAGAGGCCTAGGGCACCCCACCCCCGAAGTGGCCCGAGCGAGCCCCAGGCTCCAGGGCCCGATAAGCAGCCACCAAGGAGTGAGCCGGTGTGTACCTGGACTCCCATCCCCGGACACAAAGACCCACCAACGCACCGATGTCTGAGGGTGTCTGCCACTGGCAGGGGAAGTGGTGGTGGGGGGAGATAGGCCTCCATACCTTGGAGGACCTGGGATGTCCCCAGAGAGGTGGCGTCTGATACCCAACCTGACATATGGACACAGACAAACAGGCACACACAGATACAAACATCCATTCCCACCCTCATGCTCTCATATGCAATTACTCAACACTCACCCAACGTGGAGACAAACACAAAGAGACACTGTACACACAATCACACTCCCCAAGCGTACTCTAAGCCCCAGGTCTAGGTACCCCTTGAGCTGGAAACTGCACCCAGACCCAGGTGGTGTTACCCTTTTCCCTGCGGTGGGGAGATGCAGACCGCCCCGACTCCGCAGCAGCAGGGAGGCCCCACATTCCAGACCCCAGTCGGACGGCCAACTCCTCCTCCCAGCCCCCCCGCTCCAGCAGGCCACAGAGAACGGGGGTGTGAGAAGACTCCAAACCTCCCTCCACCCGCTCATTGTAGTGTTGATGCACGTGTGTTCTAAGGTGCATTTAAAACCCAGGAGGACATGGAGCTACCTGCCAGAGAGCAGCAGGTAAGCGCACAGCCCCTCCTGATAGCCCTCAATGTCTACGTGTATTTAAAATTGAGAGGTGAGCAACGACGCCAGGGGTGAGGTGTACACCCTGATGGCAATTTGGAGTCCGTGTAGCGTGCCCACCCCCAAGATCCTATATGTACGTGTTATGAGAGTGTGAGTAATGTGAATGTCTAAGTTGTGAGATAAAATTGAAAACAACATTTAAATCTTACAACAATAACATCTCCTTTCTATCCAAAAACTTCATTTAGGTAACTAAGCATCTTCCTAGCAATGGGAAATAATGGCCTGTTTTTAAAGCAATCTATTTTTATTTCACGACAATCACGTCAAATTTATATCCACAAAAGCTTAGTTATACACGATACAATATATTATATAATCATGTTGCACAGCAACCAACTAGTGATGAGCTAAAATGACTTTTATTTGTTGTCGTTGTTTGTTTGTTGGGTTTTTTTTTAATTAAAAGAAAATTAATATCATGTGCAACATCATTAATAGGCAAAAGAAGTAGTCTTAAGCACCAGTTTGGAGCGTGCTTTTCAAGGTTTTATATTAATGTGAAGCTACTGTATAACCTCTCATATGACTAGTGCTGATATTCTGTATAAACATAAAACAAAACTGTATAAAAATCATCAAATGATAAAGAGCCCCCCAAAAGACTATTACACCCAAAGTTATTTATTATAGAATGAGCAACAAAAGAAACCTATTTAAGTTTTGAAAGAGTTGAGAATACAGAGAACTGAAATACATTTGTGTTTACATTATTCTGATTGATAGAACAGTCCATATTGTTCGATTACCTTATCTGAAAAGATGAAGCCCAGGACACCAGCAGTCAGCTGCAGGATGAAGATCACGATCAGACAGATACAGAACTGGGAGGAGGGAAAAAGAGCAGTCGTTACCACATTGTAATTTAAACCTCCTCCTGTGTCTCCATGAAGCTGTTGCTTATGAGCGCCTCACTTGTAAAATAAAAAATGTGCAGATTAAGCAAGAAAGCAGAGAACAACTAGTGAACTCTAGAAGCAAAATATTTTAATGGTTTCCTAGTGTAACCTGTTTGCTTGGCATAGATAGCACAAATATAACCAATGATCTTAAAAGATTGTGCATTTGGACCCTTAAAGATATAATAAAAACTTTAAAATCCATTAAATTCTTCTTCCTCACAGTTTGCAAGAGGCAGAGGTTTTCTCGGAGGGACCCCACACAACCGCAGAAGGTGATGATGAACATGAGGACCCCCACAATCAACAGCATTACAGCGGGGTCCACAGCGAGACATGCGAGCGCTGTTTCTAAAGCAGAAGGGGAGAGAGAAGACACTCAAAGGATAACACAGACAGAGAGGGCAGGCTGGGAAACATTTCTGGAAATATAATTCAAAAACTGCATTTTCAAGTATGTTTTTAGTGAAAAAGTGGACTAACAAAGCCTTACAGAAACAAAAGCACTCTACCTATATGTGATGGGACTCCCACTGTGTTATTAAAAAAGACTGTATGCTTCATAAATAGAGAATTGTTTTACCTGCGTGTTTCACAATGCGGGCATACACTCCGATTAACACCAACACCAGAGAAATTATCTGAGAACAAACACATAGAAAAAAAGATTACCCAAGATTTCTTTATCCTTGGGGCAATTAAAAAAAAATTAGAAGTGAAGTGTAATATGCACTCGAGGGGAATATGAAGAAATATTTCTCTTATGTTTCTGCTTGTACAGGGTGCATCATCATTTTTCCAGAACACTCAATTACAATAATAAGAAAAATGTGCAGTGGCTACACATGAGTCACCGATAAGGCTGCACTGATGATTTTCCAGAAACATTCACTCTGAATCAGTGTTAAACTGCATCACCAACAATTGGTTGTTAAAACTAGGAGATTCTTCCAGTCTCTCTGCTTTAATCTGACTATATTAACCTACAGCAACCTGCAGACTTCATTAAAAAAAATAAAGGCTCTTTCACTCTGCACTGCTTTCTCAGTCTCAATAGAATAATAGTAAATACTCTTCCCAGCCTGAATGACATAGATCGAGTTACTGCAGACACTGCGCCTTAATGTGGTGGGAGAGAGAGGTCAGGTTTGTCTTTTTGGAAGGGTTTAGTTTCACAGTCAAAGGGAAAAAAAGGGAAAAAAAAACACAGGGGTGATATTAGGAAGGTAATTCATGTCTGCATACGAGTCAGTAATTGCCATGAAAAGAAGCGGCGCGCACTACGAGACTCACTGTAGCTGGAGGGAGCAGAAATGACAACACATTCCATACAAGTTTTTACAGACTTATCCTGTTTGTACACGAGCACTGCCTCAATACTGCTGACACACTTATGCACAAAAAAAAAAAAAAAAACATGCAAAAAATGAAACAATTACAAATATAATAGAATGTGCAAAGGAAACACTACAAACACTGAGCAAGGACATAAGAAAAACACTAAAACTTCATGTCAGATCTTGGTTTAAGCATTCTAATTTTCCTGAAAAAGGGTTAGTCTCCTCACATGGATCTAAACCTCAGCTGGTTAAATCTGCAACAAGAGATCAACTCTAAAAATGCTGTAAGAAATCTCCTTAAGTTCTGGCCCACGGTCACCTGACACCGCAACCCACTGATGGGAACGTTTTGTTTACAACCAACCTTCTGAGCTTCGCAGTTTTACATAATTTGCGGAATTTTAATTTGAATGATGTTATTCAGTCATTTGTTGAAATAGAGATGTATCACCACCTGCACAACCTGGCACAGGGGACAACCTCTGTCAGGAAACAGATGTGAGGTGGGGACATTAAACAAATGTGTGGCCCCATGAGCACATTGACCCTGAAAGTTTGCTTGGCATTGAGTATGTAACAAAAAAGGAAATCAGTGAAACTGGGAAAACTCCTTTGTGTTCACATTTTCTGGTGGCTGAAACAAACCACAGCACTGACTGAGGTGACCAAATCCAATCCTGATTTTCAAAGTGAGAATAAAACTTAGTCAATGTTTAAACACTGAGCTGAGAACACCTGGTGTATTTGTTTGTGTGTATGCCTTTGTGAGTGAGACCCATACTTCCTTCTCCCTTCTCTTTCCCTCAGTTTCACTCTGAACACCAAAGTTAAAGAACAACTAAGTGAAACAAAGCAGCAAAGTGTTCCGCTGACAAGGAAGTGATGCCTTACATGGTTGGCATAACTGAAATCACAGGATAAACGTCTTTGAACTATTTGTTAGTCAAACGTCCCCTGGAAGCTCCAAAGACAAATGATTAACCAGCACACAGAGTTCCTAAAATGAAGGTCACCACACGCAGAGATCAGTCAGTCAATGCTTTTATAATAGCGCGCGATTACTTACCCAAAATATAAAATTAAATATGAACAGCAGGTACTTCACAGCTGGGCTGACAAACGTAAACTCCTCGTCAGATCTAGGTGCGCCTCTGCTTGTTCGTGCCATCGCGACAGGTGAGCGTCTTTATTCAAGTTTGCGCGCAAAAAGAGCCAAAAGCTGGGAAAAGGTGTTTCCTAAAGTTAAACCGAACACCTCTCAGCATGATGACGATGACTGATTTGCTGACATGCTGACACATAACAGTAAGGTAACGAGTTCCCAGCTGCCCGCCGACCCTGGTTGATAGTAGCAGGGTGTGTAAAAACTGGGTGTTCCCATTTTTTCTCCACTGTGTTTTTTTTTTGTTGTGTGTGTTTTTGTTTTGTTTTGTTTTTGTTTTTGCACTAAATGTTCCCTGATATTAACAGGGTCCAAGCACTGATTTAAAAGACTGAGTTGGGATTTTATTAATTGGAAACAACGGTTACATTATCAATAAGTACAAAAATAAAAGCCCAATTGTAAGTAAACGCGAACCACATTTGAGCTAAAACTGTCCTCTCGCTGTCTGCTTTTATTTTGAAGGCACGATATCGTCATAACATCCGCTTTACCTAGAGGTTATTTCCGTGTTTATTAGGATGTCTGCAGAAGTAATAATCAGTCAATTTTATAGAAATATATAAAATACGAAAATGGCGTGGAAAAGCGAAGGTTTGTGCGATGTTGCGCGTTTGTTTGCTAGTAGGTTTATTTATTTTCTTTAGCTCAGAGAAGCCTTCTTAAAACAATTAGGCTGTTAAGCTAACGTTGCTAATTCTCTCTATTCGTATAGCTGTAACCTGTTAATTGCAGTTTCTAGTTAAATTATGTGGTGCTTTCACTCCAAAACCTTTGTTTCCAGTGTCTTCGGCAGACCGTGTTCTTCCTCCAGCCTCTCTGCGTCTCCTTGTCCCTCCAGTGAGACTCATGTCTGCCTTCGTGTGGCAGGTAGCGCAGCAGCTCAAAGTGATGCAGTATGACAAGCTGGCGGACTTCATCAGTTTGGCAACAGAGATGGTCCCAGAGCTGCTCAGTCCCACCCAGAAGGCTCAGCTCATCCTGGGCCTGAGAGCAAGGGTAAGGGATTAGTCCCAACTGTAAATACATTTTAATGTCAGTGAAGCTGAGATGAGGAATTAATAACCTATACTAATGTAGTACTTATCTATGTGGCCCCTCAGAGGGTCTTTTTCCTGCCTTCACCTTAATGTGCTAGTGCATGTCTAAGTAATAATATATATGGTAGGTTTTGAATATTGTTGTTAACCACAATTTACATTTTCACCACATTTAAAAGGCTTTGGTAGTTAATTGAACTACTTGGAACATTAGTGAACGTTCCCAGGTGTGGCCAACCTACCAAAAGTGCTCCAAGAGTACATCGACAACTCATCCAGGTGGTTGCAAAACAGTCTTGTTACATCTGGGATAAAAGTAACACAGCATTTCTTTAAAAAAACATCATACCAACAGTAAAACATGGAAGTGGTAGTGTGACAGTCTGAAGCTACTTTGTTGTTTCAGGACAGGATGACTTGCTATAATTGGTGGAACCATGAATTCTGCTCTATTCTAGAAAATCCTAAAGGAGAATGTCCAGCTATCGGGTCATGCCCTGAAAGTTTTTTTTTTTTTTAGGTTATTTATTCAGCTTATTTTCGTCTAATATTGCAACTTGTTTGATGTAAGTGTGAGAACCAGACAAAAATCTGATCTCAGGAGGGTGGCAAATACTTTTTCATAGCACTTAATGTAAGGCACGAGTTCTGTTATTCATCATTTCATTCATTACATTTTTGTTGCTTTCGAAGTTGAAGTGTTTTGTGTTGCTTGTTATTACATGCCTAAATATTGTGCTTCTGCTCATAGTGGCAGTCGTTTTTTTTCCACAGTATGTCGTGATCTTTTTTTTTTGCAGCTGGTTCTTGAGCTGTGTCGAGGTGATGGTGTATCCAACCTGCAGATGATCCAGAGTCAACTAGATAAAGTCCACACCTGCAGTGTTGAGCTGAGCTCTAATCAGGAGATGGTGGGTGTTTTTAAAGACAATTCAGAGCTGTTTCATCACCAAATTTAAAAAGACAAACAAGCAAGCAAACAAAAAATTAGACAAACAATGAGCTTTAGGAAAAAATAGATTAAAAATACAGAAAAAAACCTTTTTCCTGTATTGTGTGTCTTCTTTTTGACAGGCCAGTTCTGATATATTGAAGACATCATACAGCAACTTTGCTAGCCTGGTTCAGAACATTTTGAATGTTCCTTTTGAGAAGGAGTTCTTTTTTCAGGTAAGTTGGTTTCTGAAAAATTCACAAGTCATAAGTTTTGAAGCCTCTGATTTAGCTACAATCAGTGGCTCATATGGTTCTAACTTATCAGTCACAAGGTAGCCACAATCTGTTTTTTTCGTTTTCTGCACACAGTACCATAATTTACATGTTGTATTAAATGTATAACCTATAATCTATGCTTCTCATCAAGTAGATGAACCTATAGTTCAGATATGATTTCTTTAGGAGGTTTTTCCTGCCAACTACGGCTCCATCTATAACCAAAGGATCCAGCAGCTTGTGTCCATCTTTCTGTCCAGACTTGAAGAGCTGCTGCCAGTACCAGACCTGCAGCAGGTACTCCAGCAGTACTACAAAAGTAATTTGCAGCACGAGATCAAAATTTGTAACCTCTAAGATTTTTTGTTCTCTTACAACCTGCATTTCTGTGGTCTTTTCTTTCCATCTCAGACAGCAGCTTGGCTCAATGAAACACCTGTATCAGAAGAAATTGGACTCCATCTGTCTGAACCCTTCAGTTTGAAGACCCTGCTGCATCATCACAGACAGACGGGGACTCTAAGTTCAGGTGGGAACCTTTTTTCTTTTTTTTTAATGAAGTATTATAAATGAGTGAGTAATGTGTAATATTATCGGGCTTTCTTCTCTGACAGCACGGTCAAGCAGTGAGGACGATGTCATTTTGTCCACACTAGCCCTCCCTTCTCAAACTGTCGCAGAGGGGTTCACTGAGGCGTATAGTCAGGAAGATCATGACAGTGAAGAACAAACACCATCACTGGAGGGCTTAGAAGAAGAATCAAGTCAAAGCTTTGATGTTACGGCAAATGATTGGCTGCCAAAAAAGAAACCAGGTCAGAAAAAAAAGTAGGAGACCAATATTACTCTTGAATCAGTTAGTCTTATCTCTCTGACTTGCTGTGCTTTGTACTGTTTTCAGGTCCTTTCTCTTGTTTATTCATCTGCCCTCAGTGCTCATTCACACATCGCATAAAGAGAAAAGTCCAGGAGCACATCCAGAGTGAGCACCAGATAACCGCTTCTATTCACACAAACTTTTCTGGGAAAAAAGTCAGGAAGAAGATACGTCAGAATGCTGTGAAAAATCAAGTAAAAGGTGACTCAGACAAACGGAGGAAAACCGAACCAAAAAGTGTGGCTAAAAACTGGGAATGCAAGCAGAAAAATGACAATGTAGAAAATAAGGAAAAGCGTAGATGGAAAGAGCCCAAGCAGGAAGACAGAAGGTTTCTGAGCACGCGACCTGTGAACAAAAACTTCACAGAGAAAGAAACCAAATGTCCGATGTGTGAAAAGTTCTTTGAACATCCAAATCAATTGAAGGCTCACATGAAGCTCCACAGCTTCCCCTACCGCTGCAGCCAGTGCGAGAAAGGATTCACCAGCCCATCAGGCTTTTATCAGCACCAGAGGCTTCATAAGAGAGGACGAATATTCATCTGTAACCAGTGCAACAAGGGATTCCTGTGCAGGTATTCACTCAAGCAGCATGAACGCCTGCACAACGGTCCCACCAACTTGTGCAACATCTGCGGGAAATGGTTCAGCAAAGCTGGCATCACGAGACACATGCAGATGCACAGAGGGGAGAAAAACTACCTCTGCACCACTTGCGGGAAATCCTTCTTGTCTTCGGGCGAGCTGCTGATGCACACTCGGTCTCACACGGGGGAGACGCCCTACACCTGCGTCCAGTGCGGGAAGGGTTTCTCCAGCAAAAGTCACCTAAATGTCCACATGCGCTCTCATACAGGGGAGCGCCCATACCTGTGCTCTGAATGCCCCAAGCGTTTCCTTACGTTAAACTGCCTAAAGAGACACACACTCAGCCACAATGGGGTGAAACCATTCAAGTGTCCAAACTGCGAGAGAGAATTCTCGCAGCAGGGGAATCTGAAAAGACACCTTGCCACTCATAAACCTCACATGTAGTTTGCAGTTCTTATTTTATTGTCAGTCAAACAAGTATATTTCAAACTGGAATTCCAGAATGAACTACCTTCTGTACGAAGAAATAAGTGTGGGAAGCATTAACCATGCAATCGCTGGAAGTATAAGCTTTGTTTTCTTCAGTGTATTCGGCAGGCATTAAAGTGCACTTGAGCATATACTTACCATCAGCGATGTCAATTTCATTTTAGTTTCACACACCATTACACTCGCTCACATTGTAGTGTAGAAAATCTGATGATGAAGCTTTCTGGGTGGAGTGCTGGTTAAATATGCAACACTTTCACTTTTCAGCTCTCTGTAAAACTATTCTAACTTCATCCCTGTTTAAGAAACCTGCAGCCTTCCCTTTGAGCTGAATCCTATGAATGTTCTTGTGCCACTGAATTTTTTTTGGCATTCTTGTCAAAAATGTAATTATCTTAAAATTTGGGGGTTTTCTCAAAATTTAGATGTATTCACTTGAACAAAGTTTCAACAACTTTAAATTCTGACTTGTGGAAGGTGTTTTTTTTCAGCAGGGGAACAAAAACTCTGTAGGACACAACCCGAAACGTCAGAGAAAACCGGTGCAATCTACACATCCGTTAGCGCCTGAGTGTCATTTCAAGTTTCAGTTGTTTCTTTGGCATTGTCTTACTGTGCGGGATCACCTCACTGCTGCCAGGTGAAGTGATTAACATTTATTTGTTACAATGAAGAAGCCAGGAAATGTCCTCCCAGCATTCACCTTAAAGTTTCTGCAAATCAGGCACACCACCTCTCCCTCAATGACACCTTCTGCATTCAAACTTTGGAAGGAGCCAGGACTGATCCACAGAGTCCTTTACAAACGTAGGCATCTGGAAACTTAGAGTGAACACATTTTCTTCCAAAGTTGGACATGTTTAGAGAGCAAAAGCCCACACAGTTCTTAGAAGGAACTCAGTAGTGTTTTGTTTTGTATGAGACCCTCTTGTTCTTTGTGAAATAGCTGGTCCATACAATAGCTTTTCAGGACCTTTGATAGTTTTACCGTATTGCATTCACGGCACTTAGGTCATGCCAGAGTTAGTCTATTGAGGAACATGTGAGGATAGAGACCTGTGAAAAACACACACCACTGTAGGAAATGCAATTTATTTGCAATTTTTTAATAACATCATTCCTCAGATAAAAATGCAATGTTACAGGAATATACATCAGATATTAATTTAAAACTTGCTTTCAAGGGACCATACAGTCTAAATATACTTTTTCCTTTTTTATTTACTTGTAGCGTGCGTTATAAGCAAGACAGACTCTGTCACCAATGACAGACTGACAAGTTACAGATACAAACTGTACATTACTTATTTACAAATCAACTTTTTGTTTGGTTTTTTCTTTCACTTTTTATTGAAAATAGGAGTAGAAAAAGTGATTGAATTAATATTCTGATTTATTTCATTTGTATTCTTTCCCTTTCTAAAATCTAAAATGAAATGAAGGAGAAAAAAAATCAAGATCTCTCTTTTAGAAAAAAAAGCAGAACGAGAGGAAGAAAAAATAAAAAGGTTGTGTCAATCGTGAGATCATGTCACTTAGCAACCTCAGAACAAATGAAATTCCTCGCACAGTCGAGGGGGAGTGGCTTACGTTAAAGAATTCAGTTACAAAAAAAAGAAAAGAAAAGAAAAAAAATGGCCATCTGTCTCCAAAGCTACCAAGCACAATAACACACTCTAGTTCATTTTTCTGATCGTAAATAGTGCTGTTATTAAATACTACATTTAACAGTAGCGTCACTACTAATATTACAAGGAATTGGTCTTTGTGTGATCACCTCTCTCCAAAAAAATAAACTCAAGGATTGACAACAGACGTCTCTCTGACAGAGAAGAAGAAGAAAAACAGCTCAGTCCTGTTAATGGCCCTTTAACACTTTGCATGAGTAGTGACGTACACGTAAGATCATACAGAGCAGCATAGCCCTGATATATAAATGAGGAACAGAAAGAAGATAAAGACTGTGCTGTACGTAGAGCTGCGATTCTCTTGCCACTAAATCAAGCTGGCCAAAAGCAGGGAAGTGCCTTCTTTGCTTAAAGAGATGCTCCTGCATCATCAGTAATGGAAGAAAACACTCATGATGCTCTCAAATGGGCCCACTCATCTATTTAAAGCTGCATCTGCACACGCACAAACAGATACAAGACCTCTATGTTTCTAACTCAACTGAGGCCTTTTATGTCTGTGCTGGTCAGAACATCTCTCTTCCATTAATGGCTACGTAGAAGGAAAATCTACAAATATAAAGTGACTCCTCAGGTGTGAGTAAGAGCATATAACTGTATCCTACATTCACGGGGTGATTGGAGAAATAATTCTCATCTGCGATGCAATGTTAAATAGCTCTTGTTTGTAAAATGAAGAGTGGAGAAGCAGATACAGGCAGAGACATTCGTGGTTTTAATGAGGTGAAAGCTGTTCCAAAACCAGAACCGCTGACAGTCAAGTCTGCATTGTAAAGCTGCTGCCACACCTCTGAAGTAATATCCCAAAGAGAGTCGCGTTTGCTGCTACGGAAAGACTCAATCTTAGTGTCAAAACTGAGTGCCAGGCAGGGCTCTCTGTGATTTGGAATGAATGCGGGATAACACACAAGGTCTTTGAGGTCCTGACAAAACAGTCATACTAAATATTCACATAAAAGGTGCTGTTGTAGGTGCCGCTATACAATGAGTGAATTCTAGTCTATACATTATTCCTAAACCCACTGGGCAAGCAAATTTCATCTATCAGGTTCAGCTAAGAGCTTAGCAGCCCTGGAAAAACGTCGCCACCAATATCTGATGACTTAACGTCGTGCTATGAGGGGAAAAAATGATTAAAATCAGCTGTTTGGGTGCTGCTATGTGCGAGTGCTGCTTAACATGCAAAGAGCTGGCTATGAAATTCAGCAGTGATCACTTATTTAAAGCTAAATCAATCACTTCTACTTTGAAGATGTTTTGATTTCATTGATCCCAACAGATTAAATACGTGTAATGATCATGTAACCCAAATTTGTAGTTTTAAACAGGCTGCGTGTCCTTGATCGCATTTAGTCCATCAAGGACTGAATGAAATGCACCTGTGCCCCACTGCATTTCCTTACCGACCTGTGATGTTTCTTCATAAGATCGCGTCTTTGCACGAGCAACAAACAGATGAACGTAAATCTTCACACAAAATCAGTCTCTCTCTCTCTCTTTTTTAAATAAAGAAACTCACAGCATTGCACCTGAAACTTGATAAGGATGTTTCTTTAAATAAAACCAGATTCTTTCATCCGTCCCACAAGCTGCAACAACCTGCCCCTAACAGTCATTTAATATCATATAATATAGCTATAATATTCCTATTATTTAATATCTAAAATAGAAGACATGCAGTACAAAGTTGCATGTAACAATATGTTCCCGCTTTCCGTTTCTGCCCTCTTTCCCAAAGCGTTCATTAGCATCGAAGTCAAAATAACATCTGTGGTGATTCTCTTGATGATTTTAATTCTACTCCTACGACAGCTGGCTATTCTAATTGTACCTGGAAAATAAAATACAATTTATATTCAAAATAGTCATCTTAAAATATCTTTGTCGGCATCAAACAGTGATCAACAAACGCTTTGATTTACAAGAAAATATAATATGCATCTGCTGCAACAATGGTAGATCCACGTGAGGAGATCTGAGTGACCGACACGGGGAAAGATTACAAGACTTCTGCTCTCCAGCCTCACACTCTCCGAACTGGCAAAGTTAAGGATAAACACACAACTCTAATACTTCTAAAAAGTGTGTAAAATGCTATTTTTTTGTTAGTTTATTTTCATTTTTTTAAAATACTGAACAGATTAAAAATTTCTCAATGTACAGCAGCTTTTCTCCGTAACGATAAAAATCAGTCTTGTCATCCTTTTGTGGCTTCCCAGTGTCAAGATTTTATGAAGCAGTGACCATGTTTGCATTTCCAGGCTAAATCCAGCAGATAACATTGTTGGTGAATAAATATGGCAAAACCAACCTGAATTCATTTTGCTTTCTTTGAAATAAACGGTCAAATTGCTGCACTGGAGTCTGGAGCTTTTACTGTAAATGCAGACAAAAGATCTTATCGAATTAGTTCATCAGGCGCAAAAATACTTGACTTCCTACTCTGCACACAACGCAGATGAATAAATGACTCTACACACACATGTAGATCAAGTCCTCCAATATCTTTTTTTGGAAGTAAAAGAAGAAAAAGAAAAGAGGCTACACGATTTAAACGGCTCAAACCCTCCCCCCCATAAAGATATCTAGTCCTTGGTAGGTGCCATTTTTGGTTAGGTCTGTTAAAAATGTACAGTGTGTATATGTTTTGCTGATGTAGGACTACTTGAAGAGAGACACGTCTCTCAGTGCTACAGTAGGAGTAATAACCAGACTCTGACCTGCACGTACAGGTTGCTGGTAGGACGTTTCAGACCTCTGGCCAAAACACAAAAACAAACACGAGCAAAAGCATGTCAGGATTTGGATCTGTCTGCTGCTTAAAGTTGGGGTCTTGAGCCTTTTAATTTTGGAGTCACAAGCAGGGGCGATGGATTGCTTTCCTGTGGTGTAGCTGATTGTGAAGCAACCTTTCCGAATCTTCCTCAACAGCTCAGAATGTGGGCAATAAGTTGAAAAGCCCCACGATTTACTATGAAACATCCATAAACGTCCATAGCTTAAACATTCAGTTTTCTTCTTCGGTGCTTCCTTATTTCCTGCTGCTTCCTTTTGCTTAAAAAATACATTAAAGTGGGAATTCATACTGACTTCTAGTCAGCAAGCCTACATAGAAGTGTCCTTCCTGTTCCTTAATCTAACATTCTGGCGATTAAATATCATACGTTCATAAATATTTTGCTATATATGGTATATAAAAATATACAATCATTGGCTAGTGGTGAGACAAAAGATATCATCATTTATATAGGACCAATATTTTATATCCCTATGCACATAAAACATTACTTAAATGTATTGTATAATCCACCATGTCAGATCACCCTCCAGAAATCCAAACATGATGAAATAATCTCTGCGTTCAACATTCTCAGGCCAAACGCCCACGTCTTCCCATTGTCGACCGCTGAATAGATTGTCACCCATCTGTCAGGGACTAAGCCGTTCCCCACTCCAGCTCTGCTTTCACTTGAGGAAATTACTTCCATTTGAACTGCACCCTTTTGTGGCAGAGGGGCTTTGTTTACAGTTTAACTGGCTGCAGGTGGAGATCCAGGACGGCTACAGCTTATCAGCCTGTTAAACCCGCTGTCATCTGTCTATGTGGGAAAAGAGAGCACAAGTATACAAAAAGACCCCCTCACACGTAGTGGATTCAAGGTGGAAGATGTGGCTAATAAATGATAAGAGCTTCACAGACGCACGTTTGGTGCACGTTTACCACAAACTGAAATGAGCCGTGACTAAAGGGGATCCATTATGCTTGCTTAATATTGTTTTTCTTATTCTCAGATGTTACCAGAGTAGTTTAGCATGATTTACGTTTTAAAATAATCTTATTTACTTTACACTGCGCTTTAGTGCAGCCTCTCTGTTCATTTATTATCTGAGGTTTCTTCGTGTTAAAAGGGAGTTTTTCCTTCCTACTATCGCCAAGTGCTTGCTCAGGGGTCATTTACCTTTCATTTTAGAAGATACAACTCTTTGATGTGGCTGCTGCTGTGATTAAGCACTATATAAATACAAGTGAAATGAGTTGAAACAAGCAACTTTAGATGTTTCAACTTCCTTTAAGGCAAATTTCTAAGGTTCGAAGCACAGGCGGGCAGAGCTTTTGTGCTCATAGTCAAAGATATGTGCCCGAAATGACCATTTTGGGATAATTTATGCATATGTATATTTATGTAGAGCCAACATCTGAAAAAAAATATTTAGATCAGTCAGAAGTTTGAGCTTTTGGCTCACACGGAATACTCGTACATACGCTATTTGAAGCTTTAAATATGAGGATATCGTAACAGTATATAGCTGACAGAAATATGAAAAAGCATATTAGGTCCCTATCAAAGCAAATGATTATACCTGAGCTTTTCCTGATAATCAGTCAGCTCTGTTCAAAGGGGCCCTCACTGCAGGTTGGTACCAATATCATATTACACACTGACTGTTTACAGCACAGCTACACACCAGTCTTTATAGTAGATTTGTTTGCAGGTTTTGTATAAGATTATTTTCCATTTGAGCTGAAACACAAACATTTGACCAATATAGAATGCAATTTTACTCATAATGATGAGTGTTTATATGACCTGCAGCATGATAAAAGCCTAGTAAATTATTTGTGACTGGCACTGAATAGTAAAAATGTTAGAATATCATCCTATAGAGTAGAAACATTTGAATATATGCTGTGTAACTCCTGCCTATCTGTCCTCAACCTGGATTTAAATCAAAGTCTGTCCCAGTAATCAATTTAAAAGTAATATGGCAACACAAAGCCTTATTTACTGAATGCAAGAGGAAAAATATTAAACTTGATCATTTATCTGTTCTTAAATTTCATCTCACTGTCCTCCTCAGGGTTATGCATCAGGAAAATAAACTAAAAGCACATAAGACACAAGATATGCAAAATCCCCTTCCGTGGACTCTTCAACTGCTGTCCAGTCAGTTCTGAAGAAGAAATACTGCTTTTAATCATTTTATGTACACTAAATAGTCATATTTAACCTGAATCAAACAAAACAACTGCAAAACCCGGAACGCTCAAATGTCAACACGTGAACCTCATGCAATGTTTACACCCAACAAGCTTAATTCTTAAAAAAAACAAAAAGGGGAAATAAGCAACATAAAAAGATACAGTCAGAAAGTGGGAACCTGGGGAAATATGGTCAGTCGCTTTTGTTGCGTCTCCACTGACTGCTTGTTAATTCACGAGGAAAACACTGACCTTCAGGTCACTGCGTCAAAAAAAACAACAACAAAAAAGAACATGCTCGACCTACACCCTGCGACGAGAATGAAAAATAAATACATCTGCACTATACCTCACTGCAATGTACCTGATTTCAAGTATGTTAGGTTTTCTGGCATGGAAACCACCAAGGTGACTTAAAAACATAACAAACAGAAAATAATACAGCTTCATGATACTGTGTTGTTGTTTTTTTTCTTCACTTTCACAAACATATTTACTTCAGGATCCTTGTATACAGTCATAGTTATTGCATTGTTTTTGCATATCTTGTGGGTTGCAGGATTACACCCACTCATACCGTTACGCTGCAACACAACATCTCGTGCTATTCTATGTGGGACATAAAAATGGCAATGATGCTCCACTCCACACGGGGGCACCACAGCTCTCTTAATTCTGAAATCACACTCACCAAGCCTGGGTGGTACTTCTGATTTGCAGGGTTGCTTTGTGTATTTATGTATAGGCTAAAATTTATAAGGAACACAAAAGTAAAGTGAATGTAGTCTAAGTACATTAATTCATTATTTATCAGCTGGAGATGGTCCTGGACTGTTTATAATATGTTATGCAATCTTGTGGAAATGTTCCTATCCAATACTGTCACTCATTACTGGTTTCCACATTCATGGCTGTTGATATACTAGCTGATAAAATAGTCATAGTAAAAAGCTGATGGCTCCACTGCAGCAGAACAGCTAGAACCATTGACTTTTAAACTCAGGGCTAACTAAACTTCAGCTTGATGAACTGAACAAAGATTGGTGCTACTTTTCAGGTATTAACATTCTTGACTTTACCCAGATCTGCAGCTTATAGCAAAACTAGCCACCAAACGGTCCTGTCAGCTTATGCCAGCAAATTATTATTTTTTAAGAGGTGCTTTTACAATAATTCAAAGAAATGTTGACAGTATTTTTATGAAGGCAAATGATTTTTTGGGGGGCATAAGTTAGGAGGGTTAATTCCTTTTGACAAAACAGACTTTTTCAGAGTTTGCAGTGTCATAACCACAAAACAACATCATCACTGCCACTAGAACATACTCAACATTCACATTTAGTTTGCATAATAATGTCAGAAGTCTGGTACTGGCACAGGACGCAGTGTATGGCAGTGTGTCCATGCATACCTCCCTTCCCTGCCACAAAGCTGCTCTGCTTAACATGAAGGAATTAGAGCTCGACAGTAAGTCCTTAATGGTAAATTAAAGAGAAACGAATGGCCATAAGTTAAGACATACGAGTGTCTCTAGGTGGTCGTTCAACATCGCTGATGACTTGAAATGGCAAAAGCTTTTGCAGTGTATTCGAATTTTTCTTGGAATTAACTAGAGAAACTTGTGATTTAGGTTTAAAATGACTCATTAATGTCATAACTAAAACATGAAGATGCACTGTTTGGTGACTTTTGGTATTCTCCTGGTGTACTTTGCATTTTGAAAGTGCTGTTAACACCAATTAGATTTCTCCCTATTTGAGAATCCATCTGCTAGGCCATTGACAACCTGTATTTAAGGGTCTTACAGTGTAGGTGGAAGATGCTTAGTTTTTGGAAAATAAAACTGATAATAAGCTTCATCTTCGTCCTTCTGGGACTCAATTTCCCTCTTGGATTAATAAAGTTTCTCTGATTCTGAAATTTTTAAGACTGAATTTCATGAATCTGTTCCCCTTTTATTTCTTACCTGCACACATTCTGCATATTTATCGATTTCACTTTTAAATACTATTAAATTGTAGAAATAATAATAATGATAATAATAATACATGTGGCAGTTGGTACCAATGAGGTGATTTTGATGTCAGGAATGCTTTTGGAGACGGTACAGTACCGAAGTGAGACCTGTGCCCTGTGTAAAATGCTGAGGCTTGAATGAAATACCTTGCAGTGGTCGTACTTTCAGTGTATTCAAACTATACCCAAGGGTTGAGTTAAAAAAGAGAACGATCCATCAAAAAATTTCAGGCTACTTATAAAGAAAAAAAGTAGCTTAGGATACAATTTCCATCCAAAATGTAAGCTTTGTGATTTCTATCTAATAATTTATCACATTAACCAAACAATTATCATCGTCTTATAATTATCAGTAAAATTTCCTGCTTGTATGCTAATTTTTTCAGCAAAACTGTCTTTACCAGTAAATCATAAATATCACAAACAGGAAGTCGGTTTTATCTCTGAAACCATCCCTGATAAAAAAATACATTTTATGATACGAGCCTCATATAAAGATGTGTGATTCAGAAGTCTTGCAGCATCTGTACACCAGCCCTAAAAGTTAATTTGGAGTTTAAACTCAAATGGTCGTGTAATGTGTGATACGCGGGGTACCACCCCCACTCTGAGTTCCTTTACGAGTTGTCACTGTGCCGCTATGAATAAGGGGACTTCTAAAATTCAGAGCAACAACCGCCATGATTAAGAAAAACAGCAACTTGCCAAAAGGCTTCTTACCGTCTGGAAAAACTGCAATGCCTGAAAGATCTATAATTCACTCTGACCTTGCTGGAGACCTTACAGTTAAGTACCTCTGAGTGGGGAAATAAAGAAAAGTTATGCAAAAACTAGTTGTTGAAGACAGAGCAGCTTCTGAGTCTGCAGCTTGGCTAAAAAGTAAAAATCTTGCTAATGAAATCACAAAGCTTTGGAAGCATGCCTGTCCATGGTAACCCTGTGTTAAAGAGGCCCATTATCACACATACACGCACATACCCCCACACACCCTCACGCACATACAAACAAACAAGACCATACTTGTAATGCTACCTTAATTTACTGTCTAGGCTTAAAATCAGCTTTTAGAATACACAAGTAAATCACTCAAACACACACACACACACGCACGCACACATTTTTTCTCTTCTGGGAAAAAAATAAATAAATAAATAGATACAATCTGTAAAAGGTGCATACTGATAGAGAGAAAGACCCCCCCCCTCCCCAATTTTTTTTAAAGATACACACTCTATCTCACGCATTCATACATCCTGTACTAAAACGCAGACACACATCCGCACGCACAAATATAGTTATGCACTCGCACACAAACACTACGCCCTGCTTCGTTACTTAAAACCTCTTAAAATTCTCCTAAAATAAACCGAGCAAAAATACATTTATAAGACCAGCACCCCGATTGTGCAAACAAATCAAGGATAAATTAAACCAATAACATCATGAATATAAAACAAAAATAGTCATGGCTAGCCAGTTTTGCACAATATTGAACTGTTAAATACATAGTGGGCGTGGTCTGTAGAAATCGTGTGTGGCAGCAAATCCAGTAGGATTCCACGCTGAGAGGAAGAGGAGGGTCCTGGAGAAGGAAGTGTCTTTGATTGACGTCAGAGTCTGTTTTTCATTTCAATCGCTCACTCCCGTTCTCCCGCGCACCCCGCCATCTTTGTTGCCCCGTTCGACAAACGCACGCCTCCCCGAGGGCTGACAAAGCAAAAAGACTCAGCGATGGAGGGAGAGGGATGGTGAAGTAACCAAAGAGGAGGGAGGAAGGAGTGAGGAACGGCGAGGTATGAGGCAGAAAGGGGGGGCTCGCTGTCTCTGCTTAGCCACCCAGTGCTCCTGTTCGGGGCAGCGAGTGGGTGTGGCCAAACGAGGAAACCCGGTGGAGGAGGCGGAGCCAGATCACGTTGACAGACGATTCAAGTTTGTCTCTCGCTGGAGTTTTCCTGACCAGCGGTGGAATAAAAATAAAAAGAGCTGGCTAGCTTCCTGTTGGCCAGAGAGTGTCTTCCTCTGCCTGGGCCCCCCATCCCTATTGCAGCCTTATTGGGGCTGTTGGACCATCCCTCAAATCCTTCCCCCCCATTGGCTGGAGGTGGTGTGTCACCTCAATCCCACCTCCAGGCTGGCAGGGCTGTGCTCCATGGTTCCTTAGCTTTGGAAGAGGAGGAGAAATGAGATTTCAAACAGGGCTTTTTTTCATCCCTGTTTTACTCAATACAGCGCTTCATCATCAGTGAACCAAAGAGGAGGAGTTGACCTTTGACCTCAAGTGGGTGTGGTCAGACTGTAATCCAAACTGACCCCTTTCAAAAGCTGGTCTGCTGTCCCCTACCTGGTGTCATGGCGGCCAGACAAACAACAACAACACAAAGTAGGCGTAGGAAATGAAAACATTAAACACACTATGTTGTCTGCAGGAGAACCATAGAAAGGACTTCCTGGCTGTGTTGTTTCTTGTCTACCTTCATTCAGTCATACTTCCCTTTGTCTCTTTTCTTTTTTGCTTGTGTCTACTTTTCTGCGCTTAACACTCTGAGGACATGATAAAACTGTGAGGCACTTTAGAGACACACTCAGACACGTGTGGAGAACACACGCACATGCGCGCACAGATAGAAAAAAAATCCTAGATCACACTGACAAACGTGCGTAAGCACACGCTCGTAGAGTATATCGCTTTTACAGCAAACATCCATCCATATACTAACTCATAGACTAACAGAGTCATAACCAAGTGTTTAAGGTTGCATCACTGGCCGCCACTCTCCAGAGCGACAGAGTGTGTTTGTATGTGTGTGTGTGTGTATGTGAAGGGTGGGGACAGACAGAGCCAGCCGCGGTGCTGTAAGCAGCACCTGACAAGCATCAGTCTCTGATGATGTCAGAGGGGCCAGTTCGTCGATCGAACCCATTAACTTGACTCCTATAAGCTTGTCACACACTCCATATCCTCGTCCTCCAACAGCCCGCTGTTCCTCTGTCGTGCTCCTCCGATCACAAGCGAGCCTCTGTAGTGCCCCTCTTCCCTCCCTCCTGCCTCCTCTTCTTCCTCCTCCTCTTCTGGTTCTCTCTCTCTGGCTAGCAGCTCCTGCCGCTCCTCTATAGAGGAGGGACCGTGTATGGAGCCTCTGCTTCCTGTAGCTTCTCCCCCACCTTCACTAGGACTCAAGCCGACCACTCGGTCCCTGTGTGTTGATGCTGCTGCTGCTGTTGTGTGGAAGGGGAGGACGTTGCCGTTAGGGCTGTGCTGAGAGGTGGAGGAGGTGCTGGATGTGGCGTTTGTGGGCGAGGTGCCGTTGAGAATGTTGTTGGCGGCGTGCTCCATCTCCTCGATGGTCATGTCGCAGGCATCAGCCAGCTCCGCTTTGGTCGCCTCAATGAACGAGGGGTCCTGAGCAAAATGACCCAAGCCCTCTGATATTAGGACCTTGACAGGGAAAAGATTAAGAGGGATGGACAGAGAGGAGAAAGGTTTAATGTGTCACGTGTTACAGTGTGGTGTTGAATATATGCTAAATAACAGGTAGAGAATATCCTTCATGATCCTATACACAGATACAGCTACATATAACTCATACTCACTGCCTCCACTAGACTGCCTGCGCTGCCGTGACACAGCGAGCTGGAGTCTTTCCCCAACAGCGACGGCACAGTGAGCGACACCGGCCTCGGTGCCCTTTGACTGGACGCTGGCATGCTAGGGGTGGGGCTAGGACTGGGCACCGGGCTATTCCCATTACTGTCATTGTACCTAGGAGGGGAAGTGATTTGTTTTAAACCTTAAAAACGTCACTTGTGCTTAAACTGTTTTTGGAGCAGCTTTATTTTCTTACCATGGGCCACAATTGACAGAGGGCAAGCTGGTATTGAGCTTTTCATGGGAGTTGGAGCCCTCTAGCCTCAGAGAGGGAACTCGCTGGTAGGAGGCATCACTGCATTGAGCTAAGGAAAGTATAAACATTAGTTAGAACTCTCTCACTGATTTAATATGACAAGGACAGAAAGTGCTTCAAAATTCTTGGTTAACCTGTGGGACTTGCTGGAGGTGTGGAGCACAGCCGACTGAAGAGGGTCGGTGAGTGGCTCCGTCTTAACAGAGGACTCAACCCTGCTACAGCCAGAGCCTGGAGGAGGAGAGGGAGAGAGTTAGAGAGGAGCTGCCGGGAGGATTATGATTTCTTTGCACATCTTGTTATGTGCATCTGTAACTCTGTGTGTTTGCCTCTATTATGTAGGCGTCCTGAGGCTACCTGATGATGTACAAGATGTAAAGGTACAGCCGTCTTCTGAGAGACGTCTGGCCTCGACTGTCTCCGGAGACACTCCAGATGGAAGGACGATCTCCGCCCTGACATCAATGCCACAAATATGCAAAAACACAGCACGTAAAGATGCGTAAATGACAGCAGGCGCAATTTATACGCAAGATTTTTTTAAAAAGTGGGTCTTCTCACCCAGAGAAGTGGGACAGAGGAAGACCCTCCTGGGAGACTGCCACCCTCCTCCTCCTCTTCTGTCGTCGACTTCCTCCGCTTCCTCCATGGGAGTCAACTGCTTACAAGTCTCATCGTGATACACCAGCCTAACAAGAGCACACAAGTGCATAAAATAAAGAAAAAAAGTTGTGAAATATTAAAGGCTTGGGGAATAAATGTGCTTTTTTTTCGTTGCTGTTTTTGAGTGCATATGTGTTTAAACGCTACATGTCAGACGAGAGCGAGTGGTCATCCTCATGGTACACCCTGTCTTCAACATAGCTCTCGTCGTATGTCTCCTCTGTTGACCCCTCCCCTCTTCGGATGATTGGCAGATGACTGTCACACGAGTCTGAGCTACAGACAAACAAGCAAACGGCCGAACAAACAAAAAACACAGAATGAACATAAAGACGCACGACACACGGAAAAACAGGAAGACAGACAAGTACATGTAAATACACTAAAAATTATTTGCAATAAAACTGAAAGGAGAAACCCATGGATGCTTAGCTACTGCATGTAGGAAGGCAAAGGAGGAGGAGAGTCTGAAAAGAAGCGGGTGGATATTGCAGCTATTTTCTTGAAGCAAAATGGTGAATAGCAATAAAAGGCAACACCTGGATTATAGCAATTGATAGCAAGACTGAAGTTCAGACATCTTTAAAAAACACAGAAGAGACTATATTCTGAAGGAATGTTGCTCTCAGGGAGCTCTATTTTAATACAGTACTTTTTATGCTGCTATCATCATTTGAAGGTCAGTAAAGTCCCAGAATCTGAGGCTATTGCTTTCTGCGAATCACTGCTTATCAGAGAAAAAAGCTGGAGCTGGCGTTTTTGGCGTCACTGGACAGAAGGAAATTTCCACAGCAACCTTTCATATAGTTGTCTGATAGGAAACTAGACTCATGCACCTTCTCTGGGCTCTGACAGGCTAATCACAAATATGTTCAGACCAGACCGAGTGAATTGTAAAAGTAGCGTAAAGAGCTAGCAAGACCATGTAGCGAGTCAGAATCTGTGGTACGATGGGTTAGGTACGAGACTTTCCCTCAGGAGACTAAGATTCAAATCCAATTTATAATATACTTGTGCTTGTCTGGTGCGAGGAGGTTATAATTCTCTTTGCGTCTCAAAGATGTCTTCTTCCCAGTCACATCCACAGTTGCGGTGAGAAGTTTATTTACATTCATCATGGGCATGAATGCCATGGTAATTTGGGGATGTTCTTTTTCCAGGGTGGAATAATTGTACAGCATACATCTTTAATAAGTTTAAAAACAAGATCTATATTTATTCTGGATTTTTTCTAATCCACACAGGTTCAAAAGTATACCCATGGGCTCAAATATATAGATACACCCCACCAATTTTCCATTAAAATTCCCTTGGCAAGTTCCACCTAGACCAGCCATTTGGCTCACCCATGTGGGCAGCTGCAAATATCAGTCGAGCTTAAAGGTGTCGGTTCTGGAGCAGAGGCTCATTTCTTGGTTGGCATTTTCTCAGCCCACTGGGATTTAAAATGCTTCATTGTGGATACTAACACTCGTCTTCCAGTAGTTTCTTTGGCAAAGTAGTGAAACATCAAAGTTAAAAGAGATCGTAGAACCTTCAGAACCACCTATTAAAATATTTAAGTTAACGCATGTATATATTGAGTCCCACATGGACAAGCCAAATGACTTCTGGAGAAATGTTTTATGTTCAGACGGAACAAAGACTGAGACATTTGACATCAGTGAAGTGAAGTAAAGATGAAGCTATGATCCAAAAAATGACCCCAAAAACAGATGACAGCAGGTTTTAGAATGGATAAAGCAGGCTGCCATTAAGCTTCTGCCTTCCCAATTACTCAACTTCAACCAACCAATTTAAACGAACTCTGTCAATTCTGCTAAGAGTAGTCAAATATCCAGCCAGAATGATCCTGGAAGCTTGTTGAGGGCTACCAAATCATCTGGTTCAGGTGGAACTTTCCACAGGATATTTAACCAAATATTAGAGGGGGTGCATCTATATGCTTGAGCATGTATGTGTAGTTTTGACCCTGTGTGGATTAGAGACAATTCAAAATAAATTTAAACTTGTGCATGCAATTCAGTTTTTTTTAAATTATTAAAAATGTATGCAGTAAAACCATTCCTCATGGGAAAAAAAACACAGTTCAAAGAAATCACTAAATGCTCCAAATGACCACAACATTCATGCCTACAATGAGTGTATGTAAACTTTTAACCACAACTGTATTTCATACCCAATACTCAAGCTTTAAGGAGACATTCTGGCATTTAATTTTTATTCTCTTCTTCTTCACCAGATGTGTTTTTACTTCCAAGCAACAGCACTTCAGTTTCCCAGAGTTTCGAATTAAGAGGCATAATATGATGCCAAGTTTCAGTTTCAAGTCCCAGAATTTTTAATTAAATTTTTGTTAAGCAGCACATAAACCTCCCCAAACAACAGTGTGGTGAAGAAAAACAAATCATGTGGGAAAAAAACAATCAAACAAAAAAAACTAAAAATGCCAGATGTCCCTTTAATCAGCTAACGGTTCCACGGCAAACTCTGGGTTAGAACAACGACCTAACTTGATGATTTTGGCTAAGCCTTGGTGGATCTTAACCTGTTACTGAACTGATTAAATCCAGTCCATCAGAAAGCTTATACTTTGCTTTGCTTGTACTCAAGTGTATTATTTTAGATTCATTACTGTCCAAGTAGGCCTACTGAATGGGAAAAACTGCGGACATACATGCCAGCACACACAATCAGTTATCGTAACTAAAGTGTAAAGCTGGCTCAACATCCCAACAAGTGGGCAAAATAAATCAAGGCAATGATATACATATTAACTGACTGCTGTTTTTAAAGCCTTACAAATACAGTGACTTAATATGTGAAGTCGTTCAGAGAGGGATGCTAGTCGAAAGTAATTAAGCCACTAAAATCAAAATAAATGCAAAGTTTGGTAATATATTTTAACTTGACATGGAGCAATTAAAGCACAACTTTCAAAACATATAAACCAAATTTCATGAATATACAGTCACCGGCCACTTTGACAGGTAAACCTGTTTATGAGCTCATTAATGCAGATATCTATCAGAGTGTTATTGCCAGACTGCTTTGAGCCGATAGGAAGGCAGCAGTACAGCATCTCTAAATGCAACAACACTGAACCTTGTGCTACAGCAGCAAAAGACTAAAGAAAGTGCCATTCCTGTTAGCTAAAAACAGGAAAATAAGGCGACATTTTACACAAGCTCAAGCTCATGATGAAAAATGATCTTTGAAAAATACTGCTGTGACAATCAGATAGTGGACTCGGAATTTGTCCTAAAAAAAAATGACAGGATGGATTCAACCTGCATCAATAGTACAGGTGGATAGTGATGCTTTGCACCAACTGATCATCGTTTTAACACTACGGCCAGCCTGAGTATTGCTGCTAACTATGTCCATCCCTTTATGTCCACAGTGTGCCCACCTTCTGATGGCTGCACATTATTTGGGGTGGCTGTACCTCAGTTGAGCAGGTCATCTACTAATAGGAAGGTTTGGTTGTTTGATCACTGGCTGCTCTAGTCTAGATCTCATACAAGTATTCTAAGGGCAAGATAATGAACCCCAATGTGCTCCTGATGCATCCATTGGAGTAATAATGTCTGTAAATCTTAAACAAAAAGCACTTTGGTGTAGAAAAAAGTCTTTAATGAATGAGCCTGAACTGGTAAATGAAGAATGTTGCATGAAACACTGAGTACTCAAATACAGCTATATAAGAATCAGTCCATCATGTCATGAAACTCATATAATCCCAAACTAATTTCTTGACAGTGAGTTCTATGCACACAAATGGCCTCCAAAGCCACCAGATCTCAGTCCAACCATCACAGCAGCAGACATCCAAGAAAGGGTCTCAGTCCAGTAGAGCACCTTTAGGATGTGATGAAAGGCAAGATTCACATCATGGATGTGCAGCCAAGAAATCTACAACAGCTGCGTGACGCCATCGTGTCAAAAGGCAGTTTGAAAACAAAACTGGGTCCAACCTGGTACTAGCAAAGTGTACCTATTAAAGTGGCAGTGAGCGTAGAGCACACATTTCCACATTTGCATTAAAATTAGCAAATAAGTATAAGCTTTCAGATGTTTGTATGTTTCTATACAGTGTCTAACCCAGATCTGTCATATTACACCCCCCCCCCCCCCCCAAAAAAAAAACAGCATTCAGAGAAGCCTTGATAGGAAACGTTTGGCCCCATTGAACCAAACAGTCTATCTACAGCTTTGGTAGCTGATTTTTATAGTAACAGCATGTAGCCTGCTTTTTGCTATTGCAAAATAAAGCACTGTGTGCATAGCAACAAGTGTTACTATAGCACCCTGACAGCTATGTTATTTTATATGCCATTATGAGATTACAGACACACACACACACTCTCTCTCTTTCTCTCTCTCTCTGTCCCCTGGCAACATACCGCATGAGGCTGTCATAAAAACACGTCCTGCTCGCCACCAGAAACAAAAGACAGGGAAAGAAAGCAGGTAGTAAAAAGAAATAAACAGCTGAATTATTTATGTCTATATGGACATCTTTTTTGTTAATTATGTTAAAACAAGGCAGTTAAATATTTGTGCTAATGCCTGGGCTATGGAAGAGGAAAGCAAATTATTCACAACACAATCAAGGAGCACATAAAGTAGGAAAGAAGCAGAAAAGTTCAAAACAAGGTGTAAATGGAAGCTGCTGTTGAGCCTGCACTCACCTCTTTGGAGGAAAGCACCATGCAGATCTTGGCAGCAGAATGGGGGTGAGTGGCTGCCCCGTGTGCCCATCCACAGTGCTTATAGATGGGCTCGGGAATCGACTGATGCCCTGGGTTGCCACCCCGGCCATGCCAGTGTTGTTGGCATTGTTGATGTTGGCGTTAGAGTCTGATGAGGAGTAAGAGGAAGGGGTGAAAGTAGTTGAATCCATGAGCTTCTCATGAGACGGGCTCTCGCCTTCACAAGGTGACCCTTTTTGGCTGATGTGCAAGGGACGCTGGGTAGTGAAAGACTGCGGGAAGGACCCACGGCCATCGCTCTGGTTGTAGTAGTTGACATGGTTGCCAAACAACCCTCCTGTGCGCTGTGGTGTGGGCGGAGACGGTTGAGATGGAGGAACACAAAAAGTTGAGAAGAGAAATGGAAAGGTTAAGTTAAAGAATATCTTAATAATGTACAGCACCACACCCCAACATCCATAATTCAAAACACTGCTTGCAGCAATGATGGGAATGCAAAGCAAAAAGCTTTTATCAAAAGGCAAAAAACTTCAGAACATTTTTAGTAAATGAAAGCAGACTGATAAAATTAAATAAACTGGACACTGGAGTTTTATTTTCTATTAACCTTCATTTTAGCTAGGCACAGACATTTGGCTGTCTATTTTTGGTACACAATGCAAATACAGCAGCAAAAAAAACTAAACAAAACAGCATATGAATGTTATAATGGTGGCGAAAATGAAAGGTCGATAGCATAACTCACCCTCTTACTGTAGAAGGAGCTGTGTGTATGTGTAAGTATGTAATCCTTACAGTTGCAGCGCTGAATATTTGTTTAGTGATTATAGTGTGTAAAATACTGCTGTGTTTATTAAAAACTTATTTTCATTGGACCCCACACATCCCCCCAAAATCCATAAATATAGTTCAGTGAGTGTAGCATTTTGTAGCCAAGCTATGTGGTGGAACATGAGGCTTTTTTTATTATGTCTTCTTGACTAAGCACATGCAAGAATGCATGTTTATGTGCATGATGCAATACGGCTTCAAGCTGGCGTTGATCATCTCTCTCTCTCTTTCTTTTTCTCTCTCTCTGGAGAGTGAGTGAAGGTGTGTGTATCCAACCTTTACCCTGAAGATATCGTCCTCAGACGCCGCTGACACAGGCTCCTTTACACCTTTATCCAGCTCCTCCTCCACATTTAGGTCTCCGGAGATGGCTCTCCTAATCTCCGGACCGATGTCGTGCAATGTCCGCAGGCCCGCCTACACACAGACACAGCAGTGTTGCTTACATATCATGTTGTAACCCAGGAGCAAATTTCGAATGTCAGAAATCTACCTCTGTAATGTTTAGCTCTACTGTGGACAAAACTTGTCTGTATACCTGCAGAGAGAGTGCGGTTTTGGGGGGCACCTTGGCCACCAGCCCTTGTTCTTTCCTTTTCTTAAACTTGCGGAAATATTCCTGGATGAGGAAGGTGGCGTAGAATTTCCCGACTGTTACCTCGTCATCTGCAGAAACAAAAAAACAACAACATCATTATTAAAAAAGATTAATGCTTAAAATTAACATGCTGCAAGATTTTTCAGAAACTCCACTGCAAGTGATGCAACCAAGGTTTTGACCACAGTAAGGTGACAGTAATGTCTATTGGAAACATTCACTTCTTAAATATTTGTGCATAAGAAACTGTGCTGCAGGGTGTACATACCACCAGCAGGGGGCACTACTTGATCCAAGAGCTTCATACTGGTTCTCTTCCATATCTTCTTCACTATTGCCCTCAGTTCCTCATTGGCCTGCTCCAAGTTCCCTGCACACACAAAGCACAGTATGAAGTACACATTGTAGATTCAAACTAGAATTTCCATAGTTGGAAATTACATTACAACCCCTCTATAAAATAGGTTTTAAAAAAAGTGGGGCAAAATAAGAAAACACGCAATTTCACATTGTGCTATCAAGTATGATGATGTGCCCACTGGTGCGTACATGTGTGACCTTTACAGTTGTGTGCTAGTGATTGCCCCCATACGTGTTTTTTACCTTCTGTCTTTATCCTGAGTGCGGTTCTGACCAGGGCAAACAGTGTGGCGTTGAACATCACTGTTCCGTCGCTGTTCAGAGGCATGTTCATCGACACCAGACGCTACGTGAGATGAAAAACACACGCACCTTTTTAACACAGTGAATTGCCCTAACAGCTGCCAACAGATACTGGCAGCTGACAGTTTGTTAAAAATACGCAGACAGCAGTTCAACTCTAAGGACGCTAATCTTTCGTTAGAGAGATTTTTTTGAGATATTTTCCCAGGTACGATTTGTTGTCAGTATGTGTTTTGAGTCATTGTGCAAGGCGTTATTAGCTGTGCATATGTCACCACTCTAATACAACACAACATGAGGATTTTTTTTAACTCATGCAGTGATGGTACTTGAGCTGTTATGTATATTTTTGATAACTCTGCAGCCTTGTTTAGGAATTTGTGTGGCCATGCAAGTGTGTTTACCTTGCAAGCCACCCTGTGTGGACAGAGCTTTCCAAACCCGAGGGGAGGCTGGATTCTTCTGAGCAGAGTCACCACATCAAGATGTTTTATTCTCCCCCTAAAAACCAGCATAGATGTTGAATTTTAGAGACGCTCTACACTAGTGATAGAGAGTACTCCAGGGAGTGTTTTTGCAGTAGAAACAGGATGCACGGACAGATTATTTCAACTACTTGAACATAACTAAGGATTTAATTAAAGAAATAAATTGAGCAGTTTTGAGCAGAAAGCTTCCCTGTCTACTAAACTATAAGCAGTAAAAATACACAGCCAAAATAAATGCATGAATATATGTTTGAAACAGATGAAAAGTGGCAAATATAGCTTTGTAAACTTACTTAGCTTCTGGGTCATATTCAGCCCAGATCCTCTTGAACTCGTCAAGATGATGTGGCCCCAGGATCGACCAGTCACGCGTCAGGTAGTCAAAGTTGTCCATGATGACGGCCACAAACAAGTTGATGATCTGGGGAAAATCAGAAATCCATAAGTTTCTATCGTACCATTCTAAACAATTATAGACCTGCCAGTTCAATCAACATGTACTACATTTCTCTACAGTCTATTAAATGTAACACACAATTTCAAAGTCATCTTTCTGGCACATTTTGAAATATGTTAATTTGCTATTTGTGGTTATGACAGTCACATGAAATACTCTCCTTTTACTAATTAAAATTAGATGTGTGCCTGTACTCACCAGGAAGGCACAGAGCATGTAGAAGCTGACAAAATAAATGATGGCAAACTGGCTGCCACAGTCCTCGTTGGACGAGCTGCTTTCATTGGTTGATCCTTTCTCACACGGCTGTTTGGGTGAACACGCCAGCATGATCTCCTGCCACGCCTCACCTGTTGCACATCTGATAGACAGACGCATGCACACAACCAACCAAATATGCATGGACGCCGACGCAAATGCCGGCGTGCATGCGGTTGTGAGAAAGACACACAACAGAAACAAAGAGGCACACATACACACATATTGAAATGCATGCATGTGCGCATGTATGCATTCGCGCATAAAAGCATGGAGTGAAGCACACACATGCACATTATTACAAAGACAAAAAGAGAGAGACGCAGATGTTAGACTTTGTTCTTATTACATCTGAGCATATAAAATATGACTATGTATAAGCACTTATATGTATGTATATATATATATATATATATATATATATATATATATATATATATATATACACACACATATACACACACACAGTGGGGCAAAAAAGTATTTAGTCAGCCACCGATTGTGCAAGTTCCCCCACCTAAAATGATGACAGAGGTCAGTAATTTGCACCAGAGGTACACTTCAACTGTGAGAGACAGAATGTGAAAAAAAAAATCCATGAATCCACATGGTAGGATTTGTAAAGAATTTATTGGTAAATCAGGGTGGAAAATAAGTATTTGGTCAATAACAAAAATACAACTCAATACTTTGTAACATAACCTTTGTTGGCAATAACAGGGGTCAAACGTTTACTATAGGTCTTTACCAGGTTTGCACACACAGTAGCTGGTATTTTGGCCCATTCCTCCATGCAGATCTTCTCGAGAGCAGTGATGTTTTGGGGCTGTCGCCGAGCAACACGGACTTTCAACTCCCGCCACAGATTTTCTATGGGGTTGAGGTCTGGAGACTGGCTAGGCCACTCCAGGACTTTCAAATGCTTCTTACGGAGCCACTCCTTTGTTGCCCGGGCGGTGTGTTTTGGATCATTGTCATGTTGGAAGACCCAGCCTCATTTCATCTTCAAAGTTCTCACTGATGGAAGGAGGTTTTGGCTCAAAATCTCATGATACATGGCCCCATTCATTCTGTCCTTAACACGGATCAGTCGTCCTGTCCCCTTGGCAGAAAAACAGCCCCATAGCATGATGTTTCCACCCCCATGCTTCACAGTAGGTATGGTGTTCTTGGGATGCAACTCAGTATTCTTCTTCCTCCAAACACGACGAGTTGAGTTTATACCAAAAAGTTCTACTTTGGTTTCATCTGACCACATGACATTCTCCCAATCCTCTGCTGTATCATCCATGTGCTCTCTGGCAAACTTCAGACGGGCCTGGACATGCACTGGCTTCAGCAGCGGAACACGTCTGGCACTGCGGGATTTGATTCCCTGCCGTTGTAGTGTGTTACTGATGGTGACCTTTGTTACTTTGGTCCCAGCTCTCTGCAGGTCATTCACCAGGTCCCCCCGTGTGGTTCTGGGATCTTTGCCCACCGTTCTCATGATCATTTTGACCCCACGGGATGAGATCTTGCGTGGAGCCCCAGATCGAGGGAGATTATCAGTGGTCTTGTATGTCTTCCATTTTCTGATGATTGCTCCCACGGTTGATTTTTTCACACCAAGCTGCTTGCTTATTGTAGATTCACTCTTCCCAGTCTGGTGCAGGTCTACAATACTTTTCCTGGTGTCCTTCGAAAGCTCTTTGGTCTTGGCCATGGCGGGGTTTGGAGTCTGACTGTTTGAGGCTGTGGACAGGTGTCTTTTATACAGATGATGAGTTCAAACAGGTGCCATTCATACAGGTAACGAGTGGGGGAGAGAAAAGCTTCTTACAGAAGACGTTACAGGTCTGTGAGAGCCAGAGATTTTCCTTGTTTGAGGTGACCAAATACTTATTTTCCACCCTGATTTACGAATAAATTCTTTACAAATCCTACCATGTGAATTCATGGATTTTTTTTTCACATTCTGTCTCTCACAGTTGAAGTGTACCTCTGGTGCAAATTACTGACCTCTGTCATCATTTTAAGTGGGGGAACTTGCACAATCGGTGGCTGACTAAATACTTTTTTGCCCCACTGTATATATATATATGATTTTTATCCATTCAGTTTTGAGTTCCTCTGCTTATCAAGTGTCCAAGTATACTGTCATTCTTAATGGAGACTCAGTGCTATTATATATTCCATGTAGGGGTGTATCCAGAATAAGAAAGGATAGACATTTTTTGAACTTGAGGAGAATAAACTTGGTGTAATGCTAGTAAATTATGTGTGATTCCATCCTTTCAGGTTCTGTGGTTTTTGTCCCCCTTCATGGAATCTTACCATCATCACAACCAAGCAGAAAAGAGGAAGAAAACCTTCAGGGCGTTTGTCGTAAATCAACATCAAGCTGTTTTTGGCTGCTCCCATATAGACTAGCATGTTTGATTTGGCAGTTTTTAATGCCAGAGCAGTTACACAAACAAAGTATACAGATTAGGAGAAAAGTGGAATAACAAAGACGATGAGGGAGTAAAAAAGAGCAAATGCCCAAATTAATCACCCTTACCTGAAGAGCAGTAGCACCGCCTGAGGGAATGTCTGGAAATTGTTGTTCCTGTTGATTTGCATGTGGTCCCGCAGAGCTATCTTACCAAACATCTGTATAGGAGGGGAGGGTGTAGTCACAGCACACAGCATATGATGTCAGCATTGACAAGTGAAAGTCGGTCACATTTAGTGGCCAGACATCCCCCAGCAAATCAAACCAAAGTGTCTCCTACTCATCGTCAGTGAAACAAACAATACAACAGCTTCCAGGTGAAACAGAGAGGAAGCAGAGAGACAAAGACAAACAGTAACTAAAGAGCAACAGAGAGAGGAAGATAATGGGAGAGCAAAATAACAACTTGACCAAACAGGAACTCTGAGTGACAAGACTCCAGGGGGACAGACACAGGACGGAGGCTTGCTAAAGGAGAGAAGGTGAGAGAAGATAACAGTGGGAGGGAAACAAGGGGATAACAACCTGACAGCTTACCTGCATGCCAATGACGGCGTATATGAAGAACAGCATCACTATAAGCAGAGCTACGTAGGGCAGAGCCTGAAGAGAGGAGAGATGCATCAGTGGCAAGTTTTCTGCAGGCTTATCCTACACCAGAGCTGGAGTCCATTCATTTTCATTCAAATCTCACTCGTCCAATTAATCTTCAAAGTCACAATCTATTTTTTTCTTTTCTTTTTTTTTTTTTTCTTTTTTCAAACTTGTGAAAGTGAATGGATCTGCAGTCTTGTGTGGCACAACACCAAAAACAATCCAGGACAAATCATCTGACTTCAGAGTGAAAAACCTCAGCAAAATACAATCTGTTCTCTGGACTTAGCCAGGAGATCAGTCCCAACATACAGCACATGCACCAAACAAGGGCAGAACATTGTTTTTCTATATTAAGACGCATTAGCAAAAGTGCAGGACTGTGCTCCTGGCTAATATTACTCCTGTGTATAGAAGGGCAGGGCCAAGTCATGATGAATAAATGAAAAAGTTAAAGCCTGCTCATAAATTAAATAAATTCTATAAGCGCACAAAATATTAATGCATAGCTCAAAATGATATTCACAACCACTGCTGATTTTTAAGCCTGTGGTTCAAACAGGCAGCAGTAGTACAACATGAAGTGGCCCGTCTCAGCTAACGCAAGAGAGAGAACAGATGATTTTAATGTCCCCACAACTCTCTATCAAATGATTTCACTTTTTTGGTGGAGTGCTTCGTTAAACAAAACTTGTCTACGGCTTAACTCGCCTACGGGGAATGGTGAGCTCTTAGGGGTTAGTAGTAGGGCGCAGGGTGTTTGACGGTAATAAATAGAAGAAGAAGAAGAAGAAGAAGAAGAAGAAGAAGAAAGAAAAGAGGAGAAGTGGAAAGACGAAGAAAAGATTTCTCGTTAAGGTATGGATTTTTTTTCCTGTTTTCAAACTTCATAATCTGCTTCTGTAGTTAGACTCCCAAACATCCTCTCCATTACCTCACACCATCCCTCTTTTTTTTTTTTAAATAGCATCTACCTGACCTTCTACGCAAGTAAGAGGTGGGGATGAGGAGGGACAAGGCGAGGCAAGGAAAGGTAGCTTGTGAGACTCTACCAGGCTGGATTTACACAAGAACAAGGGCATTTATAGCTGCATGCATCTCAGAACTGAAAATAATTTTTAAATTTAATTTACAGACTTTAAATGTGTGGTTAAAATTAAAATGTCTTGTAAAATCTCTTAAAAAACAGAACTTAAGTGAAAGCAAATAGAGCTCTGAAAGGAAGGACAAAGAGAGCCACTTCTCCCTGTGTAAACCCAACCCCCCTATTCTAGCATGTTGTGTCCGGTTCTCCCCTCACTTGGAAGGATTTGATGAAGGTCCACAGCAGGGTCCGAATCCCTTCCCCGCGAGACAGCAGCTTCACCAGCCTCATCACGCGGAACAGCCGGAAGAAGGTGATGGAGATCCTGGCGTTCTCTTCAGAGTTCTGCAGTCCCTTTTGGTGGGGTTTGGTGTTTTTTTTTTTGTTAGAAAAAAAAACACAGGACGCATGGGAACACATGCAGATAGATAGGGAAATGAAGCAAACGCACACGCACACACACATATACACACGCACGCGCATAAATGATCATGAAAACATGCATATGCACACAGACATACAAGTAACATTTGTATCCATATTTCCACCCACACATATGAGTGTTAATATGAATAAAAGGCACACACATACGCACACACACACACACACACACACACATACAGAGTTAATAAATGGAAACTTGCGTCCTACAAAATCCCATCAAAATCAACTGACACAAGAGATCTGGGAGAGAATCGGGCAGTCATGCTTACGTGTATGACTTCATGGAAAAATCCCTTGACATTTCTGATTGAATCCGCTTCATTCATGTTTACAAGCATCTGATACACCTTAACGCTGTTTCTTTGACCTCACCACACCGCCACCATAATCACAACAAAGAAAGCGTCCAATTACAGGTAAATCTAGCCATGCGCTGACATTTGACAAACAGGCTTTTAAACACTTTTGGGACCTCTGAAGTAAATCTTCTGCATTTATTCTGCACTGCTATAGACTAAAAATCTAACATCTGAGACTGGGACAGAGAGTCTTCCATCGATGGAGGTAAGCACTCTCATAAATCACTGTTAACAACTCACAGTAGATACAATACAAAAATCCGAGCCTGTGGGCTGATTCCTGTTTCAATAAATCATGCAGACAGGCTAATTGTTTGTCACAGATAAACTGGCCACCTGGAGAAAGAAAATCCAAGGATGATATTCCAGAGGATAAAGTTATTACTGCCCAGTGCAGTGACAGCCATGTAGAAACACTATTTACCTGTGTGGTAAATCTCCATATCTACACCATCTGTGTACTGTGATCTTCTAGGTCTCTTTTTATTTACAGAGCCTCTAGTATTTTGCATCTCCAGACATTTACGCATTCAATTATTTGAATTTTTGCTGCTTTATTAGGTAAGGTTAGCTAAGGTTTCTGTCATCCACAGGAAATAAGTCTGCGATAAAATATTCAGCCATCTAGCAGAGTGCTATTCTAATACAGATTTATTTATTTATGCTGTTCCTGCTCGTTCTCCAGGACAAAAAGGCAGAAAAACAAAGGCAACATCAGAGTTTTTGTACAGCACGATGCACACAACACAGCAGCTAACGGCCAAGCTAAGGAATAAATATCCACAATTTACACCACAAATGACAGCTGAATCGGGTGAAAGCAAGGATATCGGCTCATTAGCAATCCTAATGACAAAACTAGTTATGCAAAATTAAGGAGAAAATCTCCAGTTCACCATTATCTGACTGGCCAGTATGCACAAAACAAACCTGACTACACGCAACGTGTAACCAGAGGAGAGCTGTGCTACATCTTTCGTCACTGTAACAATGAAATGTGACCCAAAGAAACACGGCATCAGCCTCTCTGACCTCTGAATCTGCTTTGCCACTTGTATTTTTCCAAGAAGCCATTAATTCTTTATGTTAATCCCACAAAGAACACACAGTGTGCTCCCACAAAGAACTTGCCATTCTCCACACATCCTGCTGCAGTTTGGGATAACAGATGTTGCACGGTGCGTTACTTTTCAACATATTACTGATCTGATTTGCATTCATTATTTGCACTAGTCACTTGCTTTGTGTTGCAAATAAATCAAAGTTTGGAAAAATGACTAGTCACTTCTATTTTTATGTAATTCTGGGATAAAAGCTTGTTGACAAGTAACCGATAACATGCATTATCCCAAACTCCACTGCCAGATATGCTAAAAGTGGCACATCCTTCTGAGGAGTGGAAAATCACAATTCTGTACTGCATGTAAATACCACAATTGGACCACAGTGGGCACCATTGCACCATTGAAAGAGTGGGGGTGGGGGTGGGGAGTGAGCAGAAGAAGTACAGTGACAGTAAGTGTAACAGAGAGAGAAAGAGAGCCAAAGACAGACACTAAAGATAAGGAATTGTTGGAAATATTCAGAGACAAATCACAAGACTGATTCGTAAACAGACAGACAGATACAGACAAAGAGACAGATACAGACAGATAGATCAGTGGAGAAGAGTGAGAAAAAGAGAGACAGCGTGACCATGATGGCTCGTACTGATGACGAAGCGCGAAAGATACCACTTCCATACAGAGGGCAACTTGCAAGCCATGGGGAGGAAGTGGGGGCAGCTTGCGCCATGGCAAGAATGACAGCCACCAAGGAAAGTCACAAGACTCCAGTGATACTAGGCCTGCATAACGTACAGTGTCCTTCACCATATAGGACTACACATATATATACATTTAACAAAGCACAAACAACAGCGATATATATCTCGGCATGCTGCAGAAGTTAACAGCATGAGCGACAGAGGGGGAGATGACAGGGTGGACGAGAAGATCATACCGTGGATGGCATAGCAGAGGGAGGGATGGAATGATGGAGGGATGAAGGGATGATGGAGGAGGTAGGGCGGCGGGCGAGGTTACCGTCGGAGCGTACCATTGGCCTTACCACAGGGGGGTGAGAGGAGGAAGAGGAGGAAGAGGAGGACGAAGAGGACGAGGACGAGGAGGAGTCAGCCGGCTTTAAGGAAAGGCAACAAACATCAGCACCAGAGTAGCGCCTTGGTGTGTGTGTTTGTGTCACGGTGCAAGTGTGTTTATGTGTGTGTCTGTGTGTTTTGTTTGTTTGTTTTTTTGAAAACGAAAAAAATAATAAATCACAAACTGACAGAGTTCAATCTCTGATCGAGACTCATATGGTGGTGAATAAATATAATCTCATCAGAGCCAGATATTAGAGGGAGATATTTGTGTGATATTACTGCATCTAGAGAGTGACCTATCCTCTGCGAGGGCCAGATCAGGCTGAATCACTTCTTATCAGAGATACTAGAAGACTGAAACATGTAGTGATGAGAGATGGTGGGAAATTTCTGTCCTTGAGGGACAAAAAAAATGAATAACGCTCAGGAGCTGCAACACAGGGGGTGAGAGTTGTCGTAGAGTGTGTGTCTATGTGCGAAAGCTTATATGTGTATATGATCGGGGATAATTTAAGTGAATCTACATTTAACCAAATTTACCTACATTAATCAGGTGCATCTTTCACCAGAGAATAGTCACAATTCATGTGAAATTAAGCTTTTTTTGGAAGTTTTACTTTGAAGGAAGCATCCACAGTTAAGATGCTGGTAAGATAACATATAAAACTCTGTAAGTTCCACTAACTGCAAAGACGATGCTAGACTGTGGAAATTAGAGCTTGTGTGTGTCTGCATGTACTAACGAGCACACAAACCTTGTGCTGTAGGGAGCCACCCACTGGTTTTCCCCGGCACTGCAACATTTCAGACTGCTGGGAGTGATAGATTAACTAACAGTTCAATCTATGACTCGGAAGCGCGTCACTCTGCGTTAGAAATGGCCGTGTTGAAATACCCCTCACAAAATAAACGCATCATTACTTCCTGTCCTTGTTTTCAAAATCAAAAAGGTCTGAGCGGGTGAGTTTAAAGGAAGAGAGAAAGAGGGTGTTTAAGAGACACAATAGGAAGGAAATTAAGGAGAAAATTGGGAAAGAAAAGGAAGAGTAGAAGAAGGGACGGAAGACATGCAGGGAAATTATTTTAGAGAGTTGGAAAACAAATTAAAAGAGGAAGAAAACAAGGAAGGAAGGATGAGGGATTTTATGGGATTTCAACAGGGCCATCTACACGCCTTTGTGATAACACACACACATACTAACGATGTACACAGAGTAAAAAGTCTTTACGATGCACCACTTCTCTAAATAGAAAACGTAAATAATAGAAAAACAAAAGTAATAATCTCTTCACATAAAAAAGGAGATCAGGCATAGCAAGCCTGAAGAGAGAATATGACTATATGTCTGTAGGAAGGAGGGAGGGATAAAGGAAGGATCTGCAGGAAGGAAGGACGGAAGGGTATAGGGGAGGAAGATAACCTGATTTATATTAAGTGTGGACTAAGTAACAAACTAAAGGCATGTTTGAGTGTTTTTCTGAGGATTATGATTAAGGGCCATTGTTTGCAATGTGCTTTCATTTCAAATTGAAATCAAAGCTTTGACACAGAATCCAATTAAACTTAAAATATCCTTCATTTATCTTCTTTTAAAACAGATCAAAAGTAAAATATTGATACTACACTGAATTTTTGGCCCTGGAAGATCCTCAAATAAAATATACTTTTAGCAAAACACAAATTTAGTCCTAAAAAAATAATCAAACAGTCAAATTATAATATATACACAATATATAGGCTGAACTACAGTGCAGATGTGAGCACATTTAAAATGGATCCGAGTTGTTCACTCACATTGCACGGCAATTTTTTCAAGCAAAAAATTTCATCAGTTCAGTCAGTTTAATGGGTAACATGTGTGTCATGGGATTATTCTTACCCGTTAATTTACGTTACAGAAGCTCGAACATATTTTTGTTTCATTTGTCATATTTATGTATATTTTAAAACACATGTTTACATATAGAGCGGATAATTGTGGACCTCGTAGGGCATATGAAACACACGAGAGACCCATGTTACCCAGCTTTCATTTTATGTGAGCAAGCTGCACCGCAATCAAACGTCAAAGAAAAGACAGAGAAAAAGAGAGAGATAAACATCCATAAAAGAAGAGTTCAGTGCATTGAAAAGGCTCAGAAAAAGAGAAGGAGGAGGAGGATGGAGAGGAGAAGAAGAGGCATTCCGAAGATAGAGAAAGAGATGCAGTCCATACTGGCATTGTCCGCAAGACACCGCTCAGAGCAAACCACTACTGATCTGTTCAAACTACTGCTACTCAAACCAAAACCAAAACGTAAAAGAAACCATACAAGGTTTAAGAAGCACCCGCAGGTTTCTGGGGAGAATTAGAGATCCAGGATTAAGGGGATATTCGGTTTTAATGACCGGAAGATATGCGGCTAATCTAAGTCAACCAGGCACCCAAAGGAGCGGCGAAGTGGGTGCATTTAGATTGGATGTTTTAAATATTTACTACAGGCAAAGTGATAAGGTTTTAAACGCCAGCCTGTTACTGCACTCCACTGTACACTCGTGTACATTTGAGAGATGCGACTAAGGAGATGGCGGCTGTTAAATACATTCACTTGTGCTTTCGTGGCTGATGCAGTCGCAGGCTAAGATTTTAAATGTCTATGTGACAGGGCCCCAGTTCAAAAACGGTCAAGAGTTCTCAGAGTGCGGAGGGTTTCTTAAAAAAAAGACACCGGAAAAGAAAAAAACTACAGGAGATAAAGACAGAAAAGGTAGCTTGGGCAGCGCATCGCCCAAATTATTAAAAACTACCAGAGGAGAAAATGAAGAGGAGGAAAAAAACAAACAAACTTGGGGCATGCCTTTAGGTTAGAGGTTAGAAAACAATATGATGAATCATTCAGAAGGAATTGCAAACCAATTAACCAAATCAATCAATCTCTCAATTAACCAACTCACTCAAATCAAAGGCAATCTCCAAACCAAAGTGCTAAGTGCAACATCAGCGGCTTGTATAGATGACAAAAGTGGATATCTCTGGCCCAACACACCTCAGTCTTAAGGTGGTTATTCAACCTGTTTATTTAAATTGACATTTGTGCCTTTCTAAACAGGAGCTTCAAGATCAGATACATTATTGAAGATACTTTATGATCCTTTATTGAGTCCCTTGACAGCAAATTGTTCTAATAACTAAATAGAAAAACGAAATAAAGAACATATCTAAGCATACCCAAGCAACGATAAGCAGCTTTGTCAGCCTCTCATGGGGACAAATGCCTTCCTCATGGCATGAATACAAGCGCTTAGCTCATACATGCCTGGAATACAGTAACTGTACTGTATTTGTATGCCTCACCGGTGCTATCTGAGGAGGAAAAGCTGCATATGAAATAAAGTACTGATCTACATCTATGCATGCTCTCTTCCTGCTTCATGTTTTCAAACCAGTTGGAATTTTTAAGCTGGTAATATGTGGATCCCCAATCTTAAACAGAAAAAGGCTGTATTTATTGTGACCTCCTAAATAAAAGTCTTTTAGTGCTCTTTATTATGTTAGATTAGAAGACTAATGACTGACTTTGAAGGACCTTGTTCTTTCTAGCTGAGGGACAGCCAAGCTATGCTTACCAAAAAGACTGGCTACACCTAGCTCTTTCCAAGATCACTGTAGAGAACACCAGCACCACTATGTTTTGTGACTGAAATCAAAAAAAGAGATGGGTGGCTACTTTCTTTTTAACCCTTCACCACAACTGGGCCAGCTCTTCTCTCCTGGTGTCTTTATTTTCCTTTTCAAGTTATGCTAACCCTCAACTTTGACTCAAACATGTAGTCAGAACTCCATCAACATTATACTAATATTAAACACTTACTTCTCTAAGTTAGGGTAAAAGTACTGATTCTTGAAGGTGCTATGTCCTTGATTTAGTCCTTAGGAGGTCTTAAAATGCTCTCAATACAGCCTCAGATAAACAACAAAACTAAACATATTATACTGTGTTATTAATTTAACAAAAAATAAGTCAAAATCCAGAAGCCATGTGCAGGAAATTTATCTCTAAGTCAAACCATACAATGCTAAGGGACACTGCAAAAAAAAATCCTGGAAAAAGCTACATCTCATGCTCTACAGGCCTCAGTTAGTTATTAAGTGATAAAGTTCATGACAGTACAAGTAGAAAAAGAATGTGTAACTATGCCACTACAGCTTAGGTTTGCAAAATTGCATCTGAACAAACCACAAGACTTCTGGAATAATGTCCTTTGGCCATAATGCACAGCACAACATTTGGAGAAAACCAATCACAGCACAAACACCTCATACCAACCACTCCAACAGTGATTTGAGCTTGTTTTGATAGACCATCAACTCCTTTGAATACCAAAGCATACAAGGGTCAAACGTGAGGCGATCGGTCTGACAGCTAAGGTTTGGCTGAATTGGGTCATGTAACAGGTTAATGATCCGAGGCACAGCAGCAAATCTACAACATAAAGGCTAAAAAAAGAAAAGAATCAAGGTGTTGCAATGGCCCAGTCAAAGTCCTCAATGTTTGACACACTGCTTCTGGATTTTGGCTCAATTTTTGTTAAATAAGTAAGACCTAATTTTAAGAATTGTTAAGGACTAGATAATTTAAAAAAAAAAAATGTCTTGATGTATTTTAGAATTGACAGAGGGTGAACTTCTTTTTTTTTTAACCATAAGTGTATAGAGAATTACACTTGTTCTCGTGTTTTGTTTTTTGTTTTACAAAAGATGCAAAGCTTTTCAGATCGAAGGGAAACCATAAAAGCAACTTTAATGATGGGCAGGTAGAAGAAATGTCGAAGTAACATTAAGGTCTTCGGTGAGGCCGATCATTAGTACAAATGCACTTTCCTCTAAGGATAAATGAAAAGGACTGTGCAGTTCTTAAACTCTACTCCTGCCAAAGAGCACTTTCAGTACCACATGAATTAAACACTAACTGTCCCTGAAGTGTAAATACAATAGACACTCAACATTTGACTTGTGTTTGGGATATTCATTCTTATTCAGCCCCACCACTGACCATAGGGCCTCCACGTCGATGATAAATGAATTCATACATACATTTACATAAATTTCATGGGTCCCGAGTAAATCCATTTATGGATCAAATTGTTCCCCATGTCTCCACATTGCTACTGTTGGACAAAAGAAAATGCAACTCGTGTATGTTTCTCATAGCTACCTTAAGTTTTTCTCGCTATATATAAACTCAGAGCGCTTTTCTTCTTACCCTCAAAACACTGTTGTTATAATATGAGAATCTGCATTTGTTCCTTTATTCAGAATATAATTTCTGCATAAGATAAATTGGATACAGTAACAGGCCTGGATATACCACTGTTGTATCTGTCATGCTATACAGTGTCCATCATGCCAGGGGAATGTATCCCCTAAGGCAGTGATGAAAGACCAAATAAAACCAATGTGTAATCAAACCAAGTGCTGAGGAAATGCAATCGGTTCTATTGACAAATGCAATAGTCTCTGATGCTACTGATACTAAGCAGACCGAGGCGTGAAAACATATCTCAAGCAGCTTCAAATGTTAAAAGCCGCACTGAAAATTTGGCATTTTCACACTGCTTCTAATAGTAAAAAAGTGATTAGGATTGCTTGGGAAGGAGGCATTTTCTTACACAAAAAGAAAAAAAACCAAAACAAAATTAAAGGACGCGATACCTTACCACGTCCAAAGATAATCAGATATGGGAACAAAACAAAGCTCAAAAACTACAAAAACCCTTCAGAAGCCAGTAGTTTCCAGTTTGATTGGGCCCCATATGGCTGTTTTATCTGCCAGACTTACTCAGCCATCTCTTAGGTTAAAATATTGTGCAGCTGCAGTTTTCCTAATCATTTGAAAGCATGCGAGATGGGTATCAGCGCTCGGTCTGTTTGTGTGTGTGGGAATGGCAGAGCAGGCAGGCAGGAAGGGAGGGAGGGAGTTTGGACTACTTACGTTAACCTCAGTGATCGCTATGTCAACAATGCTACCCACAACTATCAAGGCATCAAATGTGTTCCATGCATCAACAAAATAATGCTGTGTAGGGATGGACAGAAAAGGAAAACAACAAAAGAAAAGGACAAAACATAAGACATTTAAAAAAATGGAAAGAACGGAAATTAAAGGAGAGAGGAGAAAAAATAAGATAAAAACCATTACATACATGAGCACTGGAGTTTTTAGTAGGAGTAGAAAGGGAAAGAAACAACAAAATTTAAAAAAGGCTAAAAAAGAAAAGAGGGGGCAGTCTGAAGAAGATAGACAGCACAGGTAGAGCAGCAGCGATCGGTCATGCTTGTCTATGAGAGGAAATGTCAACAGGAACAGGAACAGTAAGGAACAATATGCAACAAAATCACAACTAAAAAAAAATGAGAAAAAGCTGCGTAAGGCTGTTTGTGATTGGTCAGTGAGTTAGTTCAGTTAGTCAGGGGGATCAAACCTGAGTGTCACAGTGTGGCCAAAAAAACAAAAGAAAAGAAACCAAAAAACCCAACAACATTTTAGATACTGTGAAGAGTTAGGAAAGAGGACGCAAGACAGAAACCTTTGTGCTCAAAGCTAAACCCTGCCTCTGTTTCCTTGACTTTTTGTGAAACCCAGGAAGAAGCTTGTTCTCGCTCAGGAACCTCTGTGGCTGTGGGTGGGGGGAGTGGGGGTCCCGTGCGTGGCAGCGACCATCTTGGTTTTAAGAATGAAAGGAAGAGAAGGAGGAGGAAGAAGAGAAGGAGGAGGCTGACAAAGAAGATAGATGAAGAGAAATGACAGCATGACAGAGAGTAACCACAAAGGAAAGGAGAGCAGAAGGTAAGACAGAGTGAGAGGACATGAGACAGAGAGGGAGAGACAAGGAGAGTGAAGTGGGAAGGGGGGGGACGTCGTACTTACGTTGATTTCACTGAGAATGACGTCTATTATGCTGCCAATTACGATGAGGAAATCAAACACATTCCAGGGATCACTAAAGTACCCCTACACAGGATGAGGTGAGCAAGAGGAGGAGGAGGGTAAGAAAGGTAGGTTAGAAGGAAAACAACATCTGCTGCCACTTCGCAGCCCCTATCAAGGTGGTATGAGGTTGTACAGTACATTGAGGAAACAGAAAGAAAATCAGCTACACTTGATGAACCAACACATGAAAGGATAAGAAGTTTCCACTGAGCTATCTGTTCATCGAGTGCAGCTGAATTTCCTGCTCTGCGAAGGATGGTGGGTTAAATGGTTATTTACATCTTCCACATGCATCTCGGGGCTATTCAGCAAAGCTGTGGCAGTGATTACACTGAAAGCCGACTTTGTTTACTTAACTTATTGTGGGCAATTCTTTATCAGCATTGGTACAAAGGCAGTATTTATGCAAAAATACATCTATATATCTTCAGGCCAGAATGGTATTATTCACATTTATTTTTATAGTGTAATTACAAAGAGCTGCGTCTTTGAACACTAATGAACCTTGGAGTTTCGTCTGCATACACTGTCGTCTAATACGTCACTGTGATTATTCTTTTTTTTTAAACACATCTGGACCACTTTGACTTTTATCGTTCTCGGTCATAGTTTTGCATATTTTACAGGAATGGAACTAGCGACTAGCTACAATATTTTCAACAAAAACATTAAGTCGTAAGGTATGCATGACAAATATCACGCAACTGTTTGCACCAATTGCTAAATTGGTGGCTACACACACTGACGGGGAATGGAGATCAATCTTGCTGATCTATTTTAAGCTTCTTCATCTGTCATCAGCAGCTGAGATAACATGAAAAAAAGGGGGGAAAAAACTCCTCCTGCCATAATTCGTCTGCACAGTGCAGATATTAGAAGGTATCCTTGGCAACAGTGGTTTTAATGAAGTTGCTTTCAGTTTTAGGAATAATAATGAGAACTGAGAGTTAAATATTAGTCAAACGGGGGTTTGGCATTAGTACCCAAATACTCATTTATGAATTGATTAAATAGAGAGATTAGACAAAATAAGCATTGTCTAAATAAATAATTAGATTATGTGATTCATTAAAGACTTAAAAATATAAAAGAGTGGGAAAAACTGTAAAAACATGTAAAAGTCTTTGTTAGTGTTACTGTTGCCCATCCATTGATCAACCTATCAAAAAGTATTGAGGTTAAATAGAATGAGGCAAACATTACTGGAGCAAATTCCTTGCGTCTGTGAGACCTGAGAAGCAAAAGCATTAGTGAGCTCCTCTGTCCTGTGCGATGGCTGTTTAAGGCAAAAGTTTATCAAGGCAAGGAAAAGCATACACAACACCATATGTCCTAAGCACTGTTCATTGTGGCTTGGGAATCTGCTGTCATGCTGCACCACAATAAACACAAGAAAGAAAGATGCAAAACAAGTATCAGTTCGTCAGTATTTTATACGTAAAGAGTCACAACTTAACTGGTGATACTTTGATGTTTTTTAAAAAGAGAAACGCTGCCTTCATGATCTGGCAGTTCATCTTCCTCACATACATAACACAGCACAGCACGATGTAAATTCCCAAGTCCTAAAATTCATTGTTCCAAAATCCACTGTTGGCTAAAATACTGCAGAGCATGCATTATGTTACTCAGACAAAATGTTCTAACCGTAGCATTTCAAAAGTCATTACAAGATAACCATCTTGCAACTATTTAAATAAAAAGCACAAACTTTGCAGAGGATTATTGGAAGAAACAACAAAACAAAACAACAGAAGACTTGTAATTTAATTAGTGGTTGGAAAACATTGTGTGCAAAATAGTAGATGGTCTTCATTAATGAGCTCAATTAACTTTTGTAATAACTGGAAAACCTTTGTTCTTTTGATTAGTACAATGCAACAGTAGTCAAAGGAGTAAAGTATAATATGAAACTATGTTATTGCTGTTGATTGCGTTCAAGATTCTCCACTAACCCTGCGGTAATAAGAGGGAGCATGCCCATCTGTTACTGTTTAAATAGCTGAAGCACCAGGAAGTTCTTAGATTGGGCACGGCAACAACAGCAGGATAACAAGGGAACAATGGGATTAAGCACATAAACGCTTTCCTCTAATCAAGGTTTAAATCCATCGTATCGTAAGGAAGGAAATGAAAAAGAATTATGAATTTAGAGCACAACAATCCGTCTTCTGCAACGCTGTGACTCAAAAGCCTTTAAAAAAAACTATTAAACTCTTTTTCTTCCGGGCTGCAATGAGCACTGATAGATAGAGCTGTGAGTTTATCTAATTTCATCTAACATTACATTATAAAATGTCTCTTTGTCTGTGCTTTTTCACATTTCTCTAGTCTGTAGTCCTACACAGGTATCACTGTTATTCTAGCCTGCTGTTTGAGTAGTGAACATACCCTGGGTTTGAAGGCGATCAGTTTAAGGATCATCTCAACAGTGAAAAGTCCCGTGAAGAGCATGTTGAGGATGTTCATGGCATCATTGAAATTTTTGGTCTGTCCATGATGCTGCAGGGAAAAAAAACACAAACTCATTACGCAATGTTAGTTCTATGGGAGTTTTTTTTCTAAATGTACACACACATTACTCACCTGCATGGCCAGACAGATGGTGTTGAGAAGGATGAGTGTGAACATCAAATACTCAAAGTAGGTGGAGTTGACCACATACCACACCTTGTACTGGTAAGGGTTCTTGGGGATGTAGCGACGCAGCGGACGAGCCTTTAGAGCGTACTCCACGCACTGACGCTGTGGCATACACACACAAACACAAAGGTGAGCATTTGCCATTTACATGTGTCTGCTGATGTATTCAGCTGTGTGTCACCCTGTTCCCAGACAGTCATGGAGGAAAAGCTGTAGAAAAGTCTTTTGGCACGCTAAAAAAGCTAGACTACTCTTCTATCCTCTGTCTGCATTTACATGCTTTTTCTGAAACATGGATCATGTCAGAGAACACAGCCGCAGGCCCTTGGCCTCGTTCCTTTTGTAAGGTTTAGTCTCATCTTTTTTGAACTGCTGCAGCTCCTCCTGGCTGGGCTCCTGAAGTGGTTCTGCCCCTAAAACTCATGTTCAGCCTCTTCAGATTCATCCGTGTCAAACCCCCATTGCCTGGCTCTTATTCCTTCTCCCTTGTGGCTCCTAAATGACACAATGACTTTCCCGCTCCTGTCAGAACAGTAGAATCACTCCTCTGTACCTTTAAAAAAATCTCTCTGCTGTACTACGAGATTTAAAGTCAGAAAGTTATCACTATACAAACAAAAACAAAAAAGCTCCAAAAGTACTAATAATTTTATCGAGTAGTAACTTTACACAAAATATACACGAACACTACCTGGTTTTTGTCCAGCTCGCAGTTCTTATATTCTTGCTCCCCTTGTTCCTGGAATGTGACGATGACGAAACCGACGAAAATGTTCATCATGAAGAAGGCAATGATGATGATGTAGATGATAAAGAAGATGGAAATGACCACGCGGTAGTTGTAAATGGGCCCCACATCCTCAGCATGAGAGTCAATGGCTCGGTACAGTAACCTGACAAAGAGACGGAAAATGAAATCTGGAATTTAAAAAACAAATTGCATTTATTCCATTGTTTAGTAAGAAGTTTCACAAAGTTCAAAAGAAAACTATTATATTTGAACACTGTGCATGTATTCAAATTGTTATGTATTTAAACAGTCAGTTTAGTCAGTCTGAAAACCCTCTACATGTCATTATTATCACTTTGACCTTCAGATCAATCGGAATTTTGAAAAAGAGGTCAGGGGTCAAATGTGACATAATATTTTAAATCTTTATACGGTACTATCTCTATGTTGACAATAGAAACCACACTTACCACAGCTATAAGGCTTATTGTCAATTTTGGACCAATAAATTACTGAGTTGACCTTGGATGTGGATTGTAAGAATGACCCCACTCTACACTCTTACAAAGTTTTATCTGAATTCAGACACAATGGCATGCACACACTCACTTAAACCACAAAATTGGCAGAGGTCATAAAAAAAGGGATCGTAATATATATACATAAAAAAACATCTGCACTGTGTTGTTATATAGACACACACCCTGGCCATCCCTCGAAGGTAGACACGGCAAACAGTGCCATCATGCCTTGTAGAACATCATCAAAGTTAAAGTCACTGTTCTCCCACACTCTTGGGGCTTTGTCAGGCTTCCCCACATCCCCGTCTTTATATGTGATGAAAGAACCTCTGTGGACGCAAACAGACATACACACACATAATGTAGTTAGACTGTAAGAAAAAAGATTAAGATGCCGTCTGCAGGGGGGATCTCTTACCTGCACTCTGCCTGAGTCTGCTTAGAGTTGTCGGTACAGTAGAAGAACTTGCCCTGATTGAAACACGAGACAATTTCTTAGTCAAAATTTAAAAAAAGGGTTCAAAAAGTACATTAACTAACTGATCATATTCCCTTTTTTTACCTTAAAGAGTTGCACTCCAATACAGGCGAACATGAACTGGAGTAACGTGGTGACGATGACGATGTTGCCAATAGTCCTGATGGCCACAAATACGCACTGCACTACATGCTGCAAAAAACCCACCAAATATAAGAGTGAGTGATAAGTCTATGCCTTTTTTTAGAGGACAGACAAGTGTTCATTGTGTGTATTTTTTATGCGTGACTATGTCAACCTTTAGTCCTTTGGCTCTGTTGATGGCCCTCAGTGGTCTAAGCACGCGCAGAACTCTCAGGATTTTTACAACATTAATTGCGCTGGACCTGTAGACACACATTTGATTAAACTACTGACCTGCCAATTTGATTGACCACATCTTACCATCTTAAAAAAATATATTTGTAATGTTGGAACAACACACACCATAAACTGCTTTCAGTAGAGTCTTTACTTTTAAACACAAACTGTGGAGGCTGATGCAACGAAAAGCTAATGAAATGACAAAAAATGGACAAAATACAATGGACAACTGAAATAAAAGTTCACAAGAAATTAAGAAAGATGACAAAAAACAGATACAGATACAAAAAGGAATTTAACACAGCCTTGATTTGTTTTTACATAAAATGTAAAACTGAAATTTTGTCACGGCTTAGAGTGGAGAGCACCGAGAGGCAGAAGTCGAAGGCAGGAGAAGTAACTGAAAGTGAGCAGTTTATTTGGCTGCTGAAAAATTGTACAAAATACAAAAAAGACCAAACAGGAACACAAGGAGGATGAAAAAACATGTAACACCATGGGAACACAAGAAGGTAAGAAAACAGACGCCATGACAAACAGAAAGGTCGGAGTATACATACACTGGGAACTGATTACATGATGGCACACAGCTAGGAAGAGGGGAGAGGTGCACCAGTCAGCAACAGGTAAAAACAATGAGGGAAAAAAATAGAAAGTAAAACTGGATACAGAAGACTAACCTTCCAAGTAGAAGAGTAAAATGAAAAAAACGCCGAGATATGACACTAAACAAGGTGACAGAAACAGTGGGAACACAAAACAAAGACACCAACACAGACACGAAAAAGGAACTCAAAGAAACAATGGGGGTACTGTGAGCATGAAAAACAGGAACAAAAACCCAAGAACCCAGAACTCAACATCATGCATTTCATCATCTACACCAAACTACTGTTATTATTATTTTAACTAACGTCCCATAGCTGTGAAAGCATTCTTCCCAAGAAGACCAACGTGTATTATGTTACTAAATAAATAAATCTCTATGCCTAGCTAGTTGCTGTAATGTTGTTAATGTTATTTATTTTATAAACAGAAACTATTTAGCATACTTACTTTTTTAGACAGTTTAAAGCAAATAGACTTTGTTAAATGGTAAATGGTAAATGGCCTGCATTTGTATAGCGCTTTTCTAGTCCCTAAGGACCCCAAAGCGCTTCACACTACATTCAGTCATTCACCCATTCACACACACACATTCACACACTGGCGATGGCAAGCTACATTGTAGCCACAGCTGCCCTGGGGCGCACTGACAGAGGCGTTAATGTTACGAGTAGTTCTAGCATCAGTTATCAAGGGGTCACTTTCAAAAGCAGAAAGCATACAGTCACGTCCATAATTTGTCTGACAAAGACACAACTTTTTTTTTAAAACTTTTTCTAAACTACCATAGTGGATTTAAATCAAGCTATTAAGATGTGAATAAATTTCCCCCTTTCAGCTTTAATTCAAGGTGATTTTACAAAAGTTTGCAATAACATTTCAGTAATTAAAGCCATTTTTTGATACCATTTTCAGAGAATCAAAAGTAATTGGACAATTAAATGACAAAGCACATTTTTAAATATCTTTTTAAAGATCAATCTTAAAGAAATATCATCATACATCATGTTCCTTAGTTGTTTTTGTGGTATTTCAGCCCTTCGCAGTGTTTCTCCTATCTCTCTGATTTTTGAAAAAGTTTATTACCTTAGTTTATTTTGTTTTTAATGAGGGCCTCCTTCAATTGCACTGACATCTCTTTGAGCCTCATATTTAAAAATGCAACATTTTTTGCACTTCAGATATTATGTTTGGGTGTGTCATGAAATAAGAAAGGAACAGGCCATCAATGTTAGTCCACCAATTGTCCAATTGCTTTTGAGCATCTGAAAATAGGAGAGCGTATATGAAAATTGTTGTAATTCCTGAACCGTTCATGCAAAATTTTTGTAAAAACCCTTAAATTAAAGCTGAAAGTCTGCACTTTAATTGCATCTTGATTGTTTGATTTAAAATCCATTGTAATGGTTCACAGAGGCAAAAGTGCCAAAATTATGTCACTGTCTGACAAATTATGGACCTAACTGTAGCTCCTCAAAAACAGATATTAGTAACAGTGTATCCGTTACATAGTAATGCACATGAAACACATATAATATATGGACAAACACACATAATGAAACAACACGGATGGGCCAACATAAAGACACAGGCAGACATTTACAAGCAAACTACTGTGCTGTAAAAGAGTGTCACTACAAGCCAAAGGTCAAATGGTGTGACCTTTTTCAGGTAGAGCTTAAAAGAAAGTGATTTACATACAAAGGAAAAAAAAGAATAAAATTAATACCATGACATTTTGAGTTGTACAGTAACTGTCTGGAAAGAGCTTTAGCATTAGTCCTTCTCTGATCTGAACCGGGCCTCTCTCAGCGTGATTATTTATACTTGAGCTGAGTTGGTCAAAGTCGCTTCCCTTTATTTAAAAAGCCAGTTTTTCAGATAAATGAAGGAAAAATACAAAAACGCTTTCCACTGTGTGACACAAGTACAAGGAAAAGAAGGTGTTTTCAAAATGTCAACATAAATAGATTTCAAGGAGTGACTTTCTTGATGGGTAAAGTTGTGATTTGGAGGGAAACAATACTCTGTGCTAACTTTGAAACAAAGAGTGAGAAACAAAAGAAAAAAATTACCCGCTGTGCAACTTTTTACAGAGAAATGTGGAAGTTAAAGGCACTTAAAGGTAGCTCGTGTGGAGTAGGATGTTATCGATCGCATATCACAGTCAAACCAACTGCTAGGTTATTCGTGGAAACATCAAATTATGTTAAAAGGCAATATTTTAACTGTCGGAGTCTGATGACAGGGATGAAGCACGCCATCCACCTGATGAAAAGGACTCTGACTAGCGATAAGAGAGCAAAAATAGATGAGGTCATCAGGTATTGTTTTGCTATAGTTCTGTCTTCTTAGCTGATGTAAGCCATATTTCATGCTGTCACATTATGAGGCTTACTCGGGGTGACAACACAAACAAGCAATCTGTCATATGTAGTGTATACAGTAGTTTTTTTTACATGCTTTTTTATGAGCGTTTTTTCACAGCTTCTCTACAACTTAGCCTATACTTAAAATGGGTTCTTATTTTGTAGGAGTAAAAATAAAAAAACTACATCACAGAAGTGGTTTAGTTGATCATAACATCATTGCAGTTCTTTTAACTGTGATAAATAAAGAAAAATCCCACTCACTCGCTACCTTTAACAGGCAAAAACCACTAGATTCTAGCATTAGGGCGTCATTTCTATAACCCAGGAGAGTTGCATTTATCTAGAAATATGAGAACTGAATTTGACCTGCCCCCAAAATCCATGACAAAAAGTGAAAAAAAGAAGAACAAACTCATTAACATCAATTGGATATGAAATGCGACGAGAGTATTGGAAGACCCAGGATAATTTACTCAATGTAACACTTTTTCTGGGTAGAAACCAATTATGTTGCTGCTTGCAAAAGATGCATTCTGCAGTGGATCTGGCTCAAAAAGAACCGCATGTGTTCATTCGTTACAAGTTCAGTGTTATCCTACTCGACAAAACCATTCAGTGACAGATTTGGTTTTATTTGTTCTTGCTTTGGGTGAGTCTTCGACTAAACTCTCCAAGACTATAGGAATATCAAATCAAAAAAAGTGACAGCTTTACACGGTTCAGGTGACGGTCTGTTAAAGGGGTTATAACACGGACTAATATGGACTTACGTCGAGAAGTCTAGTCTATTAAGCATCAGAGACAGAAAGTGCAGTATAGAATATTAAACATCACAGCATTTCAATGAGTTATTTGCTGCAAGAAGAAGAGAACATTTTAATAAACATCACAAAGAGACAGCGGATTAGGAGTAATGAAGTGTGAACTTGTTATGAGAAGACAGAGAAGTGTAAAGCACGGAGCAATTTGCTAACGTTTTTTTTTTCCGACTTAGGCACTTGATTTGTGTCTCACGCAGTAGTCACAATTTGTGTGATTATATACGAGACAATAACACAAATGCGTGTTTAATGATATTTGGAAAATGTTAGTAATATCGGTGAACAAAAGCTTACAACGTGACTGGATCAGGTATAACACATGCACCATAAAACATCGTACTGTACTCACTGTATTCCAGAGGAGATGAGGGACACGCTGACCACCACCAAGTCCAGGATGTTAAAATAGTTTCTACAGAAAGAACCTTTGTGGAGGAAGGCGCCATAGGCTGTCATCTGCAGGGGTCAAAGTTCTGATTATTACCTTTTACCACGAGCAGCAATATTTTAAAAGGGTTTAATGCTAGCTTACCAGAAACAACACTATATTACCACATCTACAGTTTGCCTATCTATACATCTAAATCCAGTAAATAATTTTTGGTAAGCACATGAACCAGCTTGTAATGATTAAATATTATTTGACAGCCAAATGTTAATTTTAGCAAAGAAAAAAAAAAGAAACTGAATGAACAGTGAATGAATGCTTTAGTGTGCATCACAAACATTAAATACTACCTTAAGAATGATCTCGATGGTGAAGAGTCCAGTAAACACATGATCTGCATAGCCCAGGATCTGAAAATAAATACAACACTGTATTTTAACTGGACTTGGACTACCCCTGCCCGACACGCAAAGGCTTTCTGAATGAACAGAGATCAAAGTTGTTACACTGTTTCATTTGCCATGACAAAGTTCTTAATGAACCAAGATTGTTTAACATTTCACAAAGCAAAGCTGAATGAATTCAGAAATGCTCATGACTCTCTTAAGGCCACAGTATACACGCTGTAATGGTCGCTTCGCTGACCACTGCAAGTGATTTTAACAGAAACCCGTATTTACACCTGCCGTTACAGTGCAGGAAGGTGCTGCGGTATTCTTCTGAAGGATAGGTGTCGCCACTCAGACAGTATCACCACACAAGCACTAATGTAGGAGGAGAAGAAATCAAAACCGGATGTTTTCAAACTGTATATCTGTATGTGTCTGAGCTCCTGTGCTGGAATATTATTAAAATGCCTCTAAAAAAACGACACGGCCGCTCAACTCAGCTGCGGTGGCTGTGGCGCAATCCGATTTACAAAAATCCAGAGATGTACGACTAGCCGATGCGCCACTCACGACCCAAACACAGCATTAGAAGGCACTTTTTTTAGGTTCATAGTCTGTACATAAACGATGGCAGTAGCTACTGGGCCTGAAAAGATGGCGAACTCTTGTGCTCATCCATTGTATAGAAGTAAATTTTTATACAGAAGATAAAAAAAAACAAGATAGAAACAGTCAAAATGCTCATCTAGAGGCTTCAGAACATCAGTCTACAAACCAGTTGGTGATGTCCACTGCCTATATACAATCTATTTGTGCCCCATTAGCAGAAGCACTCTTGAAGCCCTAAACTTGGTAAAATGTGTGGTAAAACTTGGCAATGAATGTGTGCTTCTTTTTGGGATAAAGCAGGACTTACGGTCAGCTGCAGCATAACATAAATGACTCCACAACTTACTGAAATAATGATAATGTTCAGGTCCAAATGAACTAAAATAGAAATGCTGGAAAAGCTGAAAAACAGGTTTTTTGATTTCATTACTGTTTCAGACTAAGGTTAATTGGTTTAGACTAATAGAATATATAATAGGATCCTACACCAAAGCAAGGGAAAATATAATAAAACAGATCTTTATTGGCCTCTGAGGAATACGTCTCACTGACTGAGACAGGAAACTGTGCACAAAAACAGATACAGCAGCACACATGGTGTTTACATTAGACTACAGCTCCATTACAGTCATAAACACCACATTAATTTACGAACAACGGGCTGATGTCACACAGCGAGTACAATTGCAGATATATCCTTCGTATACTGCAAAGTAACTGAAAATGTTGCGGTTTCACAGCTCGCCTTGAGGCTAAACACGAAGTCTCCGCTGCTGCATACGAATTAAAAGACACAACTTCTTACACATTGTCAAAACAGACTGTGCAAACACTAAAACAGTAAATACATTCATTTCTTGATTAAATGTTGACATTTAGCAAAACAAACACAAAAAACACCCTCATAAATATATTTTCACACTGTATGTGTACAAAATGATACAATAACTACTCATTTTTCTTTTTGGCTAATAAAACAGTTTAAAAGAGCGCAAAGCTTAAGAGGCGTTTCATATCTTCTTAACATGAAGTTAGTAACAGTTACAGTGCTCGAGACGAAATCTCATTAAGTGTAACGGGCCACTCACAATAAACTTTGGTTCCTCTATAGCTATAATCCATTTAGGTCAGAATGAGTGTGCGTGTGGGCATCTAATTATGGCTACTGTGCCTTACTGTACATCCGGCATTGTATGTCTTTATATACTTTATTTATATTGTTATATATGGGGTTTTTTTTATGCTTACAGGTGGCTGTGGCTCAGGCAGTAGAGCTGGTCGTCCAGTAATCATAAGGTTGTTAGATATACTGCCGAAATACTGCTGTGGATACTGAACCCTGATTTGCCCCAGATTCATTAATTGAAGTGTGAGAGTGTGTGTGAATGTTAGATAAAAGTGCTTAAGTATAAAAGCAGTCTATGAATGCGCTCGAATCGAGTAGACGGGCGTTATATCACTTATATGCTACCTTATTTCTGAAGGAGTCATTTTTGACAGGGTCTTCTGCCGCTAGACTGATGCTGCTGAGCAGGATGAAGAAGAGGATGAGGTTGGTGAAGATGTTGTGGTTGACGACCTTATGGCAGAGAACCCTGAACCTAAAAAAACAAAGTTCAAGCGAGAAAGAAAGCAAAATGTTTTCATCTAGTCTCTTTAAAGGAAAAGGATGCCAAAACGAATGCAGCAGAAGCTGACTGAAATATTGGGCGGAGAAAATGAAGTTGGAGAGGAAGATTACTTGTTGGTGTGGCTGAAGATAAAGAAAGCTCGGGCCTCAGGCATGGGGACAGCCTTCTCCTTCAGCTGAATGTCAGAGAGGGGCCGTGGCCTCGGGCCCACAGGCATCTCTGGCTCATCATCGTCTTCATCTCCTGATTAGGAGGAACGGGAAAGAGGAGAGTAAGATAAAGAAGGAATATAATGTTATAATAACAAAGTTTTTTATAATAACAAAGACAAAATTCTCAATGAAACCACCTCTTACCTTATACCTATAGGAACACATAATATTTATGGCTGTGGTGTGTGTTACCTATATAATCATTGGCGGGATATGGATTCTTCTCTTCGCTCTCATCCCCACAGCAGTCATCCATGTTAATCTGACAAGGAGAAGTATGAGATTTCATTCATTTTTTCTCACTCCTTTGAACACACACACATATTCTCACTGAGTCTTTGTGTGTCTCCATGTACCTTTGTAGCAGTGTTGGTCTCCCCATCAGAAGTAATGGACTTCAGCTCTATTTTCTCCTTCTTCTCTTCCTCCAGAGGCGGCTTCTCATTTTCATGACGCTTCTCTGGACTGCCAAGCCTGGAGAAGGAGAGAGAACAAGAAGATCCTCAACTCTAGCATCTTCCCTTCTCCATACATAAATTAACATCAGAGGGACAACATAAAGACGTGTAATTATAGGGGGTATTTTCTCAGCTGTGAGGAAAATTACAATTTTCTGTTGCACCTTTTCCATAGATTAATACAGATTGCAACTAAGCAGAATACATTTTTATGATTTGTGCTAAAGAACACTTTCTTTCTCAGCTGCACTTTAAACTCAACTTTGATCTTTGCTGGGAATTAATCTTTGCAATGACACTGAAAAAAATAATAAACTGTTGTAGAGAAAAGCCAAATAATATATTTGTATTCTATGTATGAAAAAGCAATTTTAGTGGTTTAATTCAAGCTTCTAGTGTCAGCATCCTTATTCACCTTGAGAAATAATAGGCTATCCAAGATGCTGCAAGCTAATGTTTTCCCTGGGTGCTGTTTGGATTGGCCGGGTCTCAACATCTCCCTCTATCCCTTTACAATTTTTTGTCTGACTGCCTCCATTCAGTTTTCTGCTTTACCTGGCCAGTTTTTTCCTCTCCTTCTCCTCCTCTTCCTCTTTCTGGGCTGATGTCAGGCTCTCGGCGTCTGCCAGATTGTCTACAGCAATGGCCAAGAAGACATTCAGCAGGATATCTGTTCAGAGGGGTGATGTTAAGGATGTTGCTGACCCATCAGATCACAAACAAAGCTGGCTATAAACAGGTGGCAACCCCTGGGGCTAAAAAAGGAAGCCAAAACCTACAGTTACTGTAATGACCACTTGAAGCTTGGGTTAAAAAGTGAGTTTTGTTTTGTTTTTTGTTTTGTTTTTTGCTTTGTTTTATTCTTTGCTTTGAGCCCTGTGTACAGGAGCTGCATGCTAAAACATCTTTTGTTAAAAGGGTTGGCGTAATAAGCATATGCTTCAGCCAGTACCTTTTGATTAGCCTTGTCTTGTGCTTTCTTGCTTTGTGGTAATCTTTTTTCTTTATTCACTTTATTTGAATGCTAATCAATAAATCAAAAAAAAATATCAGTTAATGTTCATAGACTGTTATGTTGAAGTGATCAGATAAACAGCATTCAAAACCAATGAATGCAGACTCCAAAGCCAAATGACTAATCCTGCACTGGCTTTGGATTCAGCAGGCTAAGCTGATGAATAGTAACAATTTAATCTGAAAAACACATTTTTAACTACTCTGTACTTTTAAGTACAGACGCTCAGTGGCCCACACTAAAATCTTTTAGCTTTAGGGAAAGCATCTGCATGCAAAATGTGTTCTTTTCCCCTGCAACTGCATCTTAACAAGGGGTTAGATATCCGATGTGACTCAGTGATTCAAATCACAATCAGCAACACCAGTATCCATTTGATGACAGGATTAAAGATTGTCAGAAAACAAATTTGACTGTCAGTTACTGGATCTGATTCACCATGTTTTTATTTTGAAATTCTACATGTATAAGCATCACGCCCGCATGTCCTGGGTTACTGGTGTAGCTATTCCATGTATTTGTATTTACATAGCACCAACATCTAAAAGGACCTGACATTATAATAGAAAGACTCTGCAACAATCTAGAACAACCAAAAGATTCCCTATGAGCAAGTGCTTTGTGACAATGGGGACCTCCTGTTGTGGTAGGATACAGTTTCCGCAGATGAAGAGGATGATGAAGTAGATGCAAACTAGCATGCCAGGAAAAGCTGGACCACCGTACGCCATGATACCATCATACATCACAGAGTTCCAGTCCTCTCCGGTCAGGATCTGTAGAGACAGAAGACAGTAAACAAAATCTTATAAAAATTTATTTTCATTTAAAAGAAGCCTCAGCCTCGTGATAGTGACAGATTACATTTAATTAAGCAACATTATAAAATTTACACTTTTTGTATCATTCAAGGACAAAGGTAAGGTGACAATGGAGGCCGGAAACACTTCACGAGAAAAAGTGGAGCATGATTACCTGAAACACAGTGAGCAGAGACTGGGGGAAGTTGTCAAACGTGCTTCGTCTGGTCTCGTCAAAGTTGAATTTTCCCCCAAACAGCTGCATGCCCAGCAGGGAGAAGATGATGATGAAGAGGAACAGCAGGAGCAGCAGGGAAGCGATGGAGCGGACAGAGTTCAGCAGGGATGCCACCAGGTTGGACAAAGAGTTCCAATATCTAAAGGAAGAGAAATTTAGTTGAAATGGTAGTCTTGTTATAACATATTTGGTAGGTTGACTGTTTTGATTTCTTTATAGTTTAGAAGTGACTAGAAGGGAGTCTGATAGTATCTGTTTCAGTTTAACAGTGCTGCCGGAGTTTCCTGCTAAGAAGTTTATGTTTTGCCATCCTGGATTCATGATTTAGTGTTTCAGTTGTAGGATTGAACTTTTCAGTGTTTCCTTTATTGTTTTTTTCCCTCTGTTCTGTGTTTCTGTTTTATGTGTTTGCCCTCCAGAGTTCCTTTGTCTCTGTCTTCATGTTAATGTGACCGTCGTATCTCTGTGAGTGTTTTGGTTACTCCCTGTTTTCAAGTGGGTGTTTTTGTGCGTCCTGTGTATGTTTTTCTTCCAATCTGCCTTTCTGCCATTGTCTTTACCTGTGTGTGGGTGTTTTACCCTCCTGTTATTCATTTCCTAATTAGCCCTTTGTGTATAAATAGTCCAGTCTTTGTCACAGTGTGTTCTCTGTGTGTAGCCTTTGCATGTTTTGTTGTGCTGATTTTTTGTTCTTAGACCTTGTTAATTTTTACTCCTGTTTACATATATTGAAAGCTACTATTGAAAACTTTGCTTTGTTATTAAGGTTTCTTTCTGAAATCCTGTATTTGGATCTTCACCCCTATGCTTCCCAAACCTTGACAAGTCTAAAAAGCCAATATACAATCACTGGACTGTATTTGGTACACCTGTTAAACTGATTAATGCAGTGACTTAAGTGACTTTGAATGTGGCATAGTTGTTGGTGTCAGCCTGGTCTGATGAGCTTTGATTTATGGTGCGACATTCAGATGGTCGAGTCAGCATTTGGCATAAACAACATGAAAGCATAGATCCATCCTTCCTTGAATCCAGTCCAATACCTGGCTGTTGTTGCTGTCCATCTCTTTATGACCACAGTGTCTTCTGACGACTGCTTCTAGTAGGATAAGGCGCCACGTCACAAAGCTCAAATCATTTCCCACTGCTTTCCTAATCTTGACAATACGTTAACTGGACTCTATTAGCCTCAAAAGTCACTAAAGCTCAATCCAATAGCGCTCGTTTGGGATGTGGTGGACGGGATGTGTAGCTGACAAATGCTATCGTGTCAACATGGACCAAAATCTCTGAGGAACGTTTCCAGCACAGCGCTGAATCTATGCTTTGAAGAATTACAGCAGTTCTCAAGGGAAAACTGCATCCAACCCGTTATAACGAGGTGTACCTAATGAAGCGGTCAATGAGTGTATGTAAACTAGTCACAATAGGAAATTCTCACTAAATGATTACTGTGGCAAAATAAAATCCAAGTTTGTTTGTTGTTTTTGGTAATTGCATCACAGACCTATTGTAACCTGTTAGTTCTTCATCCTCTGTTTCCGCTTTGCTGAATGCAAAATTAAGGCTCCACTGGTATAGAAACACTGTAAAACGGGGCAGTGTTAACTCAGTAGGTAGAGTGGTGGCCCCATGATTGGAAGGTTGGGGGTTCGAATCCACTGAACGGCTACCCTGAGGTACCCCTGAGCAAGGTACCGTACCTACACACTGCTCCCTGGGTGCCCATGGCTGCCCACTACTTCACTGAGTGAATGGGTTAAATGCAGAGAGGAATTTGCCCACGGGGATCAATAAAGTATATATTATTATTATTAAAAAGATGTTACTTTATGTTCAGTATAGCATTAGGTATCTGGGTGAGTATCTTGCCTGTTGGAGGACTGAAGGAATAACTTCTGCTTATCAAATGCATATGCTTTAAGGTCTACACTAACCTGGTTATTTTGAAGATTCGGAGTAAGCGTACACAACGTAACACAGAGATGCCAAGAGGAGACATGATTTTTGTTTCCACCAGAATGGTTTCAAGGATCCCTCCACATACTACGAAGCTGTCGAACCGATTGAAGAGTGAAACAAAGTAGGCCTGTGAGGAGCAAAACGCAGACGTTAAAGGTAGAAAAAAGGGTAGAATGTGGTCAATGTTAACACAAAACAGTGATACAGTGTCCTACCTGCAGGCCCAGACTGTACATCTTCAACAGCATCTCACCAGTAAAGAGTGCTAGCAAAACCTTATTGGCTATGTCTGGGGAGGGAAATAAAGGGGGAGTAAAATTAGTGTGGGATGAAAATATAATGCCAAAGAAAGTAATTGCACAGAGGTCAATAATTAAGCCCAGATCAGACATATTACTGTTTTGTGTGCATGTGTGTGGGTTGAGCAATGTACCTTGTACATCAGTTAGCCACTGAGGCTGCTGGTGATGTTCAGAGGCAATGGTCAGAGTGTTGAGGAAAACCAGGAAAATGACCAGCCAATAGAAAACTTGTGATTTGACTGCTGCCCGGCATTTCCTTCGACACAGCCTGTTCCACCTCCGAGAGTAGCGGCTGAGAAGGAAGAAGCAGAGATAATAAGTTGGGAAAAGGTGGGAGAGAAAAGAGAGGTAGGAGGATGGGACAGAGAATGGTGGGAAAAGGGAAAGATGAAGGAAGAGAAAAGGACCCACGAGCAATAGGATAAACCAAGAAAAATAATCAAAAGAAACAAACGAATGGTGAAAAACAAATAGAGGAAGTGGAAGAAGGACAAGAAAGAGTCAATTAGGTTTTCTACAAAACAGTGATGACATCATGCCTCGGTCTGTGGTCGAGGGTTAGTCATCCTCAAAGGCGTTTCACAGAAAGGAGAAACCAGTACAAAGAGCTGTGCTGGAGCATGAGATATGCACTGTTTGAGAAAAAAAAAGAACATTTGCGCTCTAAAAATGATCGAAGGGGCAAATTTAAAGTGAAATATGTTGTATTGTGTCTCACAACACAAAGGAAAACAATGCTTTAAAAAGAGAAGTAGCTCATTTTAGGATGCCAACCCCCTTTTTTAGTGATTTTAATATCTTCCTCTATGCTGTGGTCAGGTCTTTTGCACCTTGAATGCTCTCTCATGTTGGAAATTAAAGTCATTGTTTCTGATAATTGCTAGCGTTAAACTTCGCAGTCACATCTGTGTGGAAAAACTCCACTCAAAGGGTGTTTCGACGCTCATATACTGATAAGGTGTCGAGTGTAATTTCATAATTGTCCTATTCTGGTCAAGTGACATCAAAAACACTAACGAAGAGCAGCTTGTGGTCTTGTTGGCCTACAGGTGGAAAAGTAGTGACGCATGAATTTCACTTAAGATTTTCACATAATTTCAATAGCCTAGACACTGATTATATATTTATGGAATGAATTGCTTTAAAAAAGAACGAGCAATTAATTGTTTTTTCTCCAAATAAACACTGTAAGTCACTTTGTCATGATTTTGTACACATGTGGGTGTCTTTGCATTATGCGTACTTGACCCATTTGTCAACCGCAGCAAACATGCAAGAGGATTTTTCATCCAATTGTGACTCCTCTAATTAAAACAGATCAACACAGCCCACCAGAGAATCTTCTCCCTCTGCCTATATATGTTGCATCAGTCTTCTGTTTAAATGTGCGTGAGTGCTTTTTATAGTCACTTATGGCACACACTGGCTTCTGCCATGATGCTCACACTGAATTTTACATGAGACACACTCACAACACAAGCAGGCATGCATCGTTACGCTACAGTTTTTTATCGTGTCCGTGACTCCAATTCAAGAAACATTAGTGTTTTTCAAATACTTTGTGTACAGAGGGATAGTTAGTTCGTTGTCTCATCCCCGCTATGGAGATATCAGTGGAAGAATTTGGACCATTTTATGGAATGGTTGGAAATTTTTGAGAATTCCTTGATAATGCTCATTGTTTCAAGTAGTGATGAATATGGATTTTGCATGAAAAGTCAAATGTCGTCTGCATAAAGATTAATCTTGAGGTTATTATTAGATGTTGGGATTCAGATGATATTTTTATTTTGACAGATACTGTAGGCGCTATGAGTGGCTCAATTAAAAAAGAAAAAAGAAGACTGATGGTGATGGGCATCTTTGCCTAGTACCCCTGTTTCGTGTGTCATTTTGTGAGATTATTCCATTCGTAGTGCCAGTGGCTAATGATGTGGTATACAGAAGTTATAGAATGATTTAATAAATCCAAAGTTTACCTTATCAAAAGCTTTTTCTCCATCACTGTAACAACAACTTATTGTTCTCGCAATTAAATTAAATAGTCTAAGTGTATTATTTGAGGAGTAAAGTGGTCCCTCGCTATAACGCAGTTCACCTTTCGCGACATCGCTGATTCACGGATTTTTTGTGTGTGCAATTTTTCATGGTTTTTGGGGTTATTTTTTTTGGTTTGTTTGTTTTTTGTTTTTTTGACAGCGCATTGTGTTCTGCGTCCTGATGGGCTGTAGACCACTGTCAATCAATCTTGTGTGGGTCTTCTGTACAGTACAGAATGCGTTCAGCTTGTCAAATTGTTTGTACGTTTTCTCCCCAACAAACACAACAATGTCAACGAAATGCTTTGCACCGTCAAAGGCAACCGCGGGTGCCTTTGGTTTCATTCTGTAATACTGGACATATTTTTTCTACAAAGGTTTGAACTTTGAGGGTCTATAAATAAGAGTGAAAAGTGTGAAAAAGTTCATGCCTGTCTGAGAACAGTGTGTAAAGTGTGTAGTGAGGGGTTTTACAGCCTCAAAACATCTCTATATATAATTGTAATTATATAATTGTAAAAAATAAAGTTGGCTACTTCGTGGATTTCACCTATCGCGGGTTATTTTTGGAACATAACTCCCGCGATAAACAAGGGACCACTGTATTGACCTTTAATGAAGCCAGTGTGGTCTTAATGTATTATGTATGCATTTAATCTAGATACTGAGACGTGAGAGGGACAATAAAAGGACATATTAGGTTTCCATAGAAGTCAAAGAGTAAACAAATAGTAAACAGTCAGTATGCAGATTTTGTGGAAGCTGTGATGTGTGTTTTGTTTCTGTAATGAGACATAAAAAAATCATTTGAGCATGTTCCATAAATATTCTCCACAAATGCTTATAAGTGGCGAATCTAACATATTTACTGGCAACTTTTTTGCTTTAAATGTGGTGGTAGGACAGAACGAGGCTGTTTACAATATTTATTTTAAACTTTATTTGACATACCCCATTTAAGCAACAGTTCACATCACTACCAAGCAAGAAATAATCTATTTTTCTGATTAAACATTACCACCAAAACTTTTGTCTGTTTATCTTCCATTTTCATTCATCTCATTCACTCTATATTTTTCCCCTGTCTGCTACTCTGCAGTCTGATAACTACAATGCTAAGCTTAAATAATTGTTACCATAAATTTATTTTACTGCACAAACATAACCATGGCAACGATCTTCTCATCAAACTCTGCAAGAGAAGAACCGACATATTCGCAACAGTTTCTCCAAAGAGCAAGGCTATGTTTGCCTGTGTTCCTTTTGCACATCTGCGCACACACACACACACACACACACACACACACACACACACACACACACACACACACACACACACACACACACAAAAACACCAACGACCAATTAAATAGCACAGCATTAGAGACATTAGAGCAGGTGAATTAAGAGACTATGGTAAACAACATGTACTAACCTGAACTTGGATTTGGAGATCCTAATTCTGGAACACAGAAAACAGAATGGATTATACATACACACATAACACACATATAGACAGGTGCACATGAAAGGGGTGATTTGAGAGGGATAAAGGGGAATAGCTTCCCTTATTATCACAAATGTCTTGGCATATGTTTCTTGATCAACCTCAAACATTCCCCGATACGCAAGCACAAAAACTGCTGATTCTCTCCACAGGATGATCAAAGAACATATCTGCTTTTAACAAAAAAAAAAAACGGCCTGTCCATTTTTATGCACCCACTGGGAACAGATTTTGGGTACAATATAACAAAATGCACTTTGCCGTTATATTTCCTGCTTTTCTCTTGAACAAATCACCCCCAAACACACATACAGTGGCATCCAGTCAAAAGAAAGCAAACTGCGAGTTTGAATTTCCTTCAATCAATCCTGGTGTGAAAAAGAAACGTCATTTATTATTGTAACAAAATGTCTGTTGATTGTTCACCACTGTAACGGGAAAAAGTACAACATGGATAACTGAGGACAAGAGATTATGGAAGACATTTTGAGAGAAGAGTCCCCATGGTGGAAAATTTTAATCTAAAAAATAAAACTAAAAAAAAAAAAAAGAATCACTAAATTTATGACTTTAAATATTTAATTTGATCACAAATCTGTGGGGATGCTGAATGACCACGATTAGTTTAACTATATCCACATTTTTTAAAAAGATCTGAAAATTTTATGGTCCCCATGAAACTTCTCTTGGATTGTTTTCACTGACTACTCTGATGTTGGTAAAAGCAGATAAATAAACCGACGAGCTCACTGACCGAAGCAATGAAATGTTTTCACTGACTGACTGAACAAAAGACTAAACTGACTGACTGACTGGATATGGGAGCTGACAGGACACACATCTCTTGTCTTCATGTGTCCGTCTTGATTACGAGACCAGTGGGTGCTAAAGTAGCTTGTACTGTGAGGAACAGCTCCATGCCGATGTGAAGAAGAACTGACATACTCTGAAGTCTTTCCTCCGGAATACTGGGAGGAATGCTCCATGTCAAATTTGTTGAAATCTCACAGAGAAAGAATAAGGGGCTATATTTCTAGTCCTGACACGGGTACACTACATATCATTCTCTGGATATGTAAATTTAAATTAAACGTTATGAATGGTAACACCAAGGGCATTACTGATCGCCAAGAAAACAACATAATAAAGCAAATATTATGTCATTTATTTCCTAAATATTCTGACCCGTCTAATCCTCAGCATGTCAGCTAATGCGGTTTGGCTAAAACTGCTGGAGTAGCAGAACTCCTGAGTCTATAAATATAGTTTAAAATATATAAACATAGTCCAAGATTAAAAAAAGAAACCAAATCAGCAAATGAAAGTTCAAGCAAGATATAAATGACTTTAGCTACGGCCACTTACACTATGTGGTCAAAAGTATTTGGCCACACATCTTAATCTCTGAATTAAAAGCACCTAGCCATGCAGGTTGCCTTTAAAACATTTGTGAAAGAATGGTTATTCTAAAGAGATCACTGAATTCAACCATGGTACCATAATAGAAAGCCACTGTTGCAACAAGTGAGCTTGTAAAATTTCTTTCTTTCTAGATATTTCACATTGAACTAAAAGTGGTGTTATTGCAAACTGGGAGAATTTAGAAACTGCAGCCATAAAGCGGCAGACCATGAACGAGTGCGGAGGTGTGTAGTGTGCAAAAGTCACCAACACCCTGCTGACTCAACACTTGCAGAATTCCAAACCTCCTCTGGCATTAAAATCAGTACAGATACTGTACACTTGGAGCTTCATGGCATGGATGTCCATAGCCTGTAATGCCTGGGATGAGGATGTATTGCAATACATCATCTTTATTACACTGACTGGCAACGTGAGTAGTTGGAAAAACCGTTACGTAGCCAATAATAATATTTAATTTAAAAAAAAAACGTAATCCAGAACTGCATGTCCTCAAAGGTTAGTGGTGACTAAAGTGAGGCAACATAGCCAATCAAATAATTGTCTAATTACTAATTTTAGTAAAGGAAAGAGACATCTGTGTTCTTGAACAAAAGAGCAGAACCTTTTTACTACTTTATGACAACAAAGAAAAAGAAACTGTGAAAAAGAAAAAAAGTAATGTCGTGAAATGTAATAGAAAATTAGTTTACTTACAAAATTAATTTGTAAGTATCAAATTGCTGGTTTCTTATTTATTTGGCATTTCATTATTCCATGTTTCATTTCTGGTTCCAGCTTAAGCCTCACATATAACATACCCTTTTATTTTTTTTTATTTTAGCCTGACAGATCACAAATAAACACATACAACATAACAAAGATGAAATAACAGATGGACAGTGAGACTACAGATAAACAACAGCGTGCCATCCACGTGTGCCAACTAGCCTTATCGCTCCTGCGGTTGAGAGTGAATCAGTTTAAATTTAAGATTAAAGTTTCTGTGTAATGCATTTCTGCTCGTGAGCAACAGTTTTTTATGCAGGTGTGTTTGCATGTGTGTACTGAAATAAGTCCGCTGGGGTCGCGGCCCCTGTGCTGTCTTGTGTCTAAGAAAGAAAGCAACACATTTGTTTGAATAATGTAAAAAATGAAAGCAGAGCGCGAAGCGGGAATGAATGAGTCAGCTGTTTGTGAGCTCCCACAGGGGCGGAAGAAAGCACTTCAACAGCTAACACAGAAAAGTGGGTAGAGAGGGAGAGAACGGAAACTCAGAGAGAGATGAAAGAAAAAATAAAGACGGAATACTATTAGATGTAGTTAGGATGTCTTGCTTTTCAAAATTCATTAGCTCCCAAGCAATGATTGGCTTTGTCCTTGTACCATGTGTAGCAGTTGTGTGCACTCACTACCCAACTAGATAAACTTAAAAACTGTGTTCAAATGATAAACCTCTAGTTCGCAAACTGATAGCAATAGCACATTTATAATTGTGATATGAGGAAAACAACCATAAAACGAGATTAAAATCATTTTTTAACTGGAACTGCGATCTAGCAACTAGTTTTTGCTCCCTCAATTTGCTTGCTTAGCAACAGTTTGCCAAAAGAAAGTGGAAAAAAGGGCAGTTGGCACAGCACTACTAATAAACTAGCAAGTTAAAAAAAAAAAAAAAAAAAACACTTCCAGGAGCAGCTCTGATTAGTTCCCCTTCAGATCGATCCAATTTTACTCTAACAGAACTTTATCCATGTGGAATATATTGACAGCTTTGTGCTACTGTAGTCTAACAGACTTGTGAGATCAGTAAAGTATATAAGCAATCTGAGGCAATTCTTCCATGCACAATACTGCAGGATGCAATCTGTCCTTAAACCTGACAAAAGATGGGTGAGAAAGCTGAGGAAAAGAAGGAGGAGAAAAGGTGTGTCTGTGAAAGACGGTGAGATACTTACGCCAGCCGGGTACAGCAGGTCTCACCCTCTACGTCTCCCCCGGGGGCGTTGTCTGTGTTGACGGATTCATTCTCGCTGGCTGGCATGCTCACTGAGAGACAGAGATGAGCAGCAGCAGAGAAAGGGGAAAAAAATTGACAGATGTGGAGAGAAACAGAAAGAGAGATGAATTAACCAGAAGGAGAAATGGGTCGGACATCATAATTATGCAACGGAAAACACTGTAGAATTTTACAGGTGCAAGACAACACACTTGAGAGCTACAAAGTGCAACCAGTGTTCAGGTAGCGAGGAGCACTGGACACTTGGTTGGTGTTAAACATTTGATCTTTATCGGAGTTATCTTGCACCAGCATACAAGCTAATTAAAACCACTGTTGAAGTATAGGAATGAAAAAGTCAGCATTATTCAATCCTGCTAATTAAGGCACACGGCTATACACATACCCTAGAGTCAATAAAACCATTCCCAAATTTTGCACTGATTGCCCACACTAATTACACACTAAGTTGCCAGTTAGGAATCCTGGGACACAAACCTTGCAACCTTGTTAGTTTGTGGTGCTAAACCAAAGTAATATAATTCCACAGCTTAATGCCTAAAGCTAAAAAGGTAGCACAGACACAACACTTGAGGAAAAGGTTGACTAATTCTAATTTTGCCAATTGCTGCTGTGGTGAATGAAACTAAGCTGAAGCATTAGCATGCTTATTGACATCGCCACAATTTTTGAAATTAGTCAACCATTTCTGTGCTCGATTTTAACTTTTGGGTATTCAACATTGGGGGTATTTAGAAGGATTTCCATTTTCAAGCTGGGGGATTGCTTTACTTTGAGGGGATTAAAACTTGATAAAAATCTATTTGTGATTTCAAGACCCAAAGAGTTGGGGAAAAAAGATGTCTATCTGTAGTCTACAGATGGTGTGTGGGGAGGGGATTGGTCTTTAAAAACAATCAAACTATTAAAAAGAAAAAGTACAGTTTTACTCCTCGCCGCAGTGATAATTTTGCAGATTTGCAAACAGGTGGAAAGCTTTTTCTTTGTTTATATAAATCACAAGTACACTCCAAATGTGGCACTTTGTCCTTAGGCAGGAGTAATATAAATTGGCAGGTAAGGATGGAATAGAAGAAAAAATGAAGGAAAATAGAAAGGCAGGATTGGAGGGCGAAAGTAATGGAGGCACTGAGGGAGGTATGGTTAGCGGGAGAGAGGGGAGAAAAGAATGTGGGGATGGCTGCTGGAGAGATTGATATGAAGTGATACATTGGTTTTTATTGCTTCTGTCAGTCTTTGCCTGCTGGCGGGAATGAGCTGCGTTCCCCTTACTGTCACCTCAAACACTTATTGTAACACCCTCTGGGCACTAGAGCCAGGTACTGCATATGAATATCAATGCCTCTTTTGTTAAAATAAGATATCTTCAGTAAAACCTACTGGTGCAAATGATCTTACAGCATGAAACCAAATAATATGATCAGCACTTAACCACGACCCTCTCAAAAAACCTGCAAACAAACACCAATTTAAAAAAAAAAAGATATTAATAATGTTATTCTGACTGGGATTATCTTTTTCATTTACTCATTGGTTCTGGGCCAAAAAGTCCAGTTACATGTATTCCTGCATTTTGTTGGTCTTTTGTGCAGATTTGCTACTGAAACTTGAGAAATCCACCAGGCGAGGTCATGAAGTCATGTTTAGAAAATTACTCCAAAGTATGTATGTAAGTATGCATTTCAGCCCAGAGAACTGCTGCTGGATATCTCCTCTTTTTCTAACCATTTTCTGTAAACTCTAGTGATGGTTGTGCAGGAAGATACCAGTAAATCAGCAGGTTTCTGAAATACTCAGACTAACCTGTCCAGCACAGAACAACCACTGCATGTTGAAAGTCACATAAATCCCCATTTTTTTTCCATTCTGATGCTCAGTTTGAACTTTAGCAGGTTGTCTTGATCATGCCCGCATGCTTAAAAGCATTGAGTTGCTGTCTTGTCATTGGCTGATTAGATATGTGTGTACCTATCAGAATGGCCAGTGAGTGTATCTTTCTGAGCCAAAGGAATCTGTTTGCATTATGTGGTTATCCTAAGAGATGGCTTGTAAGCCCAATGATGTGTCAAAGTAAGCTACAGTGAGTGAACAGTGCATTAGGTTACTGTACTTTGACACATGGTTAGGGATGAACGAGTTTAGTGCTGTAGAGATCACGATGGTCTGTCTCAACTTGAATACCTCTGCCATGAACACGCTGTGTGTTTCTTCACCTCGACACGTGCCACCTGCTGCTATGCTACTTAGTTAAAAGCACTCAGGGCCCTCTGGTCTCTCCTGAGGCTAAAAGCCTTTCAAATATAAAAGCAGCCTGGTGCCTTCCCCTCAATGGAGCGCTGAACTAGTTTAATGCCTATTGTTAGAGTAAAACCCCAAAGACCTGAGACACAGAGACAGGGAAGGAGATGAAGAAGGAAAAGGAACATATAGTATTGAAAGGAGGGGCAGAGGAGGGAAGACAGGAAGACAGAAAAGTGATAGAACAGAAAGTGTTGGCATGTGTTGGTGAGCTTGAACATGAACTCACGGCGCTATTTCTGAAAAAAAGCATCCTCCACAACAATTTGTTTTTATGACAGCGTCTCGTGTTTGTTTTGGTGTTTTTGTCAGCAAACCAAAACAGATTTTATTTCCAGTCACAAAAATGAAAAATATATTTAATTTAAAATGTCACACAAACCCCCCAAAAGACACTGAATTCTACTTTGTATCATTGTCTTAATAATGACAACACAAATCTTTTCATGCAGGCTTTTGGTAATTTGATTTTATAAAAATGTTAAATTTTTCATTTCAAAGCTGTTTCTCCACTGTGTTTCATTATTGCAGCTAGCAAGGCTAATAGTGATGCAGGAGGGGGGCGGGGGGACTTTAGGGAAAGGAATCTGAAAAACCAAGGAGAGGACTCTGACATCACTAACAATAGTAAGAACAGTGTTTTTTATGAGTCGTGTGGTACGAAACCATCACTCCAGTTGTTTTCTGTGATGACATCCTCTTGTTATTTTTTCAGACAAGTCAGGCAGATGCAGATCCTTTCCTACAAAAGTTGTTTCATCTCAGCACAGTAATGTTATTTCTCTCCTTGTATCCCTATTCCCTGGACTTTGAGGTTTTTTTTGTTTTGTTTTTTTTTTACATTTTGGATGTACTCAAGTAATTTAAAGGGCCATGAAACACTGTAAAGATTTTAATGTAATAAAGACATGCAATTTTGCCAGCAGCAGGGGTAGTCATCAGGGGGAAAATTCCATGTCTCCACTGTCGGAGGATATTCATATATATGGCCCTCATATTTAATCATCATTCAGTGGTTGGTGCATGAAAAAGGGTAAGGAAGAGAATAAACTACTTTACAGTGTTGAGAGGCAGCTGATCCCCACTCTGGAGGCTGCAGAGAAAGATGCTTACTCCACTGGAGGGGGAGTGGATAAAAGGGGGAGGAAGAGAGGCATCGGAAAGTGGGGAGTATAGGTGAGCAGAGAGGTTGCAATCTGCTTGCATGTCTAGAATCCAGTAAAGCTTTAACTAGTGCTGGACCATGCAGACAGACGCACACGCCTTACGAAGGAAAGCCGCATTTTTCTTCACGGCTCCACGCAGGGACAGAAAATGATGGCTCTTACCTGGGGATAGAGAGCACGGCTCAGCAAGACAGACCAATATACACGCACACACACACAAACACTAACATGAAGCGTTCACACAAGTATGCTCATATATACCAAAATACGCACAAAGAACTATGAATTCTTCTGGAAAAATGGCATTCCCTCTTTGCAGTCACACCTCATTTCATTACTGCAGGTACAGAGTACTAACATTACTGGCATTACTGGCACAAAATCACTCATGTCTGTTTCTCTCCTGTACCGCTTAATCTTTTAATCTCCACATGCTGGGTAAAGGTACATATTTGAACCCAAATCACAATCTTTTCTCAAATCTAGCCAGGTAGCGAATGAAAACAAACGTAAAAAGGCAGGTTAAAAAGAGATGGTGACTGAGAACTAAGTGTATTGAAAAATTTCTGTTGTTTCGCTCCGCATAGTGAGATGCCACAGAGTAGTAGCCTGAACATCTTTCTTTTTCGTCACATCCTCCACAAACTCTTTAGGAGTCTGGTGTGTTTCCAGGACAGATGGGATTGTATCACTCTACTATTAAGGAGGCATCCTAACCAGAAGCCCTGCAGATCAAAAATAATTCCAACTGAAAACATTTTAATGTATACATGCCTAATCCTAAACTGGATAGACATCGGAGCACAAGTCAAAGAACAGACACATACATGATCCTAACAGTCAGTGGAATGACTGGACCAGGCATGCATACTGGTCTTGTTTCTCAAGTAGGCTAGAAATTATTTTAACACACACAGGAAGGACAACAAAAGAAGAAGACAGAATGTAAGAACAAGATAGCAATGAAAGCATGCAAGACTGGCACTTCTGCTGTGTGCCTTAAACTACCTGCTTCCATAAAAATCTATCCTCCATTCCATGTGTTCCAAATCAATCCCATATCTTCCAGCTCTCTGTACCTCTTGGCTAGCCCTCCGTTGACCTGGCAGGGTGGTGGGTGACCATTCGGCCAATGCTGTCTGTAGCATTTTGGGTGTGCTGTGGTGGATCGGATTCTCCAGTTTCTGGTTGATTGGGAAGGGTATGATTCCTTCATCCAACAAGTGTTACAGGGTTTGGAAGTTTTGAGTTTTGGCAGTTGAGACTCTTAAGACAAAGACTCTATTGTGGTAAACCCGGGAATTTCTTCTTATACTGTCCAGTGAGGCCAAAAGGGAAAGCCTACCAGTAAATGTAGAGATACTAGTGAGCAGTATTTAACTAAAAGCCATTCCCTGCATGTTTTTGTCAGCCAGTCTTTGTTTTAATCAGGATACACTGTCTCGCTGAGCTATAGTTGACTCTGGAACTAAACAAAGCCTGTTACCAAATCAACTGTTTCCTGCCCAAAGGGCCAGGTTGCAAAGGGGATAGCTGGAGAGATAACCATACCTTCTGTGTATTAGCACCTTTACCACTGTCTATATTGGAAGCAGACAAAAGCAGCATGAACTTCAGAGCAAAATCAACACCTTGATGACTATCAGAGGGCCCCCTGCCCCACAATATACTGAAAGCCAGAGAGTTTGGTTGTCTTCTAGAGACCTCTTAAAATCCACTTCCAAGAAGTTAGGTCCTCTTCCGGGGACACACCAAAAGTGTTTCCAAGCCAACTGAGAGACATAATCTCAGCATGCCTAGCGTGCCCTGGGTCTACCTCTGGGCCTACTCCCATTTGAACATAACTGAAACTGCTCATCTAGAAATCATCCTAGTAGAACTATATCACACCATATCAAATGGCTTCTTTCAATATGAAGTGCCCAATGTATAGCAGCCAGTGTGGCAAAGGACCTCTTCCTGTCTCAAAGGCTGAGACCAGACACCTTTCAGAGAGGTCATTTCTGCCACTTGTATATGCGAGCTCATTCTTTCAGTCACTAAACTGAGCTCATAGGAATGCAGATCTAAATCAACACTTCTTTCTTTACCACAAAAGAGTGGCACAGCATTTAGATTACTGCGGATGCTCAAATGAATTATATTAATAATGATTTAATCTATTTTGTTTGTTTTTAAGTTGATTTCTTAAGTTGTGGTTTACAGCAAAAATCCTTCCTCAAGTGAAATGCATATTTACCATGTCACAGTGTAAGATCTATCACACCATTTTTGCAGTAGCAGCTAAAAGCAAGCAACATTTATAACACTGGCGCCGCTGTAAAATGGACATTAGAGCATCATTCCCACAGCATCAAATGCTGCTGGGTTTTTTTTCCAGTGCCAGCACACCTCACAGATAATCAGCTGTCCTTTGGTATCTGTGCTATGGAACACTGGGTCTGTCACATAATGTTTGCAAAGGACCTCATATCACTGCATTTAAACACGCTGGGCAAATACAACATTTTTCAAGGTGTAGCATTAAATCGCAAATTCCAATCTTTTGTTAAACCTAAACAGGCAGCGAGTGAAAACTAACGTCAAAAGCAGGTTTAAAGGAGAAAAAACAAGACTGAAAACCAGGAGGCTGTGATCTCCTGGTTAACAAACCTGTGATTTATTTCACCACAACAACTCAAACGTCCTAATGTGGACATCTTTCATCGCTCTGTGTTTATTGTAGGACACATCTTTGCGTATCAATCTCAGACAAGGAGAATCGGACAAAACGGCAGTATTTGACATCCCTGGATGAGACTGCATTGCAAGATAAATTGAAAATTTCTGTTTTATTACTCCACACAGCGGGAAGCCACAGAGCAGTCACATCCTCTACAAATCTTTAGGGGATCGGTGCATTTCCAGGATAGATGCAATATACTGTATCACTGCACCATCAAGAAGGCATCCCAAACAGAAGCCATGTAGACCAAATGTAATTACAACCACTTTTGGTGTACACAGGCCTAATCACAACCGGAATTACATGGAAGCACATGTCAACGCCACAGAGGATACACAAACACCATCCTGACAGTCAGGAGAATGACTGGATCAGACATGCATACTGGTCTTGCTTCTCAGGTGGGCTGGAGACACTCCTAACACAAACAGCAAGGACAACAAAACACGATGACAGCATGCAAGAACAAGATGGTAGACAGCAACAGCACGGAAGACATGCATACAGACTATGCCCTTGAGATGACAGAAAACACACATATTTTACATATATTATACTTGACATCATCAACTTCTCATATTCATAATATTGAATATGATGTTAGTGCAGCCCTGTTGCACTGCAAGCCTAATCTTCTTTGGGAGCCTCATGTTAGAACATCATGAGACAGCAGGGTTGTCCAGCGATGATGCTGATTTAACCTGAATAAGAACAGCAAGACTAGTGAATATCGAGGGAATTCATAGGCAGTCCATGGGGTGTCATGTGACTTCTGCACACCCTGCTCAGGACTATCTACAGCAGTAATGCACGTGAAGCAAACCTCTGCTGCTGCTGTGTGCCACATGTGATAAAAGGCAACTTCGGACAATCCCCTAACCTGATTTTCTAGATATTGTCTGGAGTCCGTGTACACTCTGCAGTCCTTACACTGTCTGAACATCTACTTTTCCCTTTTCATCTATTCTACTCTCTGAGTCTCCTATCGCTTCTTAGGACACACATTTATGTGAGCTGTGCATGCATGAGCTGATGCAAAATGTCCTGGGCAGCAGGGACAAACTGCCCTCGTTCATCTTCCCACAAGAGGATCCATCCATCGGGGAGAGGGGAGGCAGAGTAATAGACAGAACAAGTGACTTGATTTTTCACCTTCACAAACAGAGAGCGATGATTGATCCTTCTTATAGAGAACTTTGTATCATATATATTAATCATTTTGTTGAATCATCTACATCTAATGGCCTAATTTATACTGTTTAGAAGATGTCACAGGCTTAATCTTGCAACTAAGTGATCCACAGAGATCGCATGGTAGATTTATTTGAGGAAAATATGTATATGTGTGTATGTTTACTGTATAGCAAACACTTACAGGTTCTGGTTTACAGCCATATTTGGCTTGTTAAGACACTGCAAAATATATCACTGATGCAGAATTTGCAAAACTTAGAGCAAAAAAAAATATCATAATATTTTGATGTGACATTTTTAAAATTGGCCACATACTGTATTTGTTTGTTTGTTAATGGGCCAAAACACTATCTAAGAGACTGCTGATGTGTGTTTGCCAGACTGATTGGCCCAGGGGAGCACAGTGGTAACAGGTGAAAACAAGCAGATTTGTTACGGATTAGCCACGGGGGTGTTGTGCCTTATTTTCATGTAAATTGGGTCATTGCTCATTTGACCATGTTAATTTCTTGATATTCCCTGAAAGATTAGATCATCATTAGATTTTCTCTTTCTTTCTTTTTTCCCTTGGCAGTCATCAGTGTTTTCTCAGAATGAACCACAGTGATTTTCAAGAGATGAGCGTGGCTGTGCGCAGAATGTAAGCAGAATGCACGCTCTGTCTCTTCGTGGTTAGTCCTCATTATTCATTCATCCACTACCAGTGTGAGCAAGCTTAGCTCCAAGCCTTTATAAAATACTTCACAGTCCATACTGTTTATACTAAGGGTACATGTCCAGGAATACAACAGACATGCATTTTGTCAAATCACTGCCTCTCTTTCTTATTGTCCCTCTTTCAAGGTCTAACTTCTGAGCTCCAACCTCCAGGTTAAAGAGGCCAGTGTCTACTTTCCCTCCCAAGGAAATATAGTGCATTCCTGAGGAGACATGAGCCATGTGTGGCTGCATCTCTCCGGAGGTGTTTGTATAGAGAGACAAGGTGTTAATTTGTGTGTGTAAATTTCTGTCAAAACACAAGTAAACAAATTCCTTAGGGTGTACCTACAGTGCGTGTGTGTGTTCCTATGTTAATTTTGCATAGCTGCAGTAGTGTGTGTTTGTTGTGTGTCACAGTGTGGGCCCAGAGGCTATTAGCTGCAGTCTGACACGTTCCACTAATATCTAAACAGGTTTTAATCCTCAGGATGATTCTCAGCCAAAGCAAGCAGATAATATTAATATCTTCTCGGTCTGTCAGTCACTCTGCCCATACGTCAGTTGTTCATTTAATGACTGTGCCATAACAGTGTGAAGGAAACTACGAAAAGCTCACTACTTATAGACAGAGCAATAAATGTAGTGCAGACACATCCACATCTATCCTGACAAACTTGTGATGCATCTGGGAGGAAATCATTCCAGCTAGCCTTTGCCAAAGTCTTACCATATCCTGACACAGCTAATCCTAACCACCAATCAATAATTCAGTCACACATGCATACAGCATCATCTTCACGGAGAACCATTCTTCCTTCTGTCAAAAAAACGCACACTCACGATTTCTGGGTTTCTCATCGTCCATGCCCTCCTCTTCATTCTCTGGGTCAATGTCTTCGGCTTGAGTGATCCAGTCTAAATAGCCCTGTATTCACACACAAACAAGGGAAATACTGATGGGTAAACAGAAAGATCAAACTTCACATCTGTTTGGAATCATAAGAATGAAATGTTTTAGAATATGTATCATGTGTCTCAATCTTCGTGTGCCCTATTTTTTTTTACACTTTTCCATGAGGTAAGAGGAGTGCTTGTGTTGTTTTGTAACTTAGGTAACTTCTAAGTAAAGTTTGCTCTGCTTTCCCTGCTCACTGTTACTGAAGGGTTACAGGTTACTGAACACTGACAGTACAATGAACCTAAGTCTTTGGTAAAGACTGTAACAGCTTTTCTGGCATGGGGACAACCGCATGCACACATGCACACACACACCAAACTACCTTGAGGTCTTCCTCCAGTTGCTGTTTTTCTCTGAGTTTCTGGAAGTCACCGCGCGCCTTGGCCTTCTCTCTTTCCTTGGAAAACTCTCTGGGAGGAGGGGAGCAGAAGAGAAGGAGCGGGGCAGAGAGTTGACGGGAAAGAGAGAGCAAACAGAGAGAGAGACAGGAAAGAGAATCTGAAAATCTTGGCTAAGGTTTTGGCAAAATCATGTGACAAAAGTGATCAAGTTAAAAGAAAAGGATACTTCGGAAAGAAGAAGAGGGAAAACCCTGCCAGAGAGAAGAAAAGTTAAGTAACGAAAGAAAAGTTTTGCCACGGAGAAACGGTGTTAGTATGCAAATGCAGCTTTTGGTTTCCTAGAATATAGATCTTTATACCTTATTAATAATTATTTACATATCAACCACTCAAATAATGAAATACCATTCAAGCCAGCTGGGGTTCCATGAAAGATGATGAGGACTGATTCCATGTGATTCACATAGACAAAAGGAAGAACCAAACAAAAGAGTGAAAGGAATTGATGCAGCAGGAACCCTATTCATTTAGGCTGTTGCACTGTTGATGAATTGTACCACCTTTTCTCAGCAGGGAACAGGTGATGATTTCTGGCTGATGCATGCTCAGCTAATATGATAAAAAGCTACAGTGAAAAGTCTGCCGATTGTAAAAACTTACTAAATATTAAAGTTCAAGACTTCATTTATCTGTACTGGACTCCCAGGTGGATCCAGGCCAGCTGGGAAATGGGATTCCTGTGGTGTTTTCTGGGTCTACCCCAGGTTGCAATGTGCTTGGTACAACCCCGGAGGGAGGCACAAAGAGGGCGCCCTCACCAGCTGCACAGCCTCAGCTGTTGTCAAATAGTTGGAGAGGTGGCTCTGCACTAAAGTCATCCTGCATCACTGAGCTCCGAACCTTTTGCCCGCCAACTCATTCTTTCAGTTACTACTCAGAGACATTGATTACAGAAAAAAGTTATAGGTTTGCACCTCACCTGGATTTTGGAGTTTTTGTGCACAAAGAACACGTGCAGAAAAAACAATTTAAGACAATTAAAACCAACGTGACCAGCGAGTGTGAAATATCATATCATTATGATGAAATTCAGTGAAATTGCTTCCAGGTGACAGGAGGGAAGAAAGAACTGAGGAACACTTGATTAAACGGTGCACTCGGGGAAGGTCAAAGACAGGTTAGAACCAAAGATCCAGTCTGAACAAAGGAAATTTATTCAGATGAGGGCTGACAGGACTTGGGAGACTTGGGAATTTTTGCAGTTAAAACGTGAACAAATTCATATTTAAAGGCCTGCTGGAAAATAAACACAGCAAATGCCTCCTTGTCATGAATATTTTACATAGAAGTAAACTTCCCTACGTTCGTTTTGAACATACAAGTGGGACTCTTTTTGAAGCTCAGGTTTAAGCGTTATCTCAATACTCCTAATCAGATTTCAAGCAATTAGCACAAAGGTTTTAAGAGAGGTTGTGTAGGCTGTTAGTGTTTCACTGCTCTCCAGAGATCAAGAACTGATGAAACTCTTGGTATTGTTATTGACTTTTTTTTGGTCATGTCTATTGGCTGGGCAGAATTCAAGTGTTTGAGGATATCTGTGTGAAATTTAGGGGAATGATGGAACCTCAGATTGAACTCAAACCCACAACAGCAGATCAATGAGCATTAGGACAAACATCTATTGTCCCACTTGTCAGAACATTAGCAGGAGATCCAATCCTATTGATCTGGGCTTGTGCAGTTCAGTGCGCATATCCTGTATGTGTGTGTGTGCGAGTGTGGCCTTGAGTGCTAAAACCTTAGGCTCCACGCTCATTTTCCAATTCTCCACTGTCTCACCTTTCTGTCCTCAGTCATCTTTTAATTCTCCTTTCTCTACCTACTCATTCTCTTTCGGTCGAGCCACTTTCTCCATCCTCTCTGTTTACGTATTACATCAAATCCAGACAAACACAGTCACACCCTATGCCTATGTCTCTACATCCGTCACTCTCCTTCTTCCTGTTTAGCCATTAGTTATTATGCCAATCTGAGACCTACACACACCATGGAGTAACCAGTTGGTATAAGGTCAGGCTGTGTAGTGAGCTGACAGCATCATTAATCACAAGTCAGACAAAGAGTCGGACTACCAAACCCCCCAAGCTGTTTGGTACAGATAGACCTCTATTATTTTCCCTACAATGCTGCTGCCACCTCTCCTGAGGGTATCAAGTCAGATTCAGGTCAGTCAGTCAGTCAGGGGTGAGACATCTGACTCTAAAACCTGTTCCCTGGCAGAGCTGATTTTGGAACTGAGAAGTTTAAGATGTTTTTAGGTGGCAATTGATATACTTCTGTTACTGCTGAATTTAGATACATTTTCTTGCATGTTTTTGTGTATTAACTGCTGGTCTATAAACAGCTTTAATCACAACAGTTCTTAGTTTACATATTAATTCCTTAAAAAAAACCCCAAAATGAAATGGTAGTTTTTCCACCCTGCATCAGTGCTGAAAACAGAGCACTTCACTTCACAATAGCACTAGTGCTATTTTACAGAAACAGCAGTGGAGCCTTGTAGTAAGAGAAACAATACCCAGAAGGTTTCAGTGGTCTTCGAGCCAGATGCTCGAGTATGATTTCACTACAGTCAGCTACAGTGATAAAAAAAAAAAAAAAAATCTATGTGCAGTCAGCAATGCTCAGTTGGAAGAGTCACAAAGCCTCAGATACATGGTCTTGTAAAGCAACCAAATGGGACTATATAGAAACACAATCTTGTACATGCTTTGTACTCATTAAATATAAACGCCAGCAGCAGCAAGAGGCAGGAAGGAGAAGGAAGTAAAGAGATCCCTTGAGCAAAAGACCAGAAGCAAAATTCTCCAAGAGCAGCAAAAAGACAAGAAAGAAAAATTAGTTTCAAACGACCTTTGACCCTGCCCTTACCCGCTTAATACCCCCAGAACCAAGTTTAGCACAAAGAAGGATCCGATGATGATTAAGGTGACAAAATAGACCCAGGGCCACGTGTAACCTACAGCATCATTCACCTAGGAGGCATCAGGATAGGGGGCAAAGGGAGGAGATAGAAGGATGGAAGATGGGAAGTAGATGGATGGTAAAAGAGGAAAAAGTAAGACAAGAAGACAGGGGATTGAAGGAAAAGGCAGGGAGTGGTAGGATGATGGGGATGGGAGAAAGGAGAAGGGGGGATAAGGGAATGAATTAGATCCTTGGTGAAAGTTCCCAACAGATGGAACCGTTTACCTCTGCTTGTTCCTTGCTGGGATTATGGTGCATTGATATTATTTGTTAGTCACTTAGCGTGCCACATGGCAAAGTATTTGGGCAATATGAATGTGAGAAATGATAAAGAGATGCCTTGGTGGATTCAGCGGGTCTTTTAAAACAGTGAAACCTACAGCAGGCTGCGAGTCTCATGGGACAAACAAAATAAATGAATTAATGTATTCCTGCAAGAAAAAAGTCAGAAGTTTAATAATCACATAGGTGATTCTACTTCCACTGTAATTCTTCTTTTTCATCCTTCATCACTGGAGAAATAAGAGTGTAGTTAGACAAATGAAGAGACTGTGCACCAAGACTCCCATGGACTGGAAATAGACATCAAGTCAAAACCATTCTCTGCCGATTTATTGACAATTATTTTTTAACATTATCATCATTATTATTACCATCATGTGTGATCTGCAAACAATGTTTTTTACAGATGCTTAAAAAAATGCTTTTCACTACTCAGTGCAGCCTGCTGTTCCATAATTTCCATATTTAATGCCACATTTCCTCCAGACTCCACTCTGTCCTTATTGTGTTTTACCTGTTGTGCAAGTTTTTTTAGCATTCCACCTCCATGGCTGACTTGAGGGGTGAATTATTTATACCCTAGTGTGTCCCTGCAGACCGGGAGGCGCTTGTACTGAAACAGTGTGACTTGGCAGAGTGGGGTAAAACAGCACCCAGCGAGCCTGCTCGAGCAGTATTTGTTGAAACAAAACACACAGCGCAGCACATGCCTTTAAACAAATATAAACACTCTGTGTGTGCGCGCACAAATGTAAAAAAAAAAAAAAAGAAAGATAAATGCTAACTTGCAAGAGACAAACGTGCATGTAAGCTAAAAAACATGTAGGAACACAGCAGTGTTCATTTTAAGTTGAAATGTGTTACGTTTTGGAAATGTGTAAATATTTGTGTGTATGTGTCTACCTGTCCAGCACAGACAGGTGGGCAAACTGACATGAACACGACAGCTAGACGTGGGGTCACTCGCAGCTTTTTCTGAGTGCTTTTGTGTATTTCTTTCAGGCCTGTGCCAAAGGATTGATTGAGTGAAAGAGAAAGGGAAGAGAGCGAATGATTTTGCTCAGTTCAGTGATCATCATTTTATCTTTCCTCAACAACAGAGGACTACGGTTGTCTAGCTCTGCTTTTTCTGGTGGAATGATGAGGTGAGACTGCTGTCAGCACACGGCTCTTATTTGCATCTAATTTATTATTTTACTGGGTCTGTGTGTATGTATGTGTTAAAACATTAATGACAACAAAAAGAGAAATAATAAGAAAAAACTTGCACTTTAGATTGCATTACGGGAGTCTTGTAACATCGTCATTTATCACATTTAAAATAGTAAATAAAGCCACACAGCACACCTACTGCACATACACAAGTGACAACAGCATAACCTCTTACCCGCTCAACACTCCCAGAACGAGATTGAGAACGAAAAAAGAGCCGAAGATGACAAGAGAGACAAAATAGACCCATGGCAGCTCATAGCCCATGGCATCCTGCATCTGAGAGAGAGAAAAGGCAAAGAGGAGCGAAGAAGAAAGAAAAGGAGAAAGAAGAGGAAGGAGAAAAAGGGGGAGTAGCACAGATGTGGAATCAACAGGTGGGTGAGAAAAGTAGGGAAAGAACAGGAAACATGACAGAAAAGGTTTTGTGAAGGTTGACAGAGAGAAGATGAAGTCACGGATGAGTCAGGGCGGTAGAGGTCAAGGACAGGAAAGTGTGTTAGAGAGAGAGAGGTTAAAAGGAGATAAAAGCAGGAAAAAAGAAAAGGAGCGGTGCATGTTAAAAGAGCAGCAGATAGCAGAATGGCATAATTGTATGATTAAAACTGACTATAAGCCTTTTATTCTTTGCTTGGAGAGCAGGCAGGCCACGATCCACAATTAAGAACACTTTTGTAATTTAATGGCAAACCCTGGCTGCAATTTAAAAAATCTCTTTAAACAGTTCCACAGTAACTTAAGTAATTTCATCTTAGATTGGTGAATGGATCTAGAAAGTCTGTGAAGGTTCTCAGTCATCCAGGTCATCGTAGTCAAAGGTGCTTGCAAAGAAAAGCGTCTGGACTTCTTTAAGTTGCTTGAAGACGTTTCACCTCTCATCCGAGAAGCTTCTCGGATGAGAGGTGAAACGTCTTCAAGCAACTTAAAGAAGTCCAGACGCTTTTCTTTGCAAGCTCCTTTGACATGGATCTAGAAACAAAGATACAACAGTATCAAGAGAGATTAATGTGGAAATTGTTGTGATGAATAAATGGGGTGGATATATGTAGCAATCGATGCTGACAAAGTAAGCAGTTTAGCATCCAGGATTTTACTTCAAAACAAAAGTCCCATTATTAGACTATTAGATTACTGATTAGATTGAGGTTGTAAATGCAAAGGTTAGGTTAGCAGATAATAATATGATAAGGCTCTTAATTAAAGAATTTAACACAAAGACTGGGGGACAGAGATAAAAAGGGGAGATGATAAAGGAGAAGGCTGACAGCAGGTTTATGTGCTGTGACAGCAGCAAATGTTGCATGTTGATATTTTGTAGTGAAAGTGACGCTGACAATTATGTAAAATTACAACACAAACAAAATATTGTCAAAGGGCTGGTGCTTCAATCATTCGACTATTTAACATTTTACAGCACGTCAAATTTGTTATAGGCGTGCTGTGGGTAAATATAAACAGGAAACTGCAGTAGATAAGCAGAAATAGCAGAACGAATGTAGAGCTAGTAACTCAACCAACAAGCACATACTGGATGCACATTTTTACGTGATATCCCTACAGTGGCTCTTAAGAAAACATCAGGAAACAGAAAAAACACATAAACCACAGTGAAAGTTTAATAAAACACAATGGAAATAGAAAAAATTAAGCAAAAGTGAAAACAAAAAACAGAATACTTTTGGGGACACTATAAGGTGACGGAACAGCTGCGGAAGTGCCAAGCTAACAGTAAATAGCTAATAGCAAGAATGTATTTACGTTATTATATGAATCATGTGATTAAAACAAAAATTACCTTCCATCTTTTTAAGCCTCACAACACCGATGAACCCTCTGGTTATTTTAAGCGTGTCTTAATGCTTGGCATGCGTTGGTTTCCGTCATTTCTGCAGCTGGTTCGTCACGGTACTGTGTCCCCAGAAACACTTCTGTTGTGTTTTGTAGAATTTTCTTGTTTTTTTCTGCTTCGACTGTGTTTTAGTCAACTTCTTTTTTGTTTTAATCAATTTCAGCTGTGTTTTTTTTTATTTCCACGGTGTGTTGTTCAGCTTCTGTTTTTTTGCAGTGTTCTTCTAGTTGCTGTTATTTTCTTAAGCAACAGTCCATTTGACCTCTCAGTGCCATGTAGATCTCAAACACAAGAGAAATTTATTTTGCTACTTTTTGTAACTAATTTATAACCATTTTATAAAATGTCAAGCCAGAAAGCTAATGCATTTACTTCCCTACAAGATAAAACTTTCAAAAATGCAATTGCAACAAAGCACTTAAAGCTGTTCTAAAGGTTTGTCCAGCATCTTGAAAGCCCTTTTGTTCTAATTTACCAAGCTCTATTTGATTTGATTAGCAGGGAAACTTGTCCCTGCGGAAATATTTAGTTGTCTGTGGCCCCATGTTTGCTCACTTGACACTGAAATCAAGCGTAGGGATTCTACACACGTTCTAAATGAATCTGCAGCTTCAATTACACAGTGTATTGTCTGCATTAACCTGAGATAGAAGCTAACTCTGTGTGTGTATTTGTTCAGTCTTTGTATATGTACCCACCTTTCTAAAACAAGTGTTTTTGTTATTGTGTTATACTCCTTTCTCAAAAGCACTCATCTGGCACTGATGTTACAGATACAGTAAAGAGGCTCCACGCACCAATCCCTCTGGTACTCAGTAAGCCACACAAACACAAAAACACTGCTTTGGTGTCCGACTCACCCAGTACAGCACATCCGTCCAGCCTTCCATGGTTATACACTGGAACACCGTTAACATGGCAAAGGCAAAGTTGTCGAAGTTTGTGATGCCGTCGTTTGGGCCCTCCCACCCAACTCTGCACTGTGTTCCATTCTGCTTGCAATGTCGACCATAAGCTCCATCAGGTGCACATGGTGCTGGCTTTTCCTCTGCAATAGTGCCTGTGACAAAAGAGAAAAAAGTGGCAATGGCCATTTTTTTTTAATTTTTCAGATATCTTACAAATAATGTCTTTTTTGTTGCTTTAATGATGCACTGTTGAGGAGGGTCAGAGGTGGAAAATTAGACTGAATTACACACAAAGATCATTTTCTGTTGTACGAGGGAAAAAACAGCTCAACAAGACAGCTATAATTTATTTAGAAACCACAGATGTAGTGAGTTAAACTTCATAGAAAAAGCCATTTTTAGCTTTTACCCATCATGATTTTTAATGTAGAAATCAAGCAGCAGGAAGCCAACTTAAAAGTAGCAAAAACCACAGATCCTCGAAAGCCTGCTTGAGGCATGCTCCAAAAGGAGGTCACTTGTCAAGGATTCACATGTTACGATAACCAAATTTATAACAGAAATAAACATGTTTAGAAGCTGGTATAAAAACATTTTGTGCTCTGTAGCTTAAGTCTGCTTTGATGCCAACTGTAAATTTTCACATAACCCACTGTTTTAAGTGTATTTTGCATTGGTAGCACGTGCAAGTTTCACTTCCAATAACTCTGTAACTTTTTAAGATTTTGTCATATTAAAACATACTGCAAACTATTAGTTGCTCACTTTTTTTCGATTGTGTTTTGTTTTAAGCCTGTTTTTCACTCGTCAAAGTTAGCATCTCATGTAGCAATGCAGTGACTTTACACAGGCCTAGAAAGCAGTTGGCAATTGTCTGCTAACCACTGGCTGCTAGGATTATTCCTTACTGGTTGCAAGAGGTTGCTGGCTTACGCTGTGAAATCAGTTGCTAAGCTCCAGTCATACATGTCTAGAGACCTGTCAGCTACCCCCTGTAATCAGCGATTGCCAGGGAAAAGTTGCTTACAATAGCTAATTGCAAAGAGGTTGCAAACAAACTGCCTTGTGAATGCCACTAACTGTGAAGACATGAAATATACTGAAATATGTTGATTTCTGTGGCAAAGCACCACTTACTTTGCAGGTGAACTGTCTCTGCTTCCAGTTTGTGTCATACGTTTTCCAGTTAGTTAGCATGTTTGCTGACAAATTGGAGCCTTCCATGCAAACTATGGGTGACAGCATCAATCTGCTAGCAACCAAAGCAATTGCAAAGAAGCTTTTGGTATGGCACCTGTTTGCAACAGAGTTCACCCTATTTGCCAGCACTAGCAATAGCAGAAGCTCCAAGCTTCAAAACTCTAGTCAATGTTTCATTTCAATGGAATATCCATGTACTGTACTATTTATGATATATAGTGGCGACTGGATCCTTGTTATCAAAATTCTCCTTGAGATCATGACTCCTTATGCTTTTGTTTACACAGACTTGCACTTTTTTTATCGAACATACTTTTCGAACTCAGCTGCTTGTCTTTTGAACTGCAGATCCCAGCAGGAGAGATTTACGCCCATCCAAGCAGTGCTCACTGAACATTTTGATTTTTTGCTACGGGAAGCTCTGTTACAGATTCAATCCATTCACATAAAAAAAGAGGTTGAAAGGCTAAAAGGACACCATGAAATAACACCAAACAAAGGCACCATGAAAAAAAATCAATGTGGAAAAAGTGTTTTACTAATTATACAAAACAAGCTCTTCAGGGTGATGTATAGGATAGCAGAGTATTCCACTGGCACTTACCCTGTGGAAAGCTAATGCCTCTCAGGGGATGTATAACACCATCATAATAACACTCCAGTCCATTATACCTGAGGCCCTTTGCTGAAAATTGTTTCAATCATTTATGGCAGCTGTTGTTTCAATTATTGCTGAAATTGTTCCTGCTCAGAAACATAAATGATGGTTTGAATAATTAATTGATGTGATCATTTAACTGTTTAAGGTTTGTTTGCTGATAAAGTTTTACTGTAGAGTTCGAATTTATGCAAAGCTCAGTCAAACCAAAGACCTTGAACACCAAAGTTTGCACTTTGTATGTATGTGAATAAATGCTAACTGAAGCATGGCTGCACATACACTTCAATACATGCTTTGATCATGTATCTAAGCAACTGAAGTGTTGTGTGCCATTGGCTGTGTTTGATCGTGCATGTTTTTATTTATATCTGTGCATCAGTGCTTATAAATAGGTATTCTACGAGTGAGTGTTTGTGTGTACCTGTTAGGTTATGAACGCAGGTCTTGTGCATCTTGCCCATGAAGAGCTCCAGACCGATGATGGCATAGATGATGATGACGAAGAGGACCAGCAGGGCGATATGGAGCAGAGGAACCATGGCTTTGATTATGGAGTTCAACACTACCTGTAAACCTGCAGGAGGCACACATTTGCTAAGAATCCAAAAAGGCATATGAGAGTGTACAGAACATTTTAAAAAAGCATACAGTTCTTATAAAATCTGAGGATTGGAGACTTACTGTCATTAAAAATCATTACTGCCACCTCATATACCAGCATTGTCATAATGAATCACCATGCAAGCACTTAAGCTGGCTGTTATATTTCATCTGAAGCTTTAATATTGCTTTTGTACAGATATTCTACTGAAAAGTATGACTTCTATTAATTGTAGGCAAAGAAAAAAACATGGTATTTTTAAATGCAAATTTGTCTATGAGCAGAACACCTTTCCAGTTAAATTTAATAAATGCTTTAATGAACAAAAGCTCAGTGCTCTGCATATTAATAACTTAAAACAAGAGGAGCAAAAATATGTTGCTGCTGAAGAGGCGTAACAATACAAAAGGCAGTAGGAGAAATTGTGGGTTTATTTAACTGACTAATTTGTTAAAACAAACTAAATTAAAAACAAAAAAGTTCACAGGCTTGCGCATATAGGCGAGACCAGTTTATCAGATTACACTCGTATTAATTTAATCAGTTACTCTTTTGAACTTTTTAAAACGCAACTGCAAAATTAGTGTGGTGTCATGGAGTGAGGAACACTTAGATAGTTGCTGGAACAGCAGTTTTTCCACTTTTCAGTCGTGAATAACTGGCATGGCTAAGACGTCTTGATTGTACAACCTCATGTTTTTCTTCCTTTAATGATCAGCCTTTAATAAAAAGATAATAAATTCCACAGCACATAAGCAACTGAACACCATCTGTGCGCAAGTCAGCTGGCAAACACGCTGTTGATCAGTTGCCACGACTGCCATGACAGCCCAGTGATGTTGGACAGCGCACAACGGCACTCAGCACTTTTACACCAAATGACAAAGTGATAGCTGTGCACTTGCATCCTCTGCATTTGTCTGCAAGTGTAATGCACATAAAGGTGGAAACACACTATTTTCATTAAGAGTGTCTTCACAGACAAGTACGCACATAAATCGTCCAGTTCTGAAAGCCTCTGCATTTCTGACAAGAAGAAGACTGGGTGTGAGTATATGTGTGTCATCATGTGTGGCGTCAAGCACCAATGCAAGCTTCAATCTCTGGTCCATTCCACCCCCCACAACACCCAATCACCATTCACACCTGATCCCCAGAGCACCATTTGTGCTCCTGCTTTTCTCTCTTTCATTCTTCTTTTTTACTTCCATAGCTCTCAGTACTTACTCGGTACTCCAGAGACCAGTCTGAGGGGTCTGAGTACTCTGAATGCCCTCAGAGCCTTGACATCAAAGCCCGCCGCTTTCCCTCCAATAGGAGTAGCCCCATCCCCTTTTGTGGCCTGCTCCAAGATTGCACTGAATAACCTGTAAGACAGAAGGTAATGACTTCAATAACCATCAGTTTCACATTGACATCCCATTTCCACATACTAGAGAATCTATGAGAGAAAGAAAACAATAAAAGAGATACAGCTGTAAAGGCCCCACCACAGTTGGTGTCATTATGGCCATGTGTTTTACATCTTTGTTTGCCACTTTAGACATTGTCAGTAGTGTTGCACAATATCAGGTTTCAGTTGAAATAAAACTTTTTAAACACTTTTTTCATTAATTCTATACTAAATGAATCACCAGTGGAAACATTGCAATATAAGTGAAATGTGCTTACAGCAGCCAAATTTGGGAACATATTTTTAGAAGGTAAAGGCCTGGTGAAGTCAACAGTGTCGTTTCACAATTTGACTCTTGAAGAAACTCGAAAGCAAAAAATAAAACAGCTTAGCAAGTTATCCTTCCAAGAAAACAATCGAAAATGTTTCATCTGTTCCTTCTGTCTTTCGCAGATAAGGAAATGTGAGGCATGTGGCTTTAATGATTTGACAGTCAGCTCCACAGATGCCTGTGCATGACTGTAGTGAAGAGAGCTGCACAGTCAGGTTATGTGGTACTATGCAGAAAAACTCTCTTTTAAAATGTCAAATGTATTTTTACACTGTTGCCCTTTTTAGTTATTACCCTCCATGAAAACAGAAACATCCAGCCAAGAAAGATTTAAGCAAGAACTGCTCATGAGTTTAAATTAATGGACTTTGACCAAAATGTGTGAACACTTTACTTTGGTGAAATTCAGGCCTGGGACTGATTTATTATAGTTTGGGTTACTGACTTTTAGTCAGAGTGACCAGTAATTACCAACCTTGGGACTGAAAGGACATCATTACAGAAAAGGGCCAAAACAGCTAAACAGGTGCACTCTGAGGATGGCCTTGATTTTGGATTTGAAGGGTCACAAGCCAATAAGGTTGGGCAGCACTGTTTTACTGTAGAGCAGTAAAAGTTTGTGGTAAATGTAAAGCGAAATGTCGTATAACAGTGCCCATGAGTGCAAACCGAGGTCAGTGAAGTCATAATTTCTCACATTGGTCTGCAAGAACTTGGGATGAAATACAACACCGATCCCATCAGGCAGGGTGTGGTGGAAAGCAGAGGCCAGTGCCCAGAAATGTCTTGAATGACATGATCAGCAATCACACTGTACTCTTCAGGCTTCCATACATATTTATCAGTGTAAAGCAGAAGTATAATCTTCAATGAAGAGCTAAATATGCTCTTTTTAACGCTCCCCCCTTTTGTTAACTGATATCCCAATGAAATTATTGACATACATCCCTTTGGTGTAAGTGACTCACAAGCTTGAATTTATGTACGTCCAGCTGAGCTTATCGCTCTCCCCTTCCTGTCTCTGGCTCTCCGAGATCCTTTAGAAATCACCATACAATACCATTTTCCAGCTAGCGTGGCTCAAAGGCCAGTCAGTGGCACGTTAGTCATGGAGAATTATCAATTAGCACAGATGAAATGGCCACTTGAAAAGGCCTCTCAAAACATATCTCCCTCTCTCCCTCTCACACTCTCTCTGCCTCTCTATTTCGCACTACCTCCCTCTCAATTTGATTAACTCTCTTTTCCTCTCTCTCCCCCTCTCTCTTGGTGGGAAGCACTCCTTTGAAACTGAGCACGAACAGTACGTCAGAGATTCACAATTTTGCACCACCAGCATGTTCTTTTGTTGTAGGGTGTTTAAAGGTAATTAGAGCCTTGGAGTGTAGCACCACATTGTGAGCTGTATAGATCCACAGCTAAAGAGAGTACCAACCGCACGCATTCAGAAAGAGAAAAAAGGCTGAGAGGTCTCACAGAAGTCAAAATGTCAACATTTGGGTGTTTGTGTCGCTTGAGAAAAAAATATTTACACTTAATTATTACAGTTTTAAAAGCTTGAGCATGTTTAAATAGTGATTCTTGAAGCATGTAAATAACACTTGTAGCAAAGTGTGATAAAGTAAAAGCAGAGTCTCTGCTTCACATTTAGATGGCACTACAGTCCTTGATGCACTGACTCACAACTTTGAACTGATCATGTGTTATGCTGCAAATACACATACTTTACACCTTTAGATACCTTTAGATACCTTTGTTTGTTTGTTTGCTATCCTGCGAACAGAGAAAAATTGACTGACACATATTTGCGGATTTAAATAGTCTGTATATATCTACAGGTATTTATTTGTTCTTTCCTTTCTAAGTGAATTGAATTAATTTTATTTTTGTGTAGTTATCTGTGTGATTGTTTGGGCCTTGGCCAACTTTGCTTGGATCAGCTGGTTGTTGCGTTTGTGGTGTTCTAAACACGTGATATATTGAAGGATGTTTCTACTATATCTCCTTTTACATTTTTTATTTATTGGCATAAATTGTCATAAATGCTGATATCGACAGTTAATATCTACTGATAATATCAGCCCACTGATAAGCCTAATTTAGCTCATTTTGGTGTACGAGGTATGTGGAGTTGCTATCTAGTATTACTATCCTTCAAAGGCTCTGATTAATAGTCAAGTCTCTAGAACAGTGATTCCCACAGTGCAGATCAATGACTGTATAAAATCTTTTACACAGTCATTGTGCAGGAAGGAAACCCCTTGTGGGCTGTAATGGTACTGCAGGTGAGCTTCAGTAATAACAGAAGTATTTATATTTATATAAAGGTATGTATTTAGATAAAAAGTGGATCAAATCGGGTAATAAGAGATGGTAATGATATTGATCATTACCCTGATCTAAATTTAATGCTTTTATATTGAAGGTTTCCTCGAGTTTGGCCAGCCTAAGATACCACAGTTTATTCTTAGTGTATAAATTATTTACTTTTTTTCTTTTTCTTTTTTTGTTTTTTACAAAAAGCTACGACTGACTCATGAAATATTATACCAAACCACAATACATTATATTATCTCTTATAAAAGCAAACATAGTCTATAAAACTCTTCGAACAAACTGTCACAAACTCTGCGCTTATAATATAAATGAATTGTTTTATAAATTGTTTTGTATGCGTGAAAGGAAAAGTTCTTTCCCAGCACGTTTTGTCATTCATCTTCAGTATCCAAAGGTGTATGGTACTCCTGTGTAATCTGAACATATATCTGTGTAAATACACACAAGTTTGCTTCACAATAATTTCTAACATTCTCCAAACAAGAAAAGTTCAATAGAGGAAACAAATTCTTTTTTGCGGGTCAGGCCATGAAAGTTTATTCACATCACATTCACTGTCGTCTTTAACTCGACAGCATGGAAAGTATTGCCTGTAGTGCCGAATCTGAGTGAAGTATAGTGAGTTTTTCCACAGGCTTTTTTTCCCTGTTTTTTTCCCCTCTTTTTGTTACAGTATAAAGCAAAATATTCATTCAGCTTGTATTAATTCTGCCCAAATTTTACATCCTGGAGTACAGTAAGTGTCACGTGGTAGTTTTCTGACCCTGTAAATGCTGAACAAATGAAATAGATAATTTTTTTTTGCCTGAATCCTTCACTCTGTATTTTGTATTGATTACACCCTGAATACAAGGAGGGAAAGTAAAATGAAAGAAACATAAAATTGCATGGGGAAGGAGATGGACCTAATATATCTGAGGAAAAACAAAAGTGGAAAAAGTGATGACAAAGAGTGAAAGAGAGAAGTCAAAAATGAAGAAGCAAGGTATGTATGAATGCAGAGACCAAGGTTCTTAACATTTATTTTCCAATCTGATCTTTAAGTTACTAAAATTGAACGTGGGTCTTTTTTTTTTAATTGTTAATGATTATTAAAAATGTGGATGGGGTATGGGGTACACATTTTTTTCTGTGTGACAGAAAAAGTTTGAAAACTGCTGAACTTGAGTCTCATTCATATTCATATTGCGCATGCACACATGAACACAGCCTGTTGAATTACTGAGCCTTAACTAATGACCTCTCAGGTAAGTGCCAGCCAAGTGTGGACCGTAGTATCTATGTGTGTGTGTGTGTGTGTGTGTGTGTGTGTGTGTGTGTGTGTGTGTGTGTGTGTGTGTGTGTCTCTGAGGTTGCTCAGCACCAGGTACAAGCTCCTTCACCCATATGGTGAATAATCCAGAGGGAGTGAACTCTTGTCACTTCTCATCTATACACAGACACACAGACAGACTGGCAGTTAGATTCGCAAGGGCACAGAGACAAACAGCCACTTATGCACATAGCCACACAAACACCCAGCCACACACACTCCCTGCAGCTTGTGAAACAGAAGAATTTTGTGTTTGTTAGCTTTTCACATCTACTCTAGTGGATTTTATTTGGTTTCCAATTCAGTTAAATGTCAAGTTAAAACTGAGTTTGCATATTAGTGGAGTGCTTTCTAATGTGTTAGCTCTTTAGCAAAGAAGTGGTTAGGATTAGGCAACATAAGCTGTTTGGGGGATATTAGGAAAGAATTATGATCATGTTCACCTTCACGACTGATTTACATAGCAGCAAAAAAGGAGCATACATGACCTTTGCACTGAATTCTGACTACCTCAAGTTAAAAACTAAAAATTTTGAAGTTATTCAGTATTCTCAGATCTAAATCTGAATTTGGGGGGGGGGTATCTGAATTTGGAGACTGAAGAAAGAATTCAGACTTTAATCATCCAAGCTAATAAAATACACTAATCAAAAGTCAATAAGCTGTTTGGCATTGGCATAGGAGATTTGGTGTTCCCTCTGGGTGCAACCCTCATTCTCAACTCTACTGCTCATCTCTGCTGCTCAACTCTTAAATATGTTTACAAATGTGTCAAAGAAGAAGCAAAGTTACGACAAAGAAATAAACACAAATTTCCTTACATTTTGTGCCAAGTTTATATATATGTTCAGTGGGCCTAACCCTCTAGTATACATATTTTCTGAGCCTTTTGAGGCATCCATATCCAGTCCCCTATAACATTAATCATTAAATAGACTGATGTGTCATTCTGCATGACTCCAAATAGAGTCATGCAGTCAAACAGACGTGTATTTCGCCTTCTGAACTTCCTTTGGCAAGGTTGTAAGAGAAACAAAAATATTTGCAGGCATCAGTGCATTATAGTTGTAAATTAAATCATGTTACATTACAATAAAAGGCACAATTCACATCGAGAAAGAGACATGAACAGAGGGAGACAGACAGTGAGGGTAGATAACAGCTTAAGAGTGGCAAAGGTTGTGTTTATGCCATGGGCACTGGCACCATGTTTTCAGCCGATGGGATGTATGTGTGTGTGTGTGGTTGGTGTGTGTGTGTGTGTGTGGTTATAGGCTCAAGCCAAGCGTGTTCAGTTAGTGATGGCTAATATGAGTGAACACTTGACTTGCAATGAACAAGACTCACTGAATGTGCATGTCTGTGTGTTGGTGTATTTACAAAGGCTTCCTCCAGGCTGAGGGTGCTTTCGTGCACACACACACACACACACACACACACACACACACACACACACACACACACACACACACACACAGGCACACACGCTCAATTAGACCATCTTTATGGCATAAATGTAACTGTCAAGTCCAGTGGTCAAGTCCAAAATTATGTACACACAGCACAGCTGGCAAGGGGGTCACACACACGCACACACACACACACACAAACACGCAGGCACGCACGCACACACACACACAAACTTAGGCAAAATGGATTTAGCAGATGGACTATGTTGCTGAGTTGCAGATAAAGAAAAACAGAGCAGAGCTTTGCTATCAGCATCTCACAAGCTAATCAGTTTAAGCTTCACCAATACACTGATGGCCAAAGTTTGCTGCAGCTTTAGCACAGATTTTCTGTGAACTAAAGAAAGCTTTGTCAGCGGACAATACTCCTCTCAAATGGCTACTACAGTAATCTTTCTAAAATACAACAAAATACTAAATATACTCGAGGTATTGTGAAAAAAGAGCATGCATATCCTCAATCAGCTTCCTAATTCAGAATTACTTTGTGTGCCAGCAGGTTGGACATTGCAAATCAAATAATTTTACCGTCACAAATAGAGAAAGTGTTCAATAACGCTGACAAGATCACAGCAGTTGCACTGATCCAGGCTATCAACACAGACAATTCGACTGTGAAAAATGAACATAATTTTGGCACAAACTGAACTTTTTATTTCAATGGTTGGATGTTAAAAAAAAAACACATGACTGTCGTGTTAAATTAGTAAATAAATTAACAGACTTCAGCTTCTCACCAAGGCCGTATATTTATCTCTCTGTCGATGAGACGAGTTGAGCTGAAACCTAGTGGAGATGTTGAGCAAGGAGGAGCAGTAGAAGAATCTATAAAATGTTAGTGCAGACCTGGATCACTTTCATTAAAATCGCAAAATATGGGATTGGCCTTGTAGAGTCTGTCTGAGCGCCCTTCTGGTTTTACAAACAGGAATTAGAGTAAAAGATGAGCTACAAGAGAAAATATAGCTGCTTCTTTGCCTTTGCAACTGAAAGTAAAGAAGGCCACGTGAAACGCTATCTTACTGTAATTTTGATAGATGCTAACACTATGACTACCTCTTACATTAGACAGAGGCTGCCAATTGACTTGGCTGTACTTCCATTGGTTGACAGTAATTATACTAAGGTACTATGATTAATTTGCTAATGATGTGCTGAGGTTGTGTGTGTCAGGTAGCTGTTGAAAAGAGACTATGCGTCACAATTACACAACTGAATCTATGAAATCTGCTTCATCTGTCAAACTTCATAGACTCACTTGGAGTAACAGAGAACCATCAAATAACACCTCGCAGTTTGTCTCTTTTCTGTGTGATTCTGATCGCTTACCCTACAACTACAATGATGAAGTCTAGCAGATTCCAGCCGTTCCTCAGGTAGGCGTTGGGGTGGAAGAGCAGGCCGTAGGCTATTACCTTCAGGAACGCCTCCACCGTGAAAATGATGAGGAACAGATACTCCACACGCTCCTGTGCAGACACAAACATAAAAAACTCCATTTACTCATCTGAGGGGCATCATTGCAGCATGACATAAAACGAGCAACAGACACAGATAAAATCAGAGGTAATTATAAATGAAAATTTGAAATCAGATTAAATGCTAAGTTCATGTCGCAAAGGATTGAACTATGTGCAGTAAATCTTTTCATCGTGAGAGGTGGCTTATTGGAAAAAATTGACATGCTGTAGCACTATTATATACACACGTTCATTCACAATCATAAAACTTTTTTATTTTTCCCACATCAACTCTAAGGACATTGTATATGACTTGTGAGCACTCGCAGTGCTGGCTGCCTACTCTTTCAAATTTATCAGCCAGAACAAGATGTTCTGCCGCTGTTTATGTGGCTTCTGCTTTGTGCGTATGCATGCGTGTGTGCGTGCGCATGTTTGATTATTTATATGTTAACATGTATTTGTCTAACTTGTAATCGTGTACACAATCAAAGCATTTTGATTATTTAATCAAACTGGCTCTCTTCCTGTCCTACGACGTTACTGTCTGATGGAAGGAATGATTTCATGTGCACATGTATGCACACGCAAACACACAACGGGATTTTTACTACAGAGCTCCTCAGGGATTGTTGTCATATTGCCGACCCCAGCCTGACGGGGTCCTGGGAAATGTCCTGAAATGTCCTTGAAAGAGAGCAGGATCATATAACTTTCTGACTGTTGCAAAGTCGTAAACAATTCATCATCCACCTAATCCCTTTTCATATCTGATTTTAAATGTTTTGTCAAGTTTTTAAGGAAAATGAGATCAAAGCAATGCAGAAATCTATTTATTTCTTGCTGTGCAAATACAACATCCTATATATAGAATTATTCAACATCCTCTTGCTTTCTGCCCAGTTTCTTTCTTTCTTTCTTTTGGGGGTGGGTAATAAAAACATCTATCAATCCATCCATTCATTTTATTCCCTGCTCCTCCTCTTTTTCCCTCTATTTTCCCATGGATACATACACACAGCGGGCCAGAGGTTTGGGACAGAAGGCCAGGCAGGTCTCTCTAGGCTCCAGTCTCATCCCTGGGAAGAATCAGCTAAACCTGAAGAAGCTGTGTTTAAATTTACCAAAATATCTTCACAGGCTGACTGACAAAAGAGTTTAGGTTGGATTCCATCATTGACGTACATAACCACATACAATACAATACAATACAGCTTCTAAATTGTCCAATCCACTGGAATTATATGCCTTCAAGCCTGTTATTTCCTCTGATCAATGCTGACATTTTCTCCTGACAGCTACAACACTGACGTCACTGACTGTGCAACACCTGAGTCACATGCTGGCCTTTGTGTTTTTAAATTTCTTTTTGTTTCTGGCTTGTTTTGAGGCTCTCAAATACTAAATCATTTGCACTGAGGGGAAACATCTTTTAAAACTTAAAACTGATAAGGAATAAGTGATTAGCAAGGATAAGAAAGATCTGTTTACCTCTGTCATAAAATGGACATGACATTGGTTTTGGAAAAAATAAAAATGTATTCTTCTGTAGATTATACAGCAGGGGTGTCGAACTCCAGGTCTCGAGAGCCGATGTCCTGCAGGTTTTAGATCTCACCCTGGGTCAAAACACCTGAACCAAATGATTAGTTCATTACCAGGCCTCTGGAGAACTTCAGGACATGTTGAGGAGGTCATTTAGCAATTTAAATCAGCTGTGTTGGGTCAAGGACACATCTAAAACCTGCAGGACACCAGCCCTCGAGGCCTGGAGTTCAACACCGGTGTTTATACAGGGATGGCATTTTAAAACTGAATGCCAACCTTCTCATTGAGAATAAAATTTCTTATTCTTTAATGTATTTATTTGATTGTTGGTGATTTTAAGGACAGTACAAAGAGCGAACATTCTCAAATCATTGCTGAATGAAGGTTAAATGTTTGTAATGGTGTTTAATCCAAATCAGTCCGATCAGTCTATAATCGCTAAAGTGTTTCTAAAGTTAATGTTTATGTTGGAAAAACTTGTGTATACAGTAGCCGCATTAAGATTAGATGTTCAGGCTGATGGAAATCCGAAGGCCATCCAGCTAAACAAACAAGAAAAGACTACATCAGACTCCCATTAGGCCAGTTGCAGTGACACTTAACACAGCAATTTCCAGTACCATGGGAATCAGGCATTTTTCTAACCACTGATCTCACTTTTTCTCAAGTAGTTTTTTTCAAGTGTTTAAACTTGTTTTTTTTTAAGAGCTCTATATAAGAGCCATCTCAAAAATGTCTCATGAATCACAGCTGCCAACACATTACAACTGCAAGAGGCTGATAAAAAACAAGAAAACTTGTCCTTTGCTTTCTTTTTTGTTCATAATGAAGCGATTAAACTTGTAAACCATGATTTTTCCCGCACTTAGAAATGCTCAAGTAACTTGACAGTCAAAGAAGTGACCTGAATTATAATTCTGTGGATTTAAACAGGTTGAAACACAGAATACGTGAAAGGCGAGTCGATTTTTAGCCCAGGGATTCTGCGCCTCAGTCACCTGCTCAGAAAGCTGTCTTAAACTTGTTGTGCTCCTGCTCTCTACATTTCTAACCTTCACTCCTTTCTGTTCAGCGTCTTTTTCAGCCCAAAAGTGTCCAGCTTAATGATAAAAACTGAGATTTTCACAGTCGACACCTGTTTTTTTTTTTCTGCGTGCGCGTTTCGATTTCAAAGCCGGCAGAACTGATTTGGTTTAATATTCACCGTTTGTACCGTCGACCCTTCACCGCACAGTGGAGTGTTAGCAGTGTATGCGGAAGTAATTAATCTCACAAACACACACATCCTCCCTCTCGAATATACAAAAGCTCTCTATCACGCTCGCGCTCTCTCAAAGATACACACACCCGAGCTGTGTATCTGCTGGTGACAGGCAGACAGTGCGGCGCTCAGAAACATAAAACAAAGAAAAACATCTGGTAGGAACAGCTTAGCCTGACACACATACACACACACACACACACACACACGCACACACACACACACAGAAAACACACACTTCCTCCTTTCCTTCAATTCATCCAGTCCTGTAAAGGGCAAAATCCAAAGGGGCAAGACTAATTTGGTTAGTGACTGGAAAAAGACGAGAGAAGATGAGAGTACACGAGGAAGAGCGGCAGACTATAGAGACAGAGAGAGCGAGAAAAGAAAGCAGACAGAATGACCGAAAGGTAAGCATGTGGGGGCAATAATTCAGTTAACTGTGATAGGTCAACCAAACCACCTATCCATCAACTAGGCCAATCAGATTATAGTATCGACATTCTACCATAGCGCAGACATTGTTTCCATTTGCAATGACCTTCTGTGTTTGTGTGTATGCTGCAAGACAGGATTAGCTATTAAGCTGCTTTTGAAGGAACCCACAGATATATCGCACTGTGTGTGTGTGTGTTAAGGCATGTGTGTGCAAGAAGAAGACAAAAAAAGTATCATATCGAAAGTATTACAACAGCACAAATCAGTACCACAGAAGAAATATCCTATTCTTCACTTGTCCCTGCCAAATTCTGACCCGATCATCTGAATGTTGCAGCACAAATCAAGACACATTAGACCAGCCAGTAATGTTCTAATCTTCAGCTTTTGTGTACTTATGTGAACTGAAGCCTCAGGTGGGCTGCTGTAGCCCATCTGCCTCAAGGTTTGAAGTGTTGTGCATTCAGAGATGCTCTTCTGCATGACTTGGTTGCAATCAGTAGATGGTTTAATTGCCTTTCTATAAGTCTGCAGCAATCTTCACATTCTCCTCTGACCTCTGGCATCAACAGCCCATTTTCTCTCAGAGAACTGATGCTCACTGGAGATTTCCTCTTATTTAGACAAATTTTTGTAAACCCTAGAGATGGTTGTGCAAGAAGCTCCCAGTTGATTAGCAGTTTTTGAAACACTCGGACTAGCCTTTTTGGCATAGGATAGTGAGCTGTCTAGGATGACACCAAGGCTCTTAACCTGAGGTGAAACGAAAACTGCGAAGTTGTCATTAGTGAATGTGAAATGATTTGGTGCCACTTAAATCATCTTTCTTCCACATGCTGGTGTTTGGTTTGATCTTCAGCATGTCTACTTGACATCCACAAATGCAGTTATATAACTGGACAAAAGGTAAGAAAGGAAAGAAAGGAAAGGAGGACCAAGGTTATTAAGGCCCTTGAAGGTGAGGAGAAGAAGCTTGTATACTATTTGGAAGTTCCTGAAGGATAGGGATGATGTGCTGGTAGGACGGGATTCTGGTAATAATGCGGGCAGTTTTGAACCAATTGAAGCGTATGGAGGGATTTTTGGAGGAGACCATCTAAGAGTCAATTACAATAGTCAACGCAGGAGGTAACGACACTATGAACAAGAACGGACGCCGACTGAGTGGAAAGAGAAGGATGTAATCGGTTAATGGTGTGTAGACGGAAATAGGCAGAATGAGTGAGATCACTGATGTGAGATTTATAGGATAGTGAGCTGTCTAGGATGACACCAAGGCTCTTAACCCGAGGTGAAACGAAAACCACAAAGGTTCAATAGTGAAAGTGAAATGATTTGCCTTTAGTAGGTTGGATTTGGAGCTGATACGGATTTCAGTTTTATGCTGATTGAGCTTAAGAAAATTTGAGCTGAACCAGGATTTTAATTCAGATAAACATTCTGGAGGAATCAGGCCTGCAGGAGAGATATAACTGGGTGTCATTAGCAAAATAATAAAAGTGAAGATCAAATTTATTGACAATGGTACCAAAAGGGAGGATGTATATTATGAAGAGAAGAGGGCCTGAGACTGAACCTTGGGGTAAACCAAAAGTGACTGGGAATAGACGAGAGCAGAATGATTTAAATTGAATAAACTGGGAACGGTCAAGGAGATATGATTGGAACCCGGTTAGGGGTGTGTCGGAGATGCCAAGAGAGGAAAGTCTGTTTAGAAGGATGGAGTGAGAGAAAGTGTCAAAGGCTGAAAGATCATTAGTAACTTTAAGTAAAGCAGATGTACTGTGACATGAGCGAAAGCCAGATTGAAACCTCTCGTATATATTATTATAAACCAGGTGTGAATGAAGTTGAGCAGTTGTACTGCTGCTGCGCTTAATCAAGTTACAGTGTAGCAGGAGCAGTAGTTCCAGTTAATTAATGTTATCAGGTGAAGCAGTATGACTTTATAACTTTTCTCTAATTTGTTTTTTCCTTTTAAAAACTTTTACATACAGTAAGGGGTTAAATTTAGCCCAATAAGTTGGTGGGAAAAACCTGTTAATCATTTCATTTATTTTTTACAGCGCTTTAGATTTAGGTTACGATGTTGTAAAAGTTTGCACATTAGAATTATTAATATAGTTTGCAGGGGTGAAGGGGGTGGGAGTTGTTTAAACCTATGTTTTCTAATCTGATTTGATTCCACAATCTACCTTTGGAATTATTGTTGATACTCTTAAAAATAACTGCTGAAATAACTGCCCAGAGGAGTTGTTAAGATGCACGGCTGAGTGGCAAGACTTGCTTCTTGAAAGACTTTGGTAAAGTAATATCAATACCCAACACCCTAAACAGATGGAAATTCTTTAAACGACGTGGGTTCTATATGTAAGTCATATGCTCAACACCTACATCAGACTGAACTAGCAACCACCTCTTTCCTATATGAAGCCAACCAAAAGCCCATGTGAGGCTGCAGATAACAATATTAGAAGCTCAGACAAAAAAGTAAGAGGATGATGCTTTGAATTCTCTCAGTTTCTCATTCCTCTCTTCTACATCTTCATCTCTTTCTTTCTCTCTATCTCTGTGGGTGCCAACAAGAAGTTACCATAGAGACCAAGATGGGTTTCTACGTTACCATGGAAACTGTGGGCTGCAACAGCAGCGGCAGCAGACTTTCTCTTCTTCTCTCTCTCTCTCTCTCTCTCTCTCTCTCTCTCTCTCTCTCACACACACACACACACACACACACACACACACACACACATACAGATGACACTGATCAGTACAGTACTAAGAATATCCACAGCACATAGTTCTAATTACTACTCTTCTATCAGCATTCAAACTTCCTATTGTAAGTCTTTGTGCACTTATGTATACCAGCAACAGCTCCTGTATGAAATCATGTGCTCATCTCTGATGCAGTCATCATGTGTTATACTTGCCACATTTTACCTTTTACTTACCACCAGCAGATTGGACTTAGTCTCATATAAAACTTTAGCATCACTTTACACAGCCCTTTCATCTATAACATTAAACTTAGCCAGTTCGGTATGGATGACCATGAGCACGTCTTTGCCAGTAGAAAGGCAAAAAGTGACCATATTTCAGACCTCTGTCTCAGGTGAAATAAACAATTCAGGCTGTCACTCTCATCCCATGACCTGTTCTTAATGACTTAATGCACTGTTAGTGCAAGGTACAGTTAAGGTCCAAAGTTGACCATGAGTGGGCCAGAACAGATCCTTAAGTGGGCTCACGAGCCATAAGTTTGACACTTGTGATCTACAGAATAATGTAACACAAAATCATTGGATGTTGAATGCCAAGATGATCCTACACTGCTTCAATAATGTTGAGGTCCATGGGTAGACAAATCCAAGACTCCTTTTTTTTATTCTTTTTATTTTATTTTTATTTTTTGGGGGGGATGCTTTTCGCATTTCTTAAGGACATGATATTGTTTATCTGCTTTTCAGGGCTGCAACTTCTTCTTTTTGCCTCCTATTGTTCAGTTTCCTCAACATTCCAACATTCAACCAAAACATTACTTTGAAATTGGTCAGGTACAAGGCCTGGACTAAAAATAAGTGAGAAAACAGTCGATGACTGACCTTCAAAACCTTCAAAAAACTATTGCTCAATATCAATTTAAAAAATATGAATAAAGTCGGATTCTTTGTAAGCAAAGTTTTCTTTTTCCATCATGTCTTTATTCACATCACATCATCTGTCACAGTTGTAAAGGGCTGCTTGAAAATGAAAAAAATAAATCCTAATCTAAGTTACATTTAGATGCCAATTATTTAACATAATTAATCATTAACTTTATAAACAATATGAATTTAATGAAATCAAAAACACAAATTTCTACTTGGGTTTTTGGAACTTAATTGTGTAGACAGTGAGGCACTTTTTCCTGTGCTCACTGCCTGATAAAACAGATCTCCAAGCAGAAATAAACACCAGAAGAAAAGAAAGAAAATTTCAGCATATTCTGCAGTTTTCTGTAATATAAAGGTCAACCTTCAACCTTTAACTTAGTCTAAATTATGCTAGGTTATACTACAAGTTCAATATGGCTTTGAATCCATTCCCTTTAATGTAACTGACTAATTCTGAGCTTTTAGTGAGACACTAGGTTTGGTTTACTGAATATATATGACAGTAAGAGCACGAGTGCTTATGTTCTACATAATTAAAGGTTGACACATGGGAAGGGGACAAAACAAGATGTAAGGAGGTCTACATAATATGTAATTATGATATCCAGAAGCCTTCAGCTACAGCGTGTGTTCAGCAAACATAGCTTAGCAAATATTATGATTTCATTTGAAAAAAAGACCAACCAACACTGCTTTGATATATTCAAGCTGTAAGCGGTGGCATCTCTGCCACTTACAGGTGATTGCAATTATTTTTAGAGATTTTCCTGGTAACAACTTTATAAATAGTCTATTATTGCACAACTACAGTCTCTTAGTTGTTGAGAGGCCACAGATCTGAACACAGTGGTAACATGCTGCATAACATGTTTAAATCAAGACTAAATTATAAAATTCAGTTCCAGTCTGTGGGACTCTGGCAGGAATTACATCTTGTCTTCATGCATCCAGCTGGAGAGAGATGACAAGAAAAGGGATCTATACTTATCAAGGGTCATGACCCCTGATCTACAGTTATAGATCAATGATAGATCACACACATACAGTCACTCACACAAGCAGGTAGGCCCAAGCTTACAGTAATATGGCTGATGAACTTTTGTCTATGACTGGAAAAATACTAGACTGTCATTGTTTATTTCCTGCAGTATACAGAATATCAAAGTTTACATAAAGACAAAAAACTCCAGTTTCTAGGCAACTAGCACTGTAACTACCAAATAAGAAAAGCAAGAGAGAAAAGAAGACAGGAGGAAAGTATGAAAGAAAAAAAGCAAGCACGAAAAAAAGAAAAAGCATGAAAACAAGAAGGGAAGAAAGAAAGGAAATTGAGACATTTGTATCCATGCAACAAACGTCTTGACACGCAATCTGTCTGTGGAGGTTGATTATCATGAGACTTGTGTGTCTAATGTGATAAAAATGATTCACATTTGTCTTTCCATAACAATTTTTACAAACACAGATGACATGCTGTGTTCTCTCATGCTGTTCCAGGGAATTTGCACATTTCAGCTGTAGCTTTTTTTTTTAAAGGCAACTTTTAGGGGAAGAAATGACATAATACGAAGAAAGAATGCAGAGTGATGAGTATTGTGAAGGGCTGAGATTTATTTCATACTGTTGGTATGTCAGTATATGCAGTCATTTCAGAGTTTGAATACCAGCTGGCTGAGGCATTTCTATGTGGCGTTTACTCTGGATTCCTCTCACTGTCAAAGACATGCATGTTACATTAACTGGGGAACTAAACTGGACCGATAGTTTGAAATAATCTTTATTTACTTCATACCACTTTATACATCAATCTATTAACTGTATGAAACAAGCTATTTTTGGCTCCTGGCCCTTTAAACCACCTTTCTTCTTATCAGTTGCTCTTTCTGTTCAAAAGTATAGACGTTCTTCACATAACTAGTTTATGTGTAATAATTACTTCCCCTTAAATGCGTTATACCTCTGGAGACAACTGTACTGTGCTAAGAATATGATCTTTGACATCGAAGAGAAGAAAAAACTACGAGTTTTTAGAGCTTCTTGCTCACTGGGATTACATGTATACAAGCCTCTTAATTTAAAACTGTGACCAAACTCAATATGAACGTACACAACGTATAACAATATCCTCTGTTTTTCTGAGGTAGTTCTTTCTTAATTTATAAACTGATCTCACTTTTACACACTACACACAGAGAGATTAAATATGTCAATAAACCACATCCCAGCTGAAATTTCTTGTGGAAACCAGACAGCAAGTAGCATCAAGTTCTTATTCCTCTAAATAAATAATTGATTCATTCCTTTATGCTCTTAAGCTGTCTCTCTTCCTTTGAGTTAAAATGTTGGCAGCCTATCCCAGAATGCATCTGGAAGAAGTTTGAGAAATAACTTAACACACAAGTAGTCTTACATCCATAAAGCCATAAAGCCAAGCAAAAGTCAAACTGACCTTTGACAGAGACAAAACATTTAAAGTCATCTTCAAATATAGACCAAAGAGCAGAAAACCAGAGACGAGAAAATGTTTAGAAGGCTATCAACGTAAGCAGAGAACTGAAAAAGAACCAGAGTAACTGGTCTAAAAATAAAAGAACACAGGGGCATAAATCATGTAATATAGACAGCCAGTGTGTGTGTGTGACTTAGAAAGTGTTGATAAATGTGTGTACACTAGTTGATGTCTGGGAGGAGGTAACTGGTACCCTTGAGAGATGAGAAGGAGAGAAAGAAAGCTGGAGATTGCAGAAAGAAAAAGAAAGATACTGTACATAATAGGAAGAAAATTAAAAAAACACCAGATGAAAGGTTGGAGAAGCGAGTCTTCCTGGTTTTTTCCACTACCTCCTTTCCAGCTTACACACTCCCTTTCCTTTCTCCCGATCAATTGAAACATGCTACCCCTCCACTTCTGCATTCCGTTGAGTGTGTTGTGCCTGACTTATCACGACTTCGCCTGCGTCCTGCCTCACCACGCAGGGAGACAGATGCTGCACACAGACGCACACACACATAAAAGTCACAGTCCTGAGTTTGGAGTTCACGTTCACACCCTCCCACGCACGTATACGCTCACAATACACACAGATTTGTGCGTGCAAGGGGACACACATGCAAAGGTACAAATGAAGACAAAGTGAAGTGAGACGCAGGATCACTGTAGTGCATCAAGATCAGAGTAGCTGCTTGCTAAACTGGCAGGAAGAGATAGATTACTATACTTTATGACTCATGATACAGAATGAGTGTGTGTGTGTGCGTGCGTGCATGTGAGTCATCTAATATGCCTCTTGGGCTGATCATGCTGCTGTGACTTCTAAGGAGCGCGGAGAGACTGAAAGGTGGTATAGAATGACAAGACCTCACCACAGCATATATTGATATAGAATATTAAAAATAGCATCATTATTCGTCAATCTCTTACAAATGTCGCCCGATTATAGTTGCACTTCACTTCTGTCTTATGTGAACATGCCAGTTTTGTGCACACGTCTACAGGAATACGAGTACTACAATAAAGTCAAGTCTACAGTAAAAACGAATAAACTGAGAACACAGGAAATCAAAGTAACTCTTAAACATCTCGGACTGCCAACTGGAATAAATGGGGGATTTAAATACGCCAGTATGTGCAGTATGGGCTTGGTTTGTCACCCCAAAGCTTTCTGTTCATATCCACCTTTACATCGTTTTGTCCTTTTTTTTAGATTCTTCTCAATTCTCAATCAGTTGTCCTGTCTTCACAATAAGACGATGTAGAATGAAAATGGCTGAAGCAACAGACAAATCACTTAAAGAAAGAAAGAGGACGTCGCTGGTGTCGTTCTCCTCCTGGCATCAACTGAACCGAGTAATCAGAAAAAAAGACTACCCTGAAAAACCAACGATTAGAATTCTTAAAAAGAATATCAAAACTACTCAAACTATCCAAAACTATAACACAAGATTTGCGATGACAAACCCAATTGTAACTATTATTCACAATGACGCCAGCATAGGACGGCATTAACCACACGCACATATGGCGATGATGTGGGATATGCGCTATATGTGATGGAGGACTGAGTTTTGCCTTCTAGTTCTTTGCCAACTGAGATCAAACATAACATGAGTATGTGCCCGCTGATGTGCTGACATAAGTTTTCCTCAGATATGATCCAGGATGGGCCGGCAACCGTGAAAATGCTGTTCAGTGAAGCTGTGATACTTTTTAATCTTTCAATGACGGACAGAATTTTTAAAAACAGAAATAAATCCAACTCCTCAGGTTTACACAGAGTGTGATGCTTATGCATTTGCAAGGCGAATAATGAATATTTTAACATATTTTATATATTACTTTCAGTATTGGTAGTAGTCAGTACTGTGCCTTTAATACCTTTTGGGTTCTAGCTCACTGTATGAACGAGTGACCATAAAAGAAGAAATATTGGTGGCTGCCAGCAATAACCCCCAGCCCCCTACATTAACTTGTTCTCAAGTTATTGCATGCTCAAGATTTTCAGAAAGCTTTACCTCTGACCTTGAGGTCAAGGTCACTATGATTCAAATTCATCTGTTGCTCACACTTGGGGAAAAGGGTAACACCACCTGGGTCTGGGTGCAGTTCCCCCCCCTCCAGGAGCAAGGGTACCTAGACCCGGGGCTTAGAGTACGCTTGGGGAGTGTGATCGTGTGTACAGCGTCTCTTTATGTCTGTCTCCACGTTGGTTGAGTGTGGAGTAAGTGTATATGAGAGCATGAGGGTGGGAATGGATGTTTGTATATGTGTGTGCCTGTATTTCTGTGTCTATATGTCAGGTTGGGTGTCAGGCGCCACCTCTCTGGGGACATCTTAGGCCCTCCAAGGTATGGAGGCCTATCTCCCCCTACCACCACTTCCCCTGCCAGTGGCGGACTCCCTCAGACGTTGGTGCGTTGGTGGTTCTTTGTGTCCGGAGATGGGCGTCCAGGTACACACCGGCTCACTACTTGGCAGCCGCTTATCGGGGCCTGGAGCCTGGGGCTTGCTCGGGCCACTTCGGAGGTGGGGTGCCCCCGGCCTCTCGGCCTGGGGCTCGGTCACTCAGGCACGGCTGGCTGCCGGCGGAGCTCACGGGTGCGTCACTGCAACTCCCCCTGGCTTCTGCTCCGCGGCTGCTGAGTGAGCCCTCATCTGGGACTCTCCTCAGCTCTTTCTGGGACAGTGGCGCGGCTGCCCCTCTGTTGGTCTTCCTTGGTCTCTTGTGTTCTGGGGGCCTCTGGATGTCTGGAGTTTTGATCTCCTCCATACCTGCTTCATGCCCTGGAGGACGGGGCTGTGCCCCCCCCCCCCCACACACCCTCTAGCAGATCATTACATGAAGGAACCTTTTAAAAAACAAAAAACAAGCGCGTCCATGCTCACAGGTGTACACACGGGTGATCACACCCACAAACTACACCCTTTTTGGCTCCTACCTCAAAGCACACTGTGTTCTGTTGATCTTATGTGCTGCACAATAATGTTTAATATTTAGTATTTACTGTCATATTCCCATATATCATTGTGATGTTGTTTATTCTATTACTCTTGTTCTCTTCTGCTTGTTTTCTTTTTTCTTTCTCAGCAGGTGACCCAGGTGATTGATATATGCTTTTTTTTTTCTTTTTTTCTTCTTTTTTTTCTTTTTCTACTCATTCTGTTGGTTTTTGGTTTTTGCCCTTCTCCCCCGGCCCTCTTCTCAGCTGTTTCTCTTTCCCTCTTTCTTTCTCCCCTTCTTTCCCCCAGTCAAGTCTGTCCCATGTTCAGTAAGTGAAAATAAAATAAACAATAAAAGGTGAATCAAATGGACCATTACGGCAAGGCTGGGATGGTCAATTTGGTAAAGTAAATCCGTTGGGCATCTTTCTTTGCCTTTAGACAACAATTCTGATGGCAAAAGAGCCAAACGGGACAGGCAAAAAAACAAAAAAAAACAAAAAACAAAAACAGAGCAGGAAGGATTTTTGCAGCAATGACCAGCTACAGCCAAATGACTGCTGTCCTCGCTTCAGAAATTTAGGAAATATTTAAGATAAAAAGTAGGTATTGATAACTCCCCTCTAAATGTTTCAGGTCTGAAGCATTCCAGATTATATGTTTATTCAGTCACACATTTTATATTTTGCTTTATAGTCACTAAACGCCACTTTATTTCCTGCTTTTTCATTTCCTATTGATATTCACACTGAGTGCCAGGGCACTACACTGTGCCACAACAAAACTGTTTCCCCTCTTGCTGAATAAAAGAAAAAAATCCTAGAGGAAACACTGTTCTGTCCATGTTGATTTGCTCCTATCAGAAGCAAGCACACCACTCTATCTCCCCGCAGAGGGCTCGAGCAGCCCTGCCTGGGAATGTATGTGCGCTTGTTTGCATTTTTGTTAGAATTGCTCCATCATTCCTCCGCTGGTTAATGTTCAGTGGAGCGAGACCAGAGCACAACACGGTGAAAATAGAGAAACAGAGATACAATGGGAAAACACTGACATGTGTGGCTTGGCTGTGTGTGTGTGTGTGTGTGTGTGTGTGTGTGTGTGTGTGTGTGTGTGTGTGTGTGTGTGTGTGTGTGTGTGTGTGAAAAAGAATAAATAACACTGAGGTGTACCAATCTCATACAGCTATAAAAGCACTGCAACAGATATGTCAATTATTTCGAATGGCACCTGGAATCAATAACAATTCCTCTCAGTAAACTACACATGGTGTCATTACAGGGTCATTAAGTGCACTTAAACATGCCATTTAAAGCAAGTCATATGGGGTCATGCTTTCATGTGCCATTTGGTGCTGGGAAGTTATCACCATGTTTGCAACACTTGATTGCTGTGCAAAGAGATGTGTACTATATTTCAGGAGCTAAAGCTGATAAGCAAGGTGAGACTGAACTAGAGAAGAGAATTTACAGAAGCAAAACTTAAATCCAGGGGTAAAAGATTATAGAAAGAATGAACAGACACACTGCAAGTTTTATTTTTTTAATCACCTTCCTGCTTTTTTTTCTAATTATCTTCATATTGCAAATTTGGATTTCCTTTCACATAAACGGTATCTGTTTCACTTGTATTTTACTGAAGTAAACTAATAAACTCAGCTGCACAGCGGTTAGCATCACTGTCTCATGGCTAATGCCAAAGAAGTTCTGCGTTGTCTTGGTGAACTCCTTCCACTGATTACATGCGGACGCTCTTCTTTTTAAACTTACTAGGCTATTCAGGGATTCAGATTTAGCCACTGATGTGAATGTAAGCACGAGCCTTTGTCTGTCTCTGGGTCACAGGGATAGGCCTAAGTCATCACGGTGAACCAAGCAAGATAAGATGCTCTAAAAATATAGGTGGAAGTATGGATAAATAATATAATTCTGATTGTTTCCACACACAAAAAAATCATTTTCATAAAATCCTTTTCTCACAGAAAAAAAACTTGGAATAATTAGTCCCCCTCATGCAATATCTTTAAACTTTCATAATATCTTTGTATCCTAATAGTAAATTAGCTACTCACGCTACAGGCGAGCTTGTGGTTCCTAAAGTTTCTAAAGCTGCGTGCCAGCTGATTGCTTGCGGACATTCCAGATTCCAGTTGCCTAGGTGACCCTCGAACGTTTTGTTTAGCATTATCGTTCTCATTTGTTGTCTCTTCAGTCGCTCGCCTGAAAGTTTTGCGCTAGTCCTGCCCACAATGCATCGCCAGCAGTCATTTCGCTCGTAGTCACCTGAAATTGTGAAATATCATTCGTTTTCTGTGGTATTGGATCACCACATCACTACAAACCGCTTACATTGTGTATGCAGCTTAAAGGTAAAATTGGAGGTCCCTCTCCTTGTCGCCTCACAACAGAAAGGACCCCAGACACTAGATGCTTTTTAAGATTAGACTTAACCTTCCTTTTTTCAAAGCTTACAGTTAGAGCCAGGTCCTGCGGTGGGACTTTCTGTGATACACTGAATACTTCTTCTCCTCTCACCTTTTTCACTCTCCAAGTGTTTTGTATACAACTGCTTCCCATAACTTTTTCTAACCATTTGACACTTCCTTTTAAAAGGGAGTTTTTCCTTCCTACTGTTGCCTGGTGCTTTCATTCTAATATTGTAGAGTCTTCACAGAGTCTACCTAAAGATAGATAAACAGATTAAAAAACACCAGGAAAAAAAAGAAAACTTTTTAAATCTTTTCTGGGACTTATGAGGCCACAATTCATCTGAAGCTGAAGAATTTCTAATGGAGACTGTAAGGGGATTATATTAAAATCATAATTTAAACTTGAAAATTAAAATATGTTTTTATATATATATAAATGTTCGGTCAAAAAAACAAAAAATCCAATGAAAGTGAAAAAATACCTTTTGCTATTTCATTTTCACATACTTGTAAGTGATGTATTATAATATAACATGGAAGAGAAAAGCTTTTTAACACTTCATTTTCAAAGTATATATTGTGTATGTAATCTGGACAAAATTTACATTTATTACATTTTATTTTTAAAAACGCACACAGTGTCCTTTAAACGAAATCAATGGAACTACAATGACTTTAAGTGATCAACCTAATCTGTGTTGATGAAATATTAAAATATTATTAAAAAGAAGAAAGCTTGTTTAGCTCTCTTACTTGGTGCCATAGCAATGTCACCATGACACCCAAACAGGATTAGCTGCTAACACCCACTCCCCTGCTGTTACCATAGTAGCACTGCAGAAACTGCGACCCACAAGCTATAAAAAGCCAAATGAAACTTCAAAAAGCAAAGAATCAAACAGAAAAAGAAAGCAATTAAAGGGGTAACAACTTATCTTTTGTGGGTATTTAACTTGTTTGATTTGACCGAAGCACATTTTAGCCGACAGGTCAAAAAGAGAAAGAGCAGGACATGAAAGATGGAGGGAAAAGCTGTGGAGGACTATTAAAATGGCTAATGGGGTTATTATGAGGATGAACCAGAACAAAATCCATTTTTCTCTTTCCTCCTTCACTGTTGAAACGTCAGAGGACCTGTCCTCACCTTGTCTCCTTTCAGCCTCTCCCCGTCTTCCTATCACCTCTCCTTTCTGACTGTGAAATTCAACCTTCACTTTTTTTTGCCAAACCAAGGGAAACACCTGAATTTGGACACTGACTGCCTCTCTCTGCGTTCTCGTTGTCATTGTTAGAGACGCAATAACCAACAATTATTAATACATATATATTTAAATATGAATAATTTCTGGTTCTTTTTCAAATAGATTACGAGCACTGACAATTCTGGTAGAGTTAGTGATACGACCGCATAACCGCAGATCTATTTCATAACTTATCAAAATTTGTTAGTGTAAGGCCATGAAGCAAAAGTAAGGCTTTACAAAAGAGCGTGGAAACACAACTTTTTTTCTTTCTTTTTTTTTTCTTTTTTTTTAAAGAGAGAGTATAGTCTCTTTTCTGAAATTTCCACTGATATGGGCATTCACTTATAATCATGGCAGGAAAGGGAATGAAGGCTGAAGGTATAGCCAGCAGGTCTGAGAGTCAGCTGGACTTAAAGAAGAGTCGAAATGTGACCAAAACACAGACAGACAAGCATGGACAGGTAAGAGTGTGAGAGATTAAAAGAGACACTAGGTATATATACAAGTTTGCCTTGATTCAGTAGCTCGTAGAACCACCTTTACCAACAGTAACTTGAACCAACGATTTTGATTATGGAGGAATATTGGCCCTCTCTTCTTAACAGTGTTGTTTTAGTCCACTGACCGCTCTCTTTACAGTTTGACTGGGTCTTTGCAGTACCACCACACTTTTTTTCAGTCATTTTGTTGCAAGTTTTCTGATATGTTTAGGATTATTTTCCTCTTATATGCTTTAGCTCTTGGACAGATTTGACTCTAGAATACGTTGGTATCAAGGGAATATCTTTGTTGCCTCAATGACTGCAAGGTAGCTAGGTTCCATTGCTGTAGGACAAACCTCATACATCACCCCTCCACCATTGTACTTGTGAGTTAGTGTGAGGTGTTTTGTGTTAATATGCTGCATTTGGTTTTCACTTTTCCACACAAGCCATACTTGTTTACCGTGATATCAACTTCAACATTTAGCATGCTAACAGACCTGCAGAGTCTGGCATGTAGCTCTAGGGGTTTTTTGCAGTGTCTTTGAACATTGCAGTCTGACTTTGTGGTGAATTTGCTGGGACGTCCACTTCAGGGAAGATTGTGGCTTTGTGTTAACAGATACCTGAATGCTCCAGAGCAGCAAACTACCAAACTGCCATTATAGACATGCACATAATTGCTGGTGATCAGTTACTGAAATACATTTGATTAGCAACACCTGGCTGCTACTTAACCTTTTAATTCTAATCGAAGCAGTAAGGGTGTACAGAGTCCTGTGAAAACTCTCCTTTTAAAATAATTGTACAACTATTTAGGCACAATTCCTTGTCCATCCCTGTCTCCAGAGCCCAAAAAGCAGTTTCTCCAACAATATACTTGTTTTACAATTTAAAAAGACATAACCCAGATGTATTTGGTTGCAATGATCTTAAGCAGAAACTAATGCTTACATTTGTGGAACTAGGACCACTGATATTCATCTTTACCTTTAATTTACCCTAAAAGGTTAGTCAGATTTTTTTCCCTCTGATATCTAATCATTAAATCAGCTGCTTGCACTCTGTTATTTATGTGGCAAAAGTTACAAGGACTTTCTTCTGGACTTTTTCATTTCTTCAAACCTGAGACTTCAAATATATTTCCCTAACTATTTGTAGTTTTTCTCAAAATAAGGTATTTTGTCACCATAAGTAAGAAATTCAGTATAGGAAGCACATACAAAATCAAACAAGGCAGCAGCAGCGTTGTATCCCATAAGAGTTCGATGACTCATACTATGATTTACTCATAAATGCGGCCTCTTTATCGTTTTTCTCAGACACCATAATGTTGCTACTATGATTCATATTTCATTCTTAAATTTAAAATGTATCAGGTCACTTTCATGAGTAATATAAATATAAATCATATAAATCTTTACAATATATAAACACAAACATTTAATCAAACTTGGGCTTTTTTTCATATGCGATGTGACAGACACTTCTTAAGAGTTCAGTGATGTGATCACTAAATGTGGAGAGATGGCGAAAAAAGTGAGATGAGTGAACCTGCAGGGCATCACAGCGGTTTAGGCAGAGCACTGAAGTTGCACACACCCTCAGCTGATCAGTATCAGCTGACTCAGTTTATATAATCTGACAAGCTTGCGCTCTCACTCTCCTCTGATCATTCATGCTGCTGTGACCGGTTATGCTGATTTATTTTTTCCTGCACCCCAGCATCATCCTGTTCTACCTTCATACTAAACACAGTTTGTGATAGCATCTCATACCTTGTTAAAAATATATACTCCACCTCTCTGTGATATTGTATGAGTGTACAGACTGTGTTACAGTTACAAAGACAAATCCTGAATTACGGCTACATTTCGACAGGCCTATAGCAAACAGCGTGCCACATTTCTTTTCCTTTTTCCGCCTGAAACCAATCAAATTACCGAAAAGCATTTACAAATCAGGAGGTGAACAATATGCTGTGTTTTGAGACATCTGTCTGAATTGTATGCATTTCTCAGATCAAAGAGAAAACAAAGCACACATGGTCCACCTACACTTTCCCTTTCAGCTCAGCGGGGAGCGCAGTAGATGTTGCTTGTGGCCCTTTTCAGACATGGCCATAATTAACCACATGAAAGAGACACGTAGACAGAGACAAACACATCTCACACATAACTCACTGTCTCAGGATAGTTGCAGGGTCCAAAAACCCTTAGACACCAGAAAGCTTAGCATTTGAATGAGAAGCAAGATTTTGATGTGTGGTTAGGATGTCTATGCTGGGATTTCCCCACACAGAACCATGTCTGGGGTTTACAGAGAATGGTCCAGAGAAGAGGGTGTTGCAATTCTTTGGGTGAAAGTACCGTATGCGAGGGTCATAGGAGAACGGTCAGACTGATTAAAGCTCATATGAAGGCAATAGTCACTTAAATAGCAGCTGGAAGGTGTTGTGGTAAGACTACACACCTTTGAAGTGGGAGTCGCAAGTTTGATTCCCACCCGGTATCCAGTAAGAGGCCTGGCTAGACCCCCCCATGCTAAAACCAAGCCCTGGAATGGCGCGGCTACATCGGACACAAGCATTTCACTACATGTTATATGATTGTGTATGTGACAAATAAAGGTTGCTTTGCTTTATAAATTGCTACAGTGCTACTGCTGCCACACCAGGTGCTACTCCTGTGAGCTAAAAACAGGAAATAGGCTGACCAATACTGGACAAAAGAACACGTGATATCTGGATGGTAGGGTTAGAATGTGCCATAAACAACATGAAAATCCATTCTGCCTTGTATCAACAGTTAATCCTTCTGCTGGTGGTGTAATGGTATGGACGTAGTACCAACTGAGCATCAATTAATTGCCTCAGCCTACCTGAAAACAGTTAAACTGGCTTTGGTTAGTTCAGCGTCTTATGGGAGACAGTGAAAACAAGAAAGATTGTGGAAAGCTGATAGATGTAAAATGGAATAACAAAAACTAGAGCGAGGTAAAGTGTCAAAATCATACAGGATAAACATATGGGAATATAACAGGAAAGTAAAAAGAAGGCTGGACTGTGACTTGGTTATTTTGTGTACCCACAGCCCTCATATTTACCTCCATATCAAAATTTGTTGAAACAACAAAAAAAATCAGCACACTGTCTTCCTGAAGTGATCAGTTTGATGCAGCAAAGACATGATTTTTTTTGACTGTGTAGTGGTCAAGTGCAGAGTTTGGTGCTGACTAGGGTGTTTTTGATAAAACATTCATCCTTTCTGTGCTTTTACTGATTCAGCTAGGGTAAGAAAGAAAGAGTGAGTGCATGTGAGCTTGTATGTGTACATATCTACGGTCCTGTGCAGTTATTTTGTAATATATGTGCATGTCAATAGATGTTTGGAAGAAGTCCAACCTTTCTGTATGCATGTGTTTGCACATCAAGGCATAATACTGCAGCACTAATGCTGATATTGCATGCCTGTGTATACATGTGTGTCTGTGCTTTCACTTTCTTTTACCATATTCATCACTTTGCCCTCACTTCAAAGTACTTAGGAAGGTAACTCAGAAGTAACACTCTTCTTAAAATGCGCTTGGACTGCTGGTTTTTGCATAATCTGTCCTTCACTCTCGGGTTTCTCACTGGGGGTAAGAAAAACGACGTTTCTGTTATAACCAGTGTGGACTGTGCAGACTCACTCAAAATCAAACACATCATCAAAGCTGCGAGTGTGAAAACAGACAGAAACATTGTGATTAATGATGGGATAATTAAAGGCACAGCTCATCCCAAAAATTAACTTTGTCTTGTGGCATGAGCTATTTTTCTAACTAGATGATTTTTTCCAGTGTTTTAAAGATATCAGCTTCAGGGACGTCAGCTTTCTCTTAAATATGATGGAAACACATGCCAAAAGAAAAAGACATTTGAAAAACTCAGCAACAGTATGGCTTTTTTTTTCTCCCATAAATCATAACCTGGTTGCTTTAGAAACAAACAATCCATAAATCTTGTACTGACTACTTTCATAATACCAAACTACACTTGCTAACCTCTCTCATTGTCACGGCTGGCGGAGTGAGCCGTGTGGAGTGGAGGAAGAGGACCCAAAATGCAGCAAACTGATGATACGAGTGAAGTTTATTTACACGGTGGCAGTGGCAAAAACAGGCAATGAAGCATGAGTAATGACATGACAGTACCCCCCCCCCCTCCAAGGGCTGGCACCAGACAGCCAAAAAACAAAAACAAACGACCAACCCAGGGCGGGCGGCGGGGGCCCAGGACTGAGGGACCAACACCGAGCAAAACAAGCTCCAGCGGACCGAGGGAATTGTCCAAAACAAAAACACACATGCTGGAGTACAAGGACAAAAACACAGTTCAGGAGGCCGGCCCAGGGGCTGACAGCTCAGAAGTCCAGGACAGTTCATCTTCTGAGGCCGGCCACGTCGGCGACGCAGATCCATAAGCCAACCGAGCGGAAGGCAGCGGTGGCGGAGTGGAGGCAGTTCAGGGGGCCGCCCGTGCACACGGCAGCGGCGGCAACAGGGAAACCGTTCAGGCGGCCGACCGTGCGGACAGCAACGGCGGCGATGACAGAAGTCTGGAGGCCGACCGCGCGGACGGCAATGGCGGTGATGACACAAGTCTGGAGGCCGACCGCGCGGACGGCAGCGGCGGCGTCTAGGAGGTCGTCCATGTTGACGATGACGCTCCACCAGCGGCCTGGCAGATGACCGCCGATGTCGAGGCGGCAGTTTGGGACCCGAAGGTGGCGTGGCCGTCGCAGCACCAGACGAGACCGAAGCAGAGGCTGGACCAGACGAGGCAGCTGATGAGGATGCTGAAGCAGAGGCCGGACCAGGCGAAGCTGAAGACACGAAGGCTGGACCGGGCGAGGATGAAGGCTCGGAGGCTGCAGCTGGTGAGGATGATGAGGCTGCAGCAGGCAACGGCGTGGAAGCCGGAGACTGTAGCGCTGCAGGCGTGGAAGAAGCTGCTGCTGCCCGCGGCGTGGATGAAGCTGCAGCTGGCGAGGATGATGAGGCTGCAGTTGGCAGCTGGACGGGCTCCTCGGGCCCCCCAGCTGACGAGTCTTGAGGCTGGACGGGCTCCTCGGGCCCCCCAGCTGACGAGTCTTGAGGCTGGCTAGGTTCTCCTGAACCTCCAGCCGATGAGTCTTGAGGCTGGACGGGCTCCTCGGGCCATCCAGCTGGCGAGACAGGAAGCTGGGCGGGCTCCTCGGGCCCCCCAGCGAAAACAGTCTCTGGACCAGTGGGCACCGGGGCCCCTGGAACACACAGGTCAGAACCAGCAGGCGCACGGGCCTCTGGCAGGCACGACCGTGCGGACGGCAATGGCGGTGATGACAGAACCAGCAGGCGCACGGGCCTCTGGCAAACACAAGGCAGACTGCAGCTGCACAGAGCATTGACCCAGCTCGGGCAGCGACAGCCGGATACAGTCCTCAGCTGGCTTCTTAATCTCCAGGGGTCCAGAGTCGGCCGGGGGCTGGGACCCAGCCTCTGGGGAGGCCCTGGAGTGCGTCACAGTCTCTGGGCTGGCCAGCTGTTGCGGACTGACAACTGCTTATGTGGTGTGTCTCTCTGCTTGACATGAACAGGTGAAATACAGTGCTTTTCCGGTTGGATGGACTCGACTTGTAATACAGGCGGAGCTGGTGAAGATGGTGGCTGAGCTGATAATAAAGCTGATGAGTCTCTTGCCAACAGAGCTATTGACTGAGCTATGGATTGTAACCAAGTGTCTAATAGGTCTGGCTGTGACTGTAATGGAGGTGGCGATTGAGTGGCTAACAGAGCTACTGGCTGCTGGGCGGCTAACTGAGCTACCTGCTGGGCAGCTGGCTCAACAAACACAGCCCCGGAATAAACAGTCATTCGAGCTGGCGAAACAGACGGAGTGTCTTTTCCACTCACCACAGCCGGCAGTTCCGAAGTCCTACTCTCCGGCTGTGGGGCGACGCGCCGACGGCGCGATCGTCGCTTCCTCCCGGGCGAAACCTCCGGCGGGCCGGGCAAAACCTCCGGCGGGCCGGGCAAAACCTCCGGCGGGCCGGGCAAAATCTTCACCGCCGGGCTGGGTTGGGAAGCGGTAGCGGCTGGAGGGCGAAGGTGCAGCTCATGAAGGAGGAAGTCCCGTGCCAGCGGGTGAAGCGAGTCTAGCAGCCAGGAGTGTGCAGAGAGTAGCTGCTGTAGCCTGGCTTCTACAGCGCGGTGGAACTCTTCTTCCTCCTGCTCGAGCCACAGGTTTACCAACCTTGCGACCGTGTCGGTTACCTCCTCCCGAAACTCCTGGGTAGGTGCGAATGCTGCTGGGTCCATGTTGGTCGGCTCGTACTGTCACGGCTGGCGGAGTGAGCCGTGTGGAGTGGAGGAAAAGGAGGACCCAAAATGCAGCAAACTGATGATACGAGTGAAGTTTATTTACACGGTGGCAGTGGCAAAAACAGGCAATGAAGCATGAGTAATGACAAACCTAAACTGGGAGAAACTAAAGAGCAAACCTGAAATCTTACAAAACGGAGAGCGGAGCAGAGAGACGCAGACCAAGGACCAGGATACCAAGAAACACAGATGAATGTAGATTAACGCAGTGATACATGGATGAACGCAGACGAGCCGACAACGAACACAGACCGACACCCACTAAATATACACACACACACAAAGTAATCAGGTAATCACACACAGGAGGGAAGAACAGCTGAACCTAATACACCTGGGGACCGGAGGAGACAAGCTGAACACAATAACAACAGACACAGACCTTCAGAACAGAACAGGAAATCCAGAACACGAGCCTTCAAAATAAAACAGGAAACAGACTGATGTACAACACAACACGGGGACATGAACAGAGCACCAAGGACAGACACAGGTAGGGCTGACAATACACCAAACTTCAGGTTAACCCTAACTAATACAGATCAGAAAAAACGCAAAACGCTGGGTCAACGACCCAGGACCATGACACTCATAGAAGAAAAAAGCAGGAATGACAGTGACAAGATACAAACATTACTGCACTTAATTCTCAGAGTGTTTGAGCAGATATGTAGCATTATGTATCTTTTGCAGGGCTACAACTGCAATCACATGAAAAAATAAGACTTTATTTAATATTGTGCTGATTTTCTTCAGTTTTCAGACCCAGCACAGTGCAGCTTTCTCAACCTTGGAAAATAGACTTCTACACACTACAGTAGGTAAAAGTTACTAAGCAACCACCAGCTGGTACGAGCAAAATAAATGCCGATGCTGGAGTAAATCGTTGTATATTGGGTTATGTAACTTTAATGTTAGCTAGCTGCGTGTGTCATAAAGTGCAGGAAGAGGGACCCAAATGCAGGCTATGGAGGCAGACTGATTCAGCAAAAGTCAAGCTGTTTATTATGCTTGAAGAAAAGTCCAATTGGTAAAAAAATCTCAAAGCCCTGTGTGCTAGGTAACACTCTCTGGTAGAAATGTGAGGGGAACTACTCAGGGAAGAATAAAAGCCACAACAAGGAGTGAAGAAAAAGACCTGGATAGATGCTCATAAGGGTTATCAGTGGAAAAGAGGTGGGTAATGAGCCACATGTGTAGATAATCAAGACAAAGAAGACAAATGACTACCAAAATAAAACAGGAAGTGAGAAACAACTATTAATCAGAAAAACACAGGCACAAGAATGAACTTGTATTTAACAAAGGGGAAAGTCAAAGGAGGATTAGAAAGAGGAAACCCTTAAGAGACCAATAAACTCTAAAACAAATTGGACACAGAGCTAAAAAGCAACGGCTCGAAACACTAAGGAAATGTAACATGCAATTTTCAAACATGGATAGTAACCTAACAAAGATCTATTATTTATATTCTCATAATAAATAATAATATACTGACAATTTATTAAAGAGTTTGACAGCATGGTCTTTTTTTGCTGGGCCGATGTAGAGAGTAGAAAAAGCGAAGTTAGGCTCCAGTGTATTCAAGATAAGGCAGACTCAAACCAAAACAAATGATGGATAAACAACATTGCAGACCAGAGGGGGAAAATAGCATTAATTGGATTTTGGGGTGGCATAATTTACAAAACAGGGAAAAGACAGGTTTAAGGAGCAAAAGCACTAAAATGGGGTGATGTGAAAATGAAAGGAACAACAACTGTAATAATAATTACAGATAATTACAGTCACTCTTTCTTTCTTTTTTTAACCCCATTACTCTTTCTGGAATTTAAACTGATGCAATAGTATTTTAGTGATCACTTTAGTGATCTGGTATTGCTTATTTTATCCCCAGTGTTCCTAATTTGATTACATATGCGCAAGGTAATGAAACTGTACCCTATCAGATACCAAAGCAATTTGCCTAACATATAATATATGTTGCACAATCTTGGAGAATAGTTTGTAAATTAACATAACCATAACAAACTGCATAGTACATTTCTCCCATTTACAGATGCACTGCTTAGGGGTGAAGAGGTACAGAGAAACGTAAAGAGGGATGAGGCAGAGAAAAAAGAGAGATGGAGGGAAAATGGGGTTATAAAATGAATCTAGTATCTTGTGTTCTTACAGTCTGCATGCTGTCATTTTACCCTTGCTGTCACTAGCAACACATTGTCTCCCTGCTGTATGTATGTGTGTGTATGCATGAGCGTATGAGTCACAGGGTGTGTGTGATGAGCCATGAATGATGCTGGATATCAGCCTGTCAGACGTGTACAACCACACAGGTACAGAGGCACACACAAACGCACACACACACTAACACAGAGTTCTGCCCCACAGCAGTATATCACACACATAGGATAGATACAAGGACATGCTCCCTCTCTTTATTCAGTATGTGTTTCTCTATTATCCATATCGCTTCACCGCCATGCAACTTCTGCCTCTTGAATTCACAAACCTTATTTAATCTTTCTTTAGTATAGCAGTCTTCATTATAACTTCTGTGGCAACTTTTTGCAATGCATTCAGACCCGCCTTTTACTGTGTATGCGTGTTTCACTGTTAAAAGCTGTTTGCACACCAACATTAGTTTTTGATTGAATCATTTATATTGGCTCAGTTTTGGACCCCATGTGTGCGGGTGTCTATCACTGAATGTGAGAGAAAGCTGGCCTCTCATTAACCATCCACCCCAGCATTGTGATGTAAACTCCCGCTGAGTCTGGCATGTTGACCAGCTCTAGGAAACCGTCCCTGTATCATTAAGAGGCTTTTGTTTCTGATGCTCGACTTTTCTCTGCCATTCCTCTGCTGCCTGTGAATCATGAATGCTAATGATTTAATGATAAAAACTGAGAATGGATCAGCTCCTTTTCCCAAAATAAACAATTCTCATATTCATGCAATTTGCTGAGCTATTCAATGCTTATCTTCACAAACTGTGAGTGGCCCAAAGAGCAACTTTTAAGCTTGTTGTAGATTGTACTAAATAACATGGTGGGAAAAATATTGCTCCTTTGCTGTATATATTGTATGGCTAGACCATTATATTATACTGAATGTGTGAACATGCCAGCACTTATGTTTTGACAAGTTTTGAGAAGGTTTCGTGTTGTTGGCATTCGCATAGCCACTGATCCTGACTTTGTCAAAGAGATGATGAGTCATTGTTCTGGACTTCTAGCATAAGCCTCTCATCAACCGACTCTTGAATGCTGCTCGGTCTTTATTCCAGCGTCTGTTGCCATTGTTAAAATTCCCATTTCCATGGGCAAAAACAAAAACTTGGCTTGGGGATAAAGCAGGTCGTGTACAAAATGTCAGTGTTTTTCGGCCAGCATTATATTTAGCAAGAGCATCAATGACAGCACTATAGTTTAGATCGGCCATAGACAAGTCAGATCGGGATTCTGGTTTGGAATCAAATGAACAATTCTTTGTCTTTGCAAAGAATTCCTAAAGAATGCTGCCAGATTTTTCTCTTGCACTGACAAGTACAGTGTGTAATGGGGGTAGGCGGGGCAACGTGATTGTACGTGATCTCAATTTAAAGTTTTCAGGGTTCGCTGTATGGCAGGCAGAGTAGGACTCAAATGGAGGACTCGAAATCAGGGATGAATACAACCAATATCTTGACGCATGCTCAATCATCCAGGTAAGTAAATCCCCAAAAGTTGATTCTGTTCATCTGGACGTTTCGTTACTCATCCAAGTGACTTCTTCAGTCTCAGCTGACTGCAGGTTTCTCCAATCTTATAAACAGTACATTTGCATAATGACTGAGACTAGCACCACTGAAGGAACAATGGGTTGGGAGGTCAGTTCCTTGATCATTAATATGCAAATTCTCATGACCATTGATCAACAACCACTGATCAAAGCTAATTAATCAAAGACCTCTGATCAATGGCCATGAGTACCACAGAGAGTTGGGGAATGGCTGCAATCACAGCATTGTAAGATTGGGGAAACCTGCAGTACGCTGAGACTGAAGAAGTCACCTGGATGAGTGACTGTAAACGCTACGTCTAGATGAACAGAATCAACTTTTGGGGAACACATCCAATAGTTTTATTGTTTAAACTAAAATAACAAAATAACAAAAATAACTCAGGCAGAAACCAGGAATTCACTAACTAAGCTTTATGGCCTAAACACTGAACACATGGGGCACACAAGACTAAATGGAGACACAACTGCAATGACTACAAACAGCATGGACTAATATATAAAATGGTGTCTATTTGAAAGTTTTTTTTTTAAGTCTGTACGCAAATGAGCCAAATGTCTAATATTGTCCTGATGATCGCCTCCTTTTAAAATTCTGGTCATATTAAAAATAAGTAAAGACTTCAAAACATCTATGCTGGACATAATCACATGATCATGATCAGACTTTAGAAGTACACAAGTTCTAGCTTACCCGAATGACTTCTTTAATCACATTATCACTATGCTGTTGTGTACCAGTAGACCTAGCTAATAACCAAGTTAACCTACTTCCCAACTAATTCCATGTTTTATTTTGGATCCTTCCATAACTAAGCTTCCGTGTTGTACACGGTACACACCATGTACCCACTTGCGGAGTGTAACAGCTTTCCAATAAACCACAACTACATGCCACCTTATGTAAGCAGTTCAAACATCGTTGTTGCTGCATCTTTTATTATTATTTAAACAGACACAAGTTAGTTCTTCCAGTTCAACATTTATAATGCAGTCTAACTTAACACAACCAGTGCTGACATACCTGCTCAGAGAACACAATTAAAAACTGCTGTGCTCCCCCAGTGGTGCACCTGAATGAATGAACCGTTTCCTGTATAAATGCAGTAACTTAAGAGGTAACCGCAAATAGTGTCCAAGCATCCAAGGAGTAAATGTCTCTTAAAGCATGTGAAATCTAAATTTTCTTAAATGGAACACAGTAGAGGGGCATCCGAGCATGAAGCGATTTGCTCGTGGCGCACCGCTTTGTCACTAGAGGACATTACAAGCTCAGGTTGCCTTGGTAACCCTCTAATGTATCTACCATTGTGTCATCTTTGAATCATTTTTATCTTCTTGTCTTATATGTAGTCGCTTCCGTTGCTTATCTTGAAGTTGAGATGAGTTTATCTAGGCACCATCCACCAATCACTTCACGTCGCCTGCAGTTACACTTACTACTGGTGGACCTTGCTGACAATCATTGATTTTCTATGGTCGCCTCATTACTGCAAATCATTCCTGTGTTGATGCCTCTTAAGTGTGTTCAGTTACTGGATATAGCAAACACAGTATTTGACCATGACTGTCTTGCTAGCTTTCACATTTTGAAAATATTCAAAATGACTACACGTAATTACTTTTTCTAAAGACGACAATTTAAAAGCATGCATCACAACGCATGCAATGTGAATGACACGGCAAACACAGAGAGATGAATAAAGTGTTCCACACAACTATTACACTTACGAGAGCATCCTTCAGGTAACCTCAGTGCACCCCAACTAGCCATACCTGTCATTGTGAATGAATAATGCACTCAAAATAGCAAGTGGAAGAGCAGATGTGATTTGAGGGACAGCATTAACACTGTGGCGTCACCATTAAACCTGAGCCTCTTCATCTCCATTGGAAGTACATCTGTAGGACAAAGTGTCCTAATGGTCTGCTAGAGGGTGATGTCATAAGGTTGACCAGACACAGAGGAACGCCTCCCCAGAGAGGACGCACTGTACCGATCTGGACACAATGACATACAGATATACAGAGCAGCCCGGCTGCTGTGTATTAGTGTGCCACAGACACATGCAGACACTCCCCAGCGTGTAAACTTGTGGCCGGATCATAAAGATTCACAAAGAGATTCGTCCTTCAGACTTTGTCATTGTATGAGGACGAGCCAATGACAGTATGGGAAGAGAAAAAGGAATAAAAATAAATGGGATGCTCTTACAGAACCCAGTATGCATGTTTGAAGACAAAAGAGAAGAGGAAGCAACATGATAGCCCAGATGGATGGGATGATATACGACTACTTCTTTTAAAAACATTTGAATGCAAGTTTAAATGTTTGCATATGAATTTAGCATTAGTATGAAAAAATCCTGCTTAGTAATCTCTGAGCTATTAGCATTCAAAGTAGGGAATTTAATAATGAATTCTTCTTCCTCTTTAAGTAGTGCTCCTTTAACTGTCCTTTAATCAAACAACCTCCTCATAAATCTTGTTTTCATCCTTCCTCCCTGTAGTATTTTTTCCATCCATCTGTCGTTCTGTTACCTGTCCTTGTACTTTATCCCATGCTACAGCTTTGTACTCACTGACAACCTTGCCACATTTCCTGTCTTTGGAGTTCATTCGTTAATCTATACTTAAATAGGATGCCTCTCAAAATCAAACCATTTCTGATATCTGTGTGTCTGTCAGCTTTGTTCACCTAAATATGAGCACACCTCTCCCTCCTTTCTTCCCTCTTTTTCCTCAAGAGCATGCCCATTAGTTCTGCTTGCTTGGTGTTCGATGGAGCCTGTCCGCCATGCCGGCCCCCTCAGAGACCCCGCTGGAGCCGCCATGGAACCTCTGATTCATCAATCTCCCTGCAGCTGGCAGGAAACTCAAGGGGCACAGTCCCTGCTGGCCACCTGGAGCCAAGATGGCTGACAAGACGTGAGGGTAAAGGAGAGGACAGAGGCAGGGGACACACAGATTTAAAACAAAAAAAGGGAAAAAAACCAAAGTGTTATGCAGAGAGATGGAGAATGGAGAGTATACTTGGTAAATTGCAGGAATGGCGATTGTTGTGGGTGTGGTGCTAAACCTCTGATGCAATAACGGAGAGCAACTGTTTTGTCCCTGCCTCGTTCCAAACACAAGCCCTTCAGCAGTGCTCTGTTGTATATCATGTGGCCATCTCTCTATCATGTCTGTGTGTGTGTGTGTGTCAGCATGAGCAACAAGATTTCACGGTCTAAGCTGATACACTAAAAGCACAGTAGAGGGCAAGAAGGTTAATAAGCATTCAATAAATGGATTTTACAGGGCCTTGTGTAATCCCCCTACATACCTACGAGCACCCAACATAATGCGCACTTGCACACACCCGACTCAAATGTGCAAGACTCCTTTGGAATAAGTTACCAATCAAATGCACACAGTTTAAACATCACTCATAGTATAAAACAAGTGAGAAAACAGAAGAGGGCTAAGAATGAGTATCTATGAATACGGGCTTAAGAATACGAGTAAAATAAATAATGAAGAGGCTATTAAAGGGTATTAGTGACAAGACATGTGCAATAAAATGAACTTATCTGTGCAAACTACCTTTACAGATTCCCTCGCCTGAAGCTAACTCACTGCACGCAGATTTGCTTAAAACCAAAAACAGTGACTCTGACATTAAATCCAAAAAAATCAGGCTGTTAGCACCAGGAAATCCCCTCTACAGCAATCTCTTTGCCTCAGTCATGATGTGACAAAACACAGTCACCCTAGGGCGGATGCTCGCTTTAACCACCAGTCTGACTGGCCTCAAAGCAGCTTCATTGAAGCAGCAGAGGTTAAGTGTCTTGCTCAAGGGCCACTCGACCACATTTATAGATCCAGCAGGAAGTGTGGTTCATTCGTTGCCCAGCCTGGGTTTCCCCCTGTTGGTCTGGGCACTCAATCTAGTTGGCTTCTTAAAAGATCTGGCAGCCACCCTTTTGGCTTACCTCCATAAAACAGAAAACCCTTGTGTTTCCTGAGGAAATCTGACTTAATTGTACGAATGTACAAAAGAAATAAAAAATGCCAATCACAGTTTCTGAAAGCCTAAGGAAACATCAATATTTTCAGTTGAAAAACCCCAAATGTTTTGGTTTATGAGGATTAACAGAGAAAGCATTTCTTCACCAGATACATTCCATATTACTTCCATATCACTTATAATGTACATAGAAACAAATGAGCAACATACTATACTCCCCTCACTGTTCATATAATTACTACACTACACACAATCCTTCCCTCTTTGTCTTACTATTTTATAAGACAGAGCTTTGTGCCACTGCATTGATGAGTCATTGATGACACACACACACACACACTAAAGATTATTAAGTCTTCTGTTGCTCATGTAAATGTGTGAGTGACTTGGGATTAGTGTAACTGAAGACTCCTCTGTCAAAAAAGGCACACAATAAGCTGTGTACACAGACCCTTACGTGAGGTACCTGCCTACACACATGGATTCACACAATTGCAAACATACAAGTGAGCAGTGGTCCCGAGGTCTGTTTCAGGCAAGCGGCCTGGGCTAACAATGGATAGCGAAGCCTTGCGGGACACCCAGTGGCACACACGCACACAAATGCGCTCCCTCTCTCACTTTCTCTTTCCCCCTGTGGGTAAAGACACAAAGTAGATTCTGGGCTGTTGTTCAAAGCTTAGCAGGATTAGCTGCATGATCTCGCCACTTTTTTTGAAAAATATATTTTCATATTTCTAGCAGGTTTTGGAGATCAGCTTTAGAGAGAAGTACTTGAGAATAAACTGTCAGATTTCATCTCTGTTTAGCAAACACGTTACATCCTGGGGAGCGGTGAAGGTGTCAGTAACACAGGCAGAAAGTAAATAGACAAGACTCTACATACTTGGTCTATGGCTGTGTTTCCTGATATGGTCAGTAACTTACTTCCACTTAGGACAGATCCATAAAAATGTGATTGGACTGCACATAGCAATCCAACATCTTTCAGCTGAACTGGACGCCTGACAACACAGCAGCCCATGCCAACCACCATCATAGCCTGACCTCACCAAAGCCTGAGTAAAAGCTACTTCCAGCAGGTCCAGGTTGCAAAATTTTGTAGACATCAATGTGTGAAAGCTGTAGGTTAAAGAAGAACATCAAACCAAATAATTCTGGAATGTGACATTTGATGTGAGTGTCCCAATCATGCAGGCCTAGAGACCAGTCAGGGACCATGTAGCAACCACCTGTCATGAGGGAAACGCAAAGAGGCATAAAATGCTGCACTGAAAACCTCCTCATGATTGTTTTGATTGCTATCAGGACAGGTTGTCACGGTTGCCAGTAGTTTGCATGGAATTTGTCAGCAAACACTTACAAGCATTGATGAAACCGTGTGACGCAGACCAGAATCTGAGACAACAAGTATTCAAATTAAAATCTGTGCCTTTTGACATATATGCTCTTTGCAACGCTAAAGCACTTTTTCAGGTTTAACTGCAGCTCAGAGAGTAAATGGTGTTTATAGAGAAGCTGCCATCTTCCATGCAGACTATGGGCAAGCGTGACAATTTTCTACCGACCAAAACAATCACAATGAGGTTCTTGGTTCAACACTCTCTGCAGCTGATTTCGCTCAGCTATTGCTAACAACCTCCAGCAGCTGCTCGCAAACTGATCATGCAGTACACAGTTGTCCATAGCAACAGGAGGTTACCAGGAGGTCGTAGGCCTATGTGACTGAGTGAACCTAACCTAAAATTATGTCACATAATATAGTTCTTCTGAGAACGATTCCAGTAACTTTTACTTCTGTTCAAACGATGTAATTTCCAAATCATCTAAAGCTGTATTTCCTAAACCACCCTCTTGCAGAGAAATACACACCACAAGAACATGTTGCTTGTGTAATAAAGTCATGTAATGGCACTGAGCTCATTCTGGCTCATTTTAAGAAGTCTCCTTGGAGAAGGTTGACTTTGCCTTTTAAAAACCAGCGCTTGTGATTTGTGAGTCTCCCGTGAATTGTCAGGGCTTGGTTTCAGTGAGGCAAGCAGTAGCGAGACGCCTCTGCCTCGTTTTATATCGCATTTTGTCCACTTTGTGTAATTTTTTCCTCTCTTGCTGTACTCTCGTTTTAGTCTCTCTCTTTCTCTATTACATCTTGAATCTATCAGTGTCTTGGAAGCGAGACAACAGAGAGGCAACACTGCACGTGGAGAGAACATACCCACAATTCCACTGCTGTGTCCAACAAACACACACATACACTGACGCGCACGCGTGTTGATAATTCCATTGTGTTAACTAGCTGGCAGAAAGCCTACCTCAGTGTTTCCAAGGCAACAAGTTTGTAATTTTTAGGGATGTTGTTGTACATAGCGTGTGTACATGCGTGTGAGCCGATATTTTCTGAAAACAATAATGAAAACATATGAAAATGCCAAATGTGATTTAATTGTTCTCCTCCCTCTTTCTGGTCTGACATCTCCGGAGCTTTTCAAAGACAACTGTCATTTACACAGAGATGAACAGATTGGCACATGAATGATGATATAAAGTCGCAGTCTTCTACACTGATATTTTTGCTTGCTGCATCTTTTGCAGATGACTTCAAACTCAATCTCTGCTCCTGAATGAATGCTTTGAGACTTTTGATTGATTGTCAGTAATGTTTACGCTGGAGGATAAGGTTGTTGGTTTTTCTGGATTTTTATTGTTATCCAACCAATCCTGCGAAAAGATCAAAACTAGTGTCAACCACAATCCCAGTGATGCGCCTCTAGACGAATATTTGATGCTGCAGAGCTGTAACCTAAGATGGACTTATTATGATTTTTCTCCTCCAGTGAGAAAAATAAAGCAATGTCACCTGCTTAATTCTTTAAATATACAAACAGGAAGGGACTAGTGGCAATGTGGGGAGATTGCTGAAAGGCAGTGAATTTCCATCAATTGCAGCAATGACAGATGAACCAAGCACTAGAAATCCAAAGTGTACTGACTGAGTAGCACTACTTCCAAGGAAGCAAATTACTTTAGACTCTACAAATGGAAGCAAAAAAACAAAACACAAAACCAATCAAACAAACCCTTGACTGAAATGTGACAGTGTGGAATATAAAGTACAGGGTTACCTAACAACTAGACCTTAGCTTGGGTAAACACTACAAAGTGATGGGAGACAAGGAAGTTCAAGGTCTTTCAGTAACAGCAGCTATACTCAGACTTGTCTCTTTTTAAAGGAAAAAGAAGATATCACATATGGGAACTGTGAAATATAATCCTCACTATATGGGGTCAGTTAGTGTTATTCCTCTATATTTACTGTGTTGGGATTGCCAGGTCTTATATTTTTCAGAAATTAAAACTGTGAATGGGCTGTGGACTAATAATAATAAAAACTGGACAAATAATGCTTTTTTCCCTCTATATTTATAATTTATTTAGGATAAAAAGGCTGCACTGTTTTTTACTTTATCTCTCCAGTCAATTGTGTGCTGAGATTGGACAAGATTTTTTTTTGACTGAAGAACTAAGAATTACAGTGAAATAAGGAAAAGTATAAGACATGAAGTACACAGTGCACATACATACTATATGCATTATACATACATTCTTTGCATCAGAAACAATGGCTGAAACCAAGCATACAGCATGGTCAGCCAAGATAGGGTGAGTCCAGACTGTAGCCCAACGTCAGTGTGTGTATTAAGTGTGTGAGAGTGGTTTACGCCTCGAGCTGTCTTCTTTTCTTCAAGAGGCAAGTAATGGAATTAAAGAGTCTCTACTGGCAATTTTTACACACATACTCAAATGAATCAGGTTCAAAACGAATTTTTAAACATCTTCCTCTCTCTCTCTCTCTCTCTCTCTCTCACACACACACACACACACACACACACACACACACACACACACACACGGGAGGCCAGAATAAAACATGATTTATGGGGTCTATGAGAGGCTAAAGTGAGTAAAGATGCTGCTGGCTATTATACTGAATACTGCAGATAAATAGCAAATGTTTACAATGTGCATACTGTATGTACAACATGGATAGTATTATTCCACAAAAGACACACATTCACATTCACAATTGTACAAAAAAATAAATACACAACATCAGAGATTCATGTGATATCAATCAATTGCATAGTAAGTGTGCTGCAGAACATCTTCACCTGAAGAAACCTCAGTGCAGGAAGCTAGAGCCCCACCAGAAAGCCACAAAAAAATAAATAAATAAAAATAAAACTCAGTGTGTGCACACCTAGTCCTGCCACGCTGTCTACCTTCTGATTTAATTTGCATAAGCCTGCTACTAGAAAACCTTGGGTTTGTACGCTACAGAAAATCTATTAACAGTCTTCGACTAGATGAATTTATAATTTAGTTTTCATTTTTTTTTCATCACACCGAATGGGAAAAGAAGACACTGACAAAAAATGATGGAAAAGGAAACGGAGAGAATGATGAAAGAAAGAGGAGAAAGCGTCACTAATGTTTCCTGCTAAAATATTCAGACTACTGCTGCATGATGCGTCACCGTGTCCCACACATACACGTACACTTACACACTCTCACATGTACACACGGAGCCGAGAGCCATTTCTAGCCCCTCTATCCAGAGTCCCCCACGGAGGAGCGTGCAAGAGCCGGCGGCCATATTTGACCATGCTAAACTTCCTGTTCACTCGCTCTACTGACTCATGATTGGTTAATTATTTAGGAACGGGAACAGGAAGGGAAATTCAGCGAGTAGAGCACAAAGATTACATGTCGCAGCTGCCTGTTTTGTAGAGAAAAAAATGCCAAAAAGTTAAAAGTGAATCACCTCTTAACCAAACTTTTTTCATGCAGATTGGAGGACCAGGATTTTCTTAGTTCCCGCATAGTTAACAGAGGCCCACGTAGAGTTAGATAAAAGTCACATTAAATAGAAAAAAAGGAGCAGACAAAATTCAGGATACTGGAATGTGTGTAAGCTATGAAAAGATGTAACCAAATGGCGGGCAATCGTGGCTCAAGAGTCGGGAGTTCGCCTTGTAATCGGAAGGTTGCCGGTTCGAGCCCCGGACAGTCTCGGTTGTTGTGTCTTTGGGCAAGACACTTCACCCGTTGCCTACTGGTGGTGGTCAGAGGGCCCGGTGGTGTCAGTGTCCGGCACCCTCGCCTCTGTCAGTGCTGTGGCTGTGGTTACAATGTAGCTTGCCATCACCAGTGTGTGAATGGGTGGATGACTGGATGTGTAAAGCGCTTTGGGGTCCTTAGGGACTAGTAAAGCGCTATATAAATACAGGCCATTTACCATTTGCCAAACACTGGGTATCTTTTGCTTTCCTTTCTTTCCTCCATCCTTCCCACCTAGGACACAGCATATTAAACATTAAAAACCCCTAGTCCGCTCAGGAATACAGTCCAGAAAGAACAACGGCAGGAAGTGGAAGGTAGAGGAGAACAGAATCAGTCAGATCCTATACACACACTCAGTGTGGTGTACGTGTGTACTCGTCAGAGGTCAGTGTGCTAATGTTAAATATGAATAAACATGTGGTTAAAAAAAAAGGTCACACCATTGAAGCCCAAAGACAACTGAAAATAATCATTTTTGTACTAATTTGTCTCTGGAACACTTAAAGAGCTTTGACTGATACTATTTCAGTCAGGCAAAATATGTTGAGGTATTTTTGTTTATTCAAGGTCAGACTCTTTGACTCTAATACTTTCTGACAGTTGTCACTTGTTACACCTCAGTTCCACCAAGACACACTGCTACCTAACTGTGAGATTTTTTAGCTTGAAACAAGGCGAAACGTCAGCAAGCAGTGAACTGCAATTGCAATTTAAACAGCTTTTTTTCCCCCAGATGCAGCATTTATCTTCAGCTATGACTGATATACTATGGCAATATGATGCAATTCAAGACAGAGCTGCTAAAAACTCAGAGTGATAGGATTTATTAACTAGCTGAAACCTTGCCATCACTGCCCTTTCTTTTTCATTTTATACCATCCCACTTAATACAGCAACACATTTTTTAAGGTTCTGGTTAGGCTTTATTCACCAATCAGATGATGTGTATAAATACTTGTGGCGTACCACTGTCTTTTAATGGGTAGAAAAAAAACTGCCATACTTATATGCACTCATATCCAAAAGACAAAGCGACAGTATGGTAGCTTTCACAAGTAGTAACACATACACATGCTGATACAGAAATCAAAAAATTAGCAAATTCAGCATATATAATAAGACCCCTCCACCTTTAATAATAACGTAAATGTTCATTCATCCTATTAAACTGATGAAAAGGCTTACTGGATTTCTGTCTCTCCACATGGGCTGTTTGGCTCATTGACTTCATCTTTCTGTCTTTCCTTCCATCCTCCCATACACACTCTCGCACAGGTACTACTTTTGTTAGGTTTTAGGGACATTTTAATACCATAAAAAGCCCAAAACGGCACGTCACAGTTTGCTGTAAACATATATAAACATGCACACACGCACACACAGTCCTCTGCAGCTGAGACGGTTTTCCTCCAGAGACGTAGTGTGTCCAGTTCTCTTAGTTCTCTATCTAGGTCAGCTTCATAGAAAACCATGCATACCTCTCTCTTTCTCTTTTTCTCTTTCTTTATAGCTCCATCTCTTTCCTTTTCTTTTCCCGTTTCTGTCTCAACATCTGGCTTCATTCTTTCCTCTTCTAAGCTGCCCCACTCCAGCTTTATTTTAAGTTTTCCTCTCTGCGTGTGTGTGTGTGTGTGTGTGTGTGTGTGTGTGTGTGTGTGTGTGTGTGTGTGTGTGTGCCTGTGGGTGTGTGTCCATGTGCGTATGATCTCTGAGAAAGGATACCAACAGTTTGAACAGAGTTCCAGTTATCCTATTGCCAGGGGATAAGGTTGCATTTTAAGGAAAGGAAAAATAACTTCATGTAAAAATATGCCAGCAACATTTCCCGATATCCACATTCTGCGTAGCTGTAAATCACATTAACAGGATTTTCCTGAAGTCAACTGAGGGGCTTCATTTTGAAAGTATAAAGTCCTGTTGATCAAAGGATGAACTATGCAGTTCTGCACCAGAATATTGAAAAGATCACACCTACACTTAAAACTAGTTGGCGTGAAAATGAACTTTCATTGTGGGTTTCTTGTTGACTCATGACTCATGTTTAATCCTTTGTTTACAAAGTTTCACTTAGAAAGTTGGGGCTTTGACATCATCACAAGAAGCTGCTTTTTCACTGATTTTCAACCCAGTCCTTGTATCTGACCGTGTGATTTTTTTCCTCCTTTCTTTTAAACCACTTAACACTGACCTATGAATCATTCAAGCATAGAAAAGGCACCTAACTCAAGGGATGATCCAGTATTGTGTCTACACATAACAGACACAGCACAGAACCAGTTTTAAATGGTATGTTTAGGCACTTTGCTACTTGCAGCCTTTGGCAAAAGCAGACAATTTGTTACCATGTCTTTAGGTCTACCAAAGATATTAAAGATAATACAGTTTGATAGGCATAAAATTCTATTTTTGCACCACTAAGGTGATTCCCAAAATGTTATTAGCCAAAATCTTGGCATCTCAGCATGGTGTGCATTGTGTCTTTAAAAATTTCTAAGGAAACTGGAGAAATAGAAGTAGCACGCCTAAAACCTACCTACAACAGGTGAACAGTATCTGAAATGTCATGTCTTTAAGAAACAGCAAATCCAGCAAAGACCTCACTCAGACCTGAGAGGTGCAACTGACACTTCAGCCGAACCATCTACTGTTTTTTGACGCCTCATTAGAAATGGTCTAAATGAAAGGGTGACTGTCAAGAAGCCATTCTTAAGGAATAAAACAGGGAGAAAGGGGTGTGGTAGGCCAAGTAACACAAGAACAAGACTGAAAATCAGTGGCAACACGGCTTATGAAGTGATAAATCCAAATTTGAAATGATAAATGATCAAAATCAAAATTTGTGGTTCAAATTCTCACCAAAATAGAAGAGCTCAGGGGAGGTATCAACTGCCATCTGTAATCAAGGTAGATGCGTTGTCATGGTTTGAGAACAAAAACGATGCAGCCAAAGAAAAGCTTCAAAAAGTCTGGAGAGCCAATCCTAAAGACTGCTTAATGAAATGACAAGACAGCTTGCCTAGAAGACTGTGTTAACGATTAAAGGTGTTCATACCAAATAATTTCCCATAAAGAAATGAGGGGTGCTCCAAGTCATATGCAAAGTAGTTTATGTCTTCAATTATTATATCTTTATAAATGGATATATAATGTGCACAAGCTTGTCTGACAGCAGATGTGTAAGGATGCATATATTAAATAACAAAACACAAAGTACAGTCTTGTCTGCTCTGCTGAAATGGTTTCCATGCCCTTTGGTGAAAAAAGAAGCCAAGGGGAGTGACAGCAAATAGAAGCTGATTGATTAAAATGAAGTTTGAATGGGTTGCAATTAATATCAAATGTTACATGTCCTGTTTTGTTTTGTTGTTTTGGTCACACAAGCTCACAATTCACACAGATCAGTGCATATTAAAAGGTAATGACACATGCAAAAGACACACCTACAAGAGCACAAGAGGTTTAAAGGTTTTCCTGGAAAATATGCCTTCAAAGAACATTTATCCAATCGCTGTGTCACTGTACGATAAATGTGCCCTGTGTGTGCTTTCCACATATTTGGAGCAGGTATTTATACAAGCTGAGTGAAGGCACAAATTTTTTTGTGGTCTCTATACACCTCAATTAACTTTTGTAATAATATTTAATGAGTTTTGAGAGTCACTACACTGAAATTTGGATTCTTTGTTACACTCACTTTATTTTTCATCTTTCCACTTCCTTTTCTTATCCATTCATTTACTGTACTTTAATCCTGTATGTACTTTATGTACTTTAATGTCTATTGTGCAGCTAAGGTGTTGCCACCATAGGTTACTTTGCTAAAAACAAAAAACAGTTGCCATAGTGTAACTGACTATAATACAAAGAAATGCAGCTTGGAAAAAAAAGAAAAAGAAGAAGATGAGGCAGACTTAACTGACAAGTCTGCTCTTTTACTGGAAGCCGACACTCGTGATCCACTTGATGCGTGCGTTTGCTTGTGTACAGTAGGTTCTGATTATGTAAATGTTTGTCTCTTTTCTGGATATGTGGATATTTTTTAGAGCTTTGGAGCTTTCTTTTTTAGCTTATGCAGTCAGTTAAATCTGTGTATACTTGTCCATGTGTCTGCAGATTGATCTGGTTAGACTTCAGAGTTCAGAGGCGATGGCTAACAGAGCTTGAAGATGACTACTCTGATAAACGAGTAAACCACACGACACATACAAACACATGCACTGGCAATCCGAGGGCAGTGAGGGACGCAGAAGATGAAAGCAAATCAGCTGAGCCCATATAAAAAGCTTCAATCTGATTCCTGGTAAAGTGCTGGATAACATAGAGAATAGCATAATCAATGCAAACATGATAGTACAGCCACAATAACCAGCACTTTAGAATACTTAATATTGGCTGCTTTCTTAACAGAGGGCCATTTGTGAATTACGTTGTCATTGTTTTTGCCTTTTTCTTCCAATAATGACGGTTGCCAGGAAGCAAATTTGAATGATTAATGTAAAAATGCAACACTGAATCATCACATCTTCATATGCCAGTGTTCTGACAAAACAAATCAAATTGTAAATCAAATTAAGTAATGTCACACCTCTAATAAATCAGACCAATAATACATAATTTAGTTTTATTTGTAGCCCGTATTTTTTTCTTTTTGAAAATGTTCTATCTATCTATCTATAATATGCACAGATTAGAGCATTCTACTGTCACATTACATTGCATTTCAATTTATATTTACTCATAAATCGGGACTTGCTAATGACTCCTTCACCTCCTTCTACTAGGAAAAATTGGTGGTTGCTTCATATTGTAGTATTATATAGAATTTTTCCACTTTCACCGACAGACTGCAAGTAGTTGCAGTGAGTGCTTTTGATCGCAAGGTGATCATACAAGTCACCTGGTGGGAAAAAAAACCTGTGTTCAAGCAATCGTGGACTGATTTAGAGAGACTACAGTCACTGTCAGACAGATTGGCAAAGGCCTGCAAATAAATGCAAAATTAAAAAAAAAACTCTTTGTGAAATTACAGTTTAATCCAATTGTTCACTTGATAATGATCAATCTTACATGCTAAGTTAAACATATTTCAATTAAGGAGTCGATTTCCACCAGAGGGCCATATCATTTCCATCAGACACATTCAATAGCCATCATGATAAAACCACTAGAGAGCAAACAGAGAGATCTGTTTGGCTAGCAGCCTAGACAGATGGACTATAACACCAGGCTAGGACAATAACATGGCCTACAGGACCATACAGGCAAAGTACACGCATAACACACATGCAACGCACTAACCACAGGGAGATGGCCAATCATATGAGCATCTCTGCCAAGGTCAGTGACCCACTGAGAGAGAACGACACGAAGTGTGTGTATGTGTGTTTTGTGGTTCCTTTGCTATAATTGCACTCACTGGACTTTAAAGCTCTGAATAAACTGAGAAAAATATATATTCTGAATGAAAACATCACACGAAAATATACAAAAACCATTTATCATACTTACAATGTGACAATGTTTCCATCATTTTAAACCTATCCATCTCTGTCAAGATGTTCTCCATAAACTACACTGCTCTGTCGTGTTCTTTCAAGCAATTAACACCCCCCTCGTCTGGCTAAGAAGCAGGTAAATCAGAACAAGCCACTGAGACATGTTGAGAGTTTGAGTCATTACAGTTGTAGGAGAGCCCTCTGATTCTGTTGCTAGCATATCATTAAGACTTGTTGAGGTAATTCCTCTCCAATTAGCCTCTCTGTGATATGAGGACCAGTAAAGGAGCAAGCAATAGCAGACAAGGCCACTCAGAGTTGAAGCCACCCTCGCACACAAATCTCACCTGATCCCACTTAAGCAGTTCAACTTGCTGCTGTTCTTAGTACTGCTACTGCCCTGCTGCAAGAATTGTAACTATGTTTCGCTTCCAGATTTTAATGAAACAAGACCCTCCAACTTACTTACATAAAAGAATAGTCAAGTAGGTTAAATACGACAATGCAGTAGCCAATGTAAGATAATGACACTAAAGACAATTGGAAACTATAGAGACTGTTTTACTCTTCCAGCAGGTATTAAAAATCAATAACAACAATCAAGTTCACTGTCATAAATAGTTTAAATTGGACACCACTACATGCACAATGTATTTGCTAGTGTAGTGCATAAAACTAAACCAGGCAGTGTTGTCGCAAATCAAACAAATGCACTAGCTGCCTCAGCATTTCCTGAGGCTCTGACACATACACACGTTATGTTAATTCCTGAAAAAAAAAATCTAAACGCAGCTGTTAGCTAGCTAGCAATAGTAGTACTCTAAACTAACATGTTAGCACCACGCTTTGACTAAAATAAGAATTGCATGCTGCTAACTATCAAAAACCAAAGGAAAGGAAAAAGGAAATGCACGAAAAGACTGCTTCAGCCTTCAAAAGGTTCTGTGTTGAAAATGAGGTCTTGTGCATGCTGTGCCAGGTAAAGCAAGCATGTTATAAATGTGCCAGGGGGGATCTTTTAAGCATTGCTAAAAAAAAATGCATTGTAAATCTCAAATACTCTGTTTCCCAGAAAATGCCCATCTCGAGTAGATATCCCAACTTTAACATCTAATCTCTGGGACAGTTTTTGCACTTTGTTGATCAAGCTTAGAACTTCCTTCCTGTGCCTCAGGTCCTCTCCCTCTTGTGTCCGTACCTGCCAGTCTTTTTCCGCCCCCAAATAATCACTCTTAACAGTAACTGTAAATGCTAAAGACCATTTCCATTGTTTAGAATAATTATTTTAATTCATAGAATAATTGTTTAAAACATTAACATTTTCTAGACCAAAAAGTCAAATCATTAAATTTTTGTTTTGCTTAAGCAGCAAGCCAAACAGCTGGTAAATTGTAAGATGAGGAAAGACAGAAAACTCTGACATTAATATTCCTTTGTATGACTAAATGATGCAGATTTCAAACGGTTGAACAAAATGCACATACACGCTATGAAATTTTGGCTGTGCAATTCAACATGTTTTAACTCCTATCTCTCTTTGCCTCTTTGGCTCATTAAAATGTCATCTTTACACTGAAGACACTGTCTGTCTCTCTCCCCTTCTTTCTCTCCCTCTGTCTTTGTGTCACTCGTTCACCTTCTTTCTCCAAACATGGTAAACAGAGGAGAGCTTCACCACCACAGTTTGAGAATATGCATGTGCGAGTGTGTGCGCTGCTGAGCGGTAGATAAACATCTTTCTCTTTCTCCCTAGGACACACTGTAACCAAACCCATCTTCCTCACAGCCCATCTGTCTCCTTTGTGACTGCAACCTAAAACTTGAGTGTGAAAGCCAGATGGGGACATCATTTCTCATGGTTCTTTTATACACTGACTAAAAATTTCTAAAATTTGCTGCACACCTCTCAGGCAAGTCATTTTTACAAATAAACCTTGCTCCCAAGGAATGAAAAGGGTAACGCGGGGACACAATCTGAAAGCAGAGATGACAAAAAAGCAAACTTTACACAACAGCTGATAAAAACCAGCCTGTTAGCAACAATGTAATAAGTGATTATCATGTACATTTAATGAAATTACAACATGCAAAAGAAGTTACTGTACTGGGAAATATCATATTTATTTTCAGAATTCAATGAAAAGAAAAGCATGTAACCCAAAGTATGTGAGCACCATTTGCCATCCAAGTAATGCCTGCATAGGTAATTGCTAATATATAAATTTTTTGAAGCCCTAGTCATTGATATCCTGTTTTTATGCATTTCTGTGAAGGCCTTCTAAAAGATGCTGAAACCTTGAAAAGATTTTTCCTCCAATTCAGCCTCCACAGCATCATTAACGTTGAGTACTGACATCAGATAATGTTACCTGACCACAGACATTATATAGCTTTTCCTCGACTTTGAGTGTAAGCAGAAGCCTGACTTGCCCCATTTACAGGACTTTATGCATCTTGCCATCATTTCCCATTAGGTCGTGGTGTATTAAAAATCCAAAATAATGTGGATAACTTTGAGGTTGTGGTCTTGTGTTCCAGATCTCCAGGGAAAATCAGTGCTTTACGCAAAAAACTTGTGACCACATTGTTTCTTGCATGCATAATAATAATAACAATAACAACAATAACAGTAATAACAATAATATTAAAGAGATCTTCTTCAGTTTATTCAAATTTCAGGGCTTTACTGCCATGAACGTTTAAGTGGAATTGCTAAATTATCAAAAGGCACAACAAATAATAAAGAAAATTGTGATTATTCATCAATTTTTATTTATTTATTGTGAACTTTGTGTGTTATGGTCAATCACTGTTCTTAAGGTTATGTTTATACATGATGTTCTGTATCCTTCTTCTTGGGCTATTTTTAATTTAGACATGTCATTAAGCTCTCAAACTGCAAAGTTGAATTTGTTGAGCTTGTTTAACTGAATGCTTAGCATGGCAACTGTTGTCATGCACTGGTGACACATTTGCCTTATTTATCCCGCTTTTAAACATATTCACACTAAAAACAGTAAAATATTTCCTGCAATTTATGCAAGCGTGAGTATGAGCATGTGTTTGCTGCATGCTCTGCGTGTGTACCAGTTGTCACATACACACTCCCATCTCTGCAAATGTGAGGCTACTAAGCTCCATCACCAAGGAAACCAGCTTGTTGCCAGGTAGCAACAGAGAGAGAAAGAGAGAGAGAGAGAGAGAGAGAGAGAGAGAGAAGGGGAAAACAAGAAAAATTAGTGAGACAGAAAAGACAAAATTAGACAGAAGTGAGAGACAGCGTGTGTGAAAACACAAGAACATTTCCCTTTTTTAAATGACACCTCACAAATTAAAATGCTCTATATCATAGTAGTTAGTGTGTCCATTCTTTACTCCAGTCCTTTGACATATTTTGGAAAATGTTTCGGTATTGCCGAAACATTTTCCAACATTTTCCACTTTGCATTCTTCATAGCGCTTGGTGACAGTGAAGCACACCTTATGAAAGGTAGCTGTTGAATAAAAGCTGAATTCTGGCAGCATTTACAGTGGGGCAAAAAAGTATTTAGTCAGCCACCGATTGTGCAAGTTCCCCCACCTAAAATGATGACAGAGGTCAGTCATTTGCACCAGAGGTACACTTCAACTGTGAGAGACAGAATGTGAAAAAAAAATCCATGAATCCACATGGTAGGATTTGTAAAGAATTTATTCGTAAATCAGGGTGGAAAATAAGTATTTGGTCAATAACAAAAATACAACTCAATACTTTGTAACATAACCTTTGTTGGCAATAACAGAGGTCAGACGTTTACTATAGGTCTTTACCAGGTTTGCACACACAGTAGCTGGTATTTTGGCCCATTCCTCCATGCAGATCTTCTCGAGAGCAGTGATGTTTTGGGGCTGTCGGACTTTCAACTCCCGCCACAGATTTTCTATGGGGTTGAGGTCTGGAGACTGGCTAGGCCACTCCAGGACTTTCAAATGCTTCTTACGGAGCCAATCCTTTGTTGCCCGGGCGGTGTGTTTTGGATCATTGTCATGTTGGAAGACCCAGCCTCGTTTCATCTTCAAAGTTCTCACTGATGGAAGGAGGTTTTGGCTCGAAATCTCACGATACATGGCCCCATTCATTCTGTCCTTAACACGGATCAGTCGTCCTGTCCCCTCGGCAGAAAAACAGCCCCATAGCATGATGTTTCCACCCCCATGCTTCACAGTAGGTATGGTGTTCTTGGGATGCAACTCAGTATTCTTCTTCCTCCAAACACGACGAGTTGAGTTTATACCAAAAAGTTCTACTTTGGTTTCATCTGACCACATGACATTCTCCCAATCCTCTGCTGTATCATCCATGTGCTCTCTGGCAAACTTCAGACGGGCCTGGACATGCACTGGCTTCAGCAGCGGAACACGTCTGGCACTGCGGGATTTGATTCCCTGCCGTTGTAGTGTGTTACTGATGGTGACCTTTGTTACTTTGGTCCCAGCTCTCTGCAGGTCATTCACCAGGTCCCCCCGTGTGGTTCTGGGATCTTTGCTCACCGTTCTCATGATCATTTTGACCCCACGGGATGAGATCTTGCGTGGAGCCCCAGATCGAGGGAGATTATCAGTGGTCTTGTATGTCTTCCATTTTCTGATGATTGCTCCCACAGTTGATTTTTTCACACCAAGCTGCTTGCCTATTGTAGATTCACTCTTCCCAGTCTGGTGCAGGTCTACAATACTTTTCCTGGTGTCCTTCGAAAGCTCTTTGGTCTTGGCCATGGCGGAGTTTGGAGTCTGACTGTTTGAGGCTGTGGGCAGGTGTCTTTTATACAGATGATGAGTTCAAACAGGTGCCATTCATACAGGTAACAAGTGGGGGACAGAAAAGCTTCTTACAGAAGACGTTACAGGTCTGTGAGAGCCAGAGATTTTCCTTGTTTGAGGTGACCAAATACTTATTTTCCACCCTAATTTACGAATAAATTCTTTATAAATCCTACCATGTGGATTCATGGATTTTTTTTTCACATTCTGTCTCTCACAGTTGAAGTGTACCTCTGGTGCAAATTACTGACCTCTGTCATCATTTTAAGTGGGGGAACTTGCACAATCGGTGGCTGACTAAATACTTTTTTGCCCCACTGTATTTAAGAAAGATGAAGCGGTCAGCCATCAGAGCAAAACTTCATCTGTTTCTGCCCCCCTCACAGCTACGTTTAAACCTTTGTTTGTGAAGCATCACACGATATGTTCCCGTGTGTGAATGTGCAAGTGCTCGAGTTCATAATTAAATCTGACTTGAAGGTCGCTAAAGATTAGAATTAGATTAGAGTTTAACACTAATTCAACAATGTATGAGACACACACAGACAAGGTTACATCACAGGTCTGGGCCAGTAGGAATGGTGCTTCACACTGTCAGTCTGTCAGCTTTCATTAAAAGCTGATGAGATTTCAGCAGATGAACACAATATAGTGAAGACGCTGGTGTGTCTCTGAGGACAGCACCTTCGTGAACTTGGCTTATGTTTTCTTTAAACACTTCTGTGCATGTGTTTACTTGCGCTAGTGTGCGACTGCATGAGGCGGCAGAGTCTGAGAAAGAAAGGAAAAAGGCAAGGACAGATATAAAATAAGTCTATCAAACTGCTAGAGTTGGGGGGGAGGGGGGGGATTCAATTTCAAAAACATCAGTGCATATCGTAAAGTATTTGAAATGGCAGCTGAATCTATACCTGCAACCTTCAATGCAACATGAACCTGCTAGCTGCCAGCTCCTTCCTAAGAAGGCAATAACGGCCCTGAGCAGCCCTAAACATAATGTATTTTTAAAATCCTTGCCTTAGTCCCATCTAACAAGGCACAGCCAAATTGTCAAACATGGCGGATCAGCTGCTAAGCTTCCAAATCATGACACAGCGGATTCAGACTTTTAATATGACACAGCGTGTTTACACTGCAGCAGAGCACAGAGAGAAGAAGGGAGGGTGCTCACCAGTGAATTGAAGATGGCATTTTAATTAGATCAGGGAGCAGACGCATGAGACGAATGAGTGAGGCTGGAAGAGATGGAGAAGCAAAGAGATAGCAAGCATGGGAGAAATGAAAAGGAGCATGCTTTCATATGCATCTTACCTTGTTAGCCTTTGGCTATATAATTAGAGGAAAAAGCATCTTCTTTCATAACTATGCAATCATCACTTGTTACACTGTATTGAGCCAAACAGGCTTGCTGCTTTATATGACTGCCAAGCTCTTGAAAAAAGATGGGGTGTTTGAACATTTCCTTAAGCTAAAAGCAGCTCAAAACTCAGCTTAACAGGCTGAGGCATTTTTTTTACATAAAGGGGATCTTTAAATATGCTAACTGAAAGGAAATTATGATGGTTGTGATGATTTTCACTACCCTGTGAGCAAAGTAACCCCCCCCAAAAAAAAAAAAAAAATCATAATTAAATGAACGTTTTCAAAATAGGAAAGACTAAAAAAAGTGTAAATCGTTTAAAAAATAGTTCATATATTGCAAAGCAAAATCATACTTAGGTTCTAATTTTGTATTTGTTTCTTTTAGTTGTAGCTACATTGCAGGTTCACCCACTGCTGAAGAAAAATGTGATGTTCAATGAACACTCAGGGTCACTGGATGTTAATACAATCTATTGTCCAAAAATTGGTAAGAGCATTTATTTTGTGGAATTAATTGATAAACACAGATTTTAAATGACTTAAAGCACAGGTTTCGAACTCCAGCCTCGAGGGTCAGTGTCCCTGCAGGTTTTAGATGTGTCCTTGATCCAACACAGCTGATTTAAATGGCTAAATTACCTCAACATGTCTTGAAGTTCTCCAGAGGCCTGGTAACGAACTAATCATTTGATTCGGGTGTGTTGACCCAAGGTGAGATCTAAAACCTGCAGGGACACCGGCCCTCGAGGCCTGGAGTTCGACACCCCGACTTAAAGGAAATGTACAATTAAAATTATACAGTAAGATCCACAAGGTTTTAGACCATCACAAAATATTTGTAGTTCTACTTCTGTACACCACCACAGTGGATTTAAAATTAAAGTGCAGACCTTCAGCTTTAATCCAAGGGGTTTAACAAAAGTATAGTATTAACTGTTTAGCAAATACAGATATTTTTTTTACACTGTCCTGCATTTTCAGGCTCAAATGTAATTGAGCAATTCCCTGACAAGCAGTTTCATGCCCAGGTGAGTCCTATTCCCTTGTTGTTTCATGACAAATTAAGCAGATAAAAGATCTGGAGCGGATTCAATGAGTTGAAATGTTTACTGAAACTAAGAGAACTCATACAGAGTTAAACTGTTTATATACATATATATATATACATATATATCTTTTCTTTGTGCACTTCTCACTTTCTTTCTTCTTGTTCTTAAGTTTTCTAACTCATAATTTCACCCTTAGCTATCACACCCATGATTTTAACAAAGCCAATTTAAACATTAATAGAGACAGTAGTTGAATATGTGTAACTGTTTTGGAGTGCAAGAATTAGAAAAAAACACAGCTTGAGAAAAAGAAAATACCTCACTGTATTTAAAACAGAGAGAGTTAAAGAGAAGGATACAATGAAAGTGGAAGAAGAAAGAAGCTGAGAATCACAGTGACATGAAGTCTAAAGCAAAGATAAAAAAAAGAAATGTCCATATACGGTTGCCGGTGTCGCTCGAGTTGCCTGGCAACCTAAAAGTTTGGCTTGAATCTCACTGCCAAGTCATTATTGCTGTGAAACAATCTGTATCCTTTTATAACTACAGTGAAGCTAGAGAGAAGAGAGAGATTTACCAGAGAGCAACTTCGCACACTGCAAAGCAACAGAGGCTCATTAAAATAGACCAGAGACATGAACACGGATGCTTTGGACAGTGTTTATTTATGATAGAACTGAGGTCTTGTGTGTAGGTTCAGTGTAGAACTGCTGCATGGGCCTCAGTGCATCATACCATAAAGGATTGTTAGTTATCAAAAGAACAAAACAGTGTAACAGCCTTTAGAAAGCACAAATGAGGAAGAAATTGCATTTTCATGGCCTGCCTTGATTTGCGCTTTAAAGTTGTATCTTTTTTAAATCTCGTGCCCACAAGTTATTATTTTCTGTTCTATGAAATAGAACAGTCAGATACTGACGTGTTGAGTGATTGAACAATCTTCCACAGACATCCCAGGGTGCACAAAATAATATGTTATGTGTTTACATGCACAAAATAATCACCTCAGTGTATTTCAAAGGCTTCATAACCAAGTAAAAATGTCATATTAGCAATATATATAAACAATACTAAAACTTCTTGAGAGACATGTTCTGCTTCAACTCTGATTGTGACCACTCTAAAAAGCCTTAAAGTTAAAATATAGTATTATATATATACTTTTACATTACTTAAAAATATACATTTTTTTTATGTGAGCTACTGCTCCTCTGCATACTGTACTTGTGTCTATTCTGCCCATCTCACTGTCTGTGTCTCATACTTTGGCTCCCACACACACATCAGAGTCCTTGTCAAGCTGCCTTGGTGAAACTAATAGTAAAGGCTAATACCGAACACGTGAAGCCATGTGCTGCTTAATCTTCTGAATAATGTGATGTTTGGAAGGATAAAGTGTGCAGAATGTGCTTGTGTGTGCTGCAGATGTGTTTAAGGTCAACCACTTTGAACTGTGCCTTCTTCATGAATCCATAAAAAGTTTTTTTTATCAGTAGCCAGACAAAATTATATTTCATAAAAAGCCACCTTTGGCTCTGGAAAATGTAATAACATTATTTTTCTGTTCACTGACATTTTATAGATACAATGATCAATCAGTGAAAGAGGAAAGATACACCCTCATGGAGGTTTAGGAATCTGTTCCATTACATTTAGCTACAACCTGAACAGAAAGGTGGACTAGACATTTGAAAACAACAACAACAACAACAACAACAACAAAACATATTTGATCTCCTACAATTAAAAGTGTAGGCACACATTAGTTATGTCTTTACATTTTGGTTCCAAAGAGCCAGACTCTCTTGTAATTGTTTAAAATGGCCTGAGCCGCAGGTTTAGAAGGTTTCAGAAGGACTTTAACTGATCAAGCACACACATCCATACATATGCAATAATACTAAGTGCAATAATCCTTTCTGTCATCGTTGTATTTTTACTCAGTTGTATATAGTATTTGTATTTGTATTCTATTTTTATCTTATTGTATATTTATTTTATTTTATTCTACTGTATATAGTATTTTATTTTATTCTATTCTGTACAGTTGTGTACTGTATTTATTCTTATTGTATTCTAATTTTTGCCTCATAACTTTTGCACTGTCCACTTCCTGCTGTGACAAAACAAATTTCCCACGTGTGGGACTAATAAAGGTTATCTTATCTTATCTTATCTTATCTTATCTTATCTTAAAAGTTTTTCTTTGGACATTTCTCTGCTTTTTTTTTTCATTTTCAGTCCAGTTCTTGTACCTGACAGTATTTAAAAGTCATATCCTTAAGAAATAGGAAAAATCCCACAAAAACCTGAAACAGGACCTGAGACATACATCTGACCCTTCACCCGACCTATTGTTTGCTGAAGCTTGGTGGAAGGTTAAAATTGAACGAGACTGTGTTATGGAGTGATTAATCCAAATTTAGAATTTGTGTCTCAAATTTTCAATATTTATGTAGGACATGAATGAGTGCATGCAGCCATCAGTAAAACACCATGGAGGCTCTGTCATGGTTTGGGGAACTTGTCAAAATTGATGGAATAATGAAAGCAGAAAAGTACCATCAGAATTCGGAAAGCATCTGATTGGGAAGATATTCATTTTTCAGCATGACCATGATCCTAAGTACATGGCAAATGCAGTAAAAGCATACATGGATAGAAAAAAACATAATGGAATCAGTCATGGATTGGCCTCCCCAGAGCTCAAGAATATTCAGGAAGTGTGGGATCATCTTTACAGAGAGTGAAACAAAAGCAGCCAACATCCAAAGAAAAGCCTTGAAAGACCTTCAAGAAACTTGAAGAACTATTCCTGAAGACTGCTTGAATAAATTGCAAGAAAGCTTGCCTAAGAGAGTTCAGGTTATGCTGAAAAATAAAGGTGTTCATACCCAATGTTTACCTTCAAGCTGGTTAGAACTGAACAAAACCCTTTTTTTTTGCCTTATATACTCTATTTCCATTTATGTTTGCACGTTTCAACCTGTTTGACCTATTCCCCTAGCAAAATCGAAAGAAATGAATAGTGGCTCCGCTTTTGCACGATACTGTATAAAAAGTGTTTGCAAGAAACACAAAACTTGTGTTAAAATGTAGTTTCTGAACAAATTCCTCCGTGTCGATTAGGTTTGTGTGAGACGAAACTGCAGTCGGAGACTTTTAACTGTCCTGCAGATCTTGCAGTGACACTGTCGCTCTGTCTGTAAAGAGGTCTTGGTTTACAACAAAAAGGCTATTACAGACTTAGAGCTGGCTCTTCATAATTATGCACATGCAGTTAACGCAATAAAAAATTTACTACAGGAAAACCGAGAGACTAAACATGGTTTTAGCCCCCGCAACATCCGTTCACCAAGCATTGATGGTTGCTTACATGTTGTGTTTTTTTTTCTTTAATTGTTTTTACTAAGCAAATGTGCTAACACCATGCTTTGAAGTAAAAATGCTGTGTGGGCACTTTAAAGCCTTTCGGATAAAGTGAAATATATTATTCACAACACCCAATGAGAAGGCTTTTGTTGTTTGTGCGTGCGTGTGTTTTGCCTGTTCAGACCCACTTATGTACAAACTTTATGCCATCACAAGGATTGACAGCTCTGGTAGAAAGGTAAAAGGCAGTCACCTCTACATGCCCCTGTATGTATGTGTCGGCTGCACAGAACGAGTGTGTGTGTGTGTGTTTGTGCGAGTGTGTGAAAATGCTATTCAACAGGTGGCTGCTGCAGTCAGCAGTAACAGAGATTTAATACAAGCTACACAGCAGCCATAAAAGCAAGCACACACACACTTTTACTCACTGACTGTATAGTAGCAGTCTCTAACCCATCCATTTAGAACACACTAACACAAATGCACATCCTTGTGATATTAAATATGTTCACATTTATTGTAATCTTGTAGAATTGAGCAAAGGATCCCACAACTTATATTCCAATCAGGCTCTATAGGAAGGTGGACAGAAGCACAGGAGAAGGTGAATGTGCCTGAGCGTCTGCTAAGACAACTATTTGGGGATCTAGGCAGGTCATGATTGACAGGGTCCTCGAGCAGCAGATGGCCATTTCCCAAGTCCTTTCAAATGACAGAAAGGTCAGACTCTCATCTCCTCGTGGCAGGACGCTGATGTACGTGAGACCACCAATAAGTCACTCAGACCTCTGGTTGAATTCTAAGAAGACCTAAGTGTGTTTTGTTTGAAACGAACCCCTTCAACGCCTCAGAAGCTACAGTGCAAGACAACAAAACGGAGCTCAATAAAAGCACTGAAAAGAAAACGGTGTACTTCCTCGAAGGCAAATGTAATGACATAGACAGGAGCTGATCGGCATGGCCTTTTCCCAGGACCGAAGGTACAAGCTAAAATCTGAAAATAAGAACAATTTCTCAAAGCAGCCATGTTGATATGAAATAGTAACGCATGTAAACACGTCTGTTACTACTATTTGCTGGGCTCATTTTCAAATACACAGCTCTAATTACTGTGCTTTTTAAAGAGTGTTTAACTCTATGACGAGTCCATCAAAGACAGAAAGACAACTAAGACGAAGAGAGTAATGTCATTGTAATAATAACAGCAATAATAATTAAACCAGCTGAATTCATCCTTAGAAAAAGTTTTCCTTTGCCATAAATCAAACACATAAAATACAAATATTCTAATAGAACAGATACAGTCTTACAGGCAATAATATATAATGTTCAGTTAAAGGTAAGTTTAACGTCAGTAGTAAGACCTGTTGGCTGTTTGCCTAGTCTTATGCTACTGTCTTGAGAGACAAAGTGCACAAAATTGCTGTTATTGAACTGACTGTAGATGGTTCAGTAGTTCGAATATTTGGTCCATTTTTCCCTTCTCATCTCTCTTTTTGTCATCCACCTCTCCTTTCAGTACTTTTTTCATCTCTCTTCCCCTACCCCTCTTCCGTCTCCTCCATTTCGGACTTCTTGTCCCGTCTACCCACACACTCCTTCAGTATCCCAACTCTCTCCATCACTTCTTCTCTTTGTTATCTCTCTCCCTCTCCTTGCGTCTAATACTCTGTCACTCTCTCTATCCATTATTCATGGCACAGCCACAGTCGGCATTAAAGGACCTTGCATTATTGCTACGGCAACAACGCAGCAGAAGCAGCCGCACTGGATCATGGGAAACTGGGTCACCTCCCAGGAGCGGGAGGGTGCGGGGGGTGCAGCAGAGGGAGGTCGCTGTCACACACACACACACACACACACACACACACACATGGATAGACACACCTGATTTGTCCTACAAAGCCGGATACAGGAAAAGAAAGTGTGGGAGACGAGAGAGATATAATTGGTGTCATTATGTTAGCTTTTTTACTGAATAAGTATATATATTTATGTTTTTAAGTTTTATTTTCATGTATATATTGTCTTGTCCTTCAAGCTCAGGTCGTCTACCTGGTAGTATTTTAGCTATTCCTAGTACTGCACTTTTCTGCGCAAAACTCAGATATCTTTCCTGGAGTCTGCACACCCAATTTGGGGTCTACTGTCCCATGTCTTCTGATTACCACAGTGACTACTGTTCCCTTCACGCTTCACCTTCACTATTCTCTCGGCCCTTGGTGTTTATCAAGCTTCTTCAGATTTTGAATGAAATCAGTAACAGTACAAGTATTTTTGATTAGTTTTAATTTAGCCAGTAGTACGGCAAATAAGAACTGAAAATCAATTGCAACTTCCATATTTGTTATCCAACAGTTTCAAAGGTTTTGTGTACTCAATGCATTAATCACAAATGCTCCCACTCTGCTGCCTGTCAGAAAACAGTAGATGCTTTTTATGCTTATTGATTCCACACTAAACTGATTTCAGTGAATAGATATGAGTGGAAGCAGCAATTTACAGTATGAACAAGGCCACTCTATTGATCATGACCAATCTGCCTCCCACCAGCCTCTCAACAATGAACGATAAAGACCCAGCGGCAAAAGCTAACTGATATTCATCTTTTGATGTGAAATCACTATTACATAGTGAATGAGTCATCATAAGAATAAAACAAATCCTGGAGCTGCTGACTTTATGCCAGGTGGGTCTAAATGATGAATGTAAAAAAAAAAACGTAAGGATTTTGTTTCTCATAGTGAGCAAAAAACATTCTTTGTGCTTAACTTTTATGTACATATCCGCTGTGGTTGGTTTAGTTTTAAGAAGGGTTATCAAAAAGGGATAGAGATGTTTACCTGTATTTACCTCATTATGTATTTATCCAAAAAATACATGTCCCTATGTTAAGAATCTCTGTGTATATCACAGAAAAACAGAAATAAACACAATGAAACACTGTGTCACATGTTGCCACCAAGGAGGAAAATGGAAACATCTGTTTCTATGGGAACCCAGCCCTTTGATGATGCAGGCAAAACACACAAAGCACGCTAGCAAGTGTGCTGATAGACACAAACGCACACTTACACACACTAATGTTCTACATCATACTAATGCACACTGTCAACAGTTTCAACACACGTGTATAGAGTACATCTATGAAAACCTTTACATTGCATGTCTGCGTGTAACAGCAAGACAGAGCACGACAGAGAGGGACGGGAGTGAAAAAAAAAGAGTGCATGGCTGCCAGAACCACGACCAGATGGCTAAATGTCAGTGAATACCACACCAACATGACAGCTACTTCTCCCTAACAGAACGAGTACACACTGCAACACAGCTTCACCTATTAATTCAGTGAGCAAGTGAGCTGAGACTTCATTTCAGGGCTTCGAAAAAGTAACCACAAGCAGGAGCGTGACCACAGAGTGACAGAGCAACAACAATTTTCATGCTGATTTTGAAAAACAAAACAAAACATGTTATTCTGCAAATCTGTTGCTGACGAGTCTGCTTCCTGCTGCTTGGGGAAGGATGGAGGCGGGGGAATGGGGAGCGGGGGGAGCCGAAATGACCTGGTGCAGAGTTTGCATTTCTCCTCGTGATGTCACAACAGGCTTTTATGGCTAGTCAAATATTAGTCTGGATTAAAAAAGGCATCTGTTTGCGACCCTAAACTACCCAAAGATCTACTGTGATCTTCCATTACCAATGTGTTGCCATGGCTCTGATATTTGCTAAATACACAATTTGCTAGGCACATGTGTGTAATGTTATGAAGCCTGGTTTTCATGTTTTTACTGGTTTCCCCCTATAGATCCTAGATCCAATACTTGTTTTGAAATTCATTTGGAAAGTTGAATAAGGTCTTATCTGTCACAACAGGTCTGGATGATCTCGTAAATTCAGTTACGTGATAATCTATATTTCCTACAGCAGCGGTCCTCAACCTTTTTTGTGCCACGGACCGGTGGCAAAACCAGTACCAGTACCAAAAAAAATAAGATTATTCACAACACACAGGAAAAGACCCAGGGAAACAGAGTTAACGATAAAAACTTTTTAAAAAAATAACGCTAAAAACCGATAAAAACCTTGAAAACCATAAATTTCACACCCGAGCCTCAACTCACGCGGTCCGGTACCAAACGGGCTCAGGGGTTGGGGACCGCTGTCCTACATAATCAAATTTAATAAATGTCTAAATCTGGCTGGACTGCACATAAAAAGAATGACTCACAGTGTCCTGACACATGCTCAATAATCCAGGTAAGAAAATCCTAGAAAGTGTCTTCAATCACAGCACTGTAAGATCTCAAAATGCCACGACTGCAGCAATTCCCAGAATCTCAATCAGTTTGCGCATCAGTAATCGTGAAACTAAGCTCATTGCTCATTGTTAGGCAAATGGTGCTAGTTTTGGTTGTTATGCAACTGTACTTTTTCTGAGGTTGGGGAAACATGCAGCCAGCCAAGACTGAAGAAGTCACTTGGATGAGCGACGAAATGTTTCTTGTACTGAAAATCCTACGTCCATCTGAATAGAATCAACTTTCTGGGAATGACTCCCAGTCACAGTACAGAACACAGCTTACTAAATAGACGCTGGTATGGAATTGCTGATCCAAGCCAAAGTGTCATTATTGATGGGTTGCATTTGCTCTTTACTTTGCTTAGGGACTTCAGACTTGAGAAACCAGTGGAATAACTAATATGTACATTTTTGCTTTTGCACACATGTGCCTGAAATGTCGTAAAAGCTGCCTCTCTACTTTAAAAAGAGCAAAGTCATTCATTGCCTCCATCCGTGACAGTGCACATTACATTGTCCTTGATCACTTGGGAGCAATGTGGCTGCCAGAGTTAAAATAATATAGATAGGTCAAATTCAAATTTCTCCAGGGTGGTTTAGTAAAATTAAACATTATATTTTATTCAGAACTTGAAACTAACCTCTGCACCACCCACTGTCTTGGTGATCACTCATTCATTATTTAATCTCATGCTGATTCATGCTCAATTTTATCACTATCTCTATGACGTTCTATGCATGTTGCAATAATTACATTTACACAACACATGTGTAATGTTTGGCTCTGCTCTGTGATTTGTTTGCTCTTACCATGATGAACTGCTTTTCCTACTGGGCAGAGGAGCCATTAAGTTTAAGCCGACCGTATTTGTCATAATAGCAAACTAAGACAAGTATGCTCCTGATAGAAATGGGGACATTAAGACTGACACGGCTCCCTGTGGAAAGGTTGCAGTGAGAACCAGAGTTTCAGTGATGGACAGAGACATAACTCTTTCATCTCCCTGCGTGCTCTGTGTGAGCTCTAATGTGGGTCGAACAGAGGCAGAGGTGGACACTTTTAGCTCAGTAAAAATATCCTCTCTTTCTCTTCCTTCTCTGTCACCCTGTCTTTCTCACCACCTCTCTGTCTCTCTCCACATTACTGCTGGCACATCTGGAACGTCATACAAACGATTTAAAAAAAATTCACCTCTGCATCAACTATTTCAGACAGTTATGTAATGCTATTTCCTACATTGGCATGAGCGTTAGGAAAACTTTATTTTAGTTTCATAAGGCTCATTTGACCTGATTTAGCATTACTCACTTGCCAAATTACTCCAGCACTGAATGCCAATGCAGCAATTCAAATCTACAAGCATGTATGGTACATCCTTATATATACATATTTCCTCCCACACAAAAAATGCACCAAATACACACACACATATGCACAAATATACACACAAACATGGCTTAGAACTCAAAGGGGTTTGTGTTATGCAGATTTGGCATAAGCAGGGGGTGTAGGATAGGATAGTTTCCAGGGATTTGCTCAGGAATCATGAAATACATGCTTAAGACAGTGTTTTCACAAAAAAAAAGAAAGATGCACGCAAAAAAAAAAAGAAGAGAAAAAAATGAGGCAGAGGTCAGGAGGTTTGTGTGGAAATCTCCAAATCTTTATCATCAAAATGGGACTATTAAAAAGTAAGGGAGGAGGAAAGGGGGAGGAGGGCAAGGGTGGTTCTGTAATGGATGCGGTGCCACAGCTGCCATCATTTAGTCTTTATCTTTCATTTTTATAAGAGGTAGAGGAGCACAGTGAGGGGAAGGAGAGAAAGACTCAGGGAGGGAGGGGCAGACTGAGGTTAGCAAGGAAGAAAAATTCTTCCTTAAGTGTAGTTTCAGTTCAAAACAATGATATCACCGAAGCGGATAATAAAATGTTCTGCTTTAGTCAAATGGTTCCTGTTTAACAACCATGCCATGAAAGCTTTTCAAAACAGTGTGAAAACAAACTGAGTGTCAAAGCGCACTTTTTTCCCCCTGGCACAAACGTGTGAATGTGAAAATGGTTAGCTACACAAGCAGATATTGCTAAACACTTAAATTAATTATCCCTTTTATTTCCTGTACTCTTCCTAAAAAGATTTCCTTTGGAATACAAAAATATGTAGGCAAAGGATCAGCTTTCTTTTTTGCTTTTTTTTTTTTTTTTTTTTTTTTTTTGCTTTTTTAAATAATAATGGTAGCTGGACCAACCAAACACTAACCAATTTTTTTTTTAAGTATTTACTTCCACATTTGCTTCCTCATCTGGCAAAAGTCTATTCTCCAGCACTATCCTGCAAGGTCAAGACTGTGATGATGAGTTGGGAGCGAGTTGGGAGCTACAATCCAGTATCTCTATGTGGCTAAGCACCATGTATGGAAATACTGCATGCCAACTACATTTTTTTTATTTGTCTTTGCTAGTACACAAAGTACTGAATTAATTTAAACCCTGAAGGAGATGATCAGACACACAGACGTGTGGGACGGAGAGATTTCGCAGGTCTTTCCTCCCCACTGCTGTCAGACTCCATAATAAAGACTTTAACTGATCAAGCACACACATCCATACATATGCAATAATACTAAGTGCAATAATCCTTTCTGTCATCGTTGTATTTTTACTCAGTTGTATATAGTATTTGTATTTGTATTCTATTTTTATCTTATTGTATATTTATTTTATTTTATTCTACTGTATATAGTATTTTATTTTATTCTATTCTGTACAGTTGTGTACTGTATTTATTCTTATTGTATTCTAATTTTTGCCTCATAACTTTTGCACTGTCCACTTCCTGCTGTGACAAAACAAATTTCCCACGTGTGGGACTAATAATAAAGGTTATCTTATCTTATTTCATAGTAGTCACCAATGTTCCCTCTAAGCTGCGCGTGTGCGCAATTGCGCACTGTTGGCACGGTCTCGGCGCACAAATCTAACCTGAATCGAAATTAAAATTAAAACTTTAACAATTCTGTTTTGCAGTGTTAGTAAGTAAGTGACTGGCTGCTCCCGTATATAATTAGAATGATGCCACCTTATCCCATAGTCCAGCCAATCACACGATTTACATTCCCATATACCGAGCTAATCAATGTCGTTGACAGGCTATGGCAGCGTCCTTATGTGCCGACACCGGTGTTTTAGCTGGCAAAACGGCGTGGCTGATGAGGACTGACGCCACGTTAATGACAACGTGTACAACCATTGGAGATGTGAGCAGGACATTGACGGGAAAAATGTGGACTTTATACCAGTTTTTAAATTGTGTTGATAGGCCACGTAAAACCAGAATTATGATAAAAAAATATTTGCTATGTTTGGTTTTCTTCCTGAATACTATCGTTGTTTATATTTACTGCTGGAAGAAACAGTAAAAACGGCGTTTTATAAGGAAAAATCTCGAAAGCACTCTCCGCCTGTGAGCAAAGATGAAACCAAAAAAACCCTCCACCCTTTCCTATTGGTCAAAAAATGTACCATGTCGACCAATCAAAAAATTATATGGCAACGTGGCATTTAGTTGTTAAGAAACGGGAGGAATTTTTTGGAGTGACGGCGGTGTTTTGAGATGTGAGAGATTTGCGACGCAAATCTTGTGTAGTTAGTGTGTAGTGTAGTCAATAGTTTTGTTGTGTGTGTCAGAACAATGAGGCGACTGCTGAATGTTACAGGTGTTACAGGAGTGATACATCTCCTGCTGTCAGGCCTGCAGGTATCAGGCTGTTGTTCTCCTTTATGTGGACAGAAATTATTTTTTGGAGTGGCACAAATAATTTGTGTGGCATCAAATTTGATGCAGAACAGCTGATTGTTCTGTAACTATTTTGAAATGTTTGTTTAAAAAAATGCCTTGGCTGCATTTTTAGGTAAACAGCTGCAAAAAGCTGTGTTGTTTGCAAAACTCAGTCATTTTTTTGAAGACGTAATTGCCCAACATTTGTCTTTATATACTGTATTTTGCAGAGAGAGTTACAGAACTCTCTCCCAGACCACAGCTCATACTCATAATACAAGTCAGAGCTTTATAAAAAATAAATAAATAAATAAAAAATTTGTGTTTTCAAAATTGGAGTTCAAGTTATTTTTACCTCCAAAAGTGTTAACATACTACACAGGTCATTTTTTTTTAAATTTTCATTGTAAGTGGGCTAAAGCAGTTCATTAAAAGTAGTCTAACATAGATGTAAATGCTGTAATTTGATTATTTTAATATAATTATAATTTAATATAATTTTAACCATGTGACTTGGATGGATTTGATGCTGGCATGACCACAGTCCACACGTCTGCTGTTTCTCACAGTGGTCCAAGGGATCGCCCAGGGAGCTCAGACACATGGAAAATTAGATGGAACATTGGTAGTCACTCTAGCAGAAAGAAAGAAAAAAAAGCCCTTCCCTGTGCATATGTAAAGCAATTTGTTCATTGCCAAACCAGGTAACAGTGGGTTGCTAGTGGCAAGTGCAGGCTGTGGCTGCAAGAGTCACCGGTTGTATTTCGCACTGCATCGTATGCTATTCAATTCAACTCAATTTTATTTATAAATCACAACAGCAGTCGCATCAGGCCCTTGTTGTAAGGCAAACACCCTACAATAATAGAGAGAAAACCCCAACTATCAAATGACCCCTTTTCACCAAGCACTTCGCAACAGCAGCAGGAAAAGCTTCCTTTAATTAAACAGGCAGCTATATGGACAAAAGTACTGGGCCATCAACACATTACACCTGACCATGAAGCCGCTGGTGCACTGTTTTGATGGTGATGTTAATGCTAGAGGAAGTTTGGAATTCTGAAATAATTAAGTCAGCAGAATCTTTTACACACTATGTGCTTTAGTGCTCGACGACACTGCTCTGTGGCTCTATGTGGTCTTCCACTTCTAGCGGAGTTGAAATATATAGAAGGGAAAAGTTTTCACTTGTTGCAGGTGTGGTATCCTGTAAAAAGTTTTAAAAAGTTTAAAAGAATAAATATAAAAGTTTTAATTCAGTAAATGGACTGGTACTTGCATAACAGCTTCTACTCAGTTGAGTCTTATTCAAGCAACATTCACACACACATTCATACATTATCTATGCCTAAGTGCTTTCTCTGGCATCATGGGCAACTTGGGAGTTAATATCTAGCCCAGGGTTACTTTGACATGCAAGCTACAGGAGGCAGGGATCGATCCGCCAACCTTTCGATTAACAGATAACCTGAGGATCATAGCTGCCCTCTGTGAGCTCTTTAGAACGACCCACTTGTTTAGTCAGTAAAACCACACTGGATGGCTAGGTGCTTGATTTTTGGGGGTCAGTCAAAACATCCTTCACTCCCACCTAGTTGCTCCAATCTCTTGCTTAAAAGTCATTTTCTGTGCAACACCGCCCCACCACACACACACACACACACACACACACGCACACACACACACACACGCACACACACACTATCACTATCACTAAAAGAAAACATAGACCCAATGTGGTTAGATAAGTGAACATAAAGACAGATGCTGATCGTTCCTTGAGGTCTATAAATAGACATTCCTAGCAACCAGCAGAGTAGCACCCAATGGAACAGCATGTCAACTTGATCCTCTACAGCACGAATGATGAGATGACAACAAGACAAGTGGAGAAAGACAAGTGGAGAGTCTAGAGTTTACCAGGCAATATTTGGAGGAACATGCAGGTCAGAATTTAACATAAACAATGGCTCACTGGCCCAGGGCCAGTAAGAAACCCTATCTAGGCAAATGCTTACTGTAAGTACCAAAGAAGCAGCTTTTCAAACTATGCCACTCTATAATTTCACCTTGTAAAAGGTTCTTGTCAAAGGGACCTTATGCGATTGCAAAAAAAGAAGTGGTTCGTAGTGTCATGATCAACACAGTAAACCTCGGTAAAGGAAGGCAACAGAGCTTTCAGTTTGGGTTTCTGCTGTCCAGAGAGATAACTGCCTATTTAAGTCCAACTCGCTCCAGTGATAAATAATACTTAATAACTATGTGCAATATAAACATAATATATACTAATGGGTAATGGAATTTTCATTACTTTAATTAAAAGAAAACTAATCCAAGGATACATATAGGCCCATCAAGAGGTAAAATCTTTGCAAATACAATCCACTTTCAAATTGAACAGGCACAGCCAATAAAAAAATTGTTATGCAATCATCAGAGATGAATTTTGAAGTTATGTACAGTGAATTAATCGTACATGCCTATACCTTTGTCCTGCTCTGCCATGTAAATATCGTTTTAGTTCATCGTTAAGTGTTTGACAGGCAGGGTGTTATAATATGAACACACATATATATAGATATATATTCAAGGATTGTGGATATAAGTTAGATTGGTGTGAAATTAAAACAACAAGAAGCTTTTATGAGGTGCATAAATGCTAAAAATGAGTTATTTTAGCCCTTTGGTAGGTGGTTGCTAGGCATCATGATTACATCATAATATCTGATATAGATAAGAACCTTCAGGGACCTAAGATGTACCAGTGTGGGAAGTTTGGTTTTTCAACTCTTGATTGTATGGGAGTTTGCAGACCAGCAGACAGGCAGTACTTTAGTTGTTGTAATATGTAGCAAAACCTGTACCATAAATAAAGGAGGTGGTTAAAAAGCAAAAATGTGTCACTCAATATAGTTTAGCACCATAAACTTTAAGAAAAGAGAAAAATCCTGTTTGGTTTTAAAGAAAAAAAATTAACCGTGTTAACAAATACTGCTGTTGATAGAAAAGCAAAGATGAGACACAGAGACTGGGTAGGAGTGTGTATGAGATGTGCCGGGGTCCATTACCCTCAAACAGGTGATTCATTTATACAAAGGTGCTCATTTCACATGCCTTCTGCAGAGCCGGCAGCTACTTCATCCAACACTGAAGACTCCGTCACGCACTACAGATACACACAAATATACCCCTTGTGAAACGCAAAAGAAATTTAACTAGTTATGTGTATTTGTGCACACAGGATGCCACAGCGAGCTGACAGTAGCTCTCTTACCCCTCCTCTCAATTACTCAGTGTCTAGTCTGATGTATCGATTAGCTAATTGCTTTGTTATGGCAACATTATTCTGTCAATCTAAAAGATATTGATCTGATTAGTCAGAGCAGCGAAGTAAAAATGTGACTGAATAGAACAAAGGCGTTGGTGGGAAAGAGAGAAGCGGTGAAGTGAACGTGTTTAAATTTAGCCTCACATTTAAATTTTAAAAATTTTACAGTTAAAAAAAGAAAAGGAAAAAAATGTGGTCGCTAAACTTAACGATCCAAAGTGCAGCATATATATCCTCCCTGAGAGAAGAGACTTTCTCACACTTTGGTTCCTATCCTTCCCATCTGTAACCAAGGACAGATGAGGCGCATCACTACGGTTACCATATCCATGACAACCTCTCCTGCTGCTATTATTGGGCATGTCGTCAAGGAGACAGAGCGGCACATTATGGGATGCAGACAGAAATAGAAATCTTGAACTGGGAGAAATACAACAGATCTGTGGTATTACATAACAAGGACTCGCAAACCTACTGAGGGGGTGCCACACTGAATCTGAAACTCAGGTATGATTAAAGCAGGGTTGAGGGGGAGTATATTTATAAATACATTATTACAAGTATACTTAAAAGTATAACTGTAAGAACATTTTGAATATTCCTCAGTTCCATTTGTAGTTGACGGCAGCTACTCTGCAAGTTCTTCTTATTTAATGCCAATGAAAAAACTTTAGAAGACAAGATCACAGGAATGGACTGATGACAGGTGGCATCGATCATTGGGTGGACTAAATAGTGGATAGAAAAAAAGAGAAACAAGTAGCTTGGGAGTGTGTCATTGCTGCAGTGAAGACGGTAAGGCAGAAATTTGTGCAAATGGATTCCAAACTGCAACAGCCATATGCAACCAGCAGGATAATTGTATAAAAAAAGGAGAAATGGAAAGAAATAAAACTTTTGGTAAACAAACAAAATCACACGGGACTAAACACTTAATGATAAAAATAATAATGATAAGCTACATGGGAAAGAAAATTAATGGCAGCAATATCCAACAAGGATGGAAAATGCTACAACAATACTAAATAACAACACAAAAGGTTAAGGTTAAGCTGTGAGGAAGGCAGTATTTATAAGACTCCCGTGGTTCAAACTAACATTATAGGGCTGTCTCACAGTCTGCAGCACTGGAAAGGTGACACTAACTTATCTTAGTGTAACGGGAATGATCATGCCACTGAGTTTCCTGCTGGTTAAACAATATGGTCACAGGTTCCCTCTTCCTAAATGTGCATTAAGAGTCATTTGGGCCGTTAGTGTCCTTAATCAAAGCAGCTCTGGATAAAGCCATCCTCTAAATTATTATGTGAATATAATGAGGATCACAATAGACACTCTGGCAAATTAAAAAGTGGAAAGTAATATGGATTCTGGCAGTCTTTGGTTTAATTACTGCTGTGCAAACACAATGAAAAAAAAAAGCTCAATAGGGCCAGTTGTTAAATAGCGTAAACATAAAGAACATGCTTAAGAGGCCCTTATGGCATTATCAGATGAAGGCACTGTTATTAAATATGATGTTCTCATTCTGACATGTGTTTGTCACAAAAAAAACACCAAAAAACATTTAAAAAGCATTAAACGGTGTATCGGTTTAGTGGCAGATGTTTGAATAAAGACAAAAATACACTCACTGGCCTCTTTGTTAGGTACACCTGTTCACCTGCACATTAATGCAAGTATCTAACCAGCCTGTCACATTTAGTCATATAGACAAGGTCAAGATTACTTGCTGAAGTTTAAACTGACCATCAGAATAGAGAAGAAATGTGATTTAAGTGCCTTTTACTGCCTCATGCTCCTTGGTGTCTGACAGATTACCTAGTGAGCAGCAATTCCCTGAGTGAAATTGCCTTGTTGATATCAGAGGTCAAAGGAGAATGGCCAGGGTGCGTTGAGCTGATAGGAAGGCAACAATAACTCAAATAATCACTTGTTACAAGCAAGGTTTGTTGAAGAGCATCTTTGAGACACATACAACACATCACATTTTGAAGTAGATGGGCTACAGCAGCAGAAGACCACACTGTGCGTCAGTCCTTTTAGCTAATAAACAGCAAACTGAGGCTACAATTCACAAAGGTTTGCCAAAACTAGACAACAGAAGATTGGGAAAAATGCCACCTTGTCTGAAGAGCCTCGATTTTAGATGGTAAGGTCAGAATTTGGCATAAACAGCAAGTATTGATCAATCCCATCTTGTATCAAAGAGTAGGCTGCTACCGGTGGTGTAATAGGATAGGGGATATTTGTTTAGTACACTTTTTTACCCCTTAGTAGCAACTATGGAAACTCCAACAAATTATCCCAAACTTGTTTCTTAAACATAACAATAAGTTCAATACACTCAAATACCTTCCACAGTCACCAGATCTCAAACCAATAGAGCACCTTTGGGATGTGGTAAAACGGGAGATTTGCCTCAGGGATGCATGACTGACAAATCTGTAGCAATTGTGTGATGCTATGATGCCAATATGCACCAAAACCTCTGAGGAATATTTCCACCACCATATTTTTTGTACCGTCACACATTTGACGACATCTGTGTCTGAGTGAAACGAGATCTGAACCACTGATGCCTCCACACATTAATCAGCCAGACAGCTGTGCAATAGATCTATCCCCCCACCCGCCTAAAAAAAAAAAAGTACTTTTTGATTTAAGTTGCCTAGTTGTTAATACTGCACAGACACAGACACTTACATATACATGGTTCGCCTGTATATTTAAGACTCTGGTCCATCTGCGCACTGCTTCCTGTCTGTCAGAAGGTTATAAAACTAATTGAGCACAGCTGTAGTGGTTGTGTGTGTTGTATCTGTTCATTAACTTAGGAGGTGGGGAGGGGCCACCCGTAGGGTCCAAAAAAGAAAAAAAAAAGAAAAACTTGGCTAAAATATATGACTTGACACTAGTTTTGTTTAGGCCTTGCATTTTATCTAACAGTGTTCCTCACAGTGTGCCAGGGCTTTGTGCTTTATACGGTTTCAGAACACTGAAGCCCTCTACGGTGCTTCCATACGGTGGGAAAAACTGAGAGACTTATTACACAGTTCAGATTTCAAGTAAAAACCTCTTCTGCACTGAAAGACAAAATAATATTTACATAAAACAGAATTTCCATTTGGGTTTCCAACATGAATGACTGCGCTAGCTGCTTTTCACCTGAAAGTTCAGCCTTTCTCGATGCCTCTGAAGGATCAAGTTCTGTCAGTCTGTGCTGCTAATCTTATTAACGGTTTGATAACATAAATAGAACCTTTCAAATTATATGAAAGAGTGTGATTAAAGAGCTAAAAAGCAAAGCGTGATAAGCAGAGAGAGTAGGTGATGGGCATGGATCTAGAAGATAAAAAACAGCTGTCTGTTTGCTGACTCATATGCACCTGCTCTGACACTGTATCTTTATGCGAGAAATTAGAGGGTTGGCATACAGTTAAACAAATAAAAACAAATATTTAATCATTCACAGATGTGCTGTAAGTCCAACACAACATTATGAGTATGCAAGGTGAAAAAAGCCTAAATGGGGCCTCTTTTTCTGCTATTTGTATTCAGAAGACAAGACGGAACCATTCTCCAAACATGTAGAGATGTGTGGAAATGTGAAGGCCATAGTAAAGTGTGAGTTGTACAAGATATCCTTAGGAAGAAGGAAAGAAAGAGTTGGAAACAGAGTGCCAGATGTTACAAGGCCTCAGAGGGATTAGTCTCCTCTAACTATAAGGTTTTGTCTGCATACAGGATTTTTTGGCATCTCCCAAAGAGGTTTTAGCCAGAGCCAAAGGAAAGATCACCAGCATTATATTAACATTCGTTTTTAACCAAATATAGAAGAATTCTATGAAATAACAAGAAAATGCATAGATTTCTGTCACATGAGTTAAAATAGACTCACTATTTTAACAGTCACAGTCAAGCCCTAGAGATTCGAGCCAGGAAAAACCCTGTAACTATACACTGGCATACATTTGCCAGCTGACACACACATTCACACATATGTGACGCACATAAATCACATGTACAGTCGAGTCTAAAAGTTTGGAACCACGCTGAATATCAGTCATAGAAACCTGGAAATCCTTTGAGCACTTGGAAACATTTTAAAACACAAGAAGCTGAGACGCTAAATGTGAAGAATCAAGTGTGCTAAAGGAGGGCTAAATAGAGGACTTCTCAATATGAACTCATGGCTAGGCTGAAGGATTCTTAGGGGGAAGTGTAAGTCACATCAAATGCTTTGTGGAAACTGGTTCAGCTGTTTCCCAAGCACGGTCAGGCAGAACAAAACTGACCACATAATCAAAAGATCAATACATCAGGCATTATTTTCACTGAAAGACAGAAAAGTAGCTTCACCACAGTTGCGGGATTTGCTAAATGAAGTACACAACACTTCAGTCCACTAAAGTGGACTGTAATAATCTGCAAGCACCTGACCACAGCCTCACTGAGCATTTATGGGGACACTTTATGACTGAAAAAGCCAAGCATTCCTAACATCACAAGAAGCTTATCAAATCGTGGCTGAGTTTAATGTGTCATCATTGTGGTTACTGTCAGTGTAGCTCTGAAACCCATTTAAATTTTTCAAAGGTTTAATACAAAGCTTTTTATCAACTCTTAACATATGAATGAACAATGCAAAAATACAATTTGCAAATCTCTTTTTATTAATAACTCATTTTTTCTTCAATATGTAACATTTAGTACAATATGAAAGAAGAAAGAAAGAAAATCAGCCAATTAAAACAAGTCAAGTCAGGCCACCAACAAAAGTTCGCAGTTCCTCAGTGCAGACCAAAATGATGGTTTTGCCCACAAAAAATGAGGCCTCATCTTTGAGCAGATTAACCCACAAAGCTTTGTATATTTCATACAACTCTGAACTCAAGTTAAAAGTTATAATCAATAACCTTTTCAAAAAATTAGGGTAATTCCATGCCCGTTTTCCCCAAAGTTTCTGCCTTTCATTAATTTTACTCGCTCATTCTTATGCTGTACCTTCGCTAACTTGGCAAAACCGCATACAGTTCATGACAGTAAATCATACAAGGATGAATCAACTGGAAATGTGCAAATTACACGCTAGAACGCTAAGGAAAAACAGCAAATGCTGCTGATGAATTGCTTAATAAATCACCCCCTACAAACACAAGGTAACTCAAGTGTCAGGCCGAAGCAACAGGACTGCAAAAACATACCCAGTGAACCAAGCAGCATCTATTATACCAAACCGCAAGCGAGCATACTGAGCTGTAAAAGAGCTTAAATATCATGCACTACTCACCAAGTTGGAGTTGGTGGCGTTCGAGTCATCCTCAGGAAAGGGGATGTAGACAGCTAAGGCCACACAGTTGGCAAAAATTGTCATCAGGATGATGATCTCAAATGGTCTGAGTGAAAAGTTAAGGTGGAATAGTGTACACAAAACAAGAGATACAGAGGCATTTACATAGCAATGATTATCTTGGTTTACTTGAGTACACTTTAAAAACATTAAACTGAGTCAAATACATTTCTTCTGCTTTTGGAGTACCTCTGAGTTGGTTTTAAAATCTGTGATGGAAAACACAAAATAATATAGACTCTGGTTTCTGACCTCCTTGTATAGAAAAAGTCTTCATATTAAGCATGTTGTTTCAACAGAGAAGTATTTTTAACCACAGCAATACATCTTTACATAAGCATAGGTATATATAAACATCGCAGAGTGCACAAGGAGTGTACACAAGGAGAGAGATCAAAGTCAGTGAGTTTGGCTTTTTGTTAACAATGACACACGCTGGCTTACTTAGAGACCTCTTTGTGCGTAGTGGAGGGAGGCGAGGGTTAGAGAGACGCTGCATGGCCTAATATGGGTGCGGCAAGGAGCAGGCCTGTCGCGTGGAAGACGGGATGAGGAAAGAGTGAGAGCAAGATGGAATAAGAGAGGAGAGACACAGAGGGCTTTTATTTGGAACGGTCCTTCAGAGGGGAGTGACCTCATTATTTTGGGCCTCAGAGAGAGAGAGAGAGAAAGAGAGGGGTGGGAGAGAGAGGAGGGCTACAGATAAAGAGAAAGAAAGGGAGAGAGTGTGAAGGAGAGATAGAGGAGCTCTGGTTTTCATCAACACAATTACAAACTGCCACTGCTGTCACCTCCCTCCACCTTCTTCTTGCCCTCCCTCTTCTTCTATTCTTACCTTCCTTTTCTTACTTTGTTCCCCTCCTGTCTGCCTTCACTCTCGGCTGCATATCAAATTAGTCTAGACTCCAGACCTCAAGGTATAATGTAAACAGCAATGTACTGATGACTCGAGCTGTCAAAACCTCCAATCCTGAAGACAAACCATCAGCAAAGTCATATATATTAGCTGACACTAACATATTGCATCATACCGCGAAAGCAGTTGGGTTTTTTTTTTTTTGTCCTTGAGACCAGGGTTTAATTATTCACTACACTGAATCTCACTGTTGGACTTGGAAGTGGCGGTTTTGCAGGTGCTGTAACAACTGGTAAATTAATCTAATCAGCCAATCGCTTGACAGCACTTCATTGCATTTATACATGTAGACATGGTTGAGGCCACTTGTTGCATAAGAACATCACCAAAAGCACAACTCATAAAACCTTGAAGCAGATGAGCTACAGGAATTGAAGACCACACTGGATGCCACTCTTGTCGGCTAAGAACAGGAAACTGAGGCTATAATTCACATGGGCTCACCAAAATTGAACAATAGAAGATTGGAAACATGTTGCCTGGTCTGATGAGTTTCAATTTCTGCTGCTACATTCAGACGGTAGTGTCAGAATTTGATGCAGAAATCATTAAAGCATGGATCCGTCTGGCCTGTCATAAACTTCTTATTTAGAGTTGCAGATGGTAAAAAATAAATCAACATTCAGATATGGTTAGAAGTTTACATACATTCAACATGGGCATGAATGCCATGGTAATTTGGGGGTTTTAATGTTTTCTTTGAACTGTTCCAGAGTGGAATGATTCTGCAGCACACATCTTAAATGACTTTAAAAAAAACAAACAAACAAAAAAAAAAGAATTGGATGCAAAAGTCTGAATTTACTTTGGATTTTCTCGTTTTAACCCCAACAAGTTCTACAGATCACAGCCTTATAGTCTTCTGAAGTATTGCTTGCAATAGGTTTAGATGACCAATAAGAAATGGGTAAGTAATTCCCCAAAAATGGCCCCAACAATTTTAGCAATCATACTACTTGCACCATTAATAATTGCTGTGTGACTAGAAACAGACCTCCTATTCATTTTAGAGGCTTAACTTCTGTTGTAAGAACAGCACTGTAAACACATAAAAGAGAAAGAGCTTCAAATTATTACCATCAAGCAAATGTTTTGTTTATGTTTGGATTAAGAATTGACTCTTGAACACCATCGGCCACGAGATCATTCAGCTCGTTCAGCTTGGGACCAAAATGCATCAAAGTTAATCA